>NC_069689.1:34158927-34868927 GCF_023699985.2 Odocoileus virginianus | reverse complement strand
GAGCTGTCTATCTAATAAGATAACAGGCAAAATGAATGGATAGTCCCATTAATTGCATTCCACATCCCTAAATTAATACTGTTTGTTTTTAAAAAGTGTGTGTGTGTGCACATAGACACACAGACAATATGTGAAACTAAAGTAATTCTTCCTTTGGAATACTGTTCCTTGTTTCAAAACAATTCCTTCTTAGTCTATATATTCAAGGTTCTTTTGATAGTAGAAAGTAACAATGTTTCAAAGTGAAGTCAATTACTGTAACTATTTTTTTACCCTCCAGAAAATAATAGTCATGAATACTATCTAACATGATATATATCTTCATATACAACCAGCCTTCAAGGTTACATGCTTGCAAAGTAAAGAAATAAGCATAATATAGAGAAAACCATAAATGTATTCGCCCCAAAAGAAGGAATTAATTCTATCTCTGTATTCGTAAAGTGCTACATACCAATATCTATGTGACACTTCAGATTTTTCACCTAAACGAAAATATTTTAAAAAATCAACTGAATCACTTTGCTGTACACCTGAAACTAACACACTGTAAATGAACTATGCTCTAATATAATATAAAAATTATATTAAATATTAAAAAATACTTATTTTTAAAAATTCTTTAGCTATATAATTCAGTACATACTTAGGATACATTTATCTTAAAATCAGAATATTTTTGCTCAATTACCATCAAAAATTTTCAAGCATAATCATCTATCTGCCACTTAGCAAACCTACATGATTAACGAAAAACTATAAATTCTAATTAATAGCAACAGTAATTTAAAATACTATTTCTCAGAGACGGACCTCTCTTATTTAGCTCATTTCACAGTCGTTCAGCCCATGTCCCATGAATGTTGCTGACAGAAAGTGAACTGTCAGCTAATACTTCCAAAGATTTAAGATAGTCCAATCTCTGTTAGTATTTAGGAAACTCTCAAACCTATCACGGGAAAACCTTAACATGTTACAACGCAATGAATGTGGAGGGCTCAGAAAATCTAGAGAAATCCATTCTACATAGTAAATTGTAAATGACTTCTAAATCCCAGCACTGTCCAAAAACATCCATTTCTCTCCCTTCCTCTCTTTTTCTCTCCTGTCATCCTATCTCTGAGTTAATATCTTGAGAAAGTAATTCAAGAGAATCTGAAATAAGGAACAAAGAAATTCTTCCCATTTCCTTGACTCCACACTGACCCCCTCCTCCATTTCTGCTGTCTCTGCTATCCTGTGATGGATACTCAGCCCTCTTAACCTTGAGGTATAATTGTATCTCAAGATAGATGACAGAAAACAGATAGATGAAAATTTTTCCTATCAAGTAAATACCTAATTACAGTATCCTGTATATAAATAACTCTCAAATCCACACACATCTCTAAATCTCTCTTTGCCACAACATCCCACCCCCATCCCCAGCAAAAAAAAAAGTTTAAGTGAGATCTTTATTCGGCTATCCCAAACAAACTCTCAAACTCTTGGAGACAGAAGAACTACTAGAATAAATAGAAAAGGAAGGGATTCCCCTTGTAAATCAGTCACCAGGATTGGTGATTTCCCTTTGCCAGTGTTTCTCCAGGTCTCTCCCCCAGAGCTTTGGCTCAGGGTTCTATTAGCTCATGAACTCCAGTCTTCCTTCGGCCATAACATTTTTGGCCTTTTAAAATATACTCCACACAGCAAATCCATCTTTCAGCTGTCCCTGATTTGATGTCTCTATGTAAAAGATACAGAGACTCCTAGTAATTCGAATTCATCTTAATTGAAAGGCCTTTTCATAATTTTACTTTCTCTAAATATTTTAGTCACTACCCTCAGGTCCTCTATATTCCATAGGTGCTTTCTGCTGCTCTCCTGCACACGTGTCATCCCCTCCACAAAGCATTCCTCTTGGTAGTTACAGAGATAAGAATTCACTCTTCATTCAATTTCTAGTCTCAAACCTCTTGAAACAGGCATATTTCTCCCCATTCTAAATTCCATCAAGGTGTGGCTATACGCATGTATGTGTGTGTGTGCGCGGGTGTGTGTGCAGGCACACCCTTTAAAACTGTTCAAAGATAGTCTGTCCATATTAATTTGACCCAATGAATATTATCTGTAACTCACTTGCTTTCAGCTAAAATTCTATACAATCACATTAGCTCTTTAAGAAACTTTATCTTAAGTTCTTTATGTGCTTATTCAGTATTGTCCTTTAATTAACTGGCTTGCACTCCAATGGAAATTGTTGCAGACTGCAACTTCCATTAAGGGAAGGCTTTCAGTGCCCAGGAGAAGGCTCCAGTTAACCTGCAATAGACACTCCACAGTATTGATGAGGAGAAGGCACATGATATGACTTAAAACAGAATTAGACAGTATCTGCCATTTACGTGGAAGATGCAAAAAACTGAGAGTCACGCGTATTATAAAATGTCACCCGTTCAATAAACAAAAACTCCTGACACTCATTGTTAACTTCGTCTGGCATCCAGAACTTTTACAACTTTTAGACTAGTGATTTCTCCCTAGGGATTTTTCCTAATATTTCTGTGCTCAGTGCTACAATTCACAACACACAGGTTTAGCAAACTCTGTTCCAAACAGTTTAAAGAAAGCTTTCATGATTATTCAAGGGACCTTTATAAGGCAAGTACCAGTCAGTCCTTCAGGGCTGAAATTCAGCGCCTTTAGAGACCTCTGTCTCCACCCAGAAACCCCCGCTGTTTACACTAGGAAGACTGGCGCCAGGGCCCCCATCCCTTTTCACTCTTATCACCCCCTTCCATGCAACTCCCCTCTGGACCGCCACAGAAACCACCTGAAATTCAGAACCGCACAGTAAACAGCGATGGGCGGGCTAGGTCTCCTCCCTGGGCGGCGTGGTCCAGGATAATGGCCCCTTTTCCACCCTGCCTTCGGTGGCCGCTGTCCAAAGTCCCACAGCCTCAAAACTTAGGGGCACAGCCAGCCTGGGGTGCTCCTGGACAGGACCCCCCCCCCCCCATTCACATGCCTGTGCCCTGGCTTCAAAGCTCCACCATCAGTGCCCTGGGAATCAAAATCCAGAAGGCTGCAACTTTCAGATTTATCGTTGAAAAAATTGCACCCATGTTCACAGAGTTGGGAACAGACCACAAGGAGGTGGGGAGCTGTGGTCTGGTCATTTGTTTTCACAGCTGGCCAAGTCAATCATTCTCGCTTAAAAGCTTATTTGACAGGTGAGAAATTCCTCCTCTCTAGATCATTCCAGGAACTCCTCAGCATCAATCTGAGCTGGGAGAGGGGCCTGAAGGGGAAGGGAGTGGTGCTGAAATCGTGCTGAGCGTGTCCCCGGGGAAACTCTAGTGCAGGAAGGAGGATTTCGGCGCCAGGAATGAGCTGGTCCAGGGTCCAGAGCGAAGAGAGGGGAGAGCCGAGAAGTCTTCAGTGGGAGGGAGAGGTGCGACCAGAAAATAGAAGATACCTGGAAATGTCCTGAAAGGGATGGAATTGTGGGAGAAGGATGCAGACTGGAGAGAAATCGGGAATAGAAAGAGGTTGGGGCAAGGGGAGAACTCGACAACACGAAGGGCACAGCCTCGCATGCGGGCGTCCAACCTCGGCGGGTGTCGGACCCTTCCAGAGCGCCAGCTAGGCTGGCTGCCGGCCGAGCCCCCGGAGCCGGAAAGTTGGCGCGGCGAGGGGCGGCCGCAGGGCAGTGCCCCGAGCGCGGCGGGGAGGCGCCGGGCTCGGAGTCGCGCGGCGCCTTACCTTCTGGTCGACTATAGAGCAAGCCATCTCGCGGACGTGCGCCAGGCTGTAGTCCCCGGACGGGTCCTGCAGCAGCAGCACCGGCTCGCGGCTCAGGCCGATCTGCAGATGGAAGGAGATGCCCCCGGCCGGGGCCGCGACGGGAGTCAGGAACGGCGCGGGCCCCGGCCCGGACCCCGGGACCAGCGCGGCCGCCGCCGCCGCCGCTGCCGCCGCCACGGGCAGCAGCGGGCTGGGCGGCCGCAGGACCGGAGGGGCGCTCATCGCTCGGCCGGGCGAGCCGAGGGCCGCGGGGCCCGGCGGCTGAAAAGTTTTGCTGCCGCCGAGCCGGGAGCTTCTTTCTTCAAGAGTCGAGGCGGAAAATAAAAACTTTCCGGAAAAGTCCCCGCGCGGGGGGAAGGGCGAGGGGATGAGGATCGGGAGGGGAGGGGGTGGAGGGAAAATGGCCGAGGCGGGAGGGCTGCGCCGCCGGGAGCGCGGGCGGCGCGCGGGGGAGGCGCCGCCGCGCGGAGGAGCAGCAGCTGCGGCGCGCGCGGAGGGACGGGGCGGCGGGTCTGCGAGGCCGGGGCTCCGGGCGGGGGCGGGCGAGGGGGCGCGAGGGGCGGGGTAGGGGCGCGAGGGGCGGGCACTGCGGAGCCACCACCCGGCGGGCGCCGGAGCCGCAGGAGCCGCGGCCGCGCGGCCGCACTGGCCGCAGTGTGCCCGGTGGCCGCCCCCTCCGCCCGAGGTTCCCTGGGCCTGAGCCTCCCCTGGCCGGGGCAGGACTGAGCGGCAGGGCGTGGGGCCGCCTCCGCGAGCATGGTTCGACCCTGCCCTCCCTCCCTCCGGGACCCCGCTCTCTTCGCTGGCCGGGCTGCCCGACTGCGGACGGAGGGGACGGGGCGCCCTTCCTACAGCCCGCTGCCTGGGACCAGGAGCTTCACGGTCCCCACAGTCCTCGCCACATCATCCAGATGTTCGAGGACGACGCTCTTCTACCCGTAAAGTGGCCTGTACTAAACTCAAGAATGCCAAGCCCTGCGGTTCTCCGTGGGTCTTACCTTCGGAGGGAGGATGAATAGAGGGTCCTTGGAAACCCACTTAAATCCCGGGTCCTTCCAGGAACCCTTGGGTTCGTTGCCAAAGAGGGTGGGAAGCCAATCCACGGAAATATATTTAACCTGTCTACTTTTTTTGACACTGACACACCCTGATACCCAAGCCCACACATTCCACCGCAGCTCCCAAGGCACCAGACATTAAGTTGCTAAACTCAGACTAAGTTCTCTTTTGAAAGAGAAGGCATTCGTTGTCTACATTTTTTAAAAAGAGGAAGGTCTGATGCAGTCTCTGTCCCTTACCCTTATTCTTTGTGTCTGAAGCTTCTACCCCCCTAAGTCCTCAGAATCCGTTCCTTCACTGTCAAGTCAGCTTTATATATAGCAGTGATGCTCCCAGCGCCGCTACCACCTAGGTTGGGCACCATCGGCTTTAGTTTTGATAGTTGTTTCCTGTTGTTGCCTTTACTGTAGTTTTGGCGGGGGTGGGGAGGTGGGAAGGGTGTTTGGAGATGAATTCTACTCTTCTCCCACCAGGGCATGCTTCGCACACTGCACAGTGTAGGTGCACAGAGCCTTGACCTCTGAAAGGCCCTGCCACAATGATCTGCTGCTTGTCAACATCCTGGAATACTTAATGGTTTTTTTGTTTGTTTGTTTGTTTTTTCATTTTGCAGTGTGTTGGTCGCTCAGTCGTGTCCGAATCTTTGCAACCCCATGGACTGTAGCCTGCCAGTCTCCTCTATCCTTGGAATTCTCCAGGCAAGAATATTGGAGTGGGTAGTCATTTCCTTCTCCAGGGGATCTTCCCCACCCAGAGATCAAACCCAGGTCTCCTGCATTGCAGGCAGATTGTTTACCAGCGTGCCACTAGGGAAGCCCAGGGGCCAGGTAAATTATGTAGCCCGCTTTTCCATTTCCCTAGTCCTTTCCCTTATACGGCTCAAGCACGCACGCATGCGCAAACACACACGCAGGCACACTAATAATGTGCGTTTTATTTTGTACTGTTACATTGTTTATGTCTTGACCTCTGTTTCTGACCCAGGACATGACATTTCAAGGTGATTTTCTCTTCAAGCCTCTTTCCCAGGGTCAGTAATAGAGACCTGAATGTCCTCAAAGACATTGTCACTCACTGCACTAGAAGAGACCTGAATGTTTTTTTCTCTGGATTTGATGGTGTTAGGAGGTCTACATGTGTGTTGGCAGTTTCCCTGTTTACTTACTTAAAAAGTGATTCACTTCATCTGTCCATCCATCCCTCCATCCATCCATCACATGCTCCTGTCGTGTCAGACTCTGCGACCCCATGAACTTAGCCTGCCAGGCTCCGCTGTTGGCTGGTTCTCCAAGCAAGAATACTGGGGTAAGTAGCCATTTCCTCATCCAGGGCATCTTCCTGACCCAGGGATTAAACCCACCTCTACCACATTGCAGGTAGATTCTTTACCGCTTGAGCCATTGTGGAAGCAATTTCCCTAATGTACAAGATTCAGCTAAGCTGGGAGAAGCATGGGCTTTCCCAGTGGCTCAGCAGTAAAGAATCTGCCTGTCAATGCAGGAGATTCACCTTCTGTCCCCAGGTCAGGAAGATCCCCTGCAGAAGGAAATGGCAACTCACTCCAGTATTCTTGCCTGGGAAATCCCATGGACAGAAGAGCCTGGTGGGTCCATGGGGTCCATGGGGTCTCAAAAGTGTTGGACATAATTTAGTGACTGAACAATAAGAAGAGTGGAATTATTCTTAATGCTATGCCTTTTGGTTCTCTGTTGTTTTTTAATGTCAGAAAATGTATTTCATTTTCTTTTAAAGTCTGAATAAAGTCAATATTCCCACAATTTCCTATTACCAGAAAAAAAGTCTGCTGGTCAGTTTACAAGGCCTTACAAAAAGCTAGTTTTGCTTGACTTTGAGCCAAAACCTGAATGACAGAAAAGTCCCTTAAGAAGATCAGGGGGAATTACAAACTAGGCATAGGAAACAGCTGGTGTAAAAGAACTAACACAAGAATGTACTTGGCATTTTCAAGGCACAGGAAAAGAGGGGCAAGTACCTGAGATGAGGTCATAGACGTGGTTGAAGCCAGATCACAAAACGTCTTGAAAGCCCATTATAAAGAGTCTTCATTCTGTTCTCAGTGCACTGTCCAACCACTGGAAGATTTTAAAGCAGGGAATGAAAAGATTTAATTAGCATTTAAAAAAAAAAAAAAACCACTCTCTGGCTCTGTGTATGAGAAAAGAGTGAAAGCAGAGACACCAGGTTGGATATTAGCAGCTGTCCAGTCTAAAGACATATATGGCTTGGATGACTCCGGTTGTTAAGTTTAGATACTAAAAAATGTAAAGTTGCAGGATCTAATCTGGAGGCAGAACTGAAGGTCTTAATCATGAATCAGAGGTTTATGGGAAGTAAGAGAACAGTAGAGTTGTGAAAGACTCCTAGATTTCTGAGCAATTAGCCTAATGGTGGTGCTGATAACTGATACAGAGAAGACAGGGAGGAAGCAAGTTTGGAGAGAAAAAATTTCTGCTTTGACTCTGTTGAATTTGAGATGCCACTAGGTATTCAACTTAGAAATAACAGCTACAGTTGAGTATTTGAGTCTAGAGTTCAGGAAAGAGAGGATGGTCAGGAATACACTTGAAAATCATAAGTATAAGTGTGGAGATGTTTCAAAGTGAGATTAGATGAGATCACTAGAGACAGAGGGGTTAAGGAAGTCATCAGTTATATGAGACAGGAATTTAGATGTCCTACATAGGAAGAAAGCTGTGGAACAATGACTTGTTTCCTATACTCTGATTTCTCAATGGTTTGAAGGATGTTAGAAGTAATTGAGAAGAAAAACAGGGGCAGGGGAGAGAATCCTAAGGAATTTTAATTCTGGAGAATTAGAATCACTTTTAAGAAGCTGGTAGATTACTGAATGCAAGAGAGTGAATAAAGAGAAACAAGAAGAAAAAGAGTCTCAGAACCAGTGGAAGTCCCACATAACAAGCAGAAAATTCCCATGGAGTTGGTCATTGCAATTTCTATAGTAGGCACCTGAGATCTGACAGTTTGCCAGCTGCTCCCCAGTTTTCCTGAATGACAAGAGAATGAACAATAGCTAATATCTGAAAGAAACCTGATGTGCATCTCTGGTGACTGTGAAATTACAAACAGGCATCTCTGGTGCTTGTGAAATTATATACAGAAAACCTCAAGAGTTTGAAAAATTCAGTGGCTTTAATCTCTTCTGGGTATTTGAACTTTGGGAAAGTAAAAAGTATATAGAGAGTGAATAGCTATTTATATAAAATATATTCATGAATTTTAGATTTTATTTTTTGAATGATGGCTAACATTCCTGGAATAACAGACTTCTGACAATGACAGGGAAAACCATTTTAGAAAGTAGGTTCACTACCTATCTTAGAAAGCAGGTTCAAGACTTGTAAACTCACTTAAGAGTGCAGAAGTATGTGGAGGTACTTACAAGGATTTCCAAAAATGAGTGTTTTTCCTTTACAGTGGTCTTCAAAAGAGGGCTGGATGTTGAAATAATTTGAAAAATAGGTACATACATTTTATTTTTCTTTATAGCTTATAAATTAACTTAGCGTTTAAATTCTGAATATAAATTAGCCTTTGAAGGCACTGGGAAGTCCTACAAAATTTTTTTTCTTTTTTTGACTACACTAAGTTACTTTATTGTCATGTGAAAACTTCATCTCACCAGCTATCCCACCAGTTATTCCAGAATCCTGCTTTCCCACAACAGTTCTACTGTCAATAAGGCATGACTACTCTTCCATTGCAAAAACCATGGTCAGAAGCACTGTGGAAAGAAGCAGTGAGAGGCACCCTATCTTCCTTAAAAGTAACTATGATTCTCACAAAAGTTTTATTTCACTTACTGTACTACTTTCTCAACAGTTTTTATCTCAGAACCCCAATCATGTATTGTTGTTGATGATGATGTTGTTTTTATCACACTATATATCTTTTTTTTCATTTATTTATATTAGTTGGAGGCTAATTACAATATTGTAGTGGTTTTTCCCATACATTGATAAAATAAGCCATGGATTTACATGTGTTCCCCATCCTGAACCACCCTCTCACTTCCCTCCCCCTCCCATGCCTCTGGGTCATCCCAGTGTACCAGCCCTGAGCACCTGTCGCATGCATCCAACCTGGGCTGGCGATCTGTTTCACACTTGATAATATACATGTTTCAATGCTGTTCTCTCAGATCATCCCACCCTCGTCTTCTCCCACAGAGTCCAAAACTCTGTTCTATACATCTGTGTCTCTTTCTCTGTCTTGCATATAGGGTTATCATTACCATCTTTCTAAATTCCATATATATGCGTTAGTATACTGTATTGGTGTTTATCTTTCTGGCTTACTTCACTCTGTATAATTGGCTCCAGTTTCATCCACCTCATTAGAACTGATTCAAATGTATTCTTTTTAATGGCTGAGTAATATTCCATTGTGTATATGTACCTCAGCTTTCTTATCCATTCATCTGCTGATGGGCATCTAGGTTGCTTCCATGTCCTGGCTATTATAAACAGTGCTGCGATGAACATTGGGGTGCACGTGTCTCTTTCAGATCTGGTTTCCTTGGTGTGTGTGCCCAGGAGTGGGATTGCTGCGTTCTATTTCCAGTTTTTTAAGGAATCTCCACACTGTTCTCCATAGTGGCTGTACTAGTTTGCATTCCCACCAACAATGTAAGAGGGTTCCCTTTTCTCCACACCCTATCCAGCATTTATTGCTTGTAAACTTTTGGATAGCAGCCATTCTGACTGGCATGAAATGGTACCTCATTGTGGTTTTGATTTGCATTTCTCTAATAATGAGTGATGTTGAGCATCTTTTCATGTGTTTGTTAGCCATCTGTATGTCTTCTTAGGGTATATCTTAACATTTCACACAGTGAGGGTCCCACAGAACACACTTTGGGAAATGGGGTACTATTCAACAAATGTAAAAGAATTTCAGTTAAGTTTTGAAGGTAAAGAAAATCGCTCAGAATTAAAAGCAGATGCTTTGAAGAACACCACAAATGGCAAAAACAGATGCACACTGAGTGTCCAGCAGTTCACAATCCGTAATCAGAAAGAGGATTCAGAATAACCTGATTTGAATAGTTGTCAGTTTGGAAGCACAATATACCTTGTCCAGATGAAACAGACAGTGGAGAAAGAAAAATGAGTAAGAAACATAATGTAATTCTATGGCTGAAAGGATCCTATCTATCCCCAAGTACAATCATTTTACAGCCTAAAAAACTGAAGAGCAGAGAAATTATATACTAATGTGGAAAATGGAAATTTGAAAGAGAAAGTATGGCCTCAGAACAGCCTCCTTTTTACACAACTGATAATTGGAAGCTGTAAGTGTGAGGATAATGGATGATGAATGGATGACAGATGATTAATGTATACAATAACTATTTTATATTGTCTCCTTACAAGAGTTCATAAATGATAGTGTGCAAGATCAGGTTAAATAAAATTAATGATACACACAACAGAAAAATAATGTCCTAATGAAGATATCAACCATAAAATTATCTGCCAAAGTGTTGTTCTGCTAAAGCCTGAGCTTGTGACAAAATGTTGCCTTGTCTTGTTGATAATTTTGTGGCAAATAAAACAGAAAAGAAGTGAAGTTCATTTTTACCAAGAAGTAAAACTAATTTATTATTTAAGAAAGCAAATTTAAAAAATTCAAAGAAATAACAAATATAATCCTCGAGTCAGAGACCCTCAAAAGGACAGGAGGCCTTCAAAGACAAGCACTTAACTATAAAATCACAAATGATCCAAGTGAGGAATAAATTCAGACACCAGTATGACTACACTTTAAGTTTTGAATGAGTACATATCTGCAAAGAGAATGAATGAAAATAGACGTAAGATGTATTAGAAACAGTAAATAAAGGTTATTTTAAGCTAAAAACATGTACTAGCAATATGTGAGATTGCCAAGTTTTTTAAACATTCTCTCCCCCAAAGAGTTAACTTGTAGGCAATAACTGAATTTTTTTATTTAATTTTTGCTTATGTGAGATTAAACATTTTAATGCATTCATAGATCACATGTATATCTTCTTTTTAAATATTATATTCTAAATTCCTCATACATTTTTATATTGGAATATTTCCTGCTATTAATGAATAAGAGATTGTCATATATAAGGAATGCCATTCCTTTGTTATGCATGCTAAGTCGATTTAGTAGTGTCTGACTCTTTGCGACCCTATGGGTTGTAGCCCACCAGTCTCCTCTGTCCATGGGATTCTCCAGACAAGAGTACTGGAGTGGATTGCCATGCCCTCCTCCTGGGCAGCTTCCTGACCCAGGGATCTGATCAGATCAAACCCATGTCTCTTACATCTCCTGCGCTGGCAGGCTGTTCCTTACCACTAGTGCCGCCTGGGCAAAGAGCTTCCTTTGTTACACATAAAGGCAAATGCTTTTTGCCACTCATCTTTTAATTTTTCATGGGGTTGTATCTTTCCAGCTGCTTTATTAATGTTTTTTCTTTTTCTGCCTTTGTGTATATTGCTTAGAAAGGCACTCCCTAATCTGAGATCAGAAAAAAATATTCATCTATAGTTTTTATTTTCCATTATTACTCTATAATTTTGCTCTATAAGAAATGTAATCAATCTGGGAGCTATCTGAGTACATGTACTGATTTCTAGACCTATTTTTTCTAAAATATCAATTGTCTCAGCTATTGGAGGACATTTTTATTTGTTTTTATATTCATCAGTGGACTAGAATAGATCCAGCTTCCAGGATTTAGCTTAAAGTTTTTTATTCTTTTACCTATATCTCTCTGTTTAAAGTCATGAGTGAACTTTAAATTTTTTTTGTCCAAAATGTTGAATTTTTTATATCTTGCACACGTGCAAAATACCTGCATTTACAAATATTCCTATTTAAATCTGTTCTTTTGCTAGACTTGATTCCCTAAACATCATTCCTTCCTGGACAGTAATAACTTTGACTCTGCTGTTCTAATGAGAACTAAAATCTACTGGCTCCAAGGTATTACAAAATCTGCTCAAGTCTCCTGTAGAAAACAGAGTGAAACACTTTTTCCTTGGACTTCAGTATACTCAGAAGGCTATTGCTTACAGTTGCCAACTCTAATTGTGCACATCAGCTATCATCACGTTGATCCAACATTCAAATTCAGAAACCATTAGTAGCAGCATTTTTTTAAGAAAAATATAAAGATGCAATTCTAATCTTATTTTTCAAGACCCATTGGTTCTAGGGATACAAACTCTTCCTCCATTCTTACTGGATCTTACAAGTTTTCAGAGCCAAATATTTTATAACTATGAATATCAAATATATCCCATCAGTTGATACTATTCCATAACTTACTCTGTTTACTACATGTTATTTTGTGAGACTTTACATGCTGTTATTCAGTATTTTTTATAAAGCACTGACTAAATCCTGAAAAACTAATAAGAAAGAGTAAAGGAGGTACAATTAATCCAAAGTTGCTGTTTGGGTTCCTTCCTGGAAAAAAGTATTTTTTGAGCTGAAATTTCTTGTGTGTGGTTTCTAATGCTTTATTTGGAAAATAAACTTTTTAAGGGAAAGAATTTGGCAGATTTTTTTTTTTCGTGACATAACCAGGAAAAATAGTTTTAATAGTTTGAGAAAAAAAAATTATTTGCTTTTCTTGGCTTAGACAAATTTTAAATGACTTTATTTCTAAAATTCACTTATTACTATAAAATTCATATTCCACTAGGATAAAAGCCTGAATTATTTAAAATAGGTCATTTATATGCAATTAAAGCTATATTTTATTATTTCTTATACTCAAACATAACATCGTAAAAAATCATATTATTACAACCACAGTAAACTTCTTACCCATTTTTAAACTGAATTTACACATTTGACCTCACATATAATCGAAGTAAAAATCTCTACCTCATACAGCTCAAATTAGAATATTTACTTCTTGAATTATATATTTTGTATTTATTTTAAATATATAAATTCTTTATATCATTTTATGTATTTTTATAAGTATATTTTGTTTTGTTCAATAAGTTTGTCATCCAGACTAAAGAAAGTTGAAGTTCTCATAAACTGAAAGAAATCATTATGTTTTTGACTTGTTTCAGAATGTATTCAAGAAAAGCATTATGTACTTACTCTTTTAGATAAATGAAGAGCATTCTAGAATGTCTTAACTTTTACACTTTGCTGCCCTGGTTGAATGCCAAAGTCAACAAGTATAGATAATGAGATGTGAATGGTTGTTGGTTTGTCCATATCACAGCAGTCGTATCACTGCCCAGCATATCTTTGTCTTCTCTTTAATTTATTAGTACATATTCAACTATATCTAACCTTTCAAGTTGAATTTTTAAAAAAATTAGTTACTAAAATAAATTTTACTTGCTTAGGAGCTTCCCTGGTGGTTCAAGTAGTTAAGAATCCATTTGCAGTGCAGGAGACCCAGGTTTCGTCTCTGGGTCCGGAAGATCCCCTGGAGGAGGAAATGGCAACCCACTCCAGTATTCTTGCCTGGAGAATTCCATGGACAGAGAAGCCTGGTGGGCTACAGTCCACAGGGTTACAAAGAGTCAGAAACAACTGACTGACTAACACTTTCACTTTCTTTATAGAAATAGAAAGATTTAAGTCACCTCTGAGGAAGATTCATTTTAACATTTATCTCTTTAACCAATATTTTCTTTGTTTTTAACATACAATTTTAAATACTTCATAATGGAATGATAAATGGATTTACATGGTGTTAACTTGTGACATATCACCTGCATCTTTGCAAAAAAAAGTAAGGCATTTTAATCATTAGAAACATTTATACTAAAATAAAGCAGTGCAAATATGAGGTTTCCCTGGTTAGCTCACCAGCAAAGAATCTGCTTGCAATGCAGGAGACACAAGAGACACAGGTTCTCTCTCTGGATAGGGAAGATCCCCTGGAGGAGAAAATGGCAACCCACTACAATATTCTTGCCAGGAAAATCCCATGGACAGAGGAGCCTTGTGGGCTACAGTCCACGAAATCACAGAGTTGGACACGTCTGAACAACTGAACACTCAGTGCAAAAATCTCAACTAATATCCATGATTTCTGCTGAAGCATTTAGCCCTCACCCTCCTCACAGTCACTACAAAAGGAAAGTAATATATTTTCTAATTCCTACTGTCTGATTTTAAACAAAAATTTTATCACGTGTTCATATTACATAAGACATACAAAAACACTTGATTTAGAATTTGAACTTCAAGGTCAAGACTCTTGTTTTACCTACCCTTCTATTCCTTAGCACCCAAACAGCAAATGTTTGTTATTGTGCTTTTTTTTAATAAAACTGTTCAACTACAATCAGAAGATTAGAAATTCTGCAAAATTTTTTTCAAGATAATAGTCTTTTATATCCACCCTGCTCAAAAACTCAAGTCAGAGAAACCGACTCTACATCAAACAGACATTTCCTCACGGCACTCAGTTAATGAGATTCAGATAAATTCTATTCTCGTGATCTAGTCTGACATAGTTAGCTCCCCTGGCCTGATATGCTCATAGCATTTTCTCAGGGCTATTACTCTAGCATCTACCACATTATAAAGATTTTAACTTGTATCTTATACCTGTGGGTATTTCCAGAACCAATTATTAAAACTGATACAGAATAAATGCTGATACTTGGTAACAGTTTAATAATTGTTTATTGAAGGAATCAATGACTTGAGTTTGAAATGGCTCAAAATAAATAAAACGAACTGCATAATCTAATGGCCTAGCTTCTCCCAAAATCAACTACTTCAGCTGTGCTTCTAATGTGGAATAACATGCATTGTTTTTTGGAGATTATAAAAGCAATATGTGCTAATTTAGAAAGTTTGGAAAGGAGAAAAATCTAAACAAAAATAATCAGCTCCTAACTCAGTTAATGTTAATATTCTATTTCTCCTATGTGAGTATGTATATAAAGTAATATTGAAAGTAGTTGTTTGTTAATCTGACCTCAAATTTAATATACCAAAATATTTTTCTGAAATCATTAAATATTCTTCAGAAACATCAGAGTATTCTAAAATAAGTTTTGTGACTTGCTATTGTGACATTTACTTTATTTTCATTTTTCCTAGGACACTTTTAAGAATATAAATAATAGCACTATTACTTGGACAATAAAGATATTCACAAATTGAATATCTGCAGGAAAAATGTATAAATAAGATTAATAAATTATGGGAGATATTGGCTCTGCGAACAAGGATTATATCTAGAGACTTTAAAAATAGAATCATTTAAAAAATGCACAAAATTTCAAAGAATTCATAATGGTGACATATATTAAGTTGACATAAAATCTGAAAAACCATTTCTTTAAAATTAGCAAGACACTTGGTAGGTTTTTAAATTGAATATTCAAATCAAATTTGACACCTCAGGAGAACATTAGTTCTGCTGTCAGAAATCAAAACAGTGATGTATGCTATATTTAGAAAGTAAGTGATAGAATATATATTTTTTACTGTATTTTATTATGACAGAATTTAATTAACTTCATGAAATATCATTGACAAGTGAAATTGTAAAGTATTTGCTTTGCTACTTTCTAACCATACTTTTTGTTAATTGGCTAGAAATATAAGTGCCAATCTAATTTTCTTAATGTTAAAGTATAGTGCTTTTAAAATTATAAGCACATGATTCAAAAGCTGATGGAATAAAGGATGTTTAAAATTGATTTTTTAAACCTAGTAAAACTTTTTTTTTTTAATTTCTATTTTAACAAACCAATCCCATTTTCAAGATAACAAAATCATGGATTATTGGATAATGATAAAATTGGTTAAATATCTAGTTTTTAGTCAAAACAATAATTAAGCAGCATTATTCTATTGGACCTATAAAATGTGCTTCCTCATCCCCAAATTATGTCAGTCCAGTATCTCTGACTGACCTATGTTCTTAGTCACTGTTAAACTGCATGTTTGTGGAGCACTTTGACAGTCAATAGCCTTGAAACAATCTGAGGAAAGCTAGCTTCTTTGGAATAAATATGTCACATACACAGACACATACATTCCACTGTATTGTATTAGCAAAACTAAAACTATGGTCATTATGAAATAGTCCTTCTGGGCATAATCTCAAAATCTTAAAGAATTTACTTTTTAATAGCAGAATGGTGAATGTAGTTGTTATGGGGTGAATTGTGTCCCATTAAAATCCTTGTCTTGAAGCCCTAACCCCCAGGACCTCAGGGTGTGGTTGCATTTAGAGGTAGGGCCTTAGAGTTAAAAATGAAGCCTTTAGGGAAGCCTCTAATGCAATCAGACTGGAGTCCTAATAAGAAGAGTCCTAAATAGAAAGATCTACAGAGCATTCATGCCCAGAGGTACCCCATGTGAAGTGGTAGCAAGAGAACAGCCATCTAGCTCCCTAAGTGTGAGAAAATAAGTTTGTATTGCTTAAGCCATCCAGTCTACAGTATTATGCTATGCTAGATCTAGCAAACTAACACACTCACATATAATACGTTAGGATAGAATGAATATATTTCATGTATACATACAGAGCCAAAACACAAAGGTCTCTTTTCTTGGACCACTAGACATACAGTACAACAGCCTCTCTTTCTGATGTTTGACCTTTTTAGTTTCATCAGAAAAGTGTGGGAGGGGAGCATGTTACTGAAAAATGTCAAGGAAAAATATGAAATTACTTAATACGATAATATAACCCTGAACTTAAAAATTCACAGATAATTAAGATAATAGACTTTATTTTTCTCTTTTTTTGGTTGAATGAGAGACTCTAAATTCTACAGTGTTTAACAATTTTCAAAGGTTTTGCACACATAATTTAGTGTGATCCCATAATAACTCTGTTTTCCCCTACCTCCATATTGCCCCTCTTCCATTTCTGTCCCCATTGGTAATTCCAGTTTGTTCTCTGTATCTGTGAGTCTGCTTCTTCTGTTTTTTTCTTATTCACTAGCTTGTTGTATTTTTAGATACCACATGTAAGTGATATCATACAGTAGCTCTCTTCCTCCAAGTCCATCCATGTTGCTGCAAATAGCAGAATTTCATTCTTTTTATCACTGAGTAGAATTTCATTATGTATATTCCACTCTGTACCACATCCTCTTTATCCATTCATCTGTCAATGAAGCTTAGGTTGATTTCACACCAAGGCAATCATCAATAATGCTGCTAGGAACTCTGGGGTGCTTGGATCCTTTTGAATTAGTGGGGTTTTCCTCCCCCACATACACACTATGGAGTGGAATTACTGGGTCATATGATAGTTCCATTTTTGGGTTTTTGAGAATTCTCCATACTGCTTTCCACAGTGGCTGCACCAATTTATATTTCCACCAACAGTGTATGGGACTTCCCAGGTGGCGCTACTTGTAAATAACCCGTCTGCCAATGCAGAAGACCTAAGAGATGCAGGCCTGATCCCTGGCTTGGGAAGATCCCCTGGAGGAGGGCATGGCAACCCACTCCAGTATTCTTGCCTGGAGAATCCCATGGACAGGGGAGCCTGGCAGGCTACAGTTCATGGGGCTGTGAAGAGTTGGATACAACTGAAGTTCCTGAGCACCCATGCACAATAGTGTACCAGAGGGTTCCCTTTGCTTTACATCCTTGCCAACATTTGTTATTTGTGTTTTTTTGGTGGTTGCCATTTTGACCAGTGTGAGGTTTTGATTTGCACTTCTCTGATGATTAGCAATGCCGAGTTCATGATCTATTCATGTGGCTGTTGGCTACCAGCATTTTCTCTTTGGAAAAATGTCTATTCAGTTCTGTCCACTGTAAATCAGCTTGTTTAGTTTTTTGATGTTGAGTTGTATGAGCTGTTTATATATGTTGGATATTAATCCCTTATCAATTATATCATTTGCAAATATCAGAACCTGCAGGAATCATGCTCCCTGTCTTCAGATTGTACTACAAAGCTACAGTCACCAAACACTGTGATACTTGTGGTTAATTTATCTATAATAAAGGAGGCAAGAATATACAATGGGAAAAAGATAGTCCCTTCAATAAGCAGTGCTGGGAAAACTGGACAGCTATATACAAAAGAATGAAATTAGAACATTCTCTAATACCATATACAAAAATAAAATGGATTAAAGATCTAAAGGTCAGACTGGATACTATAAAATTAGAAAAAAATAGGCAGGACAGTCCTTGACATGAATCACAGCAATTTCTTTTTTGGATCTCTTCTCCAAAAAGCAAAGGAAATAAAAGCAAAAATAAACAAATGGGACCTAATTAAACCTAAAAGCTTTCACACAGCAAAATTAACCATTGTCAAATCAAAAGACAACCTACTGAATAAAATAATAGACTCTTTTTAAGAAAATTAATTTTGCTGGTTTTGATATCAATCTTAATTATTACTGTAATTACAAATTGGATAAAAGCTTATCCTTGAGGGAATGAATACTTTTCAGGATTTAAAAAGTGCTTTAAATAAAATATAAAAAAGGGAAACAATTTTCATGTGGTATTTTACATCTTTTAGAAGTGATACTAGCTGGTCTTCTATGAAGAGTTTTAGAGGCAGAAGTGGCATTATAGACCATCTTACCTAACTGGGCGTCCCTTATGGCTCAACTGGTGAAGAATCCGCCTGCAATGTGGGAGATCTGGGCTCGATACCAAGGTTGGGACGATCCCTTGGAGAAGGGAATGGCAACCCACTCCAGTATTCTGGACTGGAGAATTCCATGGATTGTATAGTCCATGGGGTCACAAAGAGTCAGACACTACTGAGCAACTTTAACTTTACCCAACTGCTTCATTTTAGAGGTTAAAAAAGGAATACTCTAGATCATACAAGTTAGTAGAAGGACCAAGGAAAGAGTGCTTTCATTCCACCAGTGGTCTGCAATCTGAATTTCGCTATGTACTCCATTAGTAAAACCTAAGCATGTACCTTCTATATATGTGGTTGCATACTTCCTTGTAACTTAACATATGTATACTTATATTAACGTTATATGATTAGTGTAAAATGTATACAAAAATAGAAATTCAAAGGAGCATTTACAAATAGGACTTCCAGGTCTGGATAACACTTATTCCATAGTTTTCTTGTTACAACTAAAACCCCTAAACATCATACGTTAATGAAACAAACGGGGACTCTGCAAAGTAGGGAGTAGAAAACAGGCCAACTAGTATTTTGACACCCAAGAAATAACACAAAATTCAGTTCACTGTGTTTTATTTTTGCCTCATATGTCTAGACTGGGTGCTAGAGAGGCCTCCAGCCTGGAAACACCAATAGACATAAACAACACAGCCCTAAGGAAAGCCTGCTTTCTGTCGCCAAAAGACCAGGAAAGTAGAAGCCCAATGAGACAGCAAATTCTGAGATATTGACTGCCTTATTCTAGTCTAACACCATGGGAAAAACTGTGATCCACACCCATCATTAAAGGTTGAGCAGAAAGCCTAGATTTCAACTCTCATCACCCCACTGTAACAAGAAATACTCCCAGTACACGTAAAATATCCACCATTCTACACCTGGAATGATATCAGAGAAAGTCAACGCAGAGCTTGGATTTTCACTTCTTCCAGCTCTCAACAATCTCCTATCAGTAGAGAGCACATGGTGAGCCTACACTCCCACACCATCTGATAGGTAATGAGGCACCCCTTTTCCCTACTGCCACAGTGGTGCTAGCAGAAGCCTAGTGAAGAGTGAAATTCCACACCCATCCAGCAATGAGGTAAGCCTCCTCACTGTAGTAACAATGGAGACTGACCAGGGAATTGAACTTCCACCTCTACCTAGCAGTAATTACACTGCCTCTCCTACTTCGCACACAGTGCCAGAGGAGATCTACGAAAATAGAAGATTTACATAAGATCCGGAGTATCCTAACATGATACCCAAAATGTCCAGGATACAACTAAAAATCACTGTCATAGCTAGAATCAGGAAATCCTAACATGAACAAGAAAAGAAAATCAACAGATAATGCCACCAAGATGTCAAAGATACTGGAATTATCTGGCAATGATTTTTAAATGAGACACTATAAAAAGACTTCAATAAACAATGTAAAACATGCTTGAAACAAAAGAAAAAAATAGAAAGACTCAAAAAGAAACAGAAAGCTTTAACAATAAAAGAACAATGAGGAGGAAGAAGAGGAGGAAGAAAATTCAAATGAAAGTTTTACAACTGAAAGAAACATTAACTGAATATCCAGTAAACCTTCATTGAATGAACTTAGCAGAATGAAAAGGTCAGGGGAAAGAACTGGTGTGCTTGAAGATAGAATAGAAATTACCCAGTCTAAACCAGAGGAAATACAGACTGAAACAAACAAATGAACAGAGCCTAAGCTATCCATGAAAACAGATGAAAATCTAACATTTATGTCACTGGAGTCACATATGGAGAGAAGGAGGTAGATCTTGAGAAGTATTCAAAGAAATAATGGCTGAATGTTTCCCAAATTTGGCAAAAGACATAAGCCAACAAATTTAAGAAGCTAAGCAAATGCCTAAAAGTATAAGCCCAAGGAATTTCATACCGAGACACATTATAACCAAGCCTCTGAAAACTAAAGACAAAATATCTTGAAAGCAGACAGAGAAAAATGATACCTCACCTCTAGAAGAAAAACGATTCAATTGACAGTGGGTTCTCTTTAGGAGCCATGGAAGCTAGAAGAAAGAGGCACAATATTGTTTAAGTACTAAAGGAGGGCTTCCCAGGTGACTCAAGGGTAAAGAATCTACCTGCCAATGCAGGAGACATAGGTTCGATCCCTGGGTTGGGATGATCCCATGGAGGAAGAAATATCAAGCCACTTGAGAGTATCCCATGCACAGAGGAGCCTGGCAGTCTACAGTCCATGGGGTCTCAAAGAGTTGGACACAAGAGAGCAACTGAGAGCACGCATGCGCGCGTGTACACACACACACACACACACACACACACACACACACACACTGGAGGAAGAGATCTGTTAACCCAGGATTCTTTGTCCAGTGAAAATATCCTTTAGGGAAAAAAGGGAAATCAAAACATTCTAAGATGAAGGGAAACTAAAGAATTTTTTTTTTTTTTTGCCAGCAGACCAACCCAAAAACAATGACTAAGGGAAGTTGTTGCAATAAAAATGAAATGATAAAAGAAGAAAGCCTGGGGCATAAGCAAGGAAGAAAGAACAATGGAAAAATAAATACATAGACAAATTCAATAGACTTTTCTCCTCCCCTTGAGTTTTTAAAATTAGATTTGATAGTTAAAATTAAAATTATAATAATTGCATGATGTGGTTCTCCTTCTGTATAGAGGAAATATTTAAGGCAATTATATTATAAATGGTGAAAAGGCAAGGGGAGTTAAAGGAAGATAAGGTTACTTCCCTGGTGACTCAGACGCTAAAAGAATCTGCCTGCAATGCAGGTAACCTGGGTTCGATCCCTGGGTTGGGAAGATCCCCTAGAGAACGCAGTGGCTACCCACTCTTGCCTGGAGAACTCCATAGGCAGAGGTACTGGTGGGCTACAGTCCATGGGGTTGCAAAAAGTTGGACACGACTGAGCGACTAACTCTTTGCTTCACTTCAAGGTTGCTATACTTCACTAAAATGAATAAAATGCTGATACCATTATACTGTATACGTTATGCATGTATAGTATAAAACATAATGCAACCACTAAAAAGTTACAAATATATACACTTAAAAACACTGCAGATAAATCAAAATAAAGTTATTTTTTAAAGTTTAGGTAACACACAGGACAGCAGGAATAAAATGGAAAAGAAAAACAGAAAACGAGAAATAAAATGGAAAATGTAAACCCTAATATATCAGTAATTGCATTAAATGCAGAATGTCTAAATATACTAATTAAAAGACAGAGATTGGCAGGGTGGATTAAAAATCATGCTCAATGTAGGCTGTCTACAAAACTGACTTCAATTATAATACTACAGAAAAATATAAAGTAAAAGGATGGAAAAGATATCTTATTCAAACATTAATGAAAAGAAAGAGTGACTATATTGATAGCAGATCATGTAGACTTAAAAGTGAAAAAAATTTCCAGGGACAGAGAGGGACATTGCATAATAATAAAAAGGTCAATCCACTAAGAAGACATAACAATCCTAAAGGTAGAGGCTCCAAACATCAGAACTGCAAAATGAGTAGGGTGAGAGGACTGAAAAAAAGGAAGGAGAAATAGACAAATTCACACTTAGAAAGCTGGCGATGTCAATATCCCACTCTTAAGAAATGATAGAACATCTAGGCAGAAAATCAGCAAGTATATAAAAGAAATAAACAATACTATCAACCAACAACATTGAATTCACAATTGTAAAACACTCTACCCAACAAGAACAGAGTACACATTCTTTTAAAATATTAATAGGGCATTTACCAAGATCCACCACATCCTAGGCCATAGACACAGCTCAACAAACTTAAAAGAATCAAAATCACACAGATGGCGTTCTGTGATATAATGGAATCAAACTAGAAATCAATTACAGAACAATACCATGAAAAGTTCACAATACTTGGAAACCAAACAAGTGAGGGAGATCAAAAAGCATACTGATCTAAATTTTTAAAAAATTTGTATATCTAACAATTTGTCAGATACAGCTCAAAAGCATTGCTGAGAGAGAAATTTATAGCAATAAGAGTGAACATTAGAAAAGAGGAAAATCTCAAAGTAATAATCTAAACTCCCAGCTCAGGAACCTAGAAAAACAAGAAAATAAATCCAAGGCAAGCAGAAGAAAGGAAAAAATAAAAAGCAGAAAACAGAAAACTTAAAAAAAAACTACAAAATCAGCTTCTTAAAGAGCTGAATTTTCTTAATAAAATTCATATATACTAAAGAGTGATAAATGGAATGTACTTGTCACATTTTGCCAACTTCAAATCTAAGATATAAAACTTTATCTCAGCTCTGGAGACCTCAGGAAGTTCTCCATAAGTTTGTATGTGCCTTTAACTTATGGAAAAGAACTTAGGTGCCTCTAATGGAGGTTTTGGTTTCACTTGTGGCTCAGATGGTAAAGAATCTGCCTGCAATACTGGAGACCCAGGTTCGATCCCTGGGTCAGGAAGATCCCCTGGAGAAGGAAATGGCAATCCACTCCAGTATTCTTGCCTAGAGAATTCCACAGACAGAGAAGCCTGGTGGGCTACAGTCCATTGGGTCGCAAAGAGTTGGACATGACTGAGTGACTGCGCTACACTAATGGAGGTTTCCTCCCAAGGGATTTAATAAAGCTCACTGTCATGTTTTTTTGTTCTAAAAGGTACTCTATTTAATTTTTTTAAATTTATAACTGTGAGCTCATGGATTTTCTTATTTCTTAATGGTATTGAAACCTTTTCTTTATTATTATTTATTCTGATGCTCAAATTTTCTTGTACTCGGCCAGTGAATCCTTTCCAACTGATGCCTGGGTCCTTCTGGTATATCCTGCTCATTGACTGGTTTTTCGGCACAAAAAGATAATCCAGGCTCACTTTCTCCTCCATCTTCAGCCCTGGAATTAGTTATTTCTCCAAGAAGTTCTGGTTCCCTTAGTGGAGAATAAGTTACTAGAAATTAAGATTAGGGACCTGTCTGGTAGTGTCCATTGCTACTGATGGGTCATTCCCTCTAGTCTTTCTTAGCAGACAGAGCTAGGAAATACATTATATATTTATTTATATAAACACATGAGTATAAATACATTTATACTTCTATAACTACTTTATACTCATTTGTATATATTATAAAACAATGAATTCACATTAACACCTTCAACTATAATCCACTTTTCTGGCTTTCATGGTTTTCTAATTTTCTCCTTTTCTGAGTTTGTTAATATAGCTTCAACATGAGAAACTTGGTTCCCATCATTCTAAGTACCTTTATTAATTTGTTCAAGTAATTTACTTATTTTTCCCGATGTAACCAGTCTCTCCACTCTGTTGGCTCACCCTCCACCTCCACACAATGCCACCGACACCACTGTGTCCTTGGCCAGAAAGCCTGCTGGTCTTTATCTCTGTGTACCCTCCCAACCTTCTTCACTACCTGCATTCTTACCTGCGAAGCCTGCTGGCTCATGCCCTCACCCTATCCCCCCAAGTTTCACATTCTTATTACTGGCCTGCACTTTGTGTGGCTCCACCATCTCATCGCCCCCACAGCCCCAGCTTCTCTGTAACTTCCTCCATGGATTTAATTGCTCTTCCATCTTTCCAAATGTTCAACATTTCCTTCTGGAGTCATTTCCCTTCTGTCTGAAGAGCTTCCTGTAGCAATTCTTTTAGAACAAGCCCATTGACTACTCCCAATTTCTCTTAGTCTTCCTTCACTGGAGACTATTTTTATTCACCTTGATTCCTAAAAGACATGTTTACTAGATACAGAATTCTGGCGTGACAGATGAGGCGGCCTGAGTCACTGCTCCTCTCTTAGTCTGGGTGGTGTCAGTGAAGCCCAGCAAGAAGGTGAACGGACACATTCGGGCTACATCTCACCAGGAGGTTAGTTTCTAATAGAAGATTAAGTAGTACCCAGCATAGCCCGGATACAATAGAAAATAACTCATCGTACCAGGAAAATCACATAAATGAGAAACAATGATCAATAGATTCCAATACTAAAAATAATCAGATATTGGAATTATCTGACAAGAATTTTAAAGCAACCATTATAAAATGCTTCAACAAGCTATTATAAATTTTGTTGGAACAAATGAAAAGACAGACAATCTCAGCAAAAAAAAAAAAAAAATTACTTTAAAAAAACAAATGAAAAGTATAGAACTGAGGAATGTAATATCAGAAATAAAAACTTACTTAATGGGCTCAGTTACAGAGTGGAGATCAAAGAGGCTAGAATCATTGTTACCTGAGGGTAGATCAAGAGAATTTATGTTGAACAGCAAAGAGAAGAAAGACTAAGCAAAAAATAACTTTTCAGACTGCTGAGACAATTCAAAAGAGCTATTACTTGGATCACACAATTTCTAGAAAGAGAAAATGAAACAAGTATTCAAAGATATAATGGCTGAAAACCTCTAAAACTTGGTGAAATATACAAATGGATAGATTCAAAAAGTTGAATGAACCCCAGGTAAAATAAAACCAAAGAATTTCATACCAAAACGTATCATAATTCAACTTCTGCGAAGTAAGTACAAAGAAAATATTTTGAAAGCATCCAGAGAGAAATGACACTTTACCTTTGGAGAAAAAGCAATTCAAATGATAGTAGATTTTTCATCAAAAACCATGGAGGCCAGAGGAAGCAGTACAACATTTTTAAAGTACTGAAAGGTTTTTCTCAATTGAGAATTGCAACTCAATTCTGGGAATTTTTCACAGTGTATACATCTGTCAAATCACACATTGTTCACTTTAAATATTTTAAAATTTTATCATTATACTTCACTACAGCTGAAAAAAGGCTAGCTACAACAAGGTGAATGAAGGAGGTATGGGGACCCTAATAAAAAAAAGCAAACAATTTGTTTCCAAGAAACCCATCTGTAAAAAATGGCTATAAGGAGTTCTCTGAAAAGAAAGGACATTGTAACTGAACACTCGAAATTTCAGAACAGAAAGAACACTGGAATGGGTAAAAGGCAGGGTTGATATAATAGGCTATATTACTTGAGTTTTGAGTCATGAGTTTTTAAAATCATACTTGATTGAAGTAAAAACGATAACAGTATATGATATGGTGCTCAATGAATATAGAGGAAATACTTGAGACAATTATATTGTAAAAGTTGAGAGAATATAGGAACCTATGTGGAAGTAAGTCTCATATGCTCCCCTCAGAGGAGTAACATGTTAGTAGGTTATGGGAAGTTATGTGTGTACACACTATCAAGGGCAATAACTTAAAAAATTATACAAATCATATATTAATAAACACTAAAGTAAATCCAGATGGAGTCCTCAAAAATTTCCAGGTAACTCACAGGAAGATCATGAAAGAAAGAAGAATAGAAAGAAAAGATAGCAAATAATAAAACTTGAAAAAAATCCCTAACATTTCAAAAGTTACGTTACATATAAACAGTCTAAGTACAGGATACCAATTAAAAATCAGACACTGGCAATCATTTGCATCCACATGAGTCTCCAGTTTGGAAGTAGTTAAGTAAGGACAGGCTCTGAAGAGAAGCATTTTTTTTTTCTTTCTTTCCTTCTAGTGATTGTGGAATTGACAGTGCCATAAGTAGTTTTTCCCTTGGGCCTGTTCTTAGAGGAGTTTAGAATTTGGTAATAGACTATGGGTAACATTCTGGTGAGGTTAGCCTGTTTCTTCTTCTAGCCCTCTTAATGAATGTGAAAGCTATCTAGTATCCTTAATAAATAAATAAAGCCTTTTCTACTTAAATTAAGCAGAATGAATGTTGTTGCTTGAAACTTAGATCTTAACAATAGAATACTTTGTATTAGGAGTGCAAGGAACCCTCAAGGAAATGGATATTTGGGATTCATTATCTGGCAGGTTGAGTGTAAAAGTTTGGAGGATCCAGTTAATCTTAGCGAGAAGAATACTGGTACCTGATGCATACTGTAATGAAACAATTCCTTATTTTATCATCTGCGCCATTGATCACCTGGAATACAGTGACTATTAAAGGCAAGGAATGGGAAGAATGAATGGTTGCTGCCTTAGAACAGTAAACTGGGCCTGAAGAATGCAAGAGTTTTAGCATGAGTCAACCACTTCTAAAAGTGCTGAGCTTTGAAAGAAAGGAAATGACAAATTTATGCTTTTAAGTGTTTAGGCTTAGAGAGTCAAAAAGTCAGGGTGACAAAATGATCACCCTAAAATTAGCTCTCATCTCTACAGAGCTGATGAAACTGAAAATGGATATACAGTCTAATCCTGTGGCTTTTGAATTACGTCTGTTGAATTCAGTCAGTACCACGTCTCTTTTTGAAAGTTAAGACACTGAAATTCCAGTTGTAATTGGGACAAATGGGAAAACCCTGAAAACTCAGAGCATTTTGAATAATTTAAGTCACTAAACATCCCTTACTGGAAGAAAAAGCTTTCCCACCAGTGTTTAATGAGTTTTTCCTGCCCTCCTAGAGTTGTGTAAGCATGTTGCCTGGGGGCAGTTACCTTGCAAGGTAGTATAAATTTTCTCACAACCTATTCCCAATACCATCAATGCCTTCGGTTCATAACCAATGTCAGAGGAGAATGCTCCAAGATACTCTTGTGAAATTAAACTCATGAATAAAAAGCTTATACACCAAAAAAAATGCAGTATATTGCCAAAGACCCACAGGAATATATGCATGGATGGATTCTGAAGTTCTGAATCAGAAAAAAAAAAATGGAATATAATCATTTGTTGAGACAAAATTTTAGATATGGGTTTATAAAAAAGAAAACATGTGATTTTTTTTTAAAAGCAGAAAAACAGACAAAGCCGTCTTTGAAAGTAAGGGGTGTCTATTCTCTGCAAGCTGAAAACAATAGTTAGAGAGGCTGCCATCAGCATGAGCCCCATTACCAGCACTTAACCCGCATAGTGATAATCAGTCATTTGATGCTCGCCACTTTGCCTTGCTGATTGATTAGGAGGGCTTGGCTCTGAAAAAAGTAATGTACTCACTACAGTACCCCACTATCTGTATAAGCAAAAGAAACAAACACCACCACCTCCATATAGAAAAGAGTCCAGAATTGAGCCTCCATGCCATGGCTCCCTCAATCAATCCACAGCACAGAATTTCTTGAATGCAGAGGAGGCTCGGAATTCTTGAGGAGGAACTCAATGATGGCATTGTCTGAGACTGATTTCCTTCAGAGGCACACTCGAAGTGAAGATTCCTACAAAAGTGGTATCTTTAAAAAGTGCTTCCAAGAAAAGCCAAGAAGGGGGTGGGGAGACTGGACCTAGAAGAACAGCCTCAGTTTCACCCCGAAGGATCTCTGGAACATAAACTGGACCGCAGGGTTTTCCCACCTCAGGGAAAGGCAGCGAGAGAGATGGCATCAGTATTTTTATATCCACAGACATTGGCTAAAGCCCACCCTGGAATCCAGCTGTATACTTCCAGATATTTTGGTTCTTTGCACCTGCAGGAAAAGTGGCTCCAATAGTTGAAAAGGCATTTTCTAGAAGAGGAATTACAGAGGCAGGCCATTCACAGAAATGGTAATAGATCTGAGTAGACCTGTGTGAAGCACTGATAATGCCCATTACAAACATATTGTTGTTCAGTCGCTCAGTCATGTCTGGCTCTTTGCAACCCCATGGACTGCAGCACGCCATGCTTCCCCGTCCTTCACTATCTCCCAGAGCTTGCTCAAAGTCACGTGCATTGAGTCAGTGATGCCATCCAACCATCTCAACCTCTGTTGTCCCCTTCTCCTCCTGCCTTTAAGCTTTCTCAGCATCAGCGGATTTTCTAATGAGTCAGCTCTTGGCATCAGGTGGCCAAAGTATTGGAGGTTCAGCTTCAGCATCAGTCCTTCCAATGAATATTCAGGACTGATTTCCTTTAGGATGGACTGGTTGGATTGCCTTGCAGTCCAAGGGATTCTTGAGAGTCTTCTCCAACACCACAGTTCAAAAGCATCAATTCTTTGGCACTCAGCTTTCTTTATAGTCCAACTGTCACATCCATACATGACGATTGGAAAAACCATAGCTTTTACTAGACAGATTCTTGCCAGCAAAGTAATGTCCCTGTTTTTTAATATGCTATCTATGTTGGTCATAGCTTTTCTTCCAAGGAGCAAGCATCTTTTAATTTCATGGCTGCAGTCAAATCTGCAGTGATTTTGGAGCCCCCCCAGAATAGTCTGTCACTGTTTCCTCTGTTTCCCCATCTATTTGCCATGAAGTGATGGAACTGGATGCCATGATCTTTGTTTTCTGAATGTTGAGTTTTAAGCCAACTTTTTCCACTCTCCTCTTTCACTTTCATCTAGAGGCTCCTTAGTTCTTTGCTTTCTGCCAGGAGGGTGGTGTCACCTGCATATCTGAGGTTATTGATATTTCTCCCGGCAACCTTGATTCCAGCTTGTGCTTCATCCAGCCTGGCATTTCACATGATGTCCTCTGCAAATAAGTTAAATAAGCAAGGTAACAGTATACAGCCCTGACATACTCCTTTCCCAGTTTGGAAACAGTTCACTGTTCCATGTCCGGTTCTAACTGTTGCTTCTTGACCTGCATACAGATTTTGCAGGAGGCAGGTAAGGTGATCTATTATTCCCATCTCTTAAAGAGTTTTCCACAGTTTGTTGGGATCCACACAGTCAAAGGCTTTAGCATAGTCAATGGAGCAGAAGTAGATGGTTTTCTGGAATTCTCTTACTTTTTCTATGATCCAACAGATGTTGGCAATTAGATCTCTAGTTCTTCTGCCTTTTTAAAATCCAGCTTGAATATCTGGAAATTCTCAGTTCATGTACTGTTGAAGCCTAGCTTGGAGAATTTTGAGCATTACTTTGCTAGCATATGAAACGAGTGCAATTGTGCAGTAGTTTGAACATTCTTTGGCCTTGTCTCTCTCTGACACTGGAATGAAAACTGACCTTTTCCAGTCCTTTGGGTACTGCTGAGTTCCCCAAATTTGCTGATATATTGAGTGCAGCACTTTAACATTATCTTTCAGGATTTAAAATAGCTCAGCTGGAATTCCATCACCTCCACTAGCTTTGTTCGTAGTGATGCTTCCTAAGGCCCACTTGACTTTACATTCCAGGATGTCTGGCTCTAGGTGAGTGATCACACCATCGTGGTTATTTAGGTCATTAACATATTTTTTGTATAGTTCTGTGTATTCTTGCCACCTCTTCTTAATATCTTCTGCTTCTGTTAGGTCCATACCATTTCTGTCCTTTATTGTGCCCATCTTTGCATGAAATATTCCCTTGGAATCTCTAATTTTCTTGAAGAGATCTCTAGTCTTTCCCATTCTATTATTTTCATCTATTTCTTTGCATTGTTCATTTTAGGAAGGCTTTCTTTTCTCTCCTTGCTATTCTTTGGAACTCTGCATTCAGATGAGTATATCTTTCCTTTTCTCCTTTGCCTTTAGCTTCTCGTCTTTCCTCAGCTATTTGTAAGGCCTCCTCAAACAACCATTTTGCCTTTTTGCATTTCTTTTTCTTGGGGATGGTTTAGATCACTGCCTCCTCTACAATGTTATGAACCTCTGTCTAGAGTGTTGTTGGAGAAGACTCTTGAGAGGCCCTTGGACTGCAAGGAGATCCAACCAGTCCATCCTAAAGGAGATCAGTCCTGAGTGTTCATTGGAAGGACTGATGCTGAAGCTGAAACTTCAAAAATTTGGCCACCTCATGCAAAGAGTTGACTCATTGGAAAAGACCCTGATTCTGGGAGGGATTGGGGGCAGGAGAAGGGGATGACAGAGGATGAGATGGCTGGATGGCATCACTGACTCAATGGACATATATATATGTATATATATGATCTTTATATTGCATAGCTTCTTTTGCAATATTCATTTCTGATATTTTTTAAATTTTATTTTACTCATTTTTGGCTGTTCTGTCTTTGTTGCTGCACAGGCTTTTCTGTAGTTGCGGCGAGCAGGGGCTACTTTCTAGTTATGGTGCAGGGGCTTCTCATTGCAGTGGATTCTCTTGTTGTGGAGCTCAGGCTCTGGGGCATGGTCTTCAGCAGTTCCTGCTCCAAGGTTCTAGAGCACAGGCTCAATAGTTGTGGCACATGGACTTAGTTGCTCCTTTGCATGTGGGGTCTTAGTTCCCTGACCACGGATTGAACCTGTGTTTCCTACACTGGCAGGTGGGTTCTTTACCACTGAGCCACCAGGGAAGTCCTTGATGTTAGTTTTGTAATGAAATTTTGAATCTTTAGACTTAGTTCTATTTTTTCTTTGTTTCATTACTTGACATTTTATATAAATTCTTACAAATTCCTTATTCTTAAGAGCTGTTAATTTTCCTTCATTTCTCAGTTGAAATCATGTACCTTTGGGATGATGTTTTTTTCCTTAAAATATGTGAAATTTCTATTTTCAGATTTCCTATTTATTTCAGATTGTTTCTCTGCTGCCTTAACTTGACCGGGTAACACTCTTGAAATTTAACCTCTCTTTGAATCAGAGGACATAACATTTCAGAAAGTTAAAAGTGCCTACTTACTTTGTGGGGTGCGGGTGGTACAGATTGTTTCATGACCTCTAGACAAGCCCCAGTGAAAAGCTAGGTTGTCTCTCTTTTAATTGCCCCATTTGGGGTCTAGATTCAATTACCATCCTATCTGAGGTTTCAAGAGTAACCCTTCCTAACCTCTTGAAGAATCTTCTTGGTGACCCTAAGGAGAGCAGTTTTCAATAAAGTGGTAGAAGCAGAGCCAAGATTGTAAGGGGATAGAGAGAATAAATTCTGAGGAAATGCAGCAACCAGTATAGACTATTCTTTCAAGAAGGCTGGTTAATGAAGGGAACAGGAGAGCAGCATAAGTATCTAGAGAGGAGACAGGTTGAGGAAAGATATTTTCAAGTTGAGGGAAACTTGTATAGCACATTCCTGAAGGAAAAGAGAAGAGCGCTCCCAGGGCTGAACAGGTTGAAAATGCCCAAGAATTGGGACGGATATGTAAGGCAATACTCCAGAGAGGATCAGAGGGGTTAAGGTCAGTATACAATTACCAAATGTATGACATCCCAAGGATGTGATTTTTCACAAAAGTCTTTTTTTTTTTTTTTAATAAATCTCTAGAGTAAATTGGCAAGCCCCATGCCTCATAATTTCTACATTTGAAACAGGGTTTCCTTTTTTTAGTCAGACTTTCCCAAAGGAATTTTTAAAAAATACCTAAAATTTTGTGTTGAGAATAAACAATGCCAAATTAGTTTTGTTCACCTGCTGATTTCTGGTGTATTTTGACAACTTCATTCTCATCTCTGACTTTTAACCATGAGCATGAGAGTCTTGACTCGAAAAATGACCATGGTATGTGCCATTTAGCTTGGTAACTATTATATTAGACAGAAACTAAAGGAATTTGTTTTTATTCATAGTTGTACATTGTTTTCTATTTAAAAAATTTCATTGAACAATGGTGCAATTGGTAATCAGTAGAACACTTTTCTATTAATGCGTCCTCTTTATCTCAAATGCTGTTACTAAAGGATTTTTGGGTCTCTATTTTAGTTGGTTTAAAATCATTTTCCTTAACTGCTAGTGAATGTGCATGTGTTTATGTAGACAGACACAACTCTTCTCCTATAATGAGAGTAATGTTGTAATGAAAAAAACATTTATTGGATGTGTATTGGCATAGCACCTGTTGTTTATACACATCAACACTGAAAATGGAAATGCCTAGACTGATGAGCTAGATATTAATCAAGTTAGAATCAGCACTAGACTTTACATGCATTACTCCCCAAATGTTGGAGTAAAGGGCTTACTCCATACGCCACATATTCAAATTTGCATATGCTAATATTTGAACAATTATGCATGCTTTAATAATTGATTGGAAAGCTAAGTTAAAAGAAACTTTCAAAAATTCTTTTAAATAAATATTAATATTCTAGTGTATTTGGGGAAAAAATGGAATTGAAGGCATATGATCTTATGGGGAATTGTTCTTAATTACTTTCAGACATATGAATATTATGGGGTTTTCAATTTAAGCAGACATACTGTTGTTAGAAACAAATTTTCTGACTATATCAGGTGAACTTTTTCATTTGTTCTTAAGAGGCTATCTGGCATGAAGCAGTAACCGAGAGAGTCTTTCTGGAAATCTGGAAACTGATTTGTATTGCTTATGCTAAGTTTAATAATGAATTCATTTTAATATATGTACTTTAATCAAGGATTGACAGATAAAGAGATTCATTTAAAAGTATACATAATTAAGTTTATATTGCTCAAATGGATATAATCAATAACTTAAACTATTCTAACTATTTGACTAGGACACAGGGAAATAAAAAATATTTGAGCTGTCAACAAATATTTTGTCAACAAATTCAAGAATGAAAATTAAATCCCATTTAATATTTAGTTTTTAGCCCCTAAATATCCCAAAAGATCCTTTGCAAGCTAAATGAGATGAGCACAGAATATAATGGAGATAAAATAATCACAAGCTTATTATAAAAAATTTAGACTAGAAATCATAGGCTTTACTCCATCAGAAAAATAAACAAAGACAAAGACAATGAACAAAACAAAAGCATGAATCGGGTGCAGTTTTCCAACAACTAGAGCAAATTAAACAAAGCATGTTTATTTTTGTAAGCATTTTCACAACTCAAACAACCTAAATTTAAAAAGAATCATAGGACCTTCTTTCAAAGTAAAAATGCAGACTCTAAATGATGACTGGCTTGTGGAAACCTAAATAAGGAAGCTGAAACTGAAGATGCTGTGGGACCAATAAATAAAGGCTCAAGGAGAGGAAACTGGCCTGAAGTTCCTGATGCAGACTTTTAAAAATACATATGTAGAAGGATATAAATTTTTCTTCTGCTTTTGCTAGTTTATAAGACTTTGAATTTTAACAAAAAGATTAAAGATAAAGTTATGCAAGGCTAGCATCACTATATATCTTGAACTCAACAGACAGAAGTGACCGTGACTGCTTAACACCCCCCACACCTGCTGTCAAACTCTAATTTTCTAATTTCCTGGCAAACACATGGATGCACTGTACCTATCTATCAGTGGATTTCACGGACAGTTCTATTCTTGTGAGAAGCACTGAATTCTGAAGGGGCAGAGTTGCTAGCCAGTGATACATCAGACATTAACATTCGCAGGCATTTGTGCTCAGAGAAAGGAAAAAGTTACTCTGATGTGTTCAGTGATGATGTGAAACTGGATCCTCACATCGCCAATAAATATCTTTCACTTTCTCGTCATTGACTAATTGGATTTGTTGGTGTGTTCATAAAAATTGTGGAGTATGCTCCAGAGAGGCCAGGCAAACATCCCTGCCTGTGTTACCCTGAGTAGCCTGGAGACAGAAGAGTGGGGCTAAATCTTAATCCTCAAGTCTATGTGACATTGCTCAGTCATGTCCGACTCTTTGCCATCCCATGGACTATAGCCCACCAGGCTCCTCCATCCATGTCTATGTGACCTCCATCAAATCAGTGGTATCCGACTGAGATCCAGGTTCTTTAGTTGTAAATGAAACCCATCATCTAGATTACTTGCACAGTGGTACTTCCCAATCTAAAGTTTTCTTTGGAATACAATATAGGCATTCCAATTGACACAAAGGCAGAGTGAGAAAATGGGCTTCAGAATGCTAAGTGGGATATCTGGAGCACCTTCAAGGTTCACATCAGCAGAAAGATTTAGTCTTCAACTTGCTGAATTTTTCAGATAGTTACGGCAGCAAGTTAAATAAATTTTAAAAATGATGACTCACCAAAGAGTTGTGATTTCCATTAAAATGCCTTTCCTCTAAAAAGACTTGAATTCTTATCTTCTATGAATGAAATGAGTAGAACTGAGTGGAAAACCGATCCCCTATCATTACAAAATAACACTTTAAGGACCTGGCAGTGAGTGGGATAAGATTCTGGGCACACTTTAAAGTGGGTAACATCTGTCTTTTAAGCACCGGTCTTTCTGTTGCTTCAATTTTTCCTGTCTGCAGCGGGAGGGAGGCCTTTCTCCCAGGGATGCGATGAGATTCAGGGATGAGATGAGAGACTGTGTGGGGTGTACAGGATTAGAGTATCTGGCATTCAGCATAAGTGAGGGAAAGTCCACATTGAGAATTCCAGGTAAGGCCTCTATCCCTGCCCCCTGGGCACTTTGTTCATGGGCTCATTCAATAAACATTAAGAGTGGCTCAGATTAAAAACTGATATTCATGAATCAGGTCATCTTATTGATTGATTTATTAAAAGCTTTACTTACCAACTTGTGACGAGCTCATCCATATGTCTCTCCCCATTCCTCTTTGTTGCCATTCTTCCAGTGTTGTTCTTTCCAGGTCCCTTGCCAGCTGATATACTAAACTTGCGAGCTATTCTTATGATGCAGGTCTATGCATCTCAGGCCATCACTTCTCCCCTGCCAACTAGACAACTAGATGTTCTATTCTTTTGAAGGATTTTCCTCAGCCACTGTCTTTCAGGGCCACCTGAGTGGAACCATAATGAAGTGCCTGTCAATTTTCAGACATTTGTTAACACATAGTGCTGAGCCAGAGATGCAAGTTAACAAAGAAGTGACAAGGTGGTAGAAACAGATACCATGGGATTCTGAGCTACACATGCATTCATTTTTGCAGAGCCTTCTGGATCTGCTGAAACTCTATCTCATTCAGACCATTTTGATTTAACACTGGAATGTGTCTGCACATATACAAGTTTATGACTCAGTGGACTATAACACGGGCAACTGGGAGTGCATAGTTGCTCAGTGTCCCATGGTCAGATCCTCAGTCTCTACTAAAGCGAGTCAGGAACTGATTTTCAAATGGAAAATGGTTAATGGCAGAAGAGGACATGACCCTGCTCCAAAATCCTAGAGCTCTCCTATCAGGGCTAACCAAATACTCCATAGATCGTCTCCATCTGCCACAAACTCTCTGAATACAAATTGGTCTGCTGAGTCCCAAGGCTTAGGTGGTGAAACAGTTTACACTATATTTGTAACTAGAATATTACAAGTATTGGAATATTTTTAGGCTCTGATTATAATATCATTCAACACTGCCCTATAGATTATTCAGTAATTAAACTGGAGCAAGATGCCCAAATGTGTTACAGGTAGCCCCTGCTAATCCAAAGAGACTCACGAAATTGTGCCTTTTTCTTTGTGGTGGGCGATGTGCCTCTCATTTCAGAAAGGCTCTCACCACATGCTTCAGATAACACAGAGGCCTAGAAACTTCACTCATGTGAAGAAACCAGCTCTTTAGTGGGGTTCACCTCGCACCCTATGCATATCTATGTTTCAGTAAAGCACTTGAGGTGCTTGCCAGTTCCTACTCACCAGATCAAACGGGCCTAAAAGGCCAATTAAGACTGCATATTTAATTGGCGCCACAACTTGGCAACTTTCAGAGTCAGGCCCTGGGCTTTTTCCTCTGCCATGTCTGTTCTGCAGCCACAGGTGACAGACATTCCTTTAACCATCCAGGCTTTGTGGTTTTCCTTTTAGCAATGACTCCGGCATTCAAGCCTTCCAATGTGTCCTCTGCACTTTCCACACTGGGCTTCCCGGGTGGCGCTAGTGGTGAAGAACCCACCAGCCAGTGCAGAAGGAAGAGATGTAGGTTTGATCCCTGGGTCGGGAAGATCCCCTGGAGGAGGCAATGGCAACCCACTCCAGTATTCTTGCCTGGGAAATCCCATGGACAGAGGAGCCTGGCAGGCTACAGTCCAAAGGGTGGCAGAGTCAGACATGACTGAAGTAACTTAGTACATATGTTCATACTTTAAACACCGGAGAACAGTGAGAAATAACCAGCTCAAGCCACAATTATGTAATCACCAATCACCATTGTTCCCAAAGTGATCAAGTGTCACAGTCACCTGATCTTCAGATATTTTGCCTTTGACATACTCTCTCTTCTGTACCACCAAGGGTGATAATTTGAGTAATAGTGATGTCATCACATGCCACAATTACTTGTCACATTTCCCTTTGGTAGGGAGGTTATCTGCACCCTTCACAAATGTGTTAACAACTCAGTTACAGAATCCCATTTTAAAGGTTTATTTCCTGTGATCACTCCTGATGCCAATCATTTTTTTTAGAATCTTAGAAGGAAAAAACGTCAAATTCAAACCAAGAGACTAGGGAATTCCCTGGCCGTCCAGTGGTTTCAATCGGGTGTGTTTCGATCCTTGGTTTTGGGAGCTAAGATTCCACATGCCTCAGGACCAAAAAACCAAAACATATAAAAAACAGAAATAATAAGGTAATACATTCAATAAAGACATTAAAATGCTCCACATCAAAAAAATCTTTTAAAAACATGAGAGACTAAAGAAAAATTACTGAAGGGACTATTTAAAATTTGTGGGGAAGGTTAAAGGAAACGAACAAGAGATGGCAATGTTCCCTTGGGTTACAAACAGCAGGAAGCTGATAACACTCATTGATAGATAGATAGACAGATAGATAGATAGATATCTGTATAACTATACATATATAGTTTTTAGACAGATAACTGACTTGTTTTTGGAAAGTATACAAATAAAACACATGCTTACTTTGAGAGATAAGATTGTATTTAAAATTCTGTAACAGAATCACTTATTTGCATTTTAGTGATACCATAGAATGGCCATAATTTTAGCATCAATAAAAATCCTTTAATGCCAATGTCAACATTAGCCTGAGATTTAAGCATCATGAGTACTTATTAATATTATTCCATCTGTGTGGTCTTTTTGTATGTGGTCACTTTAAGGTCTACCTTTACATTTTATTGATTTCACACCCTTAAAACTATTTGTGGGGACAGTGTATATGCTAGAAAGTAATTTAATGGGTTGAATGGTGGCCCTCAAAAAGATATGTCCACATTCCAGAACCCGTGAATGCAATCTTATTTGGAAAAGGGATTTTTGCAGATGTAATTAAACTAAGAACTTCAAAATGAAATTTTCTCAAAAAGAGATACTTAGAGGAGAGACACACAAAAAAGACAAGATTGCCAATGAAGATGGAGGCCAAGAAACATCTGGAGCCACCAGGAACTTTAAGAGAGGAAGGATTCCCCCCTAGATCCTTTGAAAGGGGCACAACCCTGCCAACAACTTGATTTCAGATTTCTGGCCTCCAGAACTATGAGAGAATAAATTTCTGTTGTTTTAAGCCACCAAATTTGTGTGATTTGTTATGGCAGCCCTAGGAAACAAGAATAGAAATCCATAAACATTTCACTTCAGCACATTTTTCTGGTGGAAATGCTGCTAGGCATTCAGGGCATAAAAAATGACTACGACATAATTCCTTCATTTTCTAAAAGGGCAAACAGACACATTCAATTAACTCAGGGAAATAATGTTGAATTTGCAGTATGAGGGGAGCACAGAGGCAGAAGTTATGAATTTTGGCAAGACTATTCAAGTACTGTCAAGTGGTATGATGAAGTTGGAGTACAAGGATGCATGATGGAGAGAGACAAAAGATGAAACTGTAAAAGAACAGAGGAATAGACTTTGAATGACCTTAATTATTATTTTTAAAGAGTTTAGTATTTATTCTGAAGGTTAGGCTTTGTTAAATTTAAGCATCAACTCCAAGAGACAGATAGTTGCTACCTGGAGTTTGGTGTTTAGATGAATTAGGAAGCATATTTGACTTAATTATTCATTCACCAAAAATTTGTTGAGATCATATTGTATGCTAGTGGTATGCTAAGGATATGGAATTTAGTGATTGGCAAGGTAGAAACAACATGTCCTTATTGAGTATATAAACTAAAGGAGAGGGGGGAAAACACCTTGATTGATTAGCAATGGACATTGGGGAGAATATGTGCTTTCACAGTACACTCATTAACTATCCTTTAGGACATGGGGAGCTGTTGAGGGTTTGCAATCTGATATTGGGAAAGATTGAAGGCAAAAGGAGAAGAAGGTAGCAGAGGGTAAGATAGTTGGATAGCATCACTGATTCACTGGATATGAATTTGGGCAAACTCTGGGAGAGAGTGAGGGACAGGGAAGCCTGGCATGCTGCAGTCCATGGGGTCACAAAGAGTTGGACACGACTTAGTGACTGAACAACAATGAAAACTTGAGCAGTGACCTGAATATAACTGTATTTCGTGGGGATTGCTCAGTTGTTGGGAAGGACAAACTGGGCTGGGAAGAGACCAGAGACAAAAGGATCTGTGAAACACTATTAACAATCTTGGAAGAAACTATGATCATCATAATTAGGTAAGAAACATTGGAAATAGGGGAGTATGGCTGGATTAAAATCATATTCCACAAATAAAGTTGATAAAGCTTATAATTAATTAGATCTAGGGAGTGAAAATGTTGTGGAAGCCTCTGATTGTCTTTAGCTTAGATTATTACCAGTCTATGTCCACCCTGGTTGTAGAATGCACCATTATTTGATTTGTCACTAAGGAAGAAAAAAAACTCTCATTAAACTATGACATAATGCTTTCTAATCGCTTAGAATTTTTTATTTTGAAGCAACTGAAAAAGCTACTTTAGATTTATTTAGACAGAAGACTTAAAAACCATAATTTACTCTTAAGAAAAGGAAAACATAAGCAAAATAGATTGCTTAAAGCATTCCTAAAACTACTTTCCCAATCAGAATTCTAACTCTTATAAATCATTTTTTCTACTCAGAATTGTCAAAATTCATTTTTTTCATACAGTATTGTCTTCTGGGCCAACAAGAGTCCTCAACTATTGTTTTTGAAATTTTCTTTGAAGTTGTAAGCTTTGAAGCTGGCATGTTGTTGATCTTACAAGAGCATGTCAAAGGAAGGCTTTTAGACAATGTCTAGGATTTATATGCCTTCAAGTGATCCTTAAAATTTTTCTTGACTAAAAGGTCAGGGAATTGCCATTGTCCAGCTCTACTGAGAGGAATAATTAAGATGTTCATGCGGGGACCGGCAATGAAAATCATATTACAACTGTGTCCTGGGCCAACAATTAGAAGTCATTAATTATGAGAAGCATCCTGATTTCAGAGATGTTAAAATGAGTGAGAGTGTGCTTTAGAATTGATGAAATGTGGGAACGATGACATTAAATAAGACAGGCAGCAGAGGGACATTAAAGATTCAAATTAATTTGTTTCATTGTTATTTCACTAGAAACACAGATAGTATGTAGAGCTCTCAGAATATTTTAGAGAAATAAGTGATAGTAGACGTTTTGAACATATGCTTCCTTAAACTAAGCGATATAATGTTTTAGTAAGATTTCTGGGGTAAATCTGTTAGTAATGAAGTGTGTATATGTTTGATTGGAAAGTGTGTGGCGGCTCTCTGTAGTTCCTTCCCTAGGCACTTTTACAGGAGCTGTGATGAGTACTTTCTCTGACAGATCACACTTGGGCCAGACAGTAGAAGCCTAGAAGCACCCGTGGCTGCTTCTGTGAAGTACTGAACCTAAAGAAAAGAGTAAACCTCAAAGAGGCATTCACCTGGCTACCCTCGACATCTAGAGGGTTTTTGTTTTTTAAAACCATTAAGCGCATCAGAATCGATACTAAAAAGTACTTCGAAAAAGAGCATTATTTAGGCTGGTCTCTATTACTTGTCGTTTGAAGAATTGCAAGTGACAGTTTTAACCACAGTCAGAGGAGACCAGGGAGTAAAGTGGAAATCTAAACTGTTCTCACTTTCTATTACATTTTAGTTAGGTTAGATAAGTTTTCCAACTATTAATTTCATTTTGAACTCATATTTCAACTGCTGCTTGTTTGTTTTCTTGTTAACATTTATAGCAGTGAATGAGAAGTCATTATTTTTAACTTCAAGTTGACACCTTGAAAACACAATAAAACAGATTGTCTTTCAGAAAAAACTGAAAAATAATAGCAAACTTAATGTAGGAGGAGAAACTGTGATACGCACATTTTAGGCAAAACTAAATCATCACCACTACAACCTCCTTGCTAGTGTGAACTGGCAAAATATTTAACTTCTTTGAGCTTTACTGGCAAAATGGATATGCCAATGTTTTGTAATGACTGAATATGATAAAAATAAAAAATATTAAATGTAAAAATGTAAAGATTAAATAGGATAAAAAAGAAAAGATTTCTTGCATACAGTAGCCCTTGGTAAGTGATAAGTGATAGCTGGGCTTCCCAGGTGGTGTAGTGGCCTGGGAATCTGCCTGCCAATGCAGGAAATACAAGAGACTCAGGTTTGACCCCTGGATGGGGAAGATCCTCTGGAGTAGGAAATGACAACCTGTTTTAGAATTCTTGCCTGGAAAATTCCATGAACAGAGGAGCCTGGGGGGCTACAGTCATGGGGTTGCAAAGAGCCAGATGTGACTAAGCACGTGTGTGCGCACGCACACACACACACAAGTGGTAGCTACCATTATCCTTGTTACCACGGTTCTGCATTACAGAGCTTTAGCGATTGCAGGAAGGCCCTCAGAATTCCTTCATTTATACATGGAATCTTCATCTTTGGGACCTGGAAGGGCAGCAACAAGTCAGTTTAGACAAGGGTTGTGTGCTTCATTATTAGAGCAAGTCATATGAAACAGACATCTCTGTGGGTTGAGTTTCTTGTGACCATATAATTTTGTGGGACTTACTCAATGTGTCAGCTCGTTACATCCCACTTTGATTTTTTTCATTACTACTCTAAAATTGTCAATTAAAAACATGTATCAATGTTGGGATAAGTAGTCAGTTTGGATATTAATGATCAGTTTAGTGTTATGTCTTTCCAGTCATAGTTTATTTCTTGACTATGAAATAATTGAGTAGCTGCCATAAAGAGTTATAAAAATTAGCAGACAAATCAAAGAAAGGCGCAAAAAATGACAACTGATAAGATGTGCAACACCTTTCCATCTTTCCTCCAATAGATCAGGCCTTGTGTATGTTTATGGTGTGACTGAGAAACGGTGGGAAGGTGGTCCCCATTCCTGAAATCCTGTGCTTTCCTGTGTGTTGAATACATCTCAGTTTATTAAGATGACTCAGACGCTGAGACCATCTGGAGGGACAGAGGTGCTTCATAGGAGAGATGCTGCCTAAGATAAGATGTGACACGTTCCAATCTTCTCTACACTGCACTACACACTCTCCCATCTTATTCTCTCATATTTTCACCTGAAAATCAGAGGTGAGCGTGTACAATGTGTATGTTATGGTCTGTTAATCATTCTGGGCAATTGTTTGGTTCACCATTTTTGAAAGTTACATGTCACTCACTGATAGAAACTAATTGACTTTGAGTACCAGAAGACTTGTCCTTCCAGCAACAACTCTTTTCCTTGGGAAGAGTTTTGTGTGTTTTGATGGGAACAAGAAGTAAAGTGCACATGATTGAAAACTGTGCTGTCCATACAGAATTTCACCTCCACTGAATCCCAGAAGTTCGGGAAATGAGAACAAATTAATGGTTGCAGCTTGAGTTCGTGTCTTTTCAACAGAGTTTTACTTAACAACAGATTATGTAGAAGGCTTTACACTGATGAACTCTTCCCTCTCAGGAATCCAGTAATTAATGAGTGGTCACTTTTAATTACATGTTTGTCCAGGCTAGAATGCTAGCAAACACAACTGATTCTTATTAGGAAAGGATTTGATGGTAAGAAATGACCTTATATGTATTTTTAGAGAGAGAGAGATAAGTGTGTGGGTATGTTTGTCTGTGTGAGTACATTGAGGAGGGACATCCCAGGGGGTCCAGTGATTAAGACTTTACCTTCTGATGCAGGAAGTGCAGGCTCAATTTCTGGTCAGGGAGCTAAGATCCCTCATGCCTCATGACCAAAAAACAAAACATAAAACAGAAGCAATCTTGTAACAAATTCAATAAAGACAAAAAAAATGCTTCACATTTTAAAAAAATGTTAAAAATAAAAGGATGTTGGGGAATAATTGACTATGTTAAATATTTTAATCTTAAAAAAAGTGTTTCAAGTAAGGTAGAAAAGCCAATGGGAAGTAAATGTGAATACATTTGTAAAACTGAAGTTTGGAATACAATTAGACATTCTTTATAACAAATATACTTGTTTTTTAATGTGTTGACTTCTTGAATAAAAGTTACCTTTAATCTCTGTCAATGAAACCTGTTTATCTTGTTCTACAGCACCCGAAGGCTCATAAAGAAATATTTCCCCAGAATGTTTTGTTCTGGAAAACAGGGTCATTTAAACACTTGATAACCTACGGAAGACCTAAAATATTTGTAGACTATACGCAGATGAAAGAACTTTCAACCTTTTGAAACTTACTACCATTTCAGCTGTGAAGAGAAAAATACTTGCCTAATTACTTTTTAATCAGGTTTAGCATGAACTGGGATATTTCCCTTGTATTCTGCGAAACACCACATCTCTTCAACCCTACTGCTCACTGTGTACAAATAACATTTCTCAAAAGGTGTTTAACAGTTCACTAGACCTTTATACCAGGCATGAAAAAAGAATTAGGTGGCTAAATGAGTTTGGTACATTGTGCATAACATTGCCTTTCTCAGGATTTCTTTCATGTGATTAATTGCTTCCAGAAGCAATGCAATAAAGAAGCTGTAGTTAGCCTAATATGATGTCTCCCAAACGTTTTTTTGGGCTGTTGGTGGCTCAGTGGTAAAGAATCTTCCTGCAGGACACTCAGGAGATGTGGGTTCGAGCCCTGGGTTGGAAGACCCTCTGGAGAAGGAAATGGCAACCCACTCCAGTATTCTTTCCTGGAGTATCCCATGGACTGAGAAGCCTGGCAGGCAATAGTCCATGGGGTCATAAAGAGTTGTACATAACTGAGTGAGCATGCATGCACCCAAATGTCTTTGACCATGAAATTATTTTTTAAGAAACACAAGCTGTCTTCACACCACTTTCTACCTTCCTTCCTCAAAAAGAGAAGGTGCTTAATACATTGCCTTGGCAAGAGGTTATAACTTCAGTTCCAGCTTATTTTCATCATCTCTATTTTTCGTTCTTTTTTTGGTCATATTGTGCAGTATGCAGGATCTTAGTTCCCCAACCAGGGAGGGAAGCCAGTTCCCCTGCAGTGGAAGCTCAGAGTCTTAATGACTAGACTGCTGGGGAAGTCCCCACTTATTCTCAACCCCAGTTGAGGGACTCAGTCCCATCAGCTTCTGGTTTTGGTGGTCGGTGAGACTCAGCTATATCTTGGTGTTGACTGGTAGTTAGCAGCATCATATTGTCTTCCTCTGAAGCATGCGTTTGTCTGTGCTATGTTGTGATGGTCCCCTGTGAGGCTAGACCCCCAATCTCATCTATATATTGTGGCCAACTCTTGAGCTTCAGTCTTCCAGGGGAACTGACAGCTTGGAGAAGGGGAAGTCCTGGCTGACTTCCTTGGATTCCATTGAGAACCACTTCTCAGTATACCTTTGGAGAGATGGCTGGCCCTGCTAGCCAGCTTTCTCTGAATTCAGACTATGAACTTTCAGTGCCTTTGTTTGTCTGCAATGGACCTGAGCCAATTCCAGTATTAATCTTTTAACAACTACTTGCTCATGAACAACAGAAATAACCACTGAACAGTTTGAACAATATTCCACAGAACTGTTTAATCAGGGAACCCCCATTTGTATCCTAAAGACACATTATAGGAAATATTTAGTCTTTTTAGGTATAGTAGAATAGAATGTTATAGTTAATGAGCCTCAGACCACAAACTCAGAGGTCCAAGAAATAAAACAGAACTTTCTAAACTCTGTTACACTGAGTTGTGTTTAGAAATTCTAGCATCTGTCTCAATAATCCTCTCCAGGGATATGTTATATCCCAGGGACAGATTATGTTCCAAGTGATGTGGCAACAAGGCAGAGGGAGAGGGATACATAAGTTGCTTCTAAGATACTCATCAATCCAGTCAGGTTTTAGGGTCCAGAAAACCCCTTTAGCTTCTGTGCCACTCTGGGAACCCTATGTGAAGCTACCTTGGGTCCTGTCTGTCTTTAGACATGCTTTCAGAAAGACATAAACTCCTTTTCTCCTCCCATTTAGTTTTTATAGGCTCTGGGCATTTTTTTTTCTCATGTTTCTGTTTTAGCTATTTAATATGTGCCCTAAAACCTCTCCCATCCCTTCCCCGAGGCTATAAAGACTATTTTTTCCTGTCTCAATAGGGGCAATGGAGGGAGGAAATACTTAAACAGGATATATAAGTAAACATCAGAATAAAATTTCATCTTGACATATTTTTCTAGAAATTCTCTGTTTTCTGCAAATAAATTTAATCTTTCATCCAGATATCAGCCAAACCTCCATCTCTGGAGTACAGAACTTGTGTCTTTATCCCCAGCAGGTTCTGAGGACTATAACTCCCACTCTCTTAGCACTGGCTGGCCGTGTGACAATCTTTCCCTAATGGTGGAGTAGGTGAGCGTCATTTAGGATAAATCTCTTTTTTCTTTGTTTCCGGGTCACTACAGTCCCTTGGAGGGTCTCAGTCTTGCCTTCCAGGAAGCTAAGCTAGAGGTGCAGATGGAATGTTCTTTGTTTGGGATAAGCCTGCAGCAGTTTTCACATAATTGGTGAGAGAATGAAGCAGAGAACTAGAGAAGGCCAGTGAGCAGTTCTCCAACCTGACATCACCCATTACTTAGTCTTTCTCATAGATCAGACATCTGGTACAAGAAGCAAACAATTTGGTTCGGCCTGGCTCTTGTGGGGCCCCTGGGCCCCCTGGGACTCTGTTCCAGCTCTGCTTTCTTCAGACCCCTAGAACCTCTGTATCAACACATCAGAAATTGCAGCATCTAGAGTCTGTTCACCCACCAACAAACCCATGCTGCAGCCCTGCATCTTCTGAAGAGTGTTGCTGACCATAAAAATTACTCATCTTCTCCATAATCAAAGCAAAAAGAGGAGTGTTCACACTTCCCTAAATCTTAGAAACATTATCCCATCAGGATGAGCAGTGTTCCCAGTAGGAATTCTCCCCTTGGTCTTACTTTCTGCATTTTTGCCCCAGGCCACCCCATGGAAAACAAAGGTAGTATTTGTACACTGGAGAAACCTAAGGGTCCCTTTGTCCTGGACCGGCCTTGAAAGGTCTGTGGTTGCTCCACCAGGCTTCCCATTAAGCCAGAAAAATGCCACCCAGGACTTTTAACTGAGTAAGAATCCATCTAAGTATTAGCGCCTGAGCTGGTACTGAGTTGGTACTCCTCCACCTCACGTTAAGGAAAAAAAAAAAAAAAACTTAGAGTTTAAAATAAGGCTTTAAAAATCACCTTTATTTCTTCTTTTTTAAGGTATGTTCTTGGGAATCTGAGAATTTAATTTTGTCAGCAAATTGATAAGGCCACATTTTCTTTTCTTCTTTTCTGTGCCTGCCGTCTTATATATGCCCAGAGTTACAGGGCGTTTTGTAGACTCTCTATGGCCAGTCTCATCATAGTCCACTGGTATTTCTGAAATAAGCAATGACTGATGAGACCTTACAAGGTGGAGGTTAGGGTATAAGCTCCACAGTCAAATTGCTTGAATTTAAATCCCAACTTTACCAATTATTAGACATGTGACCTTGCATAAGATAATCAACCTCCTTAATTTGTTGTTGTTTTTAGCTTTCTTTTCTTCATCTAAAGTAGCTGTACCTACCACATGGGGTGAAAATATGGAAAATATGACATTTAAAATTTAAGTGACTAATGATACATTTATAATAACATAAAAAATTAAATACCTAAGAATAAATCTAGTGATATACAAGACCTCCAGATACACGCCAGCACTACTGAGAGAAATAAAAGCCAAATAAAATGATAAAATATGATTAAACATAATTTCAACCCAGGTGACAGAAGCATATATATATACATATGTATATATATATGTACGTATATATATGTGTGTGTGTATATATATATATATTGTGGAAGTTGGCAAGATAATCCAAAACTTTACAGGGAAATGTAAGGGATTAAAGATAGCAAGACCATTTTTAAGGAAAAGATAAAGACTTTGTGGAACTGTAACGAGGGTAGATTAATAGACTAGTAGAACAGTATAGCAAATCCAGAAATAGACCCATGCATATAATGACAAAGGAAGCTTAAAAGGCAGTGGAAATGGAGTAGTATATACAATAAATTGTGCTGGATCAATTAGATATTAATTTGAAAAAAGATACATCTACTTCAAACCACATACAAGAATCAAGGGAGTGCAAATTAAATAATAAAGGCAAAGTTTAAAAAAAGCCTAGAAAATAATAATGGAACATATCTTAATAACAGAAAAAAATCTTAACTAGGATACAAAAAGTACTGATGGTAAAGGAAATGATTATCAAACTCTTAGGTCGGCCTGAAAGTTCATTCAGGTCTTTTGTAAGATCTTACAGCAAAATTCAAACAAACTTTTTGGCCAATCCAATATACTATTAATACACTAAAATTAAGCACTTCTCCTCTACAAAAGACACCATTAAGAGAGGGATATGACAGGTCATAGGGAAAAAATTATTTGTAACACCTTTAAATGGTAAAGGGTTGTTTCCAGAATATACAAGGAACTCCTATCAATCAGTAACCAAAGACAGACACTACAATAGAAAAATAAATATTTAAGAAGGTCCTTAAACCTTACTATTCAAGAAAATACATATTAAGACACCAGTGAGATAAATCCTACTTGGTTATTGTGTGTAATCCTTTCTATGTATTGTTAGCTTTTATTTGCTAATACTACAGTAAGAAATTTTTTGTCCATATTCATGATGGATATTGGTTTGCACTTTTCTTTCTTTTTTTTTTTTTGTATTGTTTTTCTTTGGTTTCAATATGATGGTAATACTTTTCATTCAATAAATTGTAACTTGTTTCCTCCTTTTCTATTTTCTGGAAGAGACTGTGTAGAATTTATGTTAATTATTTAAGAGTTTGCAGAATTTTCGATATGGGTCTGGAGATTTCTGGTAGCTTTAAAATCATTAATTCATTTTCTTTAATAGCTATGGGTCTATGCAAATTATCTATTTCATATTAGGTGAGTGGTGGTGATTTGTATTTTTCATTGAAATAATCCATGTCAGTTAAGTTGCCAAATTCATCTGTATAGAGTTGTTCCATAATATTGTTGTTCCTTTATTATGCTTTTGATGTCTGCAGTGTATGTACTGATAGCCTGTTTCATTCCTGATATTGGTAATTTGTGACTTCTCTCTTTTTCCTTTGTTAGTCTTTCTAGAAATTTGTCACATTTACTGGTATTTCAAAGAACCAAATCTTGGTCTCATTGACTCAGTCTATGTTTTAAATGTTACTGATTTTGGTTCTAATCTTAATTATTTCCTTCTTTCTGATTACTTTGGGTTTACTTTGCTTTTCTTTTTCTAGATTCTTTTTTTTTTTCATTTATTTTTATTAGTTGGAGGCTAATTACTTCACAACATTGCAGTGGGTTTGTGGAAGCTCTAAAATTCTCTCGACTTAGTTGTATATTTGAAAATTTCCATAATAAAACGTTGGGAGGGGAAGTCAACTAAAGCATGGGTCTTTTCACATATCCTTCTTGACCTTCACATCTATCTCCACTCTAGTATAAACACTACCATTTGCCATTTCTTTGAGTTGCTGTAATGCCTTATACATTTTCATCACTGTATTTTAGCTGTCTGCATTTATTTCCTCCATTAAAATTTGTGTTCCTTGGGGATGTAAATTATGCAACTTACCTTCGTATCCTAAATAGTGGTCTAGGTACAACTTCAACTTGATAAAGAGCATCTACAAATACCATACAGAAAATGCTATTTAATAGAGAAAGGTTGAAACACTGAATGCTTTCCTCCCATGATTGGGAATAAGAATGTATGCTTCATCACTCTTATTTAAACAGTACTAGAAGTTTTAGCCCATGTAAAAGCCAAGGAAATAAAATGCACACAGATTAGAAAAAAGGATATAGAATTTTCCCTTTTGCAGATGACATAACTGTCTATACACAAAAAAAAGTCCCAAGAAATCTATAAAAACATTACTGTGGTTAATAAGTGAGATCATCAACATTAGGGGATTACAAAATAATCATATGAAAACCAGCTGTATTTCTGTATAGTACAAAGGACATATGGACACTGAAATTAAAAATACAATACCATTTATAATTATTAAAATGAAATCTTTAGATGTAAACATTAAAATATAGAGGGTTTATATATTAAAATCCACACAAAACTGATGAAAGAAATCAAAGACAATCTAAATTGATGAAGAGAAATATCATTTTCATGAGTTAGGAGACTCAACATAGTAAAGATGTTAATTTTCTCCAAATTTATACATAGGTTTAACACAATTGCTATCAAAATCCCCCAAAATATTTTATATCCAAAATTAAATATATATAATATATTACAGACAAAATTATTATAAAAAAACATATTTGGAAAGGCAAAGGGACTAGACTAGCAGAAACAATTATGAAACCAAAAATGAAATAGAAGGAATCAGTCTACTTAATTTCAAGACTTATTAGGACCTTCCATGTGGTGTTATGGGTAAAGAATCTGCCAAATAATGCTGAAGACACAAGAGACTCGGGTTCAGTCTATGGGTTGGGAATATCCTTTGGTGGAGGACATGGCAACCCACTCCAGCATTCTTGCCTGGAGAATCTCAAGAACAGAGGAGTCTGGTGGGCTACAGTCCATAGGGCTGCAAAGAGTCAGACATGACTGAAGCAACTTAACATGCACACATAATAATCAAAACTGTGTGCTACTGGCAGAGATAGACACATAGATGAGTGGAACAAAATAGAGAAACCAGAAATAAACCCATACCAATTTGCCTGACTGATTCTTGACAAAGGTGAAAAAAACATTCAGTGAAGGAAAGGAAACCTTTTCAACAAATAGTGCTAGAGCGGTTGCAATCCATAGACCAAATAAAAAGAAAAATCTCAACCTAAATATCATAACTTATATAAACAAGTAATTTGTAATTGAATGAATTTAAATGTAAGGTGTAAAACTATAAAACTTCTACCAAGAAAAAAAATAGGGCCAAGCAAACAATTCTTAAACTTGACACCAGATATCCAATCTGTAGAAGGGAGAATTGATAAGTTTGACGCCATCAAATTTGAACACTTTTTCTCTGCAAAAGATCCTATTAAAGGATAAGATGACAAACTACAGACTGGGGGAAAATATTTGCAAATTACATATATAATAAAGGACTATATAAAGAACTCTCAAAATTCAACCATAAAAACGAAAAATCCAATTAGAAAATGGGTAAAAGACTTGAAGAGATATTTTACTGAAGAAGATGAACAGGCGGCAAATAAGCACATAAAAATGTTCAAGATCATTAATCACTAAGGTTAAAACATTAAAATCACAACAATATATCATTACACACAAATAAGTATGATTGAAAAATAATAATGACAGAAACAAAGGCAAGGGAGTGAAGAAACTGGACCACTCATATATTACTGGGAATGTAAAATGGTATAGCCACTCCAGGAAGCAGTTCATTTTCTTAAAAAATCTAAACAAGCAACTATCACATGAGTCAACAATTGCTGTCCTGGGCGTTTAACCTAGAGAATTGAAAACTTAAATCCATATGAAAAATTACACATAAATGTTTACAGCAGCTTTATTTGTAATAGCCAAAAATTGCAAACAGATGTCCTTCAATGGGTGAATGATTAAACAAATGGTGGTACATATGTACTATGAACTATTATTCACCCCCCTCCCAAAGGAATTAGCAACAATCTGGGTTAAAATGCCAATCTCTGAAGATTATGTACTGAATGATTTTATTTATATAGCTTTCTTGAAATGACCAATTATAGAAATGGAGAATAGATTAGTAGTTTAAAGAGGAGGTGGGGTAGAAAGGAATCAGATGTGGCTATAGAAGTGCAGATTGAGTAATGTGAGAATTTCCTTATAGTGATGGAAATGTTCTTCATCTTGACCACATCAGTGTTAATACCTTCACTGTGATACAATATTATAGTTTTGGAAGATGTTATCATTGGGGGAATCAGGACAAAGAGAATACAAGATCTCTCTAAGTTTTTACAAATACATATAAACCTAGAATTATCTCAAAATAAAAAGTATAATAAAAAATGAGAATAATACATAATACTAGAATGACTAAAACTAAAAAGGCTGAAAATATCAAGTGTCTCTAAGGATATAAAACAATGTAAACGTTCATTACACTGCAGGTAGGATTGTAGATTGGCGTAACTACTTTGGGAAACTACTTGGCATTATCCACTGAAGTTGAACATATGTATGCCATATGACCAGCAGTTTCACTCTAGATATACATATCCAGCAGAAATGTTTAGAAATGTGTTCCAAAGAGCAAACGTTTTTGTTAATTTTCTCAAACTAGAAACAATCTAAATACTCATCAACAGTAGAATGAATATATTATAGCATATTCATATAAGGAAATGTTACACCATGGTGAAAATTTTAAAAAATTAAGCTCCATGTAATAGCATTTGTGAACCTCAGAAACATAAGTTTGATTTAAAAGATCAGTATATAAAACAGATTTCATTTGCATGAATCTCAAAGATGGACAGAACTTAATTGTGATATTACAAGCTTGGATGGTGGTTTGAAAAAGAAGATGGGCTACTGATAAGGAAGGGCCTATGGGGGACTTCTGAGGTTCTTAACCTGGGTGTATTCTCTTTTGTCATAACTCATGAGGTTGAACACTATGATTTGATATGAGTAATAGGTGTACTTTCTTCTATGTACATTATATAATTGAAAAGGCGATTTTTTTTTAAATGATAACAACTTAAAGAGAAATTGGCAAATCCATTCTATATAATCTTTTCGCACCTGGTGCGAAAAACTGACTCATTGTAAAAGACCATGATGCTGGAAAAGATTGAAGCAGGAGGAGAAGGGGATGACAGAGGATGAGATGGTGGGATGGCATCACCGACTCTATGGACATGAGTTTGAGTAAGCTTCAGGGGTTAGTGATGGACAGGGAAGCCGGGTGTGCTGCTGTCCATGGGGTCACAAAGAGTTGGACATGACTGAGTAACTGAATTGAACTGATTTACTATGATGAAGACTTTAAGACACCTCTACCAATAACTGATAAATCAAACAAAAAAAAAGCTGAGGCAACAGGAAATTTGGACAACACAATTAACAACTGTGACCAATAATTTAAGCATACAGGAATGTTTATAAAATTTATCCAGATAGAATATATTAACATTTGCTCTGCACTCTAAATCCTTTCCCCTCTCTGGAGCTCAAGGTTTTATTTACAAAAACCAGACACATGCATTTATATCTTTTTTATACCCTATAGCATATTCTTTGAATCAATGAACTCAAAGTCAATTACATGAACTATGGAATAGAAAATGGGAACTCCAGGTAGAAAATCATTCTAAATTATCATCTCAACATATTTATTAAGCAGTATCTTGCTCCAAGCACCGTATTAGCTTAAAAGGTTACTTTGCAACATAATACAGGCTTTCTGGATTTGAGAAATTCACAGTCTGGTAGAGGAGACTGATATGTAAACAGTGATATCCACTGGTGTGCTGGAGTGGGCTGAAACAGGCTCATGAGTGTCAACTGTTAAACATTTGGGAATTTTTGCCAGCCAGTTGTTAAACCATTGATAGCTTCAAATTGGCCATGGTGGGAGAACTTACACCATGGAAATCAACAAATACTACTAATAAGGGCTTCTCCACACCCTACAGGGAGCTTATTTACTAGAATACTACTGACTACACCATAAAACAACCTGAGGAGTATTTTGCAATACAAAATGAACTGGTGTTGTGGAAGCATACACAATGCTCAACCAACCAGGAAAAGAAAGTTCCAGAATACCCTCCTAGATCAGTTCAGTTTGATTTAGCCAAAAGATTAAGAAAAAGTTTGTGTCAGACTTATGAAGGTTGTCATAGCATTTCAAGAGAGGTCATTGCATATGAAACTGCTGAGACAGAAGGAGTCACATGTCAGACAGGTCTGTAGCAAACAGTTGTTCAGGTTGTGCACTGCACAAAAGCACCATATCAATGGGTCATAATTCACATTTTTAACATTTTTAACTTTTTGCATGTTTTCATTATAATCATTTAATCTACAGATGGGCAATAATTTTCTTTTCTGGCTCTTATCATAGTAAATAAGTGAAATGATTAGGCCTATTTCTATAGAGTTGGTCTTCTCCATTTTGACTTACAAGGGTGCTGTGAAATCAAGAAAACTCCTGTTGATCCGACAACATTTTTGCAATCTGTGCTTCCAAAAGAGGAGTTTCTTTTCTGACAGATGTAATAGTTAGGGGGCATACCTCTTAAAAAATTGCCTGATGATTTAATCTAGACAATTCTAAGGTTTCATTTTGCAGTTAATATCATCTACATTTACCCCACCAGAATGTATGCTAAGTTTCCACTTTAAATCTCTAAGTGCTTTCACTTTGACATGATTCATATGTAATTATATTTCATAACTAAGACTTAATAACAACAATCTATTTGTAACACGTCCAATTGGGTAACGATTCAATCTGTCATAAATCTGCTATTGATAAATGAGAAAATATCTGACATACCTATTTTTTCCTTGAGGAAGAAGTATGTTTTTTCTAATTACCACAAAGGTGCCATGTGGGCGGGTATAGCCTGGTCAAGGGGAATCTTGGAATAGGGGGTGGGAATGCAGGGGCACAAATACTTTCACCTTATGCGCCAGTTTCTTGAAAGTTAGGATATAATGTTTTCTATTCAAATAATTCATTCATCCTTTCTTAGTTGCCTACTACTTACAAGCTAAATTCTGTAGAAACTATATGAAGCACATAGTAGGGAATCAGGTAATGTATAATTTAATTAATTAATAAGTAAGCAAAAATTTATCAAAGACATGTCTAATTCTTGTAGTCACCGGGACTCTGGAAAAAGCCCTTATGATCAGGACACACTAAATCTCCAACAAACCCAGCAACACAAAATAATGTGAACTTGTGTGTCCAGAGGGCCTAAATGAAATGAAGATGCTAAAATAAGATTTACAAACAATTTTTGGTATGTACCTTTTTTAATTGGCATTTTTATTTATGGCAGAACCATATCATTCCTCATTTTAAAAGCAAGAAATCACAGTTTCAAAGAAATATATCCAAGGTTGCACAGCTTGTGACAGTGGAAATATAGCTAGATTTCTTTGATGACTGTTATCCTTGCAGTGATTCCTGCAGACTTGAGTATTTTCCTCTTCATGATGATAGAGTGAATCTCTCTAAGGCAATCTTGGCTACTGGGCTGTATTGTAAAAGATGACTGACTAGTTAGAGGGTGAAGGGAATCTTGCCACCAGGTTGGAGGCTTAGAATTGTTAACTGAATGGAAAAGGAGAATTTTCCCAAATTACCTTGATATCATGCTCATGCTTTTGAAGACTAAAGACAAGCAATACATTTGCAAACAATGATAATGGGAACAAATATAACAGATTACTTAAATGCCTAATAAACAACATATATGTGATTTTTCTGTCCACATTTTACCTTTAAATTCATACAACTGAAATTAAAATTTGTTTTACCGTTACTTAGAACAACTATATGTATTTTTACTATAGTAAAGTAATAATTTATTCTAAATTTGGGGGGATATTTAACTCTGACAAAGTTCTTAGAGGTAGTGTTTTATGACCATCTTTACCAAAGGATAAAATGTTTGATTAGTCACTTTGGATAGCTAGGAATCCTAAGCTCTTTTAACTGATTAAGGGATTTCCTCATGAGGTAACATTTCTATTATCTGGGATTTTATGCTTTTCAACTAACAATGCTTAAAGGCAAGAAGTATTTGGTTGTGCTTTCACACCTAAAGGTATAGGAGGATATAGAGTCATGGGATTGGGAACCAGGAGTATGACACATATTTTCATGTTATCTGATTATAAATGTCTCCTCTAATTAATTGTAACCTTCTTGAGGTTACAAAGTGAAAGTGAAGTCACTTAGTCATGTCCGACTTTTTGCGACCGCATGGACAGTAGTCTACCAGGCTTCTCCGTCTGTGGGATGTTTCAGGCAAGAGAACTGGAGTGGGCTGCGATTTCCTTCTCCAGTGATCTTCCCAACCCAGGGATTGAACCCGGGTCTCCCGCATTGCAGGCAGATACCCTCTGAGCTTAGGGGTAAGGCATTTTCCCTTTGTTTCCCAAGCACTGGTTTAGGCATGTAGTAAGACAAATAGCATATTATCACACTTATATGTGGATCTAAAACAAACCAGCCAAGCTCACAGATACACAGAATGATTGGTAGATGCCAGAGGAGGCCGGGGGTTGGGGGGAGGCGAAGGTGAAGGTAAAAGGTGAGAGAAACAAGTCGATGGGGTCAAAGGTTTAAGAAAGGAAATTTAAATTTAATACTAAAAAGCTATCAAAAAATGGGCCAAAGAACTAAACAGACATTTCTCCAAATAAGACATCCAGATGGCTAACTAACAAATGAAAAGATGCTCAACATCACTCATTGTCAGAGAAATGCAAGTCAAAACCACAATGAGGCACCATCTCATGCCAGTCAGAATGGCTGCTATCCAAAAGTCTACAAATGCTGGAGAGGGTGTGGAGAAAAGGGAACCCTCTTACACTGTTGGTAGGAATGCAAACTAGTACAGCTGCTATGGATAACAGTGTGGAGATTCCTTAAAAAACTGGAAATAGAACTGCCATAAGACCCAGCAATCCCACTGCTGGGCATACACACCGAGGAAACCAGATCTGAAAGAGACACGTGCACCCCAATGTTCATCGCAGCACTGTTTACAATAGCCAGGACATGGAAGAAACCTAGATGTCCATTGGCAGAAGAATGGATAAGAAAGCTGTGTTACATATACACTATGGAATATTACTCAGCTATTAAAAAGAATGCATTTGAATCAGTTCTAATGAGGTGGATGAAACTGGAGCCTGTTATACAGAGTGAAGTAAGCCAGAAAGAAAAACACCAATACAGTATATTAATGCATATATATGAAATTTAGAAAGATGGTAATGATGACCCTATATGCAAGACAGCAAAAGAGACACAGATGTACAGAACAGACTTTTGGACTCTGTGGGAGAAGGCGAGGGTGGGATGATTTAAGGGAATAACATTGAAACATGTATATTATCATATGTGAAACAGATCGCCAGTCCAGGTTCAATGCACGAGACAGGTGCTCAGGGCTGGTGCACTGGGATGACCCAGAGGGATGGGATGGGGAGGGAGGTGGGGAGGGGGGTTCAGGATGGGGGACACATATATACCCATGGCTGATTCATGTCAATGTATGGCAAAAATCACCACAATATTGTAATTAGCTTCCAATTAAAATAAATTTAAAAAAAGAAAAAATAATAAAAAGCTATCTGAAACCACATCTTTGTGGACCATCTTGATGAATATAAAATAAAATTATTATTATTTGTATGAAATAATATTAAAGAGAAAGAGTTGGGGGAAAGAAATATAATACACATAAAGTACACAATATTAAGTAAAGTGTACAGCTCAGTGAGTTTTACAAAGAGATACACCAGTGAAACCAATACTGACATGAAGAAATAGAATATTAAAATAACAACCCAGAAACATCCCTTATGTCTGTTCAATGGAAAAAGAGTACACCTGTTTTATTTTATCTTCATAGCTTAGTTTTGCCTCTTTTAAAACTTGATATAAATGAAATAATTATTTCACTTAACATTATGCCTGTACATTTAATGATCTCGTGTGTAAAGAGCATACTTTTTTTTCACTGCTGTATGGTATCCTACTGTATGACTATAACACAATTTATTTATCTGTTTTTGTTTTTGCTCTAGTTTTAAACAAAAATAAAGTATACAACAAAAATATTTCAATAAGTGCAGTATTCAATTAAACTTTTACAGGGCATCACATGTTTCTCTGAATATACATGAATTTGGCTCTTTTAGTCAGTGGGGGTAGAGCATTGGCTATGGAAGGAATAAATAAGAACAGATAGCATGGTCCATAGACACTGATGAAGTAGACAGGTAAATACAGGCTGTGGGATACAAGTAAATGTGGCTTGCTCTATGAAGTGATGGAAGAAGGAAGAAAAATGTAGAGGAACCTGTTGAGAAGCAGTAGTCAATGACAATTATGGGTTATACTATCAGAAGAAACAAGAAATCACTAAACCCAGGATGATCTCTGGTGAACAATGAGAAAATAGAAAATCAGTTTACAGAATTGAAGAGCGTGGCATAAGAACAAGGCACCACTACACTGTAGAGTAGAAAACACTTTGTAAAACAGTGAGGGACATTTTTCTTTATTTTACATTTGCCTGCAAGATTTTTCATTTGCCTACATTGATAACTGGAATTAAAGATTGTATGATCTGTTTAATGATCCAGAGAGAGACCCAGTGTAACAGCCTTGTCGGAGCTTCACTGAAGCATTAAGTAAGTGCCAGTGTTAAGATCTTTTTCACTTAGTCTATGAGCACTGATTGCTGGAACAAAGTTGAGCAAAGTGAAATGAAAAACTGAATAATCAATCAACCAAATTCAAAGTAGCTGGTCATTCAGGATAATTCATACACAAAACACCTACATAGAATTCTTCTTGAAGAGCTTGTTTCTATGATTAGCTCAATGTTCCCTGATATTCAACCTTTGTGTATCCAGATAGTAAGAGCCTGCTGCTCCTTAACCTTATATTTAGTTTCATTCATATATCACTTTAATGACAACTACAAGTCATCTGCTACAAATGAATTGTTTCGTTTATACCACCCATTACAATAGCACAGCTATAATTTTCCTGTATCTCTAGCCTTTATTTAATAATTCGCCTTATTCAAATATTCAACAACCTAAAAGCAAGTCAACAATTTTGCTTGTAATTCTATGACATTAGCAAAATGATGAGTCATGCATACTAAGTGACATTTCAGTGTACAAAGAGTGATATAAACAACTTTGCACCTGCACTTTTCAGGTTTCTTTAAATTTGATTTTTAATCTTATACAATGCATTTTAATAACTTTACTAAGCTCACCCTTCAAAGCGTGTAATCCAGTATCATTTGGTATATTTACAGAGTTATGTAACCATCACCATAATCTAATTTTAGAACATTTTCATCATCCCCAAATACTTCTTTTGACTACAGCTTCAAATCATAATTACATTTTTTAGTTAATAAAGAAGCCCACACGTTAGGGTTAACCCCTGCTTTCGTTTTTTTCCCACTCAATGACCTCAGTCTCTCTGTGTTTGTACATGCATATGTGTGTGTGTGAGTCATAACAGAGTTCATCGGTTTCAGAGCTCTAAGTATTATAAAAATCCTCCTGCAATGCTTTTTTATGAATAAAACTATTTCTGTCACCTTTGTTTTTTAAGTAGCAGAAGAGTATATTTAAGGATATTGGAATCGTACCATAGATTCTTAACTGAAGCGGAAAGATTTTCAACCCTAGAGAGCTTTTTAAAAATGCAGATTTTCCTGAATGAAAGCAGGATGGCATGGTAACTCCTGGAAAACTTTTTTCCTATGGCCCTAATGAAATAGAGAATAAAACATATATATTACTGATGAAATGACTAAACAAAAGTTATCATGGAAGATTTTGAGAAAAGAGAAGCCTACAAAGTTAAATTAATTATATTTTCTGTACTAGCTGGAGAAAAAACAAAAAAAAAAAGCTTTCTTCTCTTCTTACCTAAATAGAAATGGGCTATGACTCTATTTTAGTGGGTTATAATGCACATACTTGAAACAACTTCCTAAGTTATGATTCCTCTCTATCACAAAAACACTGAAGCCCTGGAAGCAATTATTTCTCTTTCTGACACTGACTGGATAGGTCTAAGTTGGAACAATCAAAAATGTGAGATTGGGGTGACAGGAGCCTGACTTAATTTCTTTGAGTCTTGAAATTCGTAGGCTCAAAGATAGAGCTACCTGTGAGCATGATCGGCCTTCCACATAGATCGGAGAAGCAGAGACAGCAAATACCCAGGGAGAGAGAGAACAGAGTGAAGCACGTACATGAAATTCACAGACCAGGCAGAAAGAAAAGGGATCTGAGCGGTGGAGGAGCTCTGCACAGCTTTGCACTCTGCAGTTCCTATACCTCTCGAGGCTCTGCTGAACTTCTGCCCTTTGGTTCTGTGAGATATTTCCTTATGCTTAAGCCGATTAACTTTGCTTTGTGTTTCTGGAAACCCAGAGAGTCCTGTAAGTTGACTAGTTTAAAGTGGAACCTAAGCATTTACTTAAGTATCTAAATCATTCATGAGTGACACCAAAGAAATCAAGACAGAAAATTTCTGCTTTTGATTAACGTAAAATCTTATTAGGGAAACAGACTAACAAAACTCTCCAAAACAATGCAGCTTATTCCATAATGAACAGTAGGTGGTATAATTATGTGCCGTAAACAACAGAGAAATCCATGTGGGCTCCAGCAAAGAGGGAAGATCTTGGAGTTTTTTGTGTTAAATATTGAACAATGAGTAGAGTTTGATTAGATAAAAAATGTGGTTAAATAAAAATGTGTTCTAGATTAGGATATAAAGAATGAGCCAAGAATGACAGGAGCTGTCTGGACTTCCTGTACCCAGATAAAAGGAAGGAGTTGTAGATCCTTAAGCAAAGGTGTATTGTGACCAAATGTTTGAATAAAAAGGTAAATCTGGTTGTGGTATGCTGTACAGTTCAGAGGCAAGTGAACTAACTAACTTGGAAGATGTTTTCTCTCTGAGAGTGATTAGAGAGGGGAAAAATCTAGGACATGAGGAAGAAGAAATGCAGTGACTCAGATCAGTGCTTCCCAAACATTATTGTATGCACCAATTGCCTTAGAATCTTCTTAATTGTTAACAATTTAAGGGGAAGGACAGAAAATAAACTAAGTAAAACATGTAGTATTAAAGTTGGAAAAATCAAGTAAACAGCCCAAAGCCTATTTTGGCTAATTTCATTCAAACAAGTCACATCAAACATCCTCTGTGTTACACAGATATGATAAATTTATGAGGAATCAAATTATATGGTGAAATTAAAACTACTTTTAAATCCTTTGAAAGGAATTTACTGAGTCCATAAAAAATACTTCTGAAAGTCCTGGGAATCTTAGATGTGTCACACCTGGATATATTTTTAATGAAAGTGTGCATCTGAATTTGTAATGGAATATTTTGCAGCTTTCACAGTCATCCATCATAGAACAAACATCTGTCATACTAATCAGGAGATATATGATCTGCCTGAGTACTCATTTCCCATCTATAAGGGGCCAGTTTAAGCATTCTCTGTTTTTTTATCATAGGTAGTAGAGAGGAATTTCTTTCCAAAGACACTGTAGAAATTAATTTCTATAGTAAACTGAAGGAAACACTATGAGATTAGTTAGTCAAAGGAAACAAAAAACAGATTGAGCAATCTGTCTTTGTACGTATGTATATACATACATATGCATTTACATGTGTATGTATTATGTATTTAACTAGCTATATCTGTACTTCTGCCATCTATGAATCTGTAAAAGAAAAAACCTGAATAAATAAAGTGTAAATGGAAGCTTATTAAACTATAATTGCTATAAAACAATAGTTTCTCATCCTCTAAAATTTATATTTAAAAATTGCTAAATGTATCTTTGTTCACTAAGCACTTTAATTAACAGCTATAACATGGTGATTATATTATTCAACATTCAAATGCTTAATTTGCAATCTGGAATTGCAGGCATTCCTTGATAAAGACATATTTTCATTTGTTGCACTTGTATTTTTAGTAGAAGACAAAAATAAAAAGATACTTATATGGTAATATGATACTAGATCCATAAACAAAAGTTTTACTCATTTTTTTTCATTGCTCTTGAGATTTAAAACACAGTAACAATCTATATTTACACATTGAGCTGTTTGGATATTTTTCATGTTCTGAGAGGTTTGGAGTACTGTACCTGCCATCTACTGGAAGTCTATGGGAGCTACATTTTGCCACTAGCAACTCAAGGCCTCCAGAGAGCAGTCTAGAAAATGCTCTCAGTACTATCTGTGGAAATCATATCACAGGTTTTGAAGTCCTTTAAAGAAAATTAAATGTAAAATAACCTCATTAATCACTGGTGAAAGTACAGAGGGAACCCATATAAATTTGAGTAGGCAATCTAGAGATTCACCTCTGAAATGTCAAAAGTACTAAAAGGCCATGAGCAAAAAGATCTACAAATTTCCTTCCCAGCATTTGTATTAAAGGAAGTGTTCTGGCCATAGGAATATGTTATATAATTCCTAACTATTACAAGTAGCCTTTAAGATCAAGGGAGTCATTCTGAAACCTTCTCTAGTGACTTTTGTCTATTTCTGGGCTTCGGTGAATTATGTGAATTCAGATAATGGTAATAGGGAAGAAGAAAGGATAAACTGAGTCTGCAGCTAAAATGTTGAATGACTGCAAAGAAGGAAACACCACAATCAGTTGTTTAATTACATTCTTTCTCTATTTAATTCCTTCAGCTATGCTCTGGATCAGAATGGTTAGCTCTAGCCCTACAAGGGCTTGTATGTTCAGATGTCTAGATTTTCCTATTCAAATCATGGCAGTCTATTTTCTCACCCTAAATAATTTTGATATAATATATCTAATGATCACTTTCTTCTGATTTATGGGAAAGCCCCAGACACTGAGTTACCCTTTAATTAAGTTTTTATTGAACTCCTTTAAAAATTATAATTTAAAAAACTTAAAAACATAAAACCTCCCAGCTTTTAATCACTCCACATTTCTGGTGGCTAGAAGTAATTCTTAGAAGTAATAAGCTCTAGAATTACATGATCATAGACAGAGCTGCAGGGTTTCATACAGATTAACAGTGGCACTAAGAGGTAGAATAATTTAATTCAAGGACATACAATTTAGTGGCAGAATTTAAACTGTAATTCAGGTTCTTTCGCTCTAGTCACTATTATTTCTACTACTTTGCACTGCCCCAGATGTAATTATAAAATAGATATAGGACTTGAAATTGAAACAGGGAGCTTGAGCTATTTTCATGTGAAAAAAAGGAAGACAAGTGAGGAAGAATAAAGACATTTGCCAGGTATGTTCTTATTACCGTACATTAAGCATATTCACTTTTACTTTGAAATTCAAACAAGGCGATCACTAACCCATGTCAAATTTTTAGACTTAAATTAACCCACCTCTTCTTAAACATATCAATGAGAACAGATAGAGACAAGGGATGTTCACAGTTAGAGAATTTCAGAGACAAGCAGCACCCAGACATTTCTAAGCCTAAGTGATGAAACAGTAGGACTTTGTGTCTAGCAACATTACAGATTATTAGAGACCCTGAAAATCTTCAACTGCAAACACTTATAAGTATGAGATAATAACTTAACAAATGCTGTTGAAAATGCATAGTCAAATTCATAGAGAAGATGTAAAATCCCCAGGGGCTAAAAGCAAAGAGAAAATTGGAAACCAGATAAGTGAATTGATGCTGACAGTTTAGCAGCTTGAGGGGGAAAGGTGCATTAGTCACTTATGTTATTGAAAGTAATTTAATGAACATTATGGACCAAAACATTGGAAATGCTTGAGTTGGGGAGTTGGACCAGCACACCTTCTCCTCACAGATGCACATGTAAGTCCAGGACACGTGAAGGGTTATGTTCTCAGTGCAAGGGTAGCTAGGGAAAAGTTTGTGTACTGGCAACGTGAAATGAGAGAAATTGTGTTGAGTTGACCTGGGATCTATATAGGAAAAGAAGTCTATAGAGAATTTGCATCCACAGAAAAAGCAAGTTGCAGGATATGACCCTGGGCGCTTTAGATAATAAGATTGAAAAACACTAAAAAATAAGTAGATTTAAACGGATTACAATAAATAGAGGAGGGTGGGGAGGGAGGCTCAAGAGGGAGGTGATACATATATAATTATGGCTGTTGTAGGGTAGAAACCCTGGAGGAGGGTATAGGAACCCACTCCAGTATCCTTGCCTGGAGAATCCCCATGGCCAGAGGAGCCTGACAGGCTACAGTTCATGGGGTCACAAAGAGTCAGACAGGACTGAGCGACTAAGCTCAGCACAGCATGGTAGAGACCAACACAACATCATAAAGCAAACTTTCCTTCAATTATAAAATAAATTTTAAAAAGTATATAAATAGAAGGACTAAAATATCTAAGAAATGAATAAAAAACTATCAATAATGCATACAATACATTACTTTGCAGCAATAAAAAAATTAGGTAGATTTATATATGCTTATAAAGATCTCCAAATTTTCTTATAAAAATGCTAGTTACAAAAACATCATGTAGTATAAACCCAATGTTGTTTAAAAGAATTAAAAAAGCACTTGTTTGTTTGCTTTAAGGATGTTCATTGTCTTTTTTATTTGAAAATTTTTTACTGAAATATAATTAATAAACAAAGAGACATTAGTTTGCTGACAAAGGTCCGTCCAGCCAAAGCTATGGTCTTTCCAGTAGTCATGTATGGATGTGGGAGTTGGACCATAAAGAAAGCTGAGCACTGAAGAATTGATGCTTTTGAACTGTGGTGCTGGAGAAGACTCTTGAGAGTTCCTTGGACTGCAAGGAGATCAAACCAGTCAATCCTAAAGGAGATCAGTCCTGAATATTCACTGGAAGGACTGATGCTGAAGCTGAAGCTTCAGTACTTTTGGCCACCTGATGGGAAGAACTGACTCATTGGAAAAGACCCTGATGCTGGGAAAGATTGAAGGCAGGAGGAGAAAGGTATGACAGAGGATGAGATGGATGGCACCACTGACTGGATGGATATGAGTTTGAGCCAGCTCCAGGAGTTGGTGATGGACTTGGAAACCTGGTGTGCTGCAGTCTGTGAGGTTGCAAAGAGTCAGACACAACTGAGCAACTGAACTGAACTGAACTAATTAATGAACAAAATTATGTTAGTTTCAGGTATTCTACAGGATGACTTGATATTTGCCTACATTATAAAATGATTACCACAATAAGTCTAATAACCATCTGTCCCCATACAAAGTTATTATAATATTATTGACCATATTCCTTATGATGTATATTACATCTTGGTGCCTTATTTATTTAATAATTGGATGTTTATACCTCTTAATTTCCTTCCCCTATTTTGCTCCAACAAACCCTTCTCCCCCCTAAACAATCCATTTTTTCTCTGTATCTATGAGTCTCTTTTCATATTGTTTTACTTATTTAGTTTTTTAGATTTCACATAAAATTGAGATCATATTGGATTTGTCTTTCTCTGTCTAAATTTCACTTAGCATAATAGCCTCTGGGTCCATCCATGTTGTTGCAAATGGCAAGATATCATTTTGTGTGTATATATATATACATAACATCTTCTTTACCCATTCTTCTATTGGTGAATATTCAGGTTGCTTCTGTATCTTGCCTATTGTAAATAATGTTGCAATGAACATTGGTGTGCATCTTATCTTTTGAATTAGTGTTTTTGTTTTCTGCAGATAGATACCCGGAAGTGAAATTGCTTAATGATACAGCAGTCTTATTTTTAATTTTCTGAGGAGCCTCCATACTTTTTCTACAGTGGCTACACCAATTTACAACCCCAGAAAATGTGCATAAGAGTTCCCTTTTCTCCACAAAAGATGTTCAGTTTCCTTATATTTGGCTTCATTTAATTGTTTTGTTCCCTACAGTTTTTAAACATAATGCAAGATGACCTATAATGAAAAAAGTTGGGACAGGCAAATTTGAAAAAAGTAATGGAAAATAACTTTTACGAATAAAAGTTATAGAAAAAAATAAATCAAATTTTTAGTCCCTGAAATTATTTTTTTAAAAAAGGGATTAGATATAGCTAAGGATTGAACTAGTGAATAGAAAGATAAATTTGAAGAAACACATAGAGACCAAGGAGATGGAAAAAAAATATTAAAAAAAGATTAAGAGATGTGAGGTAAAATGAGAAAGTCATAGATATATGCAAGAGAAATTTCAGGGGGAATAGAGAGAAAATGGTGAAAAGCTTATCTATTAAAAGAATGGCTGAGAATTTTCCAGAAGTTATAAAATACTTTAGTCCTCATATTCAAGAAGTAAATCCCAAGAAGTCTCTAAAGCAGCAGATGCAAATAAATGATTTTTTTTTCATTTATTTTTATTAGTTGGAGGCTAATTACTTTATAATATTGTAATGGGTTTTGCCACACATTGACATGAAGCAGCCATGGATTTACATGTGTTCCCCATCCCAATCCCCCCTCCCACCTCCCTCCCCCTCCCATCCCTCTGGGTCTTCCCAGTGCACCAGCCCTGAGCACTTGTCTCATGCATCCAACCTGGGCTGGCGATCTGTTTCACCCTTGATAGTATACTTGTTTCAATGCTGTTCTCTCAGAACATCCCACCCTCGCCTTCTCCCACAGAGTCCCAAAGTCTGTTCTGTACATCTGTGTCTCTTTTTCTGTTTTGCATATAGGGTTATCGTTGCCATCTTTTTAAGTTCCATATATATGTGTTAGTATACTGTATTGGTCTTTATCTTTCTGGCTTATTTCACTCTGTATAATGGGCTCCAGTTTCATCCATCTCATTAGAACTTATTCAAATGAATTCTTTTTAATGGCTGAGTAATATTCCATGGTGTATATGTACCACAGCTTCCTTATCCATTCGTCTGCTGATGGGCATCTAGGTTGCTTTCATGTCCTGGCAATTGTAAACAGTGCTGCGATGAACATTGGGGTACACGTGTCTCTTTCAGATCTGGTTTCCTCGGGGTGTATGCCCAGGAGTGAGATTGCTGGGTCATATGGCAGTTCTATTTCCAGTTTTTTAAGGAATCTCCACATTGTTCTCCATAGTGGCTGTACTAGTTTGCATTCCCACCAACAGTGTAAGAGGGTTCCCTTTTCTCCACACCCTCTCCAGCATTTATTGCTTGTAGACTTTTGGATAGCAGCCATCCTGACTGGCGTGTAATGGTACCTCATTGTGGTTTTGATTTGCATTTCTCTGATGATGAGTGATGTTGAGCATCTTTTCATGTGTTTGTTAGCCATCTGGATGTCTTCTTTGGAGAAATGTCTGTTTAGTTCTTTGGCCCATTTTTTGATTGGGTCATTTATTTTTCTGGAATTGAGCTTCAGGAGTTGCTTGTATATTTTTGAGATTAATCCTTTGTCTGTTGCTTCGTTTGCTATTATTTTCTCCCATTCTGAGGGCTGTCTTTTCATCTTGCTTATAATTTCCTTCACTGTGCAAAAACTTTCAAGTTTGATTAGGTTCCATTTGTGTATTTTTGCTTTTATTTCCAATATTCTGGGAGGTGGGTCATAGAGGATCCTGCTGTGATTTATGTCGGAGAGTGTTTTGCCTATGTTCTCCTCTAGGAGTTTTATAGTTTCTGGTCTTACATTTAGATCTTTAAACCAAAAATTTAGAGAAGAGCTAACACCTGTCTTACTCAAACTCTTCCAGAAAATTGAAGAAGGCAAACTTCCAAACTCATTCTATGAGGGCACCATCATCCTAATACCAAAACCAAAGATGCCACAAAAAAAGAAAACTACAGGCCAATATCACTGATGAACATAAATGCAAAAATCCTTAACAAAATTCAAGCAAACAGAATCCAATGACATATTAAAAAGATCATACATCATGACCAATTGGGCTTTATCCCAGGAATGCAAGGATTCTTTAATATCTGCAAATCAATCAATGTAATACACCACATTAACAAATTGAAAGATAAAAACCATATGATTATCTCAATAGATGCAGAAAAAGCCTTTGACCAAATTCAATATCCATTTATGATAAAAACTCTCCAGAAATCAGGCATAGAAGGAAAACACCTCAACATAATAAAAGCTATATATGACAAACCCACAGCAAACATTATCCTCAATGGTGAAAAATTGAAAGCATTTCCTTTAAAGTCAGGAACAAGACAAGGGTGCCCACTCTCACCACTACTATTCAGCATAGTTTTGGAAGTGTTGGCCACAGCAATCAGAGCAGAAAAAGAAATAAAAGGGATCCAGATAGGAAAAGAAGAAGTAAAACTCTCACTGTGTGCAGACGACATGATCTTCTACATCAGTTCAGTTCAGTTCAGTTCAGTCACTCAGTCATGTCTGACTCTTTGCGACCCCATGAATCGCAGCACGCCAGGCCTCCCTGTCCATCACCAACTCCCGGAGTTTACTCAAACTCATGCCCATCGAGTCGGTGATGTCATCCAGCCATCTCATCCTCTGTCGTCCCCTTCTCCTCCTGCCCCCAATCCCTCCAAGCATCAGGGTCTTTTCCAATGAGTCAACTCTTCACACGAGGTGTCCAAAGTACTGGAGTTTAGCTTCAGCATCAGGCTGTCCATCACCCAGGACTGATCTCCTTTAGGATGGACTGGTTGGATCTTCTTGCAGTCCAAGGGACTCTCAAGAATTTTCTCCAACACCACAGTTCAAAAGCATCAATTTTTCAGTGCTCTGCTTTCTTCACACTCCAACTCTCACATCCATACATGACCACTGGAAAAACCATAGCCTTGACCAGATGGACCTTTGTTGGCAAAGTAATGTCTCTTCTTTTTAATATGCTGTCTAGATTGGTCATAACTTTCCTTCCAAGGAGTAAGCGTCTTTTAATTTCATGGCTGCAGTCACCATCCACAGTGATTTTTGAGCCCCCCAAAATAAAGTCTGACACTGTTTCCACTGTCTCCCCATCTATTTCCCATGAGGTGATGGGACCAGATGCCATGATCTTAGTTTTCTGAATGTTAAGCTTTAAGCCAACTTTTTCACTCTCCTCTTTCATTTTCATCAAGAGGCTTTTTAGTTCACCTTCATTCTCTGCCATAAGGGTGGTGTCATCTGCATATCTGAGGTTATTGATATTTCTCCTGGCAATCTTGACTCCAGCTTGTGTTTCTTCCAGCCCAGCATTTCTCATGATGTACTCTGCATATAAATTAAATAAGCAGGGTGACAATATACAGCCTTGAGGTACTCCTTTTCCTATTTGGAACCAGTCTGTTTTTCCATGTCCAGTTTGAACTGTTGCTTCCTGACCTGCATACAGGTTTCTCAAGAGGCAGGTCAGGTGGTCTGGTATGCCCATCTCTTTCAGAATTTTCCACAGTTTATTGTGATCCACACAGTCAAAGGCTTTGGCGTAGTCAATAAAGCAGAAATAGATGTTTTTCTGGAACTCTCTTGCTTTTTCCATGATCCAGCGGATATTGGCAATTTGATCTCTGGTTCCTCTGCCTTTTTAAAAACCAGCTTGAACATCTGGAAGTTCATGGTTCATGTATTGCTGAAACCCGGATTGGAGAATTTTGAGCATTACTTTACTAGGGTGTGAGATGAGTGCAATTGTGCGGTAGTTTGAGCATTCTTTGGCATTGCCTTTCTTAGGGATTGGAATGAAAACTGACCTTTTCCAGTCCTGTGGCCACTGCCGAGTTTTCCAAATTTGCTGGCATATTGAGTGCAGCACTTTCACAGCATCATCTTTCAGGATTTGAAATAGCTCAACTGGAATTCCATCACATCCACTAGCTTTGTTCGTAGTGATGCTTTCTAAGGCCCACTTGACTTCACATTCCAGGATTTCTGGCTCTCAGTGAGTGATCACACCATTGTGATTATCTGGGTCATGAAGATATTTTTTGTACAGTTCTTCTGTGCATTCTTGCCACCTCTTCTTAATATCTTCTGCTTCTGTTAGGTCCATACCATTTCTGTCCTTTATCGAACCCATCTTTGCCTGAAATGTTCCCTTGATATCTCTAATTTTCTTGAAGAGATTCCTAGTCTTTCCCATTCTGTGTTTTCCTCTATTTCTTTGCATTGATTGCTGAGAAATGCTTTCTTATCTCTCCTTGCTATTCTTTGGAACTCTGCATTCAAATGGGAATATCTTTCCTTTTCTCCTTTGCTTTTCGCTTCTCTTCTTTTCACAGCTATTTGTACGGCCTCCTCAGACAACCATTTTGCCTTTTTGCATTTCTTTTCCATGGGGATGGTCTTGATCCCTGTCTCCTATACAATGTCACGAACCTCCGTCCATAGTTCATCAGGCTCTCTGTCTATCAGATCTAGTCCCTTAAATCTATTTCTCACTTCCACTGTACAGTCATAAGGGATTTGATTTAGGTCATACCTGAATGGTCTAGTGGTTTTCCCTATTTTCTTCAGTTTAAGTCTGAATTTGGCAATAAGGAGTTCATGATCTGAGCCACAGTCAGCTCCTGATCTTGTTTTTGCTGACTGTATAGAGCTTCTCCATCTTCGGCTGCAAAAAATATAATCAATCTGATTTCGGTGTTGACCATCTGGTGATGTCCATGTGTAGAGTCTTCTCTTGTGTTGTTGGAAGAGGATGTTTGATATGACCAGTGCGTTCTCTTGGCAAAACTCTATTAGCCTTTGCCCTGCTTCATTCCGTACTCCAAGGCCAAATTTGCCTGTTACTCCAGGTGTTTCTTGACTTCCTACTTTTGCATTCCTGTCCCCTATAATGAAAAGGACATTTTTTTGGGGTGTTAGTTCTAAAAGGTCTTGTAGGTCTTCATAGAACTGTTCAACTTCAGCTTCTTCAGTGTTACTGGTTGGGGCACAGGCTTGGATTACTGTGATACTGAATGGTTTGCCTTGGAAACGAACAGAGATCATTCTGTCGTTTTTGAGATTGCATCCAAGTACTGCATTTCAGTCTCTTTTGTTGACCATGATGGCTACTCCATTTCTTCCAAGGGATTCTTGCCCACAGTAGTAGATATAATGGTCACCTGAGTTAAATTCACCCATTCCATTCCATTTCAGTTCACTGATTCCTAGAATGTTGACATTCACTCTTGCCATCTCCTGTTTGACCACTCCTGTTTGACCACTTCCAATTTGCCCTGATTCATGGACCTAACATTCCAGGTTCCTATGCAATATTACTCTTTACAGCATCGGACCTTGCTTCTATCACCAGTCACATCCACAACTGGGTATTGTTTTTGCTTTGGCTCCATCCCTTCATTCTTTCTGGAGTTATTTCTCCACTGATCTCCAGTAGCATATTGTGTACCTACCAACCTAGGGAGTTCCTCTTTCAGTATCCTATCACTTTGCCTTCTCATACTGTTCATGGGGTTCTCAAGGCAAGAATACTGAAGTTGTTTGCCATTCCCTTCTCCAGTGGACCACATTTGCCAGACCTCTCCACCATGACCCGACCATCTTGGGTGGCCCCACACAGCATGGCTTACTTTCATTGAGTTAGACACAGAAAACCCTAAAGACACCACCAGAAAATTACTAGAGCTAATAAATGAATACAGTAATGTTGCAGGATATAAAATTAACACACAGAAATCCCTTGCATTCCTATACACTAACAATGAGAAAACAGAATGAGAAATTAAGGAAACAATACCATTCACCATTGCAACAAAAAGAATAAAATACTTAGGAGTATATCTACCTAAAGAAATGAAAGACTTATATATAGAAAACTATAAAACACTGATGAAAGAAATCAAAGAGGACACAAATAGATGGAGAAATATACCGTGTTCATGGATTGGAAGAATAAATGATTTTTAAACCAAGAGCAAAAACAGACCAGAAGCAAAAATTAGACACAGGTGTTTCTCAGTAGCAAAAATGAAAGACAGTAAATTACCTCCTTCAATGAGCTGAGAAGAATTTAAATTCTCACAAAAATGGATATTTTGTGCTCATTTAACATCATTTAGGAATGACATCAAAATTGATTGTATTTACTATCAATAACTATCACTACAGTGTTAGCCACTCAGTCATGTCTGACAATTTGTGACCCCATGGATTGTAGCCCACCAGGCTCCTCTGTCCATGATATTCCAGGCAAGACTACTGGAGTGGGTAGCCATTCCCTTCACCAGGAGATCTTTCCAACTCAGGGATCAAACCTGGGTTTCCTGCATTGCAAGCAGATTCTTTACCATCTGAGCCACCAGGAAAGCTCATAACTATCACTAAAGGAATTGCTAATGACTATTCTTCATGAAGAAAAGAATATTGAATTTATAAATAAAGATTGAGATTTTAAAAAAAGGAAGGTGAAAAAATAAATTGGTAAAAAGTAGATAAATCTAAAAGAGTACTGACTTCACTAAATATAAGAATAATAATGATTAATTTGGGGAGGAGGAAAAGAACAAGTGAGACTTAAATACTCAACAAACAAAACATATAAGTTGGAGTGGTATTAAAGATTAAGGCCTTTTATTTGGGGAAAGTCTGGTGTGATGATCAATTTTATGTGCTAACTTGGCTGGGCCACAGAGTACCCAAATATTTAGTCAACATTGTTCTGGATATTCCTATGAAAGTAATTCTGGATGAGATTAGCATTTAAGAGACTGGATGAAGCAGACTGCTCTCTCTAAAGTGAATGAGCCTCATTCAGTCATTTGAAGCCTGTCTAGAACAAAAAGGCTGACCTTCCAATAAGTAAAAGAGTTTTTAAAAGTTTGAGCTCTGGGATATTGGCTTTTTTCCTGCCTTTGTACTCAAACTGAAACATCAACTCTTTTTGGGTCTCATGCCCACTGGGCTTTGGACTAAAACTATACCATCAGTATTTCAGGCTCTCAGACTTTCAGATTGAGACTGAAGCTAAACAGTTGCTCTCCTGAGCCTCCATTTGTCTGATTAACTCTGAATATCTGAGATTTACCAACCTTCATTTTCATGAGAGTTGATTCCTTATAATAAATCTCTTTCACTCTCAATCTCTCTCTCTCTCTCTCTCTCTCTCTCTCTCTGCTTTCTCACTCTAGTTCTAACTGAATCTCTAATTCCATCTTTATCTCTCTCTGTTTCTCTCTCCTACCAATGCTGTTTTTCAGGGGAACTCTGACTAAAACAGATTTTACCAACAGTGGTTCCAGAGGAGTAGAATTATAAATTGAATTGGTTATGGGGTTTCTTGAATTGGTTTTCTAATCTGATTAGATTTTGGGGTTCCCTGGTAGCTCAGCTTGTAAAGAGTATACCTGCAATGCAGGAGACCCTGGTTTAACTCCTGGGTCAGAAAGATCCCCTGGAGAAGGGGTAGGCTAACCACTCCAGTATTCTTAGGAATTTCGCTGGTGGCTCAGATGGTAAAGAATCCACCAGCAATGCAGAGACCTGGGTTTGATCCCTGGGTTGGAAAGATCCCCTGGAGGAGGGCATGGCAACCCACTCCAGTATTCTTGCCTTGAGAATCCCAATGGACAGAGGAGACTGGCGGGCTGCAGTCCATGGGGTCACAGAGTCGAGGATACAACTGAATAGAATTATAAGTTGAATTGGTTCTGGGGTTTCTGAAATTGACTTTCTAATCTGATTAGATTTAAAGATGCTAATGACTCCATTTCCATTAGTAAAGACAGCACTGATAGTTCATGATCAGGCATGATCTAGCAACAAAGATAGGCAAAGTATCACCATTGGAGACTCCTAAACAGTCACTCACAAGAAGCAAGGATCTGAATGTCTGTGTATATGACACCTTTGAACATTTTTGTCAAACTTACAAATATAAGGAGATGGACTCATTGCTCCTAATGTTGGTGGACAGATGGGAAAAGAAAAGAATGGGTTCAGGGGTTCAAATTCCCAACTCAAGTGCCACGTATATGATCTGAAAGCTCTGTGTGTGCGCCTTTAGCTGTACGGCTGAAAATCTAAAGCAGGATCTCAACCTGCAGCTGACTGAATTACAACTCCCAACCTGGTGGGGTGTCTACTATTAAAGGGCATTGACTGGAAGGGATCTGGATACTGAAAGGTGGAATGGGGACACATGAAAAGATCTCAGTGAAGCTAGGAACATGGAGTCCCTAATTCTGATGAATCATTTTGCCAAAGGAAGCAGTCTCTCTACTCACAATGGAAGAGGCCCTTTCAACCCCAGTAGAAGCAGCCTCTCCATCCCGGGTTGAGGGGATTCACCCTGCAATGCCTGATGAAACAGTAAAGGCCTACCCTGAGGGGGCTGCACACACATCAGTGCGATTGTTCTCTACACATCCATGCGCCTAGACCTACAACTGGACTCAAGTCCCAAGGCCCCTGAAGCTGAAGTACAAAGCGTGACCCATGAGGATGTGCAGTTCATTCCAAAAGCATACAAACAAACAAACTTAGTTTTCCAATTTGTACAGACAGAAATTTGGAGAACATGCACTGGAATGGATAAGGATGTGGGATAATGGTGTCAGAAATATAAAGTTGGATCAGGCCAATTTCACTGATATGGGCTGACTAAGCAGAGACTCTGCATTTAACTACACATCTTAGGGAGTTAGAAAGGGATCTAACAATTTGGTTGATTGGCTAAAACATAGATCAAAAGGTGGCCCACAGTGAGCAAGTTGGAAATGCTGGTTCAACTTTGGTTTAATGTAGGGGAAGGGAACCAAAGGCTTAGGGAGACCAGACTGCTAGAGTGGATTTGTCACTTAAGAGCTACTCATTCACCTTGGAAACGTTCGGAAGACACACTCTTCAACACAACTACAAGGAATAAATCTGTGAGGTGAACCCAACAGCCCTGAGGAGCTCTGTTGTTTGCTCATCTTTCTAAACCAGACCTTACACTGGGATCTGCTGTCATTTTGAAACCTAAACGCAACAGAGTTACTGAATCCCAGTTCAGTTCAGATGAGTCTCTAGGCTCTGCGACCCTCCTGGACCGCAGCAGGCGCCAGGCTTCCTTGTCCATCACCAACCCCTGGAGCTTGAGGACAAACAGAATGAATCCCGGCGGTAGGGGCCGAAGGGCACCACTCAGCTGCCAAAGAAAGTGACTGTGGCTACTGCAGTGAACAGCAGGGTCAAAGCAGCAATTAGAATAGTAGGAATCAAGTAGCTGACCATGGTATTCCTAGATGTGAACTAAATAGCAAGCTTACTAAATTATTGATCTGTATAAGCAGAAAAGTCTATGTTAAGTGACTAAAAGTTTAACTTGAATATAAAAAGAGAGAGTCACAGCCCCTCAATCGGTTCCCAGACTTGAGCCATTTTACAGATGTAGAAGCTTTTAAATGCAAGGGTCTTGAGGAAAGACCCTGGTACACTGCTAGAAATTTATACTGCTAATCTTTATCTCAGTCCTCCCCTCAAGGGATCTATAGCCTTTTACCAGGATAGCCATGCACTGGGGGAAAATAAATGGTCAGAATTTTCCAGGCTCTGAACTGACACTCATTCCAGGAGAAAAGCATCACTGTGGTCCACCAGTTAGAGTAGGGCCTTATGGAGGTCAGGTGATCAATTTTATCTCAGCTGTGACTCACAGTGAAGACAGATATGGGTGTGGGTTCCCACGTCCATACTCCGGCTATTTCTCCAGTTCTAGAATGTAATAATTGAAATAAACATGCTCTACAGCTGAGAGATTGCTCAGATTGGCCCTCTGATCCATGGTAAGAAGGCTATCCTGCTGGGAAAGGTCAATTGGAAGCCAGCAGAACTGCCTCTACCTAGGAAAACAGTCAACCAAAAGCAATTCTACATTTCTGGAGAGAATGCAGAGATTAGCACCATTATCAATGGCTTGAAAGATGCAGATGTCGTTATTCCCACCACATTCCCATTCAACTTTCCTACTTGATCTGTGAAGAAGTCAGAGGGATCGTGGAAAAGATAGTGGATTATTGTAAGTTTAACTGAGTAATTACTCCAGTTGCAGCTGCTCTACCAGATGGGGTTTCATTGTTTTACCAATACACCCTGGTATCTGGTAATCTGGTATACAGATTTGATCTGACAAATGTTTTTTCTGCATACCTGTCAATAAAGATCACCAGAAGCAGTTTGCTTTCAGTTGGCAAAGCCAGCAATACAATTTCACTGTCTTACCTTAAGAGTGCATCAACTCTCCAATCCTATGTCGTAATTTAGTTTGCAAGAATCTTGGCTGCCTTTCCTTTCCACAAGAAATCACTCTGATTTATTACATTGATAACATTACACTGATTGGACCTAGTGAGCAAAAAATAACAACTACTCTAGACTTATGGGTAAGACACTAGTGTCAGAAGGTGAAAATAAATCCTACAGGAATTCAGGGACCTTCTACATCAGGGAAATTTATAGGACTTCATTAGAAGTAGGCCATGTTGAAATATGCCTTCTAAGAAAGCTGAGTGCCTAAGAATTGATGCTTTTGAACTGTGGTGTTGAAGACTCCTGAGAATCTCTTGGACAGCAAGGAAATCCAACCAGTCCATCCTAAAGGGAATCAGTCCTGAATATTCATTGGAAGGACTGATGCTGAAGCTGAAGCTCCAATACTTTGGCCACCTGATGTGAAGAACTGACTCATTTGAAAAGACCCTAATGTTGGGAAAGATTGAAAGCAGGAGGACGACTGAGGATGAGATGGTTGGATGGCATCACCGACTTGATGGACATGAGTTTGAGTAAGCTCTGGGAGTTGGTGATGGACAGGGAGGCCTAGCTAATTTTTCTTACAGGTTTATGTGTTTTAGATTTCCCCAGTGTTAAAAATTTATGAATATTAATCTGTCTTATTAATCTGTGAATTGAACTCAGGTGTTGGAGAAGACTCTTGAGAGTCTCTTGGACTGAAAGGAGATCAAACCAGTCAATCCTAAAGGAAATCAGTCCTGAATATTCATTGTAAAGACTGATGCTGAAACTGAAGCTCCAATACTTTGGCCATTTGATGGGAAGAACCGACTCATTGGAAAAGACCCTGATGCTGGGAAGGACTGAAGGTGGCAGGAGAAGGGGATGACAGGGGATGAGATGGTTGGATGGTATCACTGACTCAATGGACATGAGTTTGAGCAAGCTCCGGGAGTTGGGGATGGACAGGGAAGCCTAGCATGCTGGAGTCCATGGAGTTGCAAAGAGTCGGACATGACTGAGTGACTGAACTGAATTGAACTGAAGATGAAGTGTAAGTTATGGAACAACTGAAAAAGAGACACAATGCCTAGTGGACCTCTTTGGAATTTAGAAGAAACATATTCCACACTTGAGTGTGTTATTCTGGCCCATTTACTGAGTGACCTGAAAAGTTGCTAGGAATCATGGATTAGGGAATGAAGTGCTTGAGGAATTACATAGGCGCACTTGCCTTCAGCCTCCACAAAATAACTGGGAAGCACTGCAACTGGATAGCCCCAAATAAAACAGAGGGAATAATTTTCAAAAGAAAAATCGATGGCAGGCTTCCCTGGTAGCTCAGTGGTACAGAATCTGTCTGCCAATGAAGAAGACACACATTCAATCCCTGATTCCAGGAAGATCCCATCTCAAAGCAACTAAGCCTAAGCACCACAACCTTTGAGCCTGTTTTCTAGGGCCTGGGAGCTGCAATTACTGAGCCCACATGTCAGAACTACTGAAGCCTGCTCACCGTAGAGCCAGTGCTCTGCTACAAGAGAGCCGTACCCATTCCCTGCAACTAAAGAAATGTCCATGCAGCAACAAAGACCCAGCATAGTCATAAATAAATAAATAATTTTTAAAATCAATGAATATAATCTATCCTACAACAGATGAATGAAATAAATCTGGTACTCTTCTGTCTTCTAGTGTCCAAGCTAGAAGTTCTTTTCAGTAGCCCCTTTAAAACAACAGGCACTGTGCTTGGCAGCTAAATATTATTAGGCATCCTTCATTTATTTGACTCACAACCAGAATTTTTCACGGATAACACATTTCTAAGTCAGATATAAAACACATAAACCACTAAAGAAAATAAAAATAAAGATTCATGTACTGTTTGAAAAGACCAAAAGATAAACAGAAAACTAGGCATAGTGTTGTAACATATATGTAAGACAATGGATTAAGAACCCTAAAATAAAAACAACTTATGAATCATTAAGATAAAACTAAACATTCCAAGGGAATAAGATCATGAACAGATTATCAATAAAATACACATATCCAATAAAGATGTGAAAAATATTTATCCTCAATGCAGTCCAAACAGGTCAGACTCCTAGGTCACAGAGGAGGGTGGGAAAATGAAGAAAGACTTGAGGGAGCAAACAGAAAATATATCACACAGTAAGCTTTGCTAAATAAAGTCTCTGAGATTTTCCAATAAGATATCTATACATCTGCACAAGAGAAATATGAAGAAAATTTGCAAACCTTTGTTTGGTTCTATTTGCTCCTTTTGATAGGTATGCCTAAACTATTTTAGAAGAGGCAGGAATCATTGTTTCCTTAATAAATCAAAATAAAAGCTAGTGGATTTCCCCATTAGCAAAAGCCTAGTGGGATTTTACCATCAGTAGAAATTGTAAAGAAACAATTTACTTACCCTAGAGGATTTCCTCTATGCTGCAGGAGTATGGTATAGTCCTCCCATCACAGAGTGAGCAATTTGTAGTTCCTGAGACTAGTACAATTTGATCAGTTGAATTTCGCCACCTCCAGGTATAGAGCTAAAAATGAAGAAGAAAAATACCTTATTATTACTTGGAAATTACATCCAATTGAGAGCTACATACATTGAAACTATTGATCAGTCACAGTGAGTATTAATATCCTGAATTTTTTTTCCAATTAAGACGTAAAGATTCAAGGCATAGTCTAGCCCAGATTTGGCAAAAATCCTACAACAATGATTATGTACTCAAGTGTTCAGTTGTTTGTTCAGTTCATTCAATGTACTTTTATGTAGTCTATGTCAAGAATTGTTTGAGATAACAGATACCCAGAGGTAAATTCCTTCTGGAACTCATAGTAAGTAACGAAGACAAATAAAAAATATTACACAATATGATAGGAGGCATTTGATACAAAGTGAAAGGGGCTATAAGAATACAAAAGAGAATTTCTGAGATTTCTTAAAAGCAGCGCCTAAGAGACAAGGATTCTTGTGCAAGTGATTTATTGAGGGAATATGTTCAAGTGAAGCATAATGTACAGTGAAGGCAGCAAGAATCTAGGCAAAGAGGTAAGTTCAGTAGTTTCACTTTGGTCTGATCCTTCAAGAAGCCCTGGGTCATGAGCAGCATGATGAAGTTATCCCACCTTGAAATAAAGGCCCAGACCTTGTATCAATAAGGCCCAGTTTCCAGGACAGCCCTGGGGAGTGGGCATAAGCTCCCAGGCATTTTCAAATGTGGAGGCTTCTGTTGACCAGGGACAACTCAGGCATATCCCTGTAGTCCATTAGCTGTCATCACTCATAGCAGCTGGGGGATGGGTGCACTGGCCCAGGAAATAGAATCTGTGTCTACTGCATTCCACTATTTACACCATTCAGACCCACTCGGCTCTCACATTACATTCATATCATGACGGCACAACTTCTCCAGGATTTGGGTTGTTCAAAATTCCTGGAGAAACTTCCAGGAGGAGGGTTAGTGAGACAAACTACAGTCCCCACTGCACAAGTACTGGCCAGTTGCCTTCTCTACTCACCCATTCTATTCTAGAGTCCTTTCTGCCTTGGATAATACTTCTGTGGATTCAGATAGCTTGCCAGTACGGTGACCAACACTGTCAGCCCTGGCAGATCTGAATCCCTGGTTACCCTGATCATTCTGGGTCACGTTTGCTGTACTGACCTACTTACCGTTACACATGCATTATTAACGTGGAGCATGGGAATACCAAGAGATGACCCATGGGGTCACTTGTGTGCCAGAAATATTCCTCCCTACCCCACAGTGCAACAAGTCTTACTTCCTGCTTATCAGAGTTGTTACCCCTCCCAGTATGGTAACTACCCCTTTTTCCTGCTGGTCTATTGGTACAAGGAGTGCAGAATAACCAGTGGCAGCTGCAGCTTTAATTTCAGTGGAAAACTTAAAAAGCAATCCTCTTCTTGAGGCCTCTAGACACACAAAGCCTAAACATGCAGGATCAGAAAGCACACATTCATCAGGTGGCTTACTGTCAGTTACAGGTGTGGGCTGACTCCCACTTAACCTCCATGCCTTGATTACCAGATCCACATGTCCCACCTGCTGGGGACACAGCACCATGGCACAGGCTGTCATCTTCAAGCCTCAGCTCACCTTCAAGAGGCCATCCCAGCACTGTCCAGCTGGCAGCTTCTGAATGGTATAGTACATAGTAGGAACAATACACCTCATTTGTCATATATGGGTCTTGGTTCACAGCAATATCGCTTAAATTGATTGGGGGCTCAGTGCTGGTCTTTGGGGCTGACAGGTTAGTCAGCCATGGTAGTAGCTGGATGAACAGTACTGAGATGGAGCCTGTTTTAATGCACCCATCCCTATCAGGGTTCTGACGTATCACAGGCTTGCTGAGGCTATGAAATCAGCCTCCTTTAAATGTTTGCCACTCTTAACAGTTAAATCCCATGTCTGGTTATTAGTTCAGCCTGCACTTTGGCAACAAGAGGCATAGGTCTCTAACTGGAGTTAAGGAAGTATGTTTTACCTTAAATTGGAGATGGAGTCTAACCCTGTCATTTTCTCTCTTTAAGGCATTAATGGCGCTTAGCATCAGTTCCCAATACCTCAATCTTCATAGTTATAATTGACCTGAAATTCTTAAGCCTCAGAACATTACACAAGCTATGTCCACCTGTACCCCATCCAAGATCACCAGAAGTGAAAGTCTCAGCAGTTGTATTGCTACAGCAAGTCAGACTTTGTGGCCATCCAGCTGGTGAATGATCTGACCTCAGCCTCCCATCCTCGGAGACTACTTTCTAAGATCATTCCTGGTACCGACTGTCTTAGGCTGGCTTTTCCGAAAGAAGAGCCAGAGATAGGGATTCTTGTGCAAATGATTTGGTGAGGGAGTTCTCGCAGAAGAAACCGTAAGTTAGTGAGGAAAGCAGAATAAGGCAGAGAATGAAGCTAGGCAGAGAGATAGCAGAGGTCAGGCCTTCGCGATAACCTGGTAAATTCTGCAGTATGAGGGGCAAGCTGAGGGTCCCACCTTGAGGCAAGAGGGTAGCCTTTCATCTCCCTATGTCCTCAGTTCTGGACAGAGGACATTTCAGATATTTTTGAGTGAGCAGGATCCTGTTGGTGGGATTGCAATCTTCTGGTATTAATAAAAGGGATCTGGTCTAGGCACCAGCAGCTCTCCTATAGAAGGAATGAGAAACACTTTGCTAAGGAATTAGAAAAGATTTTGTCATGAAGATGACATTTGGCTTGTTAGGAAGAGAAAAGAGGTAATGTAATTAGGCTAAAAATGGAGTAGGCAAGGTAGGGCGTGAAGAGTAATTCAGGCACAAGATCACTGACTTCAAATCTGAAGGAGATTTGTGCTCAGAATCATATATGCTTGATTTCAACATTCTCCTGAACTCAGTGGAAGCTCGTCTACTAGGTGTTAATTTTTATTTTTATTTAGTGTCTTTTTCTTTTCCTTTCTGGATTATTTTCTTTAAGCTATAGGCTGCCAATTCTTTCTGGCAGTAGTATTACTGAATATAGCTAGTTAATGAGGTACGCTGGGGTTAGTTTACAACATTTACACTAATTAAGGTATTTAAACATCTCACTAGAATAATAATAGACACCTTATAGAAAGGCTGTATACTTTGGCAGATGTTAAAAAGGAAAAACTGTGTATGGGAGGTAGTCTTGCCAGGGGCTCCAGAATTTCTGAAACAGTGTAGTATATAAAGGTTTATATTTAAAGTAAAACTGTAGCAAAATGGCCAACCTGGGTTAGAAAAAGAGGAGACTGTATAATTTTGGATTATCCCAATTTATTATTTGCAAGATATAATACATAAGAAAAAACACAAAAGAGACATTTGACCAATAGCATTACATTTTGAAATTTCTACATTTGGATCTCATAATTTGAGTAAAAATGCTGTCTTTCATATAGATGTTCAGATAACCATCATCATTCAGTTGAGTTACAACCTTCTGGGAAAAGGTGCAAGGAAAGAAAGACTCAAGGTTAGGTATTTGCAAGTGCATTTGGGTGAGCGTGCATATTTCTATACCTGTCTGTGAAGTGAGAGAGACTTTTTGTATCTGCCATTTCAAAACCAAACACAAATAATCTCCATTTTGAACTGTGCATACCTGTGTATCTCTGGTGTAGTGTGTAGGTAATCAAGATTTAACACCACAATAAGGCCAGCATTTGAAATTAGAAGAGGAGAAAAGACTTTCTTTAGAATCTACCAACCTGGAACTAGTGCTATGCAGTCAGAAGCTTTGGTTATTAAATGAAATCAAAAGCATATCAGGCCGATCAACAGCTTAAAAACCATTAGTGTTTCATTTAGAGAGAGTGTCTTGTTTCTGAAATATTCATAGCTGGAGTCCACCACCACTGCTGAGATTTATATCTCCTCTCTTCCCATTATGCTTGCTGAATCTCTTCACTTGCTATTGTAGGAAAAATATTCAAAGATTTATAGGCAGCAAAGAGAAGGCAGCAAATTATGACATCCATTATTGGCATCTGCTCTTGTCTGTATCCCCAGGAAATGCAAATACAAATGAATTCCAATTTTCTGCTACAACTGAGTTGCAAAGGGAACTGTTATATGCAGATGAGGCAACTTCTATTTGGACAGAGATAAAATGGAAGAAATTTCAGTCTACTACACTTGGCATACCATTTGCATAACTCTGAGAAAACTGTCACAAAGGGATAATAAAAAATCATAAGGCTCTTAAAGAATCACATAAAATGCCTGTAGCTAGGCTGCTTATAAGAGAAACAGACACAGCTTTAAGTTGCATGGGTTGGTACAAGATCCAAAAACAAAAGGGTGATTAAATATAGATGCTTCTATATTCATTGGTAAAAGTGATCCCGCTTCTCATGTTTGGCAAAGGGATTATTACAGTAGGTTTGAAAATAACATGATCCAGTATTCAGTAAAGACAGACCTGGCATAAGCCATTGTTTCTCCTGAAGGAATGACAATGACAACATTTTCCATTATGTTGGAGGCTCTTTGAAAGCAAGGAACTCTTGTATCCGCTGATGTCCTATATCCTCAGTGTCTAAAGTAGAGTTTTGAACGTGATAGCATCTCCAAATGAAATGTTCAATGATAGGAATTGAAGGGGTCACAGTAGGACAGAAGTGGGACTCAGGAGATTAATGTTCTTTGTCTAGACTTTGAGAATTTGGCCAGTTTTCCCTATTTCTACGGCCTCACTCCCACCTCTGAAAAGAAGGAGGCAATAATATCCATCTTAATTGGTTTGAGAAAGAATTAAGTGAAGTATCTGTGCTCAGTATAACATCTGGCATAGATCTGTCTTTTAAGACCCAAGTCCTTTTGTCCTACCTCCTACAACTCTGCTACATATGTTAGCTGAGGCTTAAGAAGGTCAGCAGTTTCTGGCAATCTCAGACCCCAGGCATATGGCTCATGTTACCTGTTATCTGTCTCCTCTTATCTTAACGCTCCATTTGCCTCAAAATTCCTTTCCAACATTTACTAAAACTTTGGCCTCTGACTCTCAATTTCCCTCCTACTCCAGACCTGATGTCATATCACACATGCTTTCTTGTCTATCTGGCTTTTCCCACCAGAGTCATGATTTGCCTCAACTTTTCAGGGTTCCACTCTCCACTCTCTCTCCCATGCACCTGCTGACTCTTTCCTCCTCTCTGTCCATATAAACCTGGCTGCTTTCATCCGTTTACCATCTCCAGGTAACACAATAACACGTGAATGATCACGGTGAGCTGTGTAACTTTACATCTTTCAAAGTTTGATATACAAAGCTTTCTCAACTTCTGCCCCAAGATTAATCGCTCCTCTGGATGACTGACTGACAGTGGGAACATTCATTTCCTCCAGAAAAAACACCACTTCCATTCACTGGGTATCACCTTGTGCAGGTGAACAATACACCCAACTGTTTTAATCATCTCCTATTCAGAACCCTGTTGATGAGGGAGGGACTCCCACCATGGAGTTAGTTGTAAGGATGGTCCCAACGAATATATGGTACTCCTGGTCCTCACAGTTCAGGGAAGCAGTACATCATATTCCAGGCCGGGCCACATGGGCTTGTGCTTGGGAGCAGAGTGAACTTCCAGGGACAGTGGGAGGCAGCCCTAAGAGTAGCGAGAGGGTTAGTACCCCCTGGTTCATAGGAGAGGGTGATTGACTTGCTGGAATAATTCTATGGGATGGCAAGGAACTGAAATCTGCTATTCAGGGCTAAGCAGGAACTGCATCTGGTCTTCATGATAAGGAGAGCTGCTTGGCTAGGGGGTCTTGACTCTGAGAGCAGTGGGAGTTGGGGGGAATTTGTGATTAGGGTATTTGAGACCCTTCTTATTTTTCCAGACGTCAAGGCAGCACATCATATTCAGCCTTAATTTTAGGCATTATTCCCCACCAACTCAAAATTCCTTTAACTGCTAATTCCAAGGACTTTCACTTCTGTTCTATGTTGATAGGGCTTACATTTCCAGTCTAATGCTCAGAGTCATAATTTCCAACCTCCCACTTTTTTTTTTTAACTGGAGTATAATTGCATTACAATGTTGTGTTACTTTCTGCTATACAACAAAGTGAATCAGCTTTATGTATAAAACCTCCCACTTTTTATTATCTTTAGAGTTCTATCTTATTGCTCTGCCATTTCCTCCCTGGGAAAAAACTCAGCTCTGAATCTACTGTACAGTCTTCTGAGAACTATGTGATAAAAACCACATGGCAGATGAGACTTCTGCTGTTATATTTTCATAGTATTTAACTGCCAGTGGATTATTAATGTTGCCTATAATCTCACAGCCTTGTTCTCTCAATTCACAGAGAAGCTGCTCCACATTTCACTGCTATTCTCAAGGTCCTACCTAACCTTTCCCCAGTCTTGCTTATCAAAGCATCTGAGATAAGAATTCTATCTACACAGCCATCCACCTTAAGCCTCAGAAGAAGGGCCCTTTCTCTTGCTACCTATGCCTAAGTGCAAAACTGTGCTCTGAATCCTTTCCTCCCTCATCTCCTTGACAATCCCATTCCATCAATTTTTCTCTTCCCTTTATCCTCAGTCTTCCCCTCTTGATTTTTTTTTCTTAGTATATAAACATGCTCAAGTCTCTTCTACCAAAAAAATTCTACCTGTTAACTATACATCTCTTTTCTTCCTCTTACAACCAAGCTGCTTTAAAGAGCAGAATAGAATTTAAATATCCTCCACCCCCCTAAAAGGAACCCTCTTAAACCACCGTGGGAATGTAAACTGGTGCACCCACTATAGAAAACAGTATGGAGGTCCTTTAAAAATTAAAAATAGAGTTACCTACCAAATGATCCAGTAATCCAAGTCTGGGGCATATGTCCAGAGAAAACTATAATTTAAAAAGATACATGTACCCCAGTGTTCACTGCAGCACAATTTACAATAGTCAAGACGTTAAAGCAACATAAATTTCCATTGACAGATGAATGTATAAAGAGGATGTGATATATGTGTGTGTGTGTGTGTGTGTGTGTATAATATTACTCAGCCATAAAAAAGAATGAATAATGCCATTTGCAGCAACATGGATGGCCCTAGAGATTATCATACTAAGTAAAGTAAGCCAGACAAAAATAAATATCATATGATATTGCTTATATGTGGAATCTGAAAAAATAATACAAATGAACTAATTAAAAAATAGAAATAGACTCACAGACATAGAAAACAAACATGGTTACCAAAGGGGATAGTGAATGATGGGGGATAAATTAGAAGTTTGTGATTAACATATACACACTACTATATATAAAATAGATAATCAGCAAGGACCAGCTATATAGCACAGGAAACTAATCTTGGTATTTTGTAATAACCTATAAGGAAGTCCATAGCATCACAAAGAGTCAGACATGACTGAGCAACTAACATACAGATATACATAAACTGAAAAAGAATACACACAAACACACACACACATATATATACATATATATATATATATATATATATGTATATTTATATACATATATATATATACACACGGGCTCCCCAGGTGGTGCAAGCCTTAAAGAACCTGCCTGCTGACACAGGAGACCTAAGAGGTGAGAGTTTGATCCTTGGGTCCGGAAGATCTCCTGGAGGAGGGAATGGCAACCCACTCCAGTATTCTTGACTGGAGAATACCATGGACAGAGAAACCTGGCTGCCTGCAAGTCCATATGGTAGCAAAGAGTCGGACACAGTTGAAGCAATTTAGCATGCACATGCATGCACACACACACACACACATATATATAACTCAATCACTTTGTTCTACACCTGATAAACAACATTGTAAATCAACTATACTTTTAGTAAAGATAAATACATGAATAATTAAGTATCCTCCAGCCCCATTCACTCTCAGTGAATTGCTGCAACAATCCGTCGACATACATCAATAAATTGGCTCTCATCAAACCTAGTGTAGGCCTTTCAGTTTAATCTTCCTGGGGCCCTCTAGAACATGGGATGCTGTCGACTCCAAACCCCTAAATGTAAGCTTCTGGGACACTTCTAACTCTCTAACCACGTGTTTTCAGCCATGCCTTCCTCTGCTCGCTATCCTCTACCTGCCCTGAATGTTGGAGCTGCTCGGGGTTCAATTCTCAGCTATGTTCCTTAGGTCCTCTTATCCATACTCCATGAATGCTGACTCTCAAAGCATATGTCTTACACAGAGCTTTTCCCTGAGCTTCAGATCTCTCATTCTAATGGGCTACTAATTATCACCAATTGCTTCAGATTCTGCACACGTTAAACTCACCACTCTTGCCATACATTTGCCTCCTACTTCATCCCTCAAAGCTGTCTCTGCTTCATTTTACATCCCCTGCTGTGGTTTTTGCTCTCCTCTCCCCTAATCCAAAATCCTGGGTAATATCCAGATCACCTCCTACCTTTGTCCTCTATTTTTTCATCTTTATTCTTCTACCTCAGAGTGGACTCACAATAGTTTCCTAGCGTCCTCCATTCAAGGGTCTTTAGTTCCTCCAAATAATTTGGGATATATACTGTAGTCAATGGTTTCCAAATCTGATTTACCCAGAGAGCCTGAGGAAGAGTATTTAAAAATACAGGTTTGTTATTTGTACACCTATCTGCCTCCCACCTTAAACATGTTGAGTCAGAAAGGGGTAGAAATAATCTGCATTTAAAAAATTTCCCAGCTGATTATCAAGTAAACTGCTGTCTGATAAATATTGGCCCTTGGTGAAGTATTAAACAATGATGTTGCATATAATGCTGTGCTTTGGAAAGTTCAGGAAGCAGTCTGCAGGCTGGACTAGAGGCCGACTAAATGTTGCCCACGTGTTTTCTTGAAGATAAAAATTTAAAAGGTACAGCTACATACACAGATAGTGGTCCATGTCAATAGTAAATCTACCTGTATTCCTATCATTATCAGCTATCAATCTCCTCTAACTATAAAATAGATTATTAACATCTGTGCTGACTGCCCACAGTGACCAAGAAACTCAGAAATATTAATTAACTTTTTTGAAATCACACAATAACTCAGTAATATAAACAAAGATCATATTTTTACGATTTTCTGACTCCTTGTCTTGTGCAGTCTTCCCTTAGCCAGAAAACTGTCTAGAGATGATTTATCATTATATCTTCTTTAAATAAATCTTTTCAGTGACTTTTGGAATTAACCAACACCTCATTTCCCCATTATGAAAGTGTTCAGGCAATCATATCCACTCTGAAGCCCAGGCCTTCCAAATCCTCTGAAGAAGGTTCAAATCCAAGAAGTGAATACATTTTATCTAAGCAGAGCCTATCAGAACATTTTTAATAAAAACCTGGCCCAATTTCAGAGCTTTCTTTTCATTAGAGCAGGTCTGAAAGCAAAGGCCTTGAAAGTGGTTAGAAAAACATAGTGTAATCACTATGGTACCATTATCCTGTCCCTGGGTAATCATTAGGCATCAGCTTGCCAAAGCGAAGGGCGGCAAATTACTCATTTATTGTTACCTGAGCTGTGCAGAAGATTGAAATCTGGACTACTAATGATTTTTTTCACCTTGTTTGGGAGATTCTGTAGAAAAGTTCACATGTAGCACAGATGCGAGCTGGATGGCGAAGGTGCTTTCAGGCAAATATGAAAGGGAAGCAAAGCATCACCTTTCTTCAAAAGTAAAGCTGAAAAGCTCCATGCCATTTCATAAAAGCAGCTCTAAGGGGAAAATACTAAAAAGTCATCAAGATCTATAATAGGAGAAGAAACTAGTTAGCTGGCTTTGAGTAGATTTGGATCTGCTCTGAAAGATATTAGACACTCAGAGTACAAGTTGGATTTAACACAAATAAAGTTTAAGGTAAATATTTACCAACAGTTTGTAGGGAAAAAAAAATCTTATTTAGTGAGATCATCTAATGAATTAGATTTGTGTGTGTGTGAAACTTGCTTTAGCAAAATTTAATAAAGTTTCCAAGTTTAGGTGTGGTGAAAGAGAACCAAACCATTCCTAAACTTGTTAAAGTTTAAGCATCTACAAGATCTAGTACAGGCAAGTATGACTGGGAACATGAAAGATAGCCATTACATCTGTGTCCACACCTAAAACAGACACCTAGAGTGAACTTCCAAGCAGTTCCTGATGCTGAGGATGATGGATGTAGGCAGGGAAGAGAGTTCAAGATAGTTTTAGACAGTTTTGTGAATGTGAAATGTTACATTCAAGAGTAAAGATCGATTTGCTTCTATAGGAAAAAGCCCAGTGTCTGGAATGGCGACGTGAAAATCAAAAAAGCATTGATTTCTATTGCTGGCTCAGCTGGTGACTGCTTCTGTAGTCAGAGGCAATTTTCCTAGCCGATTTGTGACTAAATCTCAGCATCTACAAAATGAGGTTAGGAATCTTTTCTGTTTGAGATCCAGCTAGGATTATTAGGACTTTTGTTCATGTTATTAATGTTTATGATGCCTTCTGGGATTTTCAGATAAAAAGCATTAGATAAGCCCAAAGTGCTATTAATATTACTTTTTATGTTATTCCAAAGGGTACTGTGGAGGCTGATGAAATAACACTTGCAATATTCTACTGAAAGGGTTAGAATAAACAGTGTTGGTATTATTTAATGCATAAATTATCCCTTAAAGAACATGTAGAAAACCTACAAGTGATATCTTCCTTATCAACCTGGTATTAGGCTTATACCAGACTCTCAATCACCCAAAGCATTTGCCAAAAGATTATACATATATAACTATTTTGCCATCTAAACTCACAATGCTAGTCTACCCATTCCATCTAGAAAGGTGAACTCATGTGCCATGAAGTTTCATTTGTTCAGAATTTTGAAATAATCTAATAATTTGTGAATCATAATTTTTCCTTTGTTTCACTGTTGATTTCTTAACTGTTCTTGATGCATTGTAATTCAGTTTTCTAACAGATGGGGTTTTTGCACGATGGCATCCTTTGGGGCTTTGGATTTTTGTCAGAGGTTTGCTTCATGTTTAATGCCTTAGATAGAATGCTGGCCATATTTTTATGATGCCTGGCTTTGAATGGCTATTAAAGTGTATATTACAGGCATAAGGCACCTTCAATTTACAGTATTTTACCTACTTATACCATTTCCAGGGCTCTCTATTGTAACATTATCATTAGGGTTGCTGGCCCTTTGCTGCCAACAACATGATTAAATCCTATTACAATTACTCTTGTTATAAAATCTTCTCATGCTTCTTGGCACTAAAGGTGCAGAGCCACGCAGGTGGTCACATAAAAAAGGAGCAATGTGCTCTGAACCGAAATGTGAGGAGAGCTCTAGCCTAGAGCAGGCAAATAGATCCCCAAAGTAAGATATTACTGTATTACTGTACTCTCTGGGGATGGACTTTCTTTTGAAGTTTAGTTTATAATACTAAAGAGGGTTTTGCTCTTATTTTGTTTTTCTCCCTAGGGGAGTTAAAGAGGGGGATGTAATCTGGAGGAATTCCTCCCAAAGAAAGGCTCAGAAAAAGGCCCGGTGATGACTAGAAAAATGACAGGCTGTTTTAAGACAAAGAGGAGAGAATCTAGTCCAGAAAATAATGCCTCCTATTTCATACACAATAATGGTGCTTCTCACACCTGGGAATTATAAAATGTGAGTTGGGATTTCTTTCCCTTCTTGCGGTGAAGCATTCTGCAGTGCCTCTCACAACCAGAAGCAGCAACTTGTAAGGTGGATGACAAACAGGCAGAGGTACTCACTTTATGGAACTGACCTGTCTTCAGAACTATTTAACCTGACCTTATTAGTATCTCTGTCTAAGCATCCACATTCTGAGAAAACAGCACAATGTGTATCTCTGCAGGACTGTGTGAGGCAGCGCAGGGGGCTAGTCGCACCAATTGCCTGTGTTTACTTCCTGCCTCCGTCACATGTTAGCGTGCTTTCCAGCAAAATGCCTGTGCCTAGGTTTCAGTTTCCTCATCTGTTTCCTCATCCTCATGAGGTGGTTGGGAGGACTGAAATAGTCGACATTTATAAAACACTTGGAAAAATGCATGACCCATGGAAAATGTGCTCCTCTCTGAGCAGGAGTGGCGCATGGTGGCACTGAAGGAGCCCCTGGCGTGGGCCTGTACACACACACTGACGTCTTTTGGCTCAAAGGGATGCTTCTACTTTTCCTTCCTCTGCCTGATGAATATGCATTGTGAGGAAATTTGGCAAGAGAAAAATGGAGCATATGAAAACATACTCAACTCACTGTGACACAGAGCTATATCATATAATTGTAATAGTTAATGATTATTGGACATGGACTTCTGCTGCGGCGGGCGCTTCATGTATATCGTTTCACTGAATTTTCCAATAACTCCATGAGCAGGCATGACTATTATCCGCAGTTTACCACCGAGGAAAATGAGGCACTGAGATGTGAAAATGATACAACTTATACATGAAGAGCTGGGAGTAGTTTATCTGACTGCTGGCTTTCTAATTATCTCCCTCCTCTTCCTAGATAGACAGATAGGAATAAGAATTATCAACTTTGCACTTAACTTTGAATGTGTGTATAGTTACAAATATAAGATATATATATGTGTGTCCATATATTACATATTTTCTCAGAAGCAGAACCAGAGGTTACGATGAAAGAATTTATTTATAGACACGTAGCTCCAGACTCTCTTAAAACAACTGTCTTTTCATGTTTAAAGCATATGCATTTGTATAAAGGGGCATGTGAAGTGTCTACTCTCTTGGGACTCTATATGCACATCCTGTCTATTCTCCTAAACGTCAGCATCAGAGTAAGGTGGAGGTAGGAGTATGGTCTGCCCCAGGTATAGATTGTAAGGAGGCACACTGTCTATAGGGAATTGAAAAATCATAATAAAACCAACTAAAAATCTGCATGAGACAAGTGCTCAGGCCTGGTGCACTGGGAAGACCCAGAGGGATCGGGTGGAGAGTGAGGTGGGAGGGGGGACCGGGATGGGGAATACATGTAAATCCATGGCTAATTCATTTCAATGTATGACAAAAACCACTGCAATGATGTAAAGTAATTAGCCTCCAACTAATAAAAATAAATGGAAAAAAAAAATCTGCTTACTTTTTCTTACCACCATGCCTTTCTAAATCACATAGGTGACAGGATACTGCTCCTTACCAGGGCAAGCCTCTAATCCTCTCCCAAATCCCTCCTCCTTGGTTTGCCACTGCATATCTGTCTTAAGCAAATTTAAGCGGGATGCAAAGGACAGGGTATATTTTCAATAGTAAAAATACCTATCAGCTATCTATTAGGCATTTGCTTAGCACATAGATATTTATTGTTAATGACTGCTGTTAGGACACTTTCACAGGACAGAGAAAAAAGAAACAAAGGCAAATAATTGCCAGAAAAACATCTTTGCTCAGTCCATCCCTTTTAACGTCCAGAAAGGCCTGATGTCACATATTCACTTTGTTTTGTTCCTGTTGTTAGTCAGGGAGGTGTGTAGTTCTTTGATGATGAGATGAGAATAGAGAAGTAGTTAAGGATAAACCCTCTCCTATTTAATGGCTCCATTCTTTCTTCTCCCCAAGGTGACGGATGATGTACGGAAAGGAATAAGAATTCAGAACAGTGTGACTAAATCACACTTGTTAAAGTTAGAAAAGCCCTGAATAGGTCAATTTTACTGACTTCATAGAGGGGAAAAAGCACAAGAACCTATTCATGAGGGGTAAAAGGTGTTGCAACTCCCTACCTGAGCTTACAATTACTGTTTACTCACCTGCCTACCACCATTATTGCCACCAAACTGTACTGATAAGGTCGTCCCAAGGCAAAACTAGAAAATATGGGTTTTCCTTGGCTGTCCCTGCTTTTAGAAGACTTCTACAGGTTTTCAGAGCTCCCATCCTGTTACCTGTGGCTGCTCCCCTAGCCTTCAGTACCACCGCCACAATCACCATCTCCCACACCTCTATCACCACACATAAGATCTTCAGGGCTTTGGCAGTAACTCACGTTCCCAATCTCCACTTATTTTCTTCCATCAACATTTTCCCCCTCCTGTGTTCCATTCCCTCAGATCCCTGCCATGAGAAAACAGCTGGTGATAAATCAATCAGACAGTCCAATTCCTGAAGCTGGAATACAGTCATTCTTCGTATCTGTGTGGGATTGGTTTCAGGACTCTTGCAGATACTAAAATCTGAGAATGCTCAAGTCCCTTAAATAAAGTGGCCTAGTATTTGTATATAACTTAAGTACATCCTCCTGTATATGTCAAATTATCTCTAGATTACTTTTAAGATCTAATATTAATACAATGTAAATGCTATGTAAATAGCTGCAACTACAATGTGTTATGTAAATAGTTGCCAAAAATGCAAGTTTTGTTTTTTGGAACTTTCTATACTTTTTTTCTAGAATATTTTCAGTTTTTGGTTGTTTGAGGATGTTGAACCCATGGATACAGCAGGCCAACTACGTAAAACAATTATGTTGTTGTTGTTGTTTAATTGCTAAGTCTGACTCTTTTGCAATCCCTATGGACTGTAGCCACCTGCAAAATACCTGTTAGCTATCCTAATAGGTATTTAGAGATTTAGTACTGTCCATTTAAATCTCCTCTGTCCATGGGATTTCCCAGGCAAGAGTACTGGAGTGGGTTGCCATTTTCTTCTCCAGGGGATCTTCCCGACCCGGGGATTGAACACACATCTCCTGCATTGCAGATGATTTTTTACCACTGAGCCACCTGGTAGCCCAAAACAATTAAATACACATTAAATAGGTATATTCATAAACATTTATAGTATGTTTTCATTTTCTGAGTTGTTTTCTCTGAGTTAACGAGCATTTTGAAGGCAAACTATCATGTAAGCTTTCAGGCGGTGGTCATAGCAGATCCTATTTCCACTGCTTTCAGTGAAAGCTCTATTGTACCCTTTTAAACTGAGTCTGCTTGACACCATTCATTCTTGTTTAATATATAATCTTATGTCTTTTAAAAACCTGAAGAAAGAAGAAAAAAAATGTTTGCACGGTCCTCTACTTACCCACATATTTACTATTTCTGACGTTATTTATTTCCTCCTGTGGGTTCATGTTACTCTCTGGTGTCATTTCCTTTCAGTCAGAAGAACTAGCTTTAGTATTTCTTGTAAGGAAGATCTGCTAGTAATGAATTCCTCCAGTCTCCATTGTTGAGGAAATATCTTTGCTCTGCCTTCATTTTTGAAGGATAGTTTTGCTGTATATGGAAATTTGTGTGTCTGTTTTTAACAGCTTTACTGTGATATAGTTTATATACAACTTATCCATTTAACGTATATATGTCAATGGCTTTTAGTATAATCAGAGAGTTGTGTGACTGTTACCACAGTCAATTTTAGGACATTTCTGGATGTAGAATTATATGTTGATAGCAGCTTTCCATTACTTCCAGTACTTTGATAATACCATTCCATCATCTTCTGGCCTCTATTGCTTCTGATGAGAAATTCGTTATTAATCATATTGTTTCCCCTGTATGTAATGAGTCATTTTTCTCTTCTTTCAAAAACCTGATTTGGTTTTTCTACTGATTGTCTTCATGTTCTGTGATTATTTCTCCTATTATCTGAAATCTGTTGTTGAGTCCCTTTAGTGAATTTTCTTCTTTTTTAAAAAACATAATTATTTATTTTCTTTATTGGCTGTGCTGGGTCTTCATCGATGTGTGAACTTTTCTCTAGCTGTGGCAAGTGGGGGCTACTCTTTAGTTGTGGTGCGTGGGCTTCTTACTGAGGTGGCTTCTCTTGATGCGGAGCACAGGCTCTAGCATGTGCGGGCTTCAGTAGTTGCAGTTCCTGGGCTCTTGAGAGCAGGTTCAGTAGTTGTGCACAAGCTTAGTTACTCCATGGGCATTTGGGATCATCATAAAGTGAAAGTCACTCAGTTCAGTTCAGTCACACGGTTGTGTCCGACTCTTTGTGACCCCATGAATCGCAGCACGCCAGGCCTCCCTGTCCATAACCAACTCCCAGAGTTTACTCAAACTCATGCCCATCGAGTAGGTGATGCCATCCAGCCATCTCATCCTCTGTCGTCCCCTTCTCCTCCTGCCCCCAATCCCTCCAAGCATCAGGGTCTTTTCCAATGAGTCAACTCTTTGCATGAGGTGGCCAAAGTACTGGAGTTTCAGCTTCAGCATCAGTCCTTCCAATGAACACCCAGGACTGATCTCCTTTAGGATGGACAGGTTGGATCTTCTTACAGTCCAAGGGACTCTCAAGAGTCTTCTCCAACACCACAGTTCAAAAGCATCAATTTTTCGGTGCTCTGCTTTATTCACACTCCAACTCTCACATCCATACATGACCACTGGAAAAACCATAGCCTTGACAAGACAGACCTTTGGTGGCAAAGTAATGTCTCTGCTTTTTAATATGCTATCTAGGTTGGCCATAACTTTCCTTCCAAGGAGTAAGCATCTTTTAATTTCATGGCTGCAGTCACCATCTGCAGTGATTTTGGAGCCCCGAAAAATAAAGTCTGACACTGTTTCCACTGTCTCCCCATCTATTTCCCATGAAGTGATGGGACCAGATGCCATGATCTTAGTTTTCTGAATGTTGACCATTAAGCCAACTTTTTCACTCTCCTCTTTCATTTTCATTAAGAGGCTTTTTAGTTCACCTTCACTTTCTGCCATAAGGGTGGTGTTATCTGCATATCTGAGGTTGATATTTCTCCCAGCAATCTTGATTCCAGCTTGTGCTTCTTCCAGCCCAGCGTTTCTCATGATATACTTTGCATGTAAGTTAAATAAGCAGAGTGACAATATATAGCCTTGATGTACTCCTTTTCCTGTTTGGAATCAGTCTGTTGTTCCATGTCCAGTTTGAACTGTTGCTTCCTGACCTGCATACAGGTTTCTCAAGAGGCAGTTCACATGGTCTGGTATTCCCATCTCTTTCAGAAATTTCCACAGTGTATTGTGTTCCACACGGTTGAAGACTTTGGCGTAGTCAATAAAGCAGAAATAGATGTTTTTCTGGACCTCTCTTGCTTTTTCCACGATCCAGCGGATATTGGCAATTTGATCTCTGGTTTCTCTGCCTTTTCTGAAACCAACTTGAACATCTGGAAGTTCACGGTTCATGTATGGCTGAAGCCTGGCTTGGAGAATTTTGAGCATTACTTTACTAGGGTGTGAGAAGAGTGCAATTGTGCAGTAGTTTGAGCATTCTTTGGCATTGCTTTTCTTAGAGATTGGAATGAAAACTGACCTTTTCCAGTCCTGTGGCCACTGCTGAATTTCTCAAATTTGCTGGCATATTGAGTGCAGCACTTTCACATAATCATCTTTCAGGATTTGAAATAGCTCAACTGGAATTCCATCACATCCACTAGCTTTGTTCGTAGTGATGCTTTCTAAGGCCCACTTGACTTCACATTCCAGGATGTCTGGCTGTAGGTGAGTAATCACACCATTGTGATTATCTGGCTCATGAAGATATTTTTTGTACAGTTCTTCTGTGTATTCTTGCCACCTCTTCTTAATATCTTCTGCTTCTGTTAGGTCCATACCATTTCTGTCCTTTATCGAACCCATCTTTGCATGAAAACTTCCCTTGGTATCTATAATTTTCTTGAAGAGATCTCTAGCCTTTCCCATTCTGTTGTTTTCCTCTATTTCTTTGCATTGATTGCTGAGGCACTCAGAGGTGTTCAATTCTTTGTGACTCCATAGATTGTAGCCCACCAGGCAATCGAACTCATGGCAGACTCTTTACCACTGAGCCACCAGGGAAGCCTTAGTGAATTTTCTAGTTTGCTTATTTTACTTTTCATCTCTACAACTTCCACTTGTTTCCTTTTTATAGTTTCTGTTTCTTTACTGAGATTCATGATGTGTCACTGTCATCATATTTTCTTTTAACCATTTATATTTATATTACCTGAACATGATTTCGTTTAATCTTTCAGCATTTATAACAGCAGCTTTGAAGTCTGTGTTTGGTAAATTCAAAATACTGTATAAGCCCACTCAAAGATAGTTTCTGCTTCTTGTTCACCACCACCTCTGTACAGGTCACATTTACCTGGTTTTTTGCATGTCCTATTTATTTGTTGTTGTTGCTGTTAAGCACTGGATGTTATATTTTATTTTTTTAAGATTTTACCTACTTTATTTATTTTGGCTGTGCTGGATCTTCACTGTTGTGTTCTGGTTTTCTCTAGTTGCATCAAGTGGGGGCTTCTCTTGTTGAGGATCACCGGCTGAATAGCACTGGGCTTCAGTAGTTATGCATCGTGGGCTCTAGAATGCAGGCTCAGTAGTTGTAGCTCATGGACTTAGTTGCTCTGAAGCATGTGGGATCTTCTTGGACCAAGGATAGAAGATCGAACCCATGTCCCCTGCATTGGCAGGCAGATTCTTAACCATTAGACCACCAAAGAAGCCCAAACATTGGATATTTTAGATAGCATATTATAGCAACTCTCAATTCTGGTTTTCCTGATTTTTCTCCATTGAGTTGTTCTTCTGTTTCTTTTAGCCCTCTGTCCCTCTCCCTTTCTCTCTCCTTCCTTTCCTTTCTATTTTTTTTTATATATAACTTCATTGAATTTATTCTGTAGTAGCTATCTCTTCTGTAATGTGCCACCACTAATGTTCCTGCTAAGATTTTAAAATTCTTATTTCTATTTGTGAGCCTGGCCTCCTAGGAGTCACCTGAATAGCTTAGTGGCCAGTCAATAAGCTACAGCTTAGTGGTCAGATATTGTGCTCAAATACTTTACGCCCATAAAACTTTTCTTCTGCCAATGGGTCTCTGTGTGATTTGAAGAAGACAGGAAATCAGTCCTGAATATTCTTTGGAAGGACTGATGCTGAAGCTGAAACTTCAATACTTTGGCCACCTAATGTGAAGAACTAACTCATTTCAAAAGACCTGATGCTGGGAAAGATTGAAGGCAGGAGAAGGGGATGACAGAGGATGAGATGGTTGGATGGCATCACCAACTCTTTGAACGTGAGTTCGAGCAAGCTCCAGGAGTTGGTGATGGACAGGGAAGCCTGGCATGCTGCAGCCCATAGGTCACAGAGTCGGACATGAATGAACGACTGAACTGAACTGAACTGATTCAAAGTTCAGACAATTTTCATGTCTGTCCCAGATTTTATTTTCCTCTCAGCTCTCTGGAGTCCCTCTGCGTTTTCACACAGATGTCAGCTGGGGATGTGTGGAGAACATATATAGCCTTGCTACAGTTCTCTCAATTCAAAGATCTCCCTGTTAAATTTCTGACTGGTCTGTGGGCCTGCCACCCATTACAGTCAGGAAGGACCGCAATCTCCGGCTAGCAAAGCTGGAAGCTTGTTTCATTCATTTCTTACCAAGTTTGCTGCTTTTACCGAAAACACCTCTCAGCCATGGGATTTTGCTTTCAGTTACAGGCCAATTTCACCCCTTCAGGCAGGGAAGTTGCTGGTTTCACAGAAAATCTTATCCTTGTCTAAACTGTGTTCCAGTTGAACTGGGGTACAAGAGAGATACAAGCAGCCACAGGCAAGAAGGCCACCGTCTCCCATTGTTTTTACCTACACTCCAGCAGCTTTTCATAAATAAATGGATCTCTCTTTATTGCTTGCCTTTGGTTGATTTCTAAAGCCCAGAGATGCTTGGGGGATTTGCTTTGACAATCTGGTACAGTTTTACAGTTGGCTTTTGAGAATAGGATTTGCTGACTTCCTCCTTCCCCCATGGTTCAAAGTTCTACCTTCAGATCATGCATTTCCTTATTCTGCAGTGGACCCCTTTTGCACCATGTAGTTTCTGCCCTGGGGACCAATTTTGACACATATGCCTGACTACAGTGGTGCAAGAGACAGGGCTGAGCCTGTCCCAAATAAACAAAGCAAGAGAATCATGATGGATTTCAAAATGCAAATTTTATAGGTAAGTTCCCTTATCAGCAGTCTAGGACTACTAGATGATCTATAAAGGACGGTAAATGCTAGAAAAATCAGAGTATTATTAATGGGATTCACAATATCCTTGTTATTATGAAAGGCACCATGACATTATGGCATCCTAAGAGCATAGCAACCTAGAAGCACTGACCAGTAATTGTGTGAAATGGTGGCTAAAAAAAAGGACATAAAATATCATGATTTCTGAGAATTTTAAGAGAAAGGATTATTGTTGCTGTTCAATGTTGGGGTTACCTATCTTCATCCCCCAATAGTCCTAATTCTGCTCCATGTCTGCTCCCAGAAACACATATTCCTCATAAAACAGAGCATGTCAGCCTACTCTCTGCAAAACATGTGTAGGCATTTGATTTGAAAGGGGATCAATAGAGGAGTTTGGCTTACAGATGTACATGCTCACAGGAATTAAAGAACGGGAAATGATAACATCAGGATTTATGGGATGAGATCCAAAAGGTCAGGACAAGATGTTTCACCCTGGCTTTAATGTAGGTTCATGCTAGTGGGTCTCTGCTTCTCCCCTTATCTCGTTTGTCCACCTACTTTTCTCTATAAACCAGTTTTCTTTGTTAGCTCATGGTCTAACTTCCACAAAAGGCCACAGGACTTTGGCTTGGCAAGAACTGACTTTTATCCATCTTTACAGATGTTACAGCTCTTCTTCAAAAACTGACTTAGTCATTTAGTGTTCACTTTACAACTCTCAAAAGAAAAAAAATCTGATTCATCCACTTTGGGTCAATAATCTCTGGCCAGTGGGTTGAGGTTATTTATGTAATTATGACTGTCTATGGCCACCCTTTCATCAGGGGCCAGGTGATGGAGATCTTGTTAGGAAGGTGCAGAGACCAGCAATGAAGGCAACAACTGACTTCTATAATATGATGTTTCTTCCTAAGTGAGTTTCTCTATTCCTCAAGTGCTAAAAACTTTGCTGGACTTTCTCTAAGGCATATACAGCCAGAAATTGCTTGCAGTGAGCTCTTAGAATGACTTTGATAACAAATACTATATACTGCTTTAATTTCAACTTGCCAGAGCCTGCTTTTCCATCTCACCTCTGTTGTTGTTCTGTCACTAAGTCACGTCCGACTCTTTGCGACCCCGTGGACTGCAGAGAACCAGACTTTCCTGTCCTCCACTATCTCCCAGAGTTTGCTCAAACTCATGCCCAGTCGGTGATGCCATCCAACTATCTCATCTTCTGTCATCCCCTTCTGCACCTGCCTTCAATTTTTCCCAGCATCAGGGTCTTTTCCAATGAGTCAGCTCTTCACATCAGGTGACCAAAGTATTGGAGCTTCAACATCAGTCCTTCTAATGAATATTCAGGGTTGATTCCCTTTAGGATTGACTGATTTGATCTCTTTGCTGTCCAAGGGACTCTCGAGTCTTTTCCAACACCACAGTTCAAAAGCATCAATTCTTCGGGGTTCAGGTTTCTTTATACTCCAACTCTCAAATCCATACATGACTACTGGAAAAACCATAGCTTTGATTAGACGGACCTTTGTTGGCAAAGTAGTGTCTCTGCTTTTTAATATGCTGTCTTGGTTGGTCATAACTTTTCTTCCAGGGAGCAAGTGCCTTTTAATTTCATGGCTGTAGTCACCATCTTCAGTGATTTTGGAGCCCCCCAAAATAAAGTCTCTCACTGTTTCCATTGTTTCCCCATTTACTTGCCATGAAGTGATGGGACTAGATGCCATGATCTTAGTTTTCTGAATGCTGAGTTTTAAGCCAACTTTTTCACTCTCCTCTTTGGCTCTTTGCTACCTCCTAGCTTCTGGTGAGAGTTGGACTGTGAAGAAAGCTGAGTGCCGAAAAATTGATGCTTTTGAATGGTGGTGTTGGAGAAGACTCTTGAGAGTCCCTTGGACTACAAGGAGATCCAACCAGTCCATCCTGAAGGAGATAAGTCCTGGGTGTTCATTGGAAGGACTGATGCTGAAGCTGAAACTGCAATACTTTGGCTACCTCATGTGAAGAGCTGACTCATTGGAAGAGGCCCTGATGCTGGGAGTGATTGGGGACAGGAGGAGAAGGGGACGACAGGGGATGAGATGGCTGGATGGCATCACTGACTCGATGGGCATGAGTTTGAGTAAACTCTGGGAGTTTGTGATGGACAGGGAGGCCTGGCGTGCTGCAATTCATGGGGTTGCAAAGAGTTGGACACGACTGAGCAACTGAACTGAACTGAACTGAACTGAGCTTCTGGTAACTGGTAATTCTTGTTCCTTGATTTTCAGATACATCGCTTCAAGTTTGCTTCTGCCTTAATATTGTTGTCTTTGTTCTACATATCTGTGACTGTCCAAATCTCTTTTTCCTTATAAGGATACTAGTTCTTGTATTTAAGGCTCTAACTCAGTATAACCTCATATAAACATTTGCAAAGACGTCATTTCCACACATGATCATATTCATAGGTACCAGTGGTTAAGGGAAAGTGAAGTCATTCAGTCGTGTCCAACTCTTTGCAACCTGATGGACTGTAGCCTACCAGGGTCCTCTGTCCACGGGATTTTTCAAGCAAGAATACTGGAGTGGGTTGCCATTTCCTTCTCCAAGGGATCTTCCCAACCCAGGGATCGAGCCTGTGTCTCCCGCATTGCAGGCAGGTGCTTTACCATCTGAGCTACCAGGGAAGCCCCTAACCAGGTGTTAGAACTTCAATAAATCTTTCTGGGAGACAAAACCCACACCAGTCCAGTTAGGAAACTAGCCTGAATGAAATGGAGGACATGTACTATGGAAAAAATGATGATAATCATGAAAATGGAAATCATGAGACCTGGGTCATAAATATTCATCGTGCAGATGCAACACCATATTAATCAATCCCAAAGGTGTCTTTCCCAAAATAGCCTACATAAATTTGAAGTATTAGAAATATTTCCTCTAGAACTCTTCAACAGTTTTGAGTTTTGTTTGATTATTCTTCGATGCTTTTGTTTCTTCTTTCTACTTTGTTGGGCATTTACAAAGATTTTCCTAGATTTTCCCAATATTTCCTATTCTTGACTGTTACCACAGATACACTGTCTAGTCTCTTTGTCTAAAGCCTGTCTGTACCTCTGTACCCTAAATCCTGTAATTCAGACAATATCCCTCCCTGACATTCCTATTTTTACTCTCAACTGGATCATCCCCATCAACATGAATAAAGATACATTTATTTTGCACATATCAAAAGAACTGTTGAACCCACTTTATCTGCCATATGTTCCACAAAAGATTTTATTCCCTTTGTAACAAAATTCCTTGAAAGATATCTATATTCCCTTCACCAAGTCCTCTCCTACACATTCTTTTTGACTCTCACCCCCCACTCCACTCAAAATGTTCTAGTCATGGTTATCAAATAGCTTCCACACTGCTAACTCCAATGGTAACTTCTCAAGCTTCATCTTTCTTAACCATTCGACAGCATTTGACACAGTTGACTACTCTAGTTTTGTAGATACACATGCCTTCCAGGACAGCACATTCTTCTCAATTTCATTTAACTTCACTAGTTGCTCCTTCTAGTTTTATTTTCTGGTGATTCTTCTTCAGCTTCTTAATATTTGAGCATACTAGAGTATCCTTGAATCTCTTTTCATAACCCCCCCCCCCACACACACACACAAACACACTCACACATTTTTGGCATCTCATCCAATTTCTTGGCCTTAACATCTGTATGCTAACGACTCCAAAATTTATATCAGTCCAGACCCCTCTCCTGTGCTTTAGGCTCACATATCTAACTGCCAATTCAATATGCTTGGATGTGAAATAGACACTTCAAATTCACCATGTCCAAAGCTGAAGTCATCCTGCCACCAAACCTGCTCTGCTTATAGCATCTCCATCTCTGATGATGGAAATTCCATTCTTTCAGTCATTTGTGCCCCAAATCACAGTCTATCTTGGCTTCTTTTTTCTCACACCCCATATCAAATCCACACAGATTTGTTCAAAATACAGATTCAAGATGTAATCAGAATCCAACCACTTTCTCAATCTCCACTGATTTATCCTCATAAATCCACTATCATCTCTCACTTAAATTATTACTTTAATGTTTCTCTGATTGGCTCTTTACTACCCTTGTCCTTCTATAGTTTATTAATAACATAGCAGCCAGAGTCAAGTTGTTAGAACTTAATATAACATCTCTCTTCTGCTCAAAATCTTCCCATGCCCCTCACCTCACGTAGAGTAAAATCTGATTTCTTGACAGTGGCCTGGTCACTAACTTCATACCAGTCACACTGTCCTCAACATTTATCAAATGTGTCAGGTTTGCGCTTGCCTTAGGGCCTTTGCAACCACTTTTCCTTTTGCCTAAAATGCCTCTTCTCCAGATACTTGCAATTTCTAGCTCCTCACCCTTCAAGTCTGAGTAAGTATTCACTTTTCAGTGAGACTTATCCTAACCTACATCAACACCTCCTATAAATATTCATAATTTTGTACTACTATCTTATTTATACAATATAATGTATTTATTTCTTTTGTTTATTGTCTATTATCTTCTTCCTCCAGAATATAAGTTTCATGAGGATGGGAAATTTTGTTTGGTCACTGATGCATTTCAAGCACCAAGAACAATGAATGCCTGTTGAGTGAATGAATGCTTTGTCTAACTTTTAAGGCTAGATGAATAGCTTCTGAAGGCAAAAATAACTTTTCTTTTTGCTCTAGTGATCTCACCAATTGATATATAATTATGACTAGTACAACACCAAAAATTGGCTTCAAAACTAGACCTCATCACTGATACTAGTAGAGAACAGCTTCAGAGTATGCTGAGGGGCACAGCAATTTATGGGTCTCAGAAAGGTTACTGTTAAGCGGCTGTAAGCTGCAATGATTAGTGGTCCTTTGCCTTATTGTGCACCGCAGCATGGCAGGGGTGACACTGTCTTCCTTGGTGTACAGCTGGACTCCACTTCTCAGTCTTGGCAGTCTTAAGTAGGTCATAAGAGTAGTTCTGTACAGTAGAATATAGTAGACATTCAATAGAATAGAATTGCACTTTTCAGGCTGAGTCCTGAAACTTCCCTTTTGATTTCTCCTTCTGTTCCCTGGTCAGAAGGAGAGGATGCAGTGAAGGATTCAGATGATCTAGAAGTTGATGGAATCACTGGATGAAAGGAGGCTGAGTCTCTAAATCACAGGGTAGAAAATGGCTCACCAAACTCTTTATTGGACAATGATATGAATGATGGGTAAAATCTTTATATTTTTCATGTACTGATAATTGGGGTTGATTTTTATGTCTAGTCCACATGACCAACAGAGTCAGTTCCTCATATCATCTTGGAAAGGTAGGATGAAACTTGATTACCTGAAGCTATGAAAATGGCATGTGTTAGCATCACGGAAACTTGAAATTTTTTGGCAAAAATCTTTGCTTTTAACTAAAATGCTCCAATATATTAGCATTTCTTCTTGGAATAAACAGGTTGCTGCTTTCTGGACCTGAGATGTGAATCTCTGGCCTAAGTTCGGATTCCTCTTTGAAGTCAATGGCAGTGTCAATAGGAGAGCAAGTTGGCTGTTTGCGCTTGGCACCAGCTGGCTGCGGTTACATCACTCAGCACTGAACACACTGGCTGTGTCAGAGTTGAGTACTGTCATTCTGATGAAGTGGGGAGTGTGTTGGCCTGGTGGGAAGCCTTTTAAATTGAATGACAAGGTTTTTCTTATTTGTTACATCCCCAGGCCATTGTCAAATCATATAATGCCAGCCCAGGAGAGTAATTACAGAACTGTTGTGAGGCTGTTAGCAACTGCTTTTCATTTTTCCCCATTGTGACTGGGATGTGGTGGAGAAAAATTGGGATGACTAAGAACCACAACATTAATGCCACCCAATCTGCTGGCCGGTCACATGTGGCTCTTACATTCAGGCAAGGGAAAAGAGCAGGTTCCCTAAATGCTATTACATATAGATGCCAAATACAATGAAGAATCTACAGCCAACTATCAGAGGCCAAGTCATGAGGACAGGTGAATTTCATTTATTACTAAATCAGTACTAAAATCATCAGGCCACAGAGTCTAATTGTTAAAAATAAAATTGTGTGTTGACCTCATAGAACTACCCCTTTCCTCTTGGCTGTTTCTTTTCTCTCTTGTTTTCTTTTTATAAAATTATTTTTGTAAGGACCACAATGAAACTTCCGCTAATGATATATAATTCAAAGTTTCCAACAATAAATGCAGACTCTCATAAAAAGCAACTACTAGGATATATGAAGGGGAAATGGACAATACTAGATGTATTTTCATCTTACCACCTTATTCTAATTTGGTCCTTTTGAATAGGAACTTTATAAGCTGGCCAGTGCTTATTTCCAAGGTTTGTTTATTTCCTAAATTCTACTGAGTGAAGAACAGTATTGCTTTTGATAGGCTACTGATGTTAAGTAAAATATGTGTTGTTTTAAAGTTATAACTGTTTAAAGTTAATGGAAACTGCTTAAGATTCTTAACACAACTGAATGTTGTGTTTCCAATCAGGTGACAATCTAATCAAGATGAACCCTAAGTGATTATTCATTATTCATTTTCTTTGAATGAAATGGTTTAAATAGCATGGAACTATGCTAGCAAGTTATTATGTTCACATGTAACCCTTTCTTGTTCTGAAAGTCATTTCTTTCCTCTCTGAGGTTATGGAAATACAATAAATACATTTATATGTCTTCTGTAGGTTGCAGAAGGCAGTTGCTTCCCCATACTCTACACAAACTTCCTTCTACTAACAATGTGTTACTAACTTTCATGAAATAATTTATTTCTAAATGATGAAAGTGGTCAAAGGCTTAGGATCCAACAATATTCCGAATGAAAATAATTAGATTTGTGGTAAAGATAAGAGTGAGGTTTGAAACCTGTCGGTACATATCACCAAGTAGAAATAAATTATGGCTTGTCAAAAATGACACATTTCAACAAGGTGCTTCCTTTTCACTCTGAGTAAGACCTTTTTCCACCCAGCAATTAACTTTATTCCCATTAATATTCAGTAGCATTGACAAGGCTGACAGTGTAAACCTGGGTTTTATAAAACTAAAGACAGATTGATAGAGACTCATTACATTGTCTAATAATTTCACCATTGTACAGTAGATCTTAATAAATAAAGAACAAAGCTGTTGACTATAGCATTGATTTGTTGTGCCAGGTAAAAGACTCAAATTTTCTGTGTATATTTTCTTTTTGTGACTCATAAATTTATTTTTGAAAATAAACAGTAATTTTGCCTAAAGGGATACAGAGGTGACACAATAATACATTTATACCATACCATAATACGCTTACACTGGCATAGTTTTATTTAGGTATTTCTTCACAGCCTATAAATAATAATTATGCTACACAGTTAAATTAAATAAAATGAGTAACTGCACTCAAACGACCCTTTGATTATAGATTGAGAAAGCTTAAGCACAAGTATACGCTTGTGGTGTGGTAGAAAAAGAGCAAAGAATTAACTAACAGCCCATGGGGACAGGAAAACCAAACATTTCTGTCTTCCTCCATTTATGACATAAAAAGTAGAAAATAAAATAAAGCAGGTTTCACAAAGCTTCAAGATGTGTCAAAGATGATGTTGCTTAGAGACATAACATCTGTTCTGTTTTTGTAGTTGTCATATTTTCTAAAAAAATAAAATTGAAAATTAAACCCTGTGTTTTTCCAAGCTTATGGACACAGTTTTTCATTGTTGTTGTTGTTTTTCATACAGGACACTTTGGCTGGGTTCAGCTTTCTCTTCTAGAACTGTGAGAAAAAAAATTCTCACTGTTGGTGAGAAAAATGTGATCTATGCCTAACAAAATCAACTTGCGTTTTTTTTCTGCAAGTTTTTATGTTGTTCTTTCCCTCTACCATGACAGGTGACTTCTCACAGGTGAAAGTCTGTCATTTTTCCTCAGGAGTTCTTTTTCCTTTAACATTATATAGCTCAGCAAATATTTTGCCAGGGGCAATATTAGTGAGTTCTGGATGTATTACTGACATGGAATTTTGCCACTTGAATTTATTTTCTATGCTATGACAACCTACTGTTTTGTGGTAGAAATGACACGATTTTAGTTTTCATCAAATTCATAGTTTCTGCAAAAGTCTAATTTTTCATAAGTGAAAATTCATGTAGTGAAAATGGAATCATTTCACACAGTTCTTACTTTGGCCCCAAGCACATGCATGAATAACTCCATTCTTCGTTCCCCCTGTTTTTGTCAGAATCAAAGCCTGCAGATGGGTAAGTCACACCTGAATATCCTAAGTAAATCGTTTGTAATTAGGCTGTAACAATAAAAACTTTGGATTTAATTTTCCTATGTGTTGATTTTCGTCTTTTGGATTTCTCTCTGACGTTTCACATCCCTTAGATCTTTATTTCCCATGAGCTCTAACCTCTCCTCTTCACATCAGTCTACTCTGATTTCAGCTTTATTCAGCTCCCTTGCTCCCTCTCAAACTCTGCTTTAAATGATCAATTCCAATGTTTTCCTTCAGTTATTGTTTATTTTCCTTTTGATTATCCTATTCTATAAACCATTCAAGAACTTGCTTCTGCTCTTCATTAATGGCGACTTTTTAGAGAAGACAGCAGAAGAACAGCTGCGTTTATTTGTTAATCACATATTTAATGAGAATTTACTATGCGCAGGACATTGTGGGAGAACACAAAGTGCTGTACACACCACCACTTCTCCTCATAGTAGCTGATGCTCCAATAGCACCAACTGTGTGTCCAACACTGATCTATGTGATTTACAAACATCGACTCACTTGGCCCTCCCAATAATCCCTACATTTTAATAAGCAGATTTTCTTATTCAGGTATAGTGAGGCCAACAAATCAGCAGATGACTGCCACTGAAGGACGGTTTGTTACTCATAGTTCCCAATAGAGGGGAACTCACCACACTGTGGAGGGAGCACCAGGATCAACCAGAAGATAAAACGAGTAGAAGGAGAATGTGGGCAAGAGCCTTTACTGTGGTTTCCATTGTGAGAAACAAGCAAGGCACGGTAAACAGGCTTAAGATTGGCTTTGATTAGTTTAAATGATTTCAGGGAGCTCTTGGGTGTCGAGGGTATCCCAAGTTGCCTGATGCCTGGCCTTGGTGTGACTGAGGCATGGAAACTGACCTGCATTGTAAGAGCCTGACGGAGGAGGTAGGAAAGGGTGAAGGCTTTGGATTGGTTAGTTTGCATGTGAGAGACACTCACAGACCAGTCATTTACTAATGCTCTGAAGGCTTGCTCCGGGATGGGCAGGTAGGTCTCCAGTGCCAACAGGTCCCACATATCATTTCAGAATAAAAATAAGTGTGCATGTAATACACCCTAGAGGCATAAAACTACTATTAGCAAAGCCACATATCTAGTAAGTGATTTGAGTCCAGATTTGGGCCCAGTAGGTCTGGCTCCAGAATTCACATTCTTAATTCTGTGCCATGCTGCTTCACCAAGGAACTTGGATTTTTGTAAAGGAAATAAAAAATATGCATGATGTCATCTAAGTGCTGTAAAAGTTAAAAGAGGCTTCAGAACTCAGTGGACAGGGATGGCAATCAGATTGGCAATCAAATTCAAAATTTCAGGAGAAACACCAACTGAATGTGCATTTGAAGGGTAGCAAAGATGCCCACAGATATGAAAAAGTCATTCCAGGCAAATGGAATTGCCTGAACAAAAGTGTGAAGATATGAAGCCAATGAATGGATTCAAGGAGTTGCAAACCTGCTGCATGGCAGAAGCAAAGTCTCTGCATGGGCGATTGATGGAAATGATACTGGGAAAGTTATTTGTAATGAGCGTTAGGTCATGAGTGAAATAATAAGGGATCTGAACTTAATTCAGGGGGAAAAATGAGAAATAGAGGTGTAATATAGCATTTTTATATGTGTACTTATGTGTTACATGCAGTATATACATTATATCTACACATATGCATATACATTCAAAAAAAATATATATAGGAGGTCTTTAAGTAGGAAAGTTATGTGATCACACCTGTGTTTCAGAGGTTAACCTGGCTTCTATGGAAGCAGGATTGAAAGTGGAGAAATAAGTGAAAACATGGATTAGGATGTTATTGAAATAACTCATGTGAAACTTGAGAATAAATCAGAGAGCATTAGGGGCTTGACTCAAGGGAGGTGGGAGGGGGGCTCAGGATGGGGAATACATATAAATCCATGGCTGATTGATGTCAATGTATGACAAAAACCACTACAATATTGTAAAGTAATTAGCCTCCAACTAATAAAAATATATGGGAAAAAAAGCAAAAAAAAAAATCATTGTAGAGATAGAGTTGAAAGTACCTTGTTACTGATATTTCATCAGTTGAAACTATATCACATGAGGAGTGGCTAACAGAACTGGGAATTTTACCATGCAGAATAGAAAACCCAAGGATAGACTCTTTTCATTGCTGTACTAGGCCAGAATTCAGAGACTGCTTTGGGCTGCAAGGTGGGAGAGAATAAATAAAGATATGAACAGAGCTCAGGAATGCTTGTATTTGGTTCAGTTCAGAAGCCAATAATATTAATAAGTAGCAGGAAGAAGTCTCAGTTCCACTATGGCTCAGCACAGAACTGTCAGTGGAAAAAAAACATTATTTATAATAAAATATTATGTATTTCAATATGCAGATACTCAGGCAAGATTAACCCAGAAGACCTGATGATGTAGTCAGATGCTTGCATTTACTGATAATGAACACGCTCAGGATTTCAGAAAGTTAAAATCAGAAATCTATCATCTAAATAAATTCAGAAGATGAAAGGGTAGAGATGTTGATGGTCACTAAACTAAAAATAAGTCCTAATAGACCAGACTTATTTGTCTATTAGAAAAAGAAGGAAATAATCTTAATTGAAATAAGGATAACATGCCAAGACAAATTACAGACTTTGGAAACAGAGAAAACGATGAAGTATGATATTAGCACAAATGAGCCGGGCCTTATTTATAAGCACAATGTCAAAATAATTCCCAATGTTATGACGGGATAGTGACAAAGTATCTCTGAAAACATATCTCCTGCCTTGAATTCCTCCACATGTTGAGGCTCACAATCAGTCTCTGGCACTTAGAAAGTCCCAGGAGATCATATCCTTTGGTAAGCTATGGGGAATGGAGGGTACACTGTATAAAGAAGCAGAAATACAAGAAACCATGAAACAACTATGATAGAGAATCTATGTACACTGGCAAAAACAGACAACCCTCAGAATAAATAACTGCAACATGTAATTTATAATCTTGATTTATTTTCATTGTTATTTACAAATTTTTTAAAAAATATATGTGATGCCCTAATACCAAAACCAGACAAGGATGCCACAAAAAAAGAAAACTACAGGCCAATATCACTGATGAACAAAGATGCAAAAATCCTTAACAAAATTCAAGCAAACAGAATCCAACAACATATTAAAAAGATCATACATCATGACCAAGTGGGCTCTATCCCAGGAATGCAAGGATTCTTTAATATCTGCAAATCAATCAATGTAATACAGCAGATAACAAATTGAAAGATAAAAACCATATGATTATCTCAATAGATGCAGAAAAAGCCTTTGACCAAATTCAACATCCATTTATGATAATAACTCTCCAGAAAGCAGGCATAGAAGGAAAATACCTCAACATAATAAAAGCTATATATGACAAACCCACAGCAAGCATTTCCCTCAATGGTGAAAAATTGAAAGCATTTCCTTTAAAGTCAGGAACAAGACAAGGGTGTCAACTCTCACCACTACTATTCAGCATAGTTTTGGAAGTGTTGGCCACAGCAATCAGAGCAGAAAAAGAAGTAAAAGGGATCCAGATAGGAAAAGAAGAAGCAAAATTCTCACTGTTTGCAGACGACATGATACTCTACATAGAAAACCCTAAAGACTCTACCAGAAAATTACTACAGCTAATCAATGAATACAGTAATGTTGCAGGATATAAAATAACACACAGAAATCCCTTGCATTCCTATATGCTAGCAATGAGAAAACAGAAAGAGAAATTAAGGAAGCAATACCATTCACCATGCAACAAAAAGAATAAAATACTTAGGAGTATATCCACCTAAAGAAACGAAAGACCTATACATAGAAAACTATAAAACACTGATGAAAGAAATCAAAGAGAACACAAATAGATGGAGAAATGTACCGTGCTCATGGATTGGAAGAATCAATATTGTCAAAATGGCTATACTACCCAAAGCAATCTATAGATTCATGCAATCCCTATCAAGCTACCAATGGTATTTTTCACAGAACCAGAACAAATAATTTCACAATTTGTATGGAAATACAAAAAACCTCGAATAGCCAAAGTAATCTTGAGAAAGGAGAATGGAACTGGAGGAATCAACCTGCCTGACTTCAGACTATACCACAAAGCCACAGTCATCAAGACAGTATGGTACTGGCACAAAGACAGAAATATAGATCAATGGAACAGAATTGAAAGCCCAGAGATAAATCCACATACCTATGGACACCTTATCTATGACAAAGGAGGCAGGGACTTACAATGGAAAAAAGACAACCTCTTTAACAAGTGGTGCTGGGAAAACTGGTCAACCACCTGTAAAAGAATGAAACTAGAACACTTTCTAACACCATACACAAAAATAAACTCAAAATGGATTAAAGATCTAAATGTAAGACCAGAAACTATCAAACTCCTAGAGGAGAACATAGGCAAAACACTCTCCGACATAAATCACAGCAGGATCCTCTATGACCCACATCCCAGAATACTGGAAACAAAAGCAAAAATACACAAATGGGACCTAATTAAACTTAAAAGCTTTTGCACAACAAAGGAAACTATAAGCAAGGTGAAAAGACAGCCCTCAGATTGGGAGAAAATAGTAGCAAATGAAGCAACAGACAAAGGATTAATCTCAAAAATATACAAGCAACCCCTGAAGCTCAATTCCAGAAAAATAAATGACCCAATCAAAAAATGGGCCAAAGAACTAAACAGACATTTCTCCAAGGAAGACATACAGATGGCTAACAAACACATGAAAAGATGTTCAACATCACTCATTATCAGAGAAATGCAAATCAAAACCACAATGAGGTACCATTACACGCCAGTCAGCATGGATGCTATCCAAAAGTCTACAAGCAATAAATGCTGGAGAGGATGTGGAGAAAAGGGAACCCTCTTACACTGTTGGTGGGAATGCAAACTAGTACAGCCACTACGGAGAACAGTGTGGAGATTCCTTAAAAAGCTGGAAATAGAACTGCCATATGACCCAGCAATCCCACTCCTGGGCATACACCCCAAGGAAACCAGATCTGAAAGAGACACGTGCACCCCAATGTTCATCGCAGCACTGTTTATAATTGCCAGGACATGGAAGCAACCTAGATGCCCATCAGCAGACGAATGGATAAGGAAGCTGTGGTACATATACACCATGGAATATTACTCAGCCATTAAAAAGAATTCATTTGAATCAGTTCTAATGAGATGGATGAAACTGGAGCCCATTATACAGAGTGAAGTAAGCCAGAAAGATAAAGACCAATACAGTATACTAACGCATATATATGGAATTTAAAAAGATGATAACGATAACCCAATATGCAAAACAGCAAAAGAGACACAGATGTACAGAACAGACTTTGGGACTCTGTGGGAGAAGGCGAGGGTGGGATGTTCTGAGAGAATAGCATTGAAACAAGTGTACATCAAGGGTGAAACAGACCACTAGCCCAGGTTGGATGCATGAAACAAGTGCTCGGGGCTAGTGCACTGGGATGACCCAGAGGGATGGGATGGGAAGGGAGGTGGGAGGGGGGATCAGGATGGGAAACACATGTAAATCCATGGCTGATTCATGTCAATGTATGGCAAAACCACTACAATATTGTAAAGCAATTAGCCTCCAACTAATAAAAATAAATGAGAAAAAAAAACCCTTAAAAAATGTGATGGCAATAACATGAAATATAAAAACAATCTTTATTGATAAAATTCAGTGAGATCCTTGTATCTTGTGTGTCTTCACTAATTTAAAAATCATTAATTCTAAGTCTGTTAAAATGAGTCTCAGATTTCTTTTGTTTTATATTTGCATGTGACAGCTAAATATGCCAACTGATGCTGATATGTTATATTGGTGACTCAATTACAATGAGTGGCATTGCTTTGTTGATGTGATTTTCTAAAATGGCAAACTGCACTCAGAAAACAGAGGGTAATATTCCCATGATATAAACAATATCGCATTCCTGGAAATTTGAGTTTATAAATGTAGGGAAGAAATTTTGCTGTGATGTATAAAATTATTTTCCAGTTTCTCAACTAATTGTAAACCATTTTCCCCTACACAAATATTAATTTCAAATTCCCAAAATTTGAAAGTCATATACCATAACTCTCTATTGTGTAAAACTGACATATGCATAGAGGGAGAGCTACCATCTCTGTCTACTCACACCCTATAAAAACCAACATCATCCTCCACTTGCTGTGAAAAATTAAAACAATCATATCATTTAAAAATTGTCCCTGTAAAGAACTACTGGTGTAAGTAATGGAGCTCAATGTAAGGGAGATCCCTACCATAAGACATACTCAAGCATACGCTAGAACCTCTTTGCACAAAAATGGTGGGCAGAATTCAAGCACTGGGTGAATGGCTGGATTTGATCAAGGCTGAAAAATCAAATGCTTACAGACACAAAGCAGGTATGAGAAATGTATAAACTGGGCCAAGAGAAAGACAATAGAGAACTACGTGGTCTGTGTGAACTGTTGTTTCAATACCATTTGTTGAATTAATATTCTTTCATTATTGAATTGTCTTGGCATTCTGTCAAAAATCAGTTGGTTATAAATATGAGGGTTTATTTCTGGACTATCAATTCTATTCCATTGATCTATATGTGTCAGTACCACACAGTATTGATTACTATAGCTTTGTAATACTTTTGAAATCTGTAAATATGAATCCTTCAACCTTATTCTCCTTTATCAAGATTTGTTTTTGTTTTTTGGGTTTTTTTTTTTTTTTTTTTTTTTGGCTTATTCTAGATCCCTTGAATTTCCAAATGAATTTTAGAAGCAGCCTGTCAATTTCTGAAATAATCCCAGATAGATTTTGGCAGGGACTACACTGAATTTGTAGATCAATTCCAGGGATATTGCTATTATAACATTGTCTTCTGATCCATGAATATGAAATGTCTTTCCATTTATTTAGGTATTCTTAAATTTCTTTCAACTATGTTTTATAGTTTTCAGAGTACAACTTTTGTACTTCTTTTGTTAAGTTTATTCCTATTTTATTCTTTTCAATCTGGATGTTTTTATGTCATCTTCTTACCTAATTGCCCTGGTAAGGTCTGCTTAGTTCTCAAAATTTATCTATTTTGTATCCCATTTGTCTTTTATGCAGTATTTACTAACTCGGTTTGATCAAACCAATCCCCTAACTCTCTCTTTTAGTATTTTGCATCTTCTGTTATCTTTTGAGTCTTTCATAAATTAATCCTTCAAATAAAACATCCCTGATTAATATGATCCTACTATCCAGAGATTATTTTTTTAATCCACACTACTCTGACACAGTCATGGTCACAGTTTGGGTTACCATTTATTCTAATACTGCTTGTGATTCGGGACACTTTATTTTTCAATTAAATTGTAAGCTTTGTTGAATAGGGTCAATATTTTCAACTTTAAAGTTTTCAAAAAATCCTGACAGAATCTTATGCATAAATAAATGGTTCAAAAAATGCTTTCCATTTGCTTTTATCGTTTCACAGAGAAGTAATTCAGTGAAATGAAAGGAGTACTACATGGTCTTGAATCCTGGCTTCGCCACCTAAATTCTGTATGTTGAGTGATTAATTTACATCTGAGTCTCAGCTTTTCCATCTGTAAAACGAGAGTAAAAATGTCTAACATTAATAATAAAGATCAGAAATAGGCAAGTAAAACATACAGCCTACGGCAGGCATTTGATACATGGCATGTGCTTTCATTACTGTAACAGCGATGTGGCGATTTAAAAACTAGGCTTAGAGTTTTTGATTTAGAAATAAATGAAAAGGGAGAGTGGAAGCAATTTAAATAGTTAAAAATGTTATTTCAGATTCTTATTATTTTTATTACACTGTCATATCTGATTCTTCCTCATCATTGCCATCTTTTCCCTGGAACTCTCATTTATTTCAAGGGGAATATATAGCAACAAACAGGAAGTGTGACACACAGGCGTGCACATACAAACACACATATGCGCCCAATATTATTCCTTATTTTATACAAATTTCTGCCATCTCACACTATAAAACAGAGGAATAACATCAAGATGCAATTTACTGAAAGTCAGTATTTATAATTAAATAATACATATTTCCATACATGGCTTTGAAAGGGCTCTACTCTAAGTCATTGTTTCAGTTTCAAATTAAATGGGAAACCTTGGAAACTACTTTCATTGTTACTGGGTTCATATTTTGTACCAGTTAATCAGAGAAAAGTAATGCAAAATGTTACATGTTGATTTTTGCCTCTCCACAAACTCTTGAAATAATTCTCTTTGTAAAACTTTATTTTACAACTTCTTGAACTTTATTAAAGTGAAAATTCCTTTATTACATCATCTTTAATGAGAAAATACTTAAATAAATATATTCTAAATAGAGCAAGTCAGCAGATGTATCAGAGTAAATTAAAAAGTTGTACATTCCTGGGCTTCCCCAGTGACAGTTATATTTTTGGATTTGCCCTCTGTGGGTGACTGAATAATTTTTCAGTCTTTATGGAGAATTTTTTTTTAAACCTAAAAGGTTATTTCATATGTACTGAGGAAATTATGTGTATCATCAAAGTCTAGCCAGGAAACAGAAACCACCTGAGTAGTTAAAGAGACTTTAATGCAGAAAATTGATTCTGTGGGTGATGAAAGAGCTGAGATACTAAACAAGGGACACTGGGGCAATCCAAAGATTAACAACAGCAGGAAGCCACCCTCGCCCACAACTGATGGGATAAAAGGCAAAGGCAGTGTTCCCAGCTCTAGTGGAAGCTGGAACTATCATTTGGCCCGCCTGCCAAGAGTTGGATTCATGAAGCTGCTGGCAGGGAAGGAAGGAGAGAGATACCCTGGCTTATTCCTCCCCACCACCTCCTCCACAATCCAGTCTGAAGACAGCAAAGCATGGGAACCAGTGTAGCCTTTTGATATAGAGCAGACCAGGGGAAGAGCAAGGAAAGGATATGAAAGCAAACAGAGCCAGGATGCACACATCATAAAATTACCTACTTGTTGGAGCTGGTGAAAGGGAGCGAGTGGGACAGGGCTGCGGTCAAGAAAAGAGCACAGTGGAAGTGTGTTCATTTACATTTTGGTAGGGGATATAAAATGGACCCTGAAGTTTTTATTCTTTTTATTACAGGATAATATTCAATGTGTTTGGGCTTCCTTGGTAGTTCAGCTGGTAAAGAATCCACCTGCAATGCCAGAGACCCCGGTTCGATTCCTGGGTTGGGGAGATCCCTGGAGAAGGGATAGGCTACCCACTCCAGAATTCTTGGGTTTCCCTGGTGGGTCAGATAGTAAAGAATCTTCCTGCAATGCAGGAGACCTGGGTTCAATCCCTTGGTTGGGAAGATCCCCTGGAGGAGGGCATGGCAACCCACTCCAGTAATTCTTACCTGGAGCATCCCCATGGACAGAGGAGTCTGGCAGGCTATCGTCCATGGGGTCACGAAGAGTCAGACACGACTGAGCGACTAACCACAGCACAGAAATCAATGTGTTTGGGACTGAGATAAGCTATTCTGCCTCTTGATTTTGCATTACACACTGGGCTTATCAATGCCAGTATAATCTCACTTCTGGGTGGACACCTAGGAGCAGGGGCCTCATTACCCTGTCTTACCACAAACTTTTGGTATCTCAGTATGGTATTATAATATTCTAGTGATTTGCATATGCACACATTTTAATTGACAGAAATATGATAGAACATAAAATGTAATGGCTACAGGAATCAGCTCTGTAAATTAATTGTGAAACGTAAGTTGTGATCCTAATGTTCTGTGAGAATATAAAATTCATCAAGACAATTTTAACATAATGAAAACTTTTATGGCTTAGGGGAAGAATTATCACAAAAATGAGGTCGGACTTCGCTTCCCAAGTTATTTGATCAAGAGACCACACACCCCAGCTACTGCTGGATTTGCTGAAGCCAACAGAAATGGGTTGGACAGGAGAGGAGAGAGTGTGAAGATTTTAGACTTTGGGTGGGAGCAGAGAAGGGCCCATTAGGACCTCCAGCTGGTTCCTATTCACTGAAGTTAGGGACTGACTCTTGTCTAGTGTGCAAAACCATTAAGGGATATTATTATCCTTCATCTGATCTTGACAAGAGAACTTTTTTGTGATTAAAAAAAAAAAAAGACAAACTGATTAAGCTGCATCTGGGTTAACTTTCCTAAATAACAAATTGGCAGACAGCCTGGAAACAATGTAAATTCTGCTTCATTAAAATTATAATCACAGTTGATTTTTTTTTCTTCTACCTAACTGGCTACAGAGAAATAAAATTTTGATGGTTGTATGGTTCAAGTAGAAAGGCAACACAGTACATTTGCACAGAAATTCCCATAGATAGGACTGGAGGTAACCACATAGAAAAATGGGTAGTCTGGAGAGAGAGCTACATCTTTTTGGATGTAGGGCCATCTCCAGAGCACACTCATACTCACAAAAATGTTCTATTAAAAGGTCAAGAAAGCCCCGGTTTAATTTCCCTGAGTCATACAGCTCTGTAACAACCTAGAGGGATAGGATGGAGAGAGAGGTAGGAGGAAGGTTCAAGAGGGAGGGGACATATGTATACCTATGGCTGGTTCATGCTGATGTTTGGCAGAAACCGACACAGCTCTATAAAGCCTTCAATTAAGAAATAAATAATTTTTTTAAAATTATGAAAAAAATCTCAAAACAAAAAAAAATATTTGTTCAAATATAGGTTTCTGGTTTCTAAATGTTTTTGTAATTTGAAAATGTTTCCAAATAAATTGAAAAATAAAATAAATAGAATTCAAAAAAGAGACAAGTACAGAAAGAAAAAGGTCAAGGAAGGAGGCTTGCAGAGACCCCTTTAATTTGGAAACATAAATAAGGGACTTTATCTGCATATTAAATAATCATAGAAACATTTTACAATATAGCTAAAATCTGGCACATAATAGCTTATTTGCCTAAACACTTTTCTGCTCCAACTGAACAAGAAAAATAACAATAAAATATTTTCTCAATCAACTCTGAAAAATGCCAAAGGAGTAAGATCATGATGTGTCTGGCATCAAATGTGTTTTGACTTGTTGTCTTTAGAAAGGACCTAAAAGGTTAAAGAAAAGGGAAAAAGCAAAAATTGACTTTGTTTCAAGTTGTTACCCTACAGCAGCCGGGACCATGCAAGGCAGAAAAGTTGGGGAAAAGGAGCTCTTAAGAAAAAAGTAAAATGAGTTCATTTTACATATGAAATGGAAGATGTCCAAAACATACTTAGAAATATAAGATTGGCTCTCTCTTTCACAAGGCTGAGCAACTCACACTTTCACTTGCTTTGGGGCTTTCCCTGGTAGCTCAGATGGTAAAGAATCTGCCTGCAATGCTGGAGGCCAGGAATCAGTCCCTGGGTGGGGAAGATCCCCTGGAGAAGGGCATGGCAACGCACTCCAGTATTCTTGCCTGGAGAACCCCAGGGACAGAGGAGCCTGGCGAGATATAGTCCATGGGGTCACAGAGAGTCGGACACGACTGAGCGACTAACACTTTTCACAAGGCATCTCAGTAAAAACAGCTGCTTCAGGATGAAGATAGATATCTTCTTCCCAGTCACTAGCTGCCAGAAACTCACTAAAATAGACAATGAACCAAAAAAAGCCACCTTTGTTAAGAAGCCTGGCTCAAACGGTAAAGAATCTTTCTGCAATTCGGGAGACCTGGGTTCCATCCCTGGGTTGGGAAGATCCCTGGAGGAAGGCATGGCAGCCCCCTCCAGTATTCTTGCCTGGAGAATCCCCATGGACAGAGAGCGTGATGGGCTACAGTCCATGGGGTCGCAGAGTCAGCCACGACTGAGCGACTACGCACACAGCACAGCACACATGTGGACACAGATGCTCTGAGTGAAAAGTGGAGGAGTCATGTGGTTTCAATCAGTGGTGGGAAAGACAAAAAGGTTTCTGTCTCAATCCATGGTCATATTCATCTGCTACTGAGTAGGGAGTTTTCCCATGATAGATGGAGGAGAATAGGAGAAGGAAGGTACACATCTGTTCAGTCTGTGTTGTGGATGGCAAACCTGTTTTTCAAATATTCAACTTGGTGACTTTTTAAAACGGAGAGAAGGAAATTCCTGGAATGATTGATACTGCTGCACCTCGTTGCTTAGGCTCAAAAAAGCTAAAAGTATCTGCAAAGTTTTCAATCTCTCTAAAAAGATGATGTCTAACACGATGCTGTGAGAAAGGCACCACACAAAGAAAGAAACCCAGAACCAGAGCGCCCAAATTCTATGTCCTGTTACTCCATGGATTCTACAACACAAAACATCAAGGATTACTCTGAAGAAATAGCTTACTAAAAAAAAAAAAGGAAGAGGTTGAAAAATGTGCTAAACTTTCAGCCTAGTGAATGGGAGACGAACAAGGAGTGCCAGGAACAATTCCAAGAGATAGAGACCACTCTCTCTAACAGCTTCTATGCTAGTCTGAGTCCAGTCAAAAATAAGATTTTCTAAGAGTAACAAATAAGATCGGATATTTAAACAAAAGAAAGAAAATATGGTATCAAAGCCTGGATAAAATTCAGGAGTGAAAATATAAATTCTTTGTGAACACCAATACCATAAATAAAGTTAGAAAAGAAACAATGGGCAAAAAAGGTTTGCATCACATATAAGAAACAGAAGGTTGGCTTTCAGTAAATTCCAACCAATTAATAAGAAAAATGGCAAAAACTGTGACAAGAATTTCACAGAAAAGGAAACAAAAATGATCAATAAACATATGGAAAGATGCTCAGTCCATTAATGGCCAAGAAATGGATATTAAAAACACATGATACACCATTTTATACCCCTTGGGTTAGCAACAAAATTTTTTTCATTTGATGTAGTCAAAGTATATGTAAACAAGGTTAAGTGGCCATGCATCTCAAATGCCAGGCTTGCTTAAGCAGCATTTCCTGGGAAATAGTGAAGGGACAGGAATGGGACCCTGGAGCACCTCACAGCAGTCTAGTAGAGCCCAATTTGGGGGTCTAGGAAAGCAACTCATATCCTTGGGCTGTGATGCTTTTATGCAAGGACTGAAAGGGGCCAATCCCTTCACTGGGGATTAAAAGCCAAGATTAGATAGCAGTGCAATAAGCAGGACCTTTGCTGTGGTTCTAAGCTGCCAGGTTGGTGTTCACAGTTGGAAAGAATGCTAGTCCCTTTCTTAGGAGTCAGGTAGAAGCATACTGTGGCTAATTAGCGAAGAATCTGCCCCTGTGCCTTCTTAGTTTAGAAAGCCTGGCCCCTTGCCTGGCACAATGGGGTAAGGAACTGGGGTCTGAGCCTTGACACTGCCAAGTACTGGTGGCCTTAAACACAGTCACAAGCGGTTTCCATGGAGCTTTGCAGCAGTCCAGCTCTCTTTGGGAAGCCAATCTATAGGAGGTCGGTTGTGGACAATTTAACTCTTCCTTACCTTTCACAAGGGTTTAGGGGAAATGGTGGTTTTCATAAGACGCCAACAGAGATTTTACATTTTACAGCTGTTTTGATGGGAAGTGGGTGGGCAATCGACCTAGTTCCTATTCTCTGACAATGCCCCAAAGAGATTACAAGACCCCAAGGAGGAATGGATACAAGTTTCCAGTTTCTGCAAAGACCCCTCTGTCTAAAATACAATCAGAAAAGCTGCAGAGTTACCCAGACCTGAGTGGACTATATGGCTTGGACAACGGACATTTCAGTACCAACCAATATACAAGGGAAATCCAGAGCCCCTTGAAACTTGTTTATAACATTGAACCCCTGGTGCAACCTTTCAGACAGAGAAAGAGCTTCAGGAATGATCAATGAGTTGCCCAGCAGCACAATGGGAAGGGGAATAGTTAGACATTGAGTTAACTTAAAGAAAGTAAAGAATTGCTATGTTTCTCACAAAGACATTTAATTTACAAAGTTCTAGTCCAGGAAAGTTTTATTTATCTTTTAACATATTATATCATATTTAGGGTGAATAAATATTGTTTTAAAAGTCTGTAATTTGCAAATATTTCATAGTGGTTGTGAATATTTGAGATAAAACCAACCAGGTTTCAAATTACTTCATAAGTGCTTGAGGTATGGTTTTTAATCTTTTAAGCTGTACCTTCTACAAGTGTAAAATAAGGATTGTTATTAATCATTGAAATTAATGAGACAATGTTTATAAAGCACTTAGCATAGTGATCTCAATCAGTGGTGCTTTAAAGATAATGTTCAAATTATAGGAAACTGAGAAAATAAAACAGAAAAAGATCACCCATACACTGATCATCTTAACACACGTATCATCATTTTGGATAATTTCCTTTTGAGGTAGATTTTTAACTTTAGTGATTGTTTTGTTATAGTTGTCATGCCAGTCTCACAAGGGCAGAGCATTAACACCTTTCATACTTAATGATAAAAAATAATTACTAAATTTTTGGGAATTCCTTAGTGGTCCAGTGGTTGGGACTCCCACGCTTTCACTGCCTAGAGCTGAGGTTCAGTCCCTGGTTGGGGAACTAGGATTACCACAAGCTGAACGGTGTAACAACAATAACAACAACAAGTAATGGAATTTTTAAATTAGTTGTCTTTTTTTTTTTCATATTTGATCTGGTAATAAAATGCAAGAAGCTTTCAAGTAGGCAGGACTGTTCCTTTTAAAAACATTTTTGATATTGCTTTTACAAAAAAATGAATTTTTAAGTTGCCTATATCATTTCAAAATATTTCAGAAGTATGATTGCTGTTGTTTAATCACTAAGTTGTGTTGGACTCTTTTGCAGTCTTATGGACTGCAGCCCACCAGGCTCCTCTGTCCATAGAATTTTCCAAGCAAGAATACTGGAGTGAGTTGCCATTTTCTTTCTCAAGGGGATCTTCCCAACCCAGGGATCCAACCCACATCTCCTGCCCTGGGAGGTGGATTCTTTACCAGTGAGCCACCAGGCAGAAGTCTGATTGGGCAGCCTCAAATGTGTGAATAATATTCCCTAAGTTACTTTTAAGCACTCCACTTTTAAAATTTTAATTATTGTTCCTAATACATGTAAATAAAGATACTTTTTAAAAGCAAAATTGTACATGAAGAATCCAATTGCTTTACACATTTGAAAGGGCAGTTCCTCTTTTTTTGTCTCTGTAAAAACAAAATGGCAATATGAATGTGGAATTGCTGAGTTACTTAAAATTCTTGAAATGTGTTTATTTCCCAAGGACTTCCTTATATTCTTTCCAATACCAGTGAAGTTACTCCTTTAGCAAAAGGCACATCACTGCTTGCCATTATGTTCATTTTGTACTTTCTTAGGTAGTTTTCATTTCCTTCCTGTCATGAGTTAAGAGGTGACTCAAAAGCAGCTCAGGTAACCTACCCTCTGGTTGAGTACTCACTTAGAATTTCTGTGATGTGGACAAGAGGAAGCCAGTTTTAAAACACTTAACTGAATCTAGGGGAGTCAGGGCAATATGTAGAAGACATTCTAGGCCTCAGATGGGAATCCAGGCTTGCTGGTGCCCCATCTCTTATCACTTTCCCGCATCCTCCCACATACACCCTGACTTAATCTTTCAGCAGAGGCAGGCCAGGCCTCCTCCTTCGTTCTCTGGTTTAATAACTTGCATCTCAGCAAGATTCATTTCCCCATGTTGGTGAGTCTCAATATCATAGACAAAACCAACATATACAATCACTCGCTATCCATGCATTATTCCTCTTCAGTCTTCATTGGTTAATATATTTGATTCATTTACTAATAATTGGCAGCTTTAACAACAGATTCTTGGGGGGAAATACAAATTAAATTTTGGTTCTAGATTTCATATTGAATCCTGATTGAATAAAAATTCTGTTTTATGTACTTAGGAAAAGCACTACTAGAATTTCATTTTGCAGAATATATCCAAGTAATAGCTTAATTAAGTGCATATAAACTGACTCATTTCAGAAATATCAGAAAAACAAAAAGACACACAGAAAAAAATTAAATCAGTAAGTAGAAATTGTTTTCAATTGATACATATATAATAAACATTAACTACTCATAACTTGAAAAATAATATCAGAAACTAAAAGTAAGCAACTCATCTATAGAATATTTCTTTATTTAAGATAAGGCACTTAACAAGCTTCCACTGCTTTTTGCCTACCTCCCCACACCCCCACCCTTCATCATTTGTTAACTTAATGTGAATGTTTAGTTTCACCTATTTGAAGGTAAAACATTATTTTGAACGTTTGGTGCTTTCTCTTCAGAATCATTTTGAACTTTCTGTTGTGCATTATAATTATAGCTACAATAATTTTCTTGACCTCTGTTTAGCTGAAGAAAAATGTCCAACTGAAGATAATTCTAGTTTCACTTAAACAGTTAGTGTTGCTACCCTATGACCACTTCATTCTTTGATTCTTAGTTCTCATTCTTTTCTCAGTTTTCATGTTCAGGCATACCCTGTTTTATTGGGCTTCATAGATACTATGTTTTCACAGATTCAAGGTTTCCAGCAACCCTATGTAGACTAAGTCTCTAGGCACTATTTTTCCAACAGCATTTTCTCATTTTGTGACCCTGTGCCACATTTTGATAATTCTGGCAATATTTCACATTTTCATTATTGTGTATTTGTTATAGTGATCTGTGGTCAGTGATCTTTGATATTTACTAATGCGATTGCTTTGGGGCACCACAAACTGTGCTCATATGAGACAGACAGTGAACTTAATTGATACATGTTGTTTGAATTTGGACTGCCTACTCATCAGCCATCTTCCCGTCTCTTTTCCTCTCCTCTTGCCTCTCTATTCCCTGAAACACAGCAATATTGACATTAGGTCAGTAAATAATCCTACAATGTCCTCCTAAGTGTTCAAGTGACAGGGAGAGGGGCAAGTCTCTCACTTTAAATCAAAAGCTGCAAATGATTAAGCTTGGTGAGGGAGGGACAATACAAGGATTAGGCCTAAAGCTAGGTCTCTCATGCTAAACAGTTAGCCAAGTTGTGCTTGCAAAAGAGAAGTTCCTGAAAGAAATTAAAAGTGCTATCCAGTGAACACACAAATGTACGAAAGACTGCTGATATGGAGAAAGTTGTAGTGGTCCGGGCAGATGATCAAATCAGCCACAACATCCCATTAAACCAAAGCCTAATCTACAGCAAGGCTCTAACTCTTCTTCAATCCTAGGAAGGCTGAGAGAGGTGAGGAAGCTGCAGAAGAAAAGTCTGAATAAAGCTAGCAGCAAGTGGTTCGCAAGTTTCAAAGAAAGAAGCCATCTCCATGACACAGAAAGGCAAAGTAAAGCAGCGGGTGCTGCTATAGAAACTGCAGCAAGTCGTTCAGAAGATCTAGCTAAGATAATGGATAAAGGAGGCTACACTGAACAATAGATTTTCAGTGATGATGAGACAGTCTTACACTGGAAGAAGATGCCATCTAGGACTTTCCTAGTTAGAGAGGAGAAATCAATGCCTGGCTTCAAACTTCAAAAGACTAGCCGACTCTCTTGCTAGGGGCTAATGCAGCTGGTGACTTTAAGTTGAAACCAATGCTCATTTGCCATTCTGATAATCTTAGGGTCCTTAACAATTATGCCAAGTATACTCTGCTTATGCCCTCTAAATGGAACAACAAAGCCTGGATTACAGCATATCTGTTTACAACGTAGTTTACTGAATATTTTAAGACCACTGGTGAGAACTACAGCTCAGACAAAAGATTTCTTTCAAAATACTACTGCTCCACCTGATCATTCAAGAGCTCTGATGGAGATGTATCATAAGATTCATGTTGTTTTGATACCTGCTAACATAAAATCTATTCTTCAACCCATTCATCAAGGAATGATTTCAATTTCAAGACTTATTTAAGAAATATATTTTGTAAGGCTATTAGCTGTCATAGTGATTCCTTAATCAATCTGGGTGAAGTAAATTAAAAATCTTCTCTAAAATTTCACAATTTTAGGTACCATTAAGAACATTCACAGTTCATGGGAAGAGGTCAAAATATCAGCGTTTAAAAGAATTTAGAAGTTGATTCCACCCTACATAGATGACTTTGAGATGTTTAAGACTTCAGTGGAGGAAGTCACTGCAAATGTGGTGAAAATAGCAAGAAAACCAGAATTTGAAGTGGAGCCTGAAGAAGTGAATAGCTAAAATCTTGTGATAAAACTTTAAGGGAAAAGGAGTTCCTTCTTACAGATGAACAGAGTAATTTCATGAGATGGACTCTTCTCTTGTTGAAGATGCTATGAAGACTGTTAAAATGACAGCAAAAGCTACAGAATATTACATAAACTTAGTTGATAAAACAGTGGCAGAGTTTGATGGGACTGACTCCAACTTCAAAAGAAGTTCTACTGTGGGTAAAATGCTATCAAATAGCATTGCATGCTACAGAGAAATCATTCATAAAAGAAAGTGTCAACTGATTAGGCACACTTCACCACCATTTTATTTGAAGAAACTGACACAGTCACCCTAATCTTCCCCAACCACCACCCTTATCAATCATCAGCCATCAACATCAAGGCAAGACCCACCACTAGCAAAAAGATTACATCTTGCTGAAGGCTCACATGATGGTTAACAGTATTTTTTTACCAATAAAGTAGCTTTGACTTAAGATATGAACATTGTTTTAGACATACTGCACACTTATTAGACTATAGTCTATAACTTTTATATGCAACTGGGAACCAAAAAATTCATGTGACATTCACACTATTGTGATATTCACTTTATTGTGGTGGTCTGGAACTGAACACACAAGATCTCTGAGGCACACCTTTGGAAGATTTTTTTTAGTAAGATTATATGAATTAGTAGATTTTCTTTCGTATATCTCTGGTATACATCTTAATTTTGTGCACAGGAGGATAGTACACACAGTCAGTGGTGTTACAATAATTACAGTTATTGTAATTAAAAGCCCTTGGAAGATGCCAATGATATACAGGTTATATGAATTGTAGGAAAAAGTAAAGCTAAATACTCTTATACTCAATTAACTTGGCAGTTATTTGAAAGACTAATTTGTGTAGGACTTTCTAGGATTTGGAGAGATAATAGCTGAATGAACAAGTACATAACAAATGTGTTATGTGATGATCCTTAAATGCTTATGCAAAAAATGGAAATGTAGACCTTGATCCATTTCTAATAAGTCTTTGTAAAATCTTTGATTCAAAACATAATTTATTCTATGAAGAACTTAGGAAAGAACAGAAATAGAGTCACAGATGTAGAAAGCAAGCTTACAGTTACCAAGGGAGGAAGAGGGGAGGCCAGGAGGGATAAACTGGGAGGTTGGGACCTTGACAGATATACACCACTATATAGATAAACTAGATGACTAGGGAGAACCTACTGTATAACACACGGAACTCCACTCAGGTTTCTGTAACGACCTATATGGTAACAGAATCTGAAAAGAAGTGGGCATATGTGTGTGTATATATACATATATATATATATATATATATATATATATATGACTGATTTACTTTGCTGTCCAGCAAAAACTGACACAATACTAAATATACTCCAATAAAAATCAATTAAAACAAAACAAAAAAACAAATACAAACTTAGGAGAAATAGGGACTACACTGAATACTAAAGGGAGCAAATAGATTTAGCTGCCTCACATAACCATTGACCACATATATGGAGAATGTTTGTGTAGATTTTTTAAGTTATGTGAGTTGATCTGACTCTTAACTAGGGACACATCATTATTTTAATGTAATCAAACGAAGGACAAAATTTCCTTATGATGAGATTTTCTGCTGTCCTGAATTTCTTGGGAAATAAATGTGATTGTGTCATCTTTCTAATTAAAAATGTCAAGGAATGCCCTGGTAGTCCAGTGGTTGTAACCCTGCACTTCCACTGTCAGGGAGGGTGGCCGGCTTTGATCCCACAAACTGTGTGGTGTGGCAAAAAAAAAAAAAAAAAAAATTCAAGAAGCCTTATCTAGTAATCCAAACAACACTGCCAGTACAGACAGTTCAGTCAGGTATTTTAGGACTGAGAGTAGATTCCAGATCCAAATGATACAATTATTTAGTCAGCATATCTATACCAAACAGATTAATTGTAATTTTCTTCTTTGTAAATACAATCATGGATAAAAGGCATATAGAAAAATTAAGCTTTTAAATATAGATGAAGAAAAAGAATTGCTGAGAAGTCCATTTTTGCCCAACCACTTGAGTAAATAAATTTTCAGGAAGACAAAAGCATAATTATGATAACATCATGGATTCACAAATTGTCCTTTTTATGAAGAACTCAAAGATAATTAATGGTGCAGACAACATTAAAGAAATAAAAATCTGCTCACATGAGGTGTTGTAATTGGAAATTTTGTTAAAATTGGAGGTTCTAACCTTCTGGACAACAATGCTAAAGTTTTGCTTTTGTGCAACCCAAATAATTACTGTGTCTTAAAACACCTGATCACTTTATTCCTTTAGAAATCATGTGAGAGACTTATTATGCCTATTATAAGAGGAAGGAGGAGAAGACAAAAACAGGTGAAGAATATGCCCAACTATCAAAAAGGACTGAGAAGGTAGTATTTTCCTAGCATAAGGTACCAATGCTCAAATAAAGCTGGTATTTTGGAGTCAACCGAGAAATCAGTCAACAAGTGTAGCTTGAATACCTTCTTTCTTTCCTAGAGGTGTAAAAGGATGCCATGTGGGTTCCTCCAGCTTTGGAAGAACTCCAGAGAAATATCTCACCAAAGTTTCATGGCAGATAGGGGGCCAAATGCATCCTGGATAATACACTTGTGGTGTGTTAAGAAGGTGTTAAAGAGCCAAAGAAAAGTCATTTTCAGATTTCTCTGAGCCAAATTTCTTTGGGAAAAAAAAAAAAAAAACTCACAAAAGATAAAAAGTCAAACCTGACAGATTCCAGATGAGGCTTAAAATTTTAGTATACCCAACCTGTACCCACACCGTTTCACATCTTAATAGAGATAAAGCTGTCCTATGTTAGCCTCTCCTTACCTATAGAAAGCAACACATCTTCCTAGAGAATGAATAGGGGGCTGGAAATGCATCTGAAGAAAAAAAAAAGTGAAGGGACTCAACTAAGGAGTAAAGCTACTTGGCATAGACTGGGCTTCTGACACCACGATGGTGTACTGGAAATCATGAGGCGGTCTTGCAGTATTTTGAGTATGTGCAAGATGAAAGATTCTTAGAAAATTCCCCACTGAGGAATACAGAGGGTACATATCAAAGGTTTACTGGCACTGACCACAGACACACTCTGACACTGCAGCCCTCACACAGCTGTTTAAAATGAGAGAGGAGAAACATGGAAGAGAGAAACAGGAGACACGCTTTTGGAAAGCACAAAAGCCTCCAAACAGTTCCAATCTTAGAGTGTTATGATGTTAAAATATGAGGCACATTATCAGGAGATGAAAGTTCAAAGAGGCCTCAGCTTCATGTTGGATAAACAGGAACATATGCCCAGGCTCAGAAATATTTCAAATGTGTTGTGAAACTTCGCTCAGTTAGGAGAGAAATGTTAGAGTTCAACTGTGAAAAATTCAATTGCATATTTGAAAAAAGCAGGTGCTGGGAAAGACCACAAACTTTTCGAGTGTGTCAGCACCATACACCACAATAGCAAACAGAAGTGAAAATGCTATTAAGGCTTAGAAAGGTTTTCGGAATGATACATCAAATGAGTCCAAGTAGTAGTTACATGTCATTGTGGAAATGTATTCATCTGAGGGGAAAATAAAAATCAAAAAGAAGGAAGTTGCAACACTATAGATATCTCACAGTCAGCCTTTGTGGGTATTGTATAGAATCGAGGGAAATTTGTGCTGATGTCTCTATGTAATAGAAGTGAGAGATCTCTGTTGAGGGAGTTTAATTGAAAGGAAAAAACAATTTTACCCACAAAATCTAAGCCTAAAATTAGCTCACCAGAGAAGCCCTATTCCAAAGGAATTTTATTTGCTGATTTCTGAGTTGTGATAGCAGAGGAGAGGATGTACAGCTAATCAAAACTTTTTTCTTGGGACTTCCCTGGTGGTCCAGCAGCTAAGACGCTGCACTTCCAGGGAAGGGGGTCTGGGTTCAATTCCTGGTTAGGGAACTAGATCCCATGTAGTACAAACAGTTCACATGCCCCAACTCAACTAAGAGTTCACATGCACACTGCAACTCCAAGATCTTGTGCTGTCGCAACTAAGACCCAGTACAGCCAAATAAATAAATAAATGATTTTTAAAAGCACACAAAAAAACATAAATCTCTTCCTAATCTCATTATGGAAGAGGTTTGTTAATGTAGTTACTCCATTCCTGCATAGAAGAAGTAGCTTCTGTCTCTTTAGTTCCCACAAAACTGAGAACAGTATTCCTTGAATAGTGAAGAAATGCCAGATCATCTCAGCAACAACCCAGTACCAGCATGGAAAACAGAGGAAGAGTCCAGCCATTTCCGGAACCCAAGGGGAGGTCGATATTGGGGTGCAGAGCTGGCTTTGCTTCCAAGGTAAGCACTGTCACCTCTTCAAGTTCCAGTGCTTTCCTCCTCTGTCCCAGTCACACAAGGTCATCCTGCCAAGCCTTCCCCTGCCCCACCACCAAACCCAACATACTAAACTCTCGGCTTTTACTTATAAATCTTACGATTTGGAAATTGTCTTGAACAGTGTCCACAGAGAAATGGATGAGAATTATCACAACTGGAGCACTACTGATCAAAACTACTCCTCTTGCTCTGTGTCTTGCCTTGAAGTCTTGCAGTGCTTTCTGCAAATCTGGAAAAATAATCTGTGTTACTATGCCACTGGATCAGGGGGTTAAACTCCCAAACCTACACTGATATTGGTGGTGTCAAAGAAGTTAGAAGAGAAAGTAGTCTGACAGAGTAGCAGTATTAAGGGAAGCAGGTTAGAGACAATCACTCTTTTGAAATGTGCATTGTTCAATCAACAATACCATTTCCTTATTGCAGTGACCTTCTGCAATAAGGAGAAAAGTGGGAAACTCTGTTTTCCCACTAAATACTCTGGAGGAAAAAATTTAAATACAGTAAAAATGCAAACATACACACACACACCCATCATCATGCATGTCCATCTGCTAGAACTTATAACAAGTTATAAATGCTTATAACATGTCATTTCATTTCAGATTTTTAAAATATAGAGCATTTCAGATAAACCTGAAATAGTATTTGTTGCTCTGTTCCACTCCTCCCTCCCTCCTTCTTCAGATGCTATCATATTTGATTTGCTTCTAGGTCATTTTATGCATACATCTATGTATAAATAATACATGATATTGCCTTGCATGTTCTTTTAATTATTCATATATTCACTCATCTTGTACATATTCTTCAACTTGCTTTTTGTCACTCAACAAAGTGTTATATGAACTATGTATAAGCAGTTTGTTCACTTTAATTGTTAGGTAGCATTTCATTATATAATTGACCATACCATAATTTTTCCCATTCCCCTATTAGATATTTCCCATTTTCTACTATAACACACAATACTGCATGAATATCCTTATGGATATCTTATACATGTGCAAGGACTCTCCATGGATACTTAACATTTCCAAGTAGAATTGCTGGGTTGTAGGATTCAAGAACTTTCATCTTTACTACATCATGCCAATTGGTTCTCTAGAGGGTTATGTGAATTTACAGTCCCACCAGAAATGTTTGATAGTCCCTCTTTCTCTACATGCTCACCAACACTCTGTATTTATATTTTTAGACCATTTGCCAATCTGATGGGTATAAACTAAAATCTCCCAATTTTAATTTAAATTTCCTTAATGATTGCCAAGCTGGAAATTTTTTCATAATCATTGGCCATTTTGGTTTCCTATTTAGGGAGTTGTCTTTTCATGTATTTTATCCAGTTTTCTTTTGAGAGGTTTCCCCTTTTTTCATATTCATTTGGAGATCTTCATATATTCTGAATGCTAACATATCTCATATATGTTTATCTCCTCTCTATATGGTGTATTTTGGGGAGCTCCAAAATGACTGCAGATGGTGACTGCAGCCATGAAATTAAAAGACACTTGTTCCTTGGAAGAAAAGTTATGACCAGCCTAGACAGCATATTAAAAAACAGAGACATTACTTTGCCAACAAAGGTCCATCTAGTCAAAGCTGTGGTTTTCCCAGTAGTTATGTATGGATGTGAGAATTGGACTATAAAGAAAGCTGAGTGCCAAAGAACTGATGCTTTTGAACTGTGGTGTTGGAGAAGACTCTTGAGAGTCCCTTGGACTGCAAGAAGACCCAACCAGTTCATCCTAAAGGGAATCAGTCCTGAATATTCATTGGAAGGACTGATGCTGAAGCTGAAGCTCCAATACTTTGGCCACCTGATGGGAAGAACCCACTCATTGGAAAAGACCCTGATGCTGGGAAAGATTGAAGGTGGGAGGAGAAGGGGACGACAGAGGATGAGATGGTTGGATGGCATCACCGACTCGATGGACATGAGTTTGAGTAGACTCCGGGAGTTGGTGATGGACAGGGAGGCCTGGCGTGCTGCAGTCCATGGGGTCGCAAAAAGTCAGACGCAGCTGAGCGACTGAACTGAACTGATACGGTGTATGTTTTATAACTTTGTTGTGACTAGTCAGAAAGACATTTTTAATACTGACATATCAAGTTTTTTCTTAATGAATTATATTTTTCTGTTTCACCTAAAATATACTATATTGTAATTGCATATATAAGCATGTATGTGTAAAATATACAAAGAAAAATGTTTACATGTATACACACACACAACTATCACCCACAAATTCGCCTGCAGAAGTTTAACTCACCAAACTTATTGGATGGATCGTTTTCACTTAAAAATCTGTGCTATTCGAGTGGATCTGCTCTATTGCTCAGCAACTGTTTTTCACTTCAAACAGGGTGCCAAGCATATGAGGATGGCAGGACAGCATTCAGCAGCAGAGAGGGCTAAGAGCAACTCACAGCTCTGCCACTTACTATATTTGACTCTGACCTCACCATGCCTCAGTTTCCCTAACTGAAACACGGTTTCACTATGAAAACTATCACATAGATGCCTCTGTCTTGATGTTCTCCTGCACGAAAAAAGGTGAAAGTAAAGGCACTCTTCTAAGTCCTTTAATTAACTCATTGGATTCTTACAACAACATAACAAAGGGGGCACTATTATTATCTCCATTTTACACATGAGGAAACTGAGGAACAAGAAGGTAACTAACTTGATCAAGGCCCATATTTAACACACAGCAGAGGCAGGATTTTAACTTCCAGAACCCACGCTCTACAGCACTTCACTGTACTGCCTCCTAATAATTTTTCCTTAAGTAAATGAAGAAATCAATGTTAAACAGCCTACTGCTTCATCTATAGATATGCTCTAAAAATGGTCTTTATTTTCTATAAAGGCTATTCTAAATTTTTCACTTAAATCTAGACTTGAATATCTGCTTACAGGTGACCTTACATTACTGTGCCCAAATATCTTCTGTAAAACACTAAAGCCATGGAATCCATGAATTGTCTCTTATGACTGTTGGGAGGGAACTGCCTGGCAGTACGGTGGTTAAGACTCCATGCTTCCACTGCAGGGGGCATGGGTTTGATGTCTGGTCGGGGAACTAGGATGCCGCAAGTCACGCAGTGTGGCCAAAAACAAATAAATAAAAGTTCTTTAAAAATTGTCATATAGGGTTTTTGCTTTCTCCTACTCCTCCTTCAAAACACCTTTAAGGAACCTCACCTGCCTTAACTTTCACTTTCAAAGTTAGGACCTTCCAACAGGTGCACTTTCTCATTTTTTTCTCCTGATCTACAAATAAAGCACCTAGCATAGAGCCTGAAATAGAGTACATGTTGAGTAAATGACATTTTATTATTCAAATTCTCTGGTGTCAATGTGCAATAGGAAAATCACTTCCTCTTCATAGGCTGACTTGCATTTCTGCAGCAGAATCAGTGGGAGGTGGGTATAGGAACAGTGGGATGTTAAAGAAAGAAAGTTCATCTTCTTTCCAACAGAGAAAGAATTTCAGCTTCTTTCCCAAGGTAACATCTGTATTTATGTCAATGATCTTACCCACTTTTGCTTCTTCTAGTATCTTAATTTCTCTTTCAAGTTTTCAAACTTTTGTCCTCTTTCATTCTCTGTAACTATTTTATTGACTCTGAGACATTATCACTTGTAAAGAATAAAAAATGTTGCCATTAAACTAGGATAGAACACTTGATCACTCACCTATATCACTCTTGAGCCTACACAGAAAGGAAAACATAAGCAAATAAGTTGAATAAAATATTTCTAAAGCTTTGCAATCACAGGTTGATTCCTCCCATACTCAGGATTCTTGATGGTATTTTTCATACAATACTATACTCTGTTCTATCGAAAGTGTGATATACCAGTTCTTACAAATGCTCCACTGTTGTCTCCAAGACATTCTTCCATATACAGGGCACCTGGGTTTGACCATTGGTCAGGGAACTAGATCCCATATGCTGCAACTAAGAGCATGCACATGGCAACTAAAGATGCTGCATGCAACAGTGAAGTTCTAAAATCCTGTGTGCCATGAATAAACCAAATAAACAATAAATAACATAGACTGCATGCAACAGTGAAGTTCTAAAATCCTGTGTGCCATGAATAAACCAAATAAACAATAAATAACATAGACCGGGTGCAACCAAATAAATAAACACACAAAAATACATTGAGGCAATTAAAAACCCTTTTAAAATTTCATAGTCTCTCCCTTCCCTTACTTTGAAAATTGAGCAAGCAGAGCATTCCAACTTTTGCAGCCTCAAGATGATGGAGCTTCCATCAGCCAGGGTGGTACAGAGCCGTCCACTGACTCATTTGGGATATATAACATGAGCAAGAAATAAACTTTCCTAGTACTGAGACTTGGGGATTTTTGTTACTGCAGCATAAATTGGCGAATCCTAATTAATATGCATTCTAAAAGATTCAGGACATATTAGATGAAATAAGTATCAAGGACATAATATACTAAAAGGAAATATAGTTTTTTTTGTGTATGGAATTACAGTATTTTATGTTTTCTTCACTATAATTTTATTTCTTCTAACTTTTAAAAATAAGCATATTAGAATTTCTAATGCATAAAATTAAATTTTTCCACTTTGTAAAAACCTTTAGAACAAAACAAATCATATGCATTTAAAAACATTCATGAATGAATACACAGAAAAGACAAAACCATACCTAAATTTCACTAGCTCTTTCACAAGGTAATAGCTTTTTTTTTTTACCAATGGAATATAGAGCTGTTGTACAGACAGACAAGGTTTCTCAGTCTATTTGGGGGCAGGAGAGGGGCAAGGGCAGGGTAAGTGGGTGCTTATATGTTGTAACACTGAGGCAAGTGAAAGAAGATTCTTGGTGGCAGTAGGAATGCTGTGATACCATATAGTGTGGGATAGAACATTCAGAATAAATGTTCTCTCCTAAGTGAAGTAAGTCAGGAAGAGAAAGACAAATATCACATGATAAAATTTATATGTAGAATCTAAAATACAACATGAATTAATGTATCTATGAAATAGAAATAGACAACAAAAGTTCACCTAGTCAAAGCTATGGTTTTTCCAGTAGTCATGTATGGATGTGAGAGTTCAACTATAAAGAAAGCTGAGTGTCAAAGAACTGATGCTTTTGAACTGTGGTGTTGGAGAAGACTCTTGAGAGTCCCTTGGACTGCAAGACGATCCAACCAGTCCATCCTAAAGGGAATCAGTCCTGAATATTCATTGGAAAGACTGATGCTGAAGCTGAAACTCCAATACTTTGGCCACCTGATGCAAAGAACTGACTCATTGGAAAAGACCCTTCAAAAGATTGAAGGAGGGAGAAAGGGGACGACAGAGGATGAGATAGTTGGATGGCATCACCGACTCGATGGACCTGAGTTTGAGTAAACTCCGGGAGTTGGTGATGGACGGGGAAGCCTGGTGTGCTGCAGTCCATGGGGTTGCAAAGAGTCAGACACGCCTGAGCTGAACTGAACTGACTAACACAGACACAGAGCACAGACTGTGGTTCCCAACGGGGAAGGGGGTTGGGGGAGGGATGAATTGGGAGTTTGGGATTAGCAGAGATAAACCATTATATATAGGATGGACAAACAGCAAGGTCCTTCTTTAAACAACAAGGTTCTTCTGTACAGCACAGGAAACTATATTCAATGTTCTGTCATAAACCATAATGGAAAAGAATATGAAAAAGAATACATATATGTATAAAACTCAGTTACTCTGCCGCACAGCAGAAATTAATGCAATGTTGTAAATCAACTATACTTCAATAAAAATTTTTATTGAACCCTCTCAATGGAAAATGCCTTGAATGTAAATAATGCAGCTGCAGATGAAGACCAGAATCTTGAATTATCCAAACAGCAAAGGCAGCCGCCTGAGCAAAGAATAGCCTGTATGTAAAGTTTCTGTGGCCCTCTTGGAATTCTCAGTTACTGTTCTTCAGTTTGCACAGACACTGACCCCTTTTCCCTGGGCTCTTCTCAGCTTCTCTTTCTTTTCTACCTTTTCTCTGGGCCTTCTATAACTTGTTCTCTTCCATTCCATTTTCTGCTGGTTTAACTCTCAGGAACCATCATGGCCTCAGGATATTTTCCATTACTCAGAAATTTTTCCATTACTATAAAAGCAGTCAGAATGTGCTTTTATATGGTGGCAAACAGAATATGCATGGCCTTTCAGATGAAAGCAAAGTTGGAAGAGTTTCTTCCAGTTCTCTCATGGCAAAGAGTTAAGGTTGTAGAGAAGGATGGAAAACATGAATGTTCCCGATTTCACGAAGGTTATTGCCCCAGAGGCAGAAGATTGTTTTCCCTGATATTAGTTAGCCCAGTGGGGTAAATGTTAGGGCTGGGAACCTTCCTTTGTTGCAGTGCAAACATTGACTATTCCATTTACTTGTTTTCTATTCAATAGGGCAAATCCATACGCAGGGAGCTCCCTAGTTTTCTGACATGACATTGATATAAAGCTTTAAAGATACCCTTCTTAAAAGCAGAGAGAACTGAATAGGGGTTTGATTCTGTGCCATGGTGCTAATGAGGATCGGCTAAGGAGGTCTGTGACTGGCAGAACTGGTGTGTGCTTTAAGACACACAGTGGTGCCAAGAAACAATACAAAGTGTGAGAACAAGCAGACTGAGTCACGATCCACTGCAGATTCTAAATGGGACACTTCTGTCTCTATATATAGCATGTCAAAAGTGTCATTTCTGCTGTCATGAGAACTTTTTAGATTGTCACCACCATAAGTACTGCAACAGGAGTGTTTCTTTCTATTAGCTACATCTGAATCCTAGAGCGAGAAGTAGTTTCCCCTGACACATTTGACTTGGGGTTTATTAGGCTGGGAGACTCTCTAGGGGAAAAAAGCACTGCTTTTTGGTTCTATGTAAAGAAAAGTCGTTCTGGTTGACAAAGACTACAGAGTGTTGTACTTTTTTGGATCTGGCTGTCAGAAATCTCCAAGTACGGTGTGAAAGATGTATAATATTTTTTCAGCAAGGCTATTTTTTTTTTAATGGGTATTATGTGGGTTTGAAAACAGAATGGGAGCACCCTTGTTAATAATCCTTCCGCATCCCGATTGTGCAGCTGAGGTGCTGGAGGCGAAGGGCTGTCACATTTTCAAATGTAAGGGGAAGAAAAACACTTTAAAGGGGTCACATGTATTTCTCTTCTGTTATTTCTGCCTTAAAAATACATCTTTGGTTCATTTTGGGGAAATGCTCTTGTTTATGCAGATACATTATAAAATAAAGTCTTCCTTTGTAACATGAGACAAAATTCTCAGGAATGCCTCTCGGGATGCTTTAATGAAGAATCTCTTTTATTTATTTCTTTTCTTATGTGTATTTAAAAAAAAATCTCTGGTAAAAGTAAGGCTACTTGATCTCAAGAACACATGATGTCAGAAATCTGACTATGACCTGATGTGGACAAAATTCACTTTATATGAGCTTTAAACACATGCACATTCATTATATAGCACTAGGATAAAAAAAAAAAGCCAGGGTCCTCACCCTCAAAAAGCTACAATGTGACTTTTCAAAGCAATAAGTGCTGGTTCTTTTTTTTTTTTACATTTAAAAATTTTATATACAGTAAAACTCAATCTTTTTGGTGCACAAGTCTGTTTTTGACAAATGCATACAGTAGTGTAATACCATTGTAATAAAGACACAAATAGTTCCTTTATCCCAGAACGTTCCTCCAAGTCCCCCTGTAGTCAATTCCTGCACCCACTCCAAATCCTGGCAACCACTTATTGGCTTTCTGTATCTCCATAGTATTCCCTCTTCCAGAACATCTTATATATTGAATCACAGTGTATGGAGCCTTTGGGGTTTGGCTTCTTTCACTTAGCAAAGTATATTTAAGATTCACTCATATTTTGTATGCGTTGGTGGCATAGTGATGAGCTTAGCAGCCTTCCAGGATTCCTTTATATTCTTACATGGATTTATGGTGCATTCCTGTTTATTGTTGAATAGAATTTTATTGTGTGGTATACCACAGTTTGTCTCCCCATGCATCAGTTGAAGGACATCTGGGTTGCTTCTAGTTTTTGGTAATCATGAATAAAGCTGCTATCATTATTCATGTACAGGTTTTTGTGTAAACATAAGCTTATATCTCTCTTGGGTAAACACCTGGAGTATTGGAACAGTAGCAGAACTATTAGGTCATATAGTAATTGCATGTTCAACTTTAAAAGAAACTGGCAAACTGTCTTCCTCAGTGGCTATACCATATTTTATAATCCCATCAGGAAGGTACAAGAATTCCATTCACTCACAGGACTTACTCACAATTGGTATTGACAGTTCTTTTAAAATGTTACTTGTTCTGATAGTTTCTAGTGATATTTCATTATGTTTTAATTTGCATTTTCCTAACTACTATTGATGTTGACCATTAATAGTTGTACAAATCCAGTAAAATGGATTCTTGGTTTTCTTGCTGAGATTTGAGAGCTCTGTAGGTATTCTGGATGAAAGTTCTTCCTTAGATAATGTGTTGTGAAAATATTTTTGTGAAGTCTATATCTTATCTTCTCATTCTTTTAGCAGTGTTCTTTGTAAAGCAGCTCTTCATTTTGATTAAATCCAAGTTATCAATTTTTTTTCTTTCAGTGTTTTTGGTGCTTTTGCTAAGAAATTTTTGCCTGGCCCAAAGTCACGAAGTTTTTCTCTTGTCCTTTTCCTCTAGAAATTTGATAGCTTTAGATTTTATATTTAAGTCTATGATCTGTTTTGAGTTAATTTTTGTATAAAATATGAGGTATGGGTCAAGGTTTTTTTTTTTTTTTTTTTTTTTTTTTTGCTTTGTCCAACTGCTTTAACTCCATTTGATGAAATGCTATGCTTTCTTCATTAAAGTGCTTTTGCACCTCTGCCAAAAATCAATTGACCAAATATGTGGACTTCTGACTCTTAAATTCTGCCTCTTGTGTTTATCTTTTTACTAATGTCACATTGCCTCGATTACTATGGCTTTATAATGAGTCTTAAAAACAGATTGTGTGATTCTTCCAACTTGTTCTTTTTCAAAATTGTTTTGGCTATTATAGTTCTTTGCCTTTCCACATCAGCTTGATGAAAGTGTTAGTCGCTCAGCTGGTCCGACTCTTTGCAACCCCATGACTATAGTGTCTGTAGAATTCTAAAGGCAAGAATACTGAAGTGGGCTGCCGTTTCCTTCTCCAGAGGACCTTCCCAACCCAGTGATCAAACCCAGGTCTCCCACCTTGCAGGCAGATTCTTTACCATCTGAGCCACCAGGAAAGTCCAGAATCAACTTGGAGATTTCTATCAAAAAATACTGTCAGAATTTAGACTGGGATTGTATTGAATCTGCATATATTTGTAGAACATAAACTTCTGTAAAGCACAAATCAAAATCTTGAGACATCCTAGAATCAATCCACATGAGCTAGCATTTATGTTTCTGAACTTGGCATTTGACAGATGCATAGCACCTCTCGTTTGGAACAGTACACATTGGATAAAGCGCCAGAGGGGGGAAAAATATTGAGATTAGAAAATCCACTTCTTAGTCCAATACATTCTGATGGCAAGTCTCAGCAAAATAATAACTCAATTTTCAGGTATGCAAATCAGCAGAACAGGCCTTAGAAGCCCATGTAATTAGGTATGAAAAGACAGCTCATCTTCTTAACATACTCTGCCTACTTGTGTCAAAATAGCAAACTTCAAGCTGGAAGCATGACTCACTCCGCAGGAAGACTGAGTGCTGTCACACAGAGAACTACCGTCTCCTAGAGTGTCCCTGTCTGTTTGTCCCATTTGGAGAATGACAACACAGCTGCTCCAAGCTAAATTATAAGAATGCGGGTGTAAAGGGGGTATTCACATCATATTGGAATGATTCCTAGTCCAAAGAGAGTTTAATGAAAGGGAGCTTGAAATTCATGTTCGTGGGACCCTAAGATCATTCCTATAGTAATATCACAGAAAAGAATAGTGCTCTTTTCAGTGGTTCATCTACACCCTGTTTCTTCCCTTCAATTAGATTGTTTGATGAATTGCTAGTTTTCTTGGTTTCCTGCAGATTTCCATTGTAGAAGTTGTAAAAATCTTTTAATTGCACCAAACCAAGTACCCATCCTTTGTTGACAAGGGGTTGGCTTGTGTCTTGAGAAATTTTCAAACAAAGTCTGTGGATAAAAGTATAGCAGCATGTTTTGCACATTGAAGGGGAAAAAAATCAAAGAGAACTGGCCTCTTTTTCTTGTTGTCACATGCTTTCTGGCATCGTTTTAAATTTATTTATAAAACTGCTGTCATTAATATTATGCTCACTTGGTTGAAATTATTTTATTTCTCCCCTTTGGAAATAGAGCTGCTCAAAACTGATAAATAATAACACATTATATAAGTGCTGTGGATTATTTAATGTTCTGATTAATGAGATATTTTCTACCCAAAAATGACAATCAAAGCTCTGCAGAGGTAAACTTGTCAATCTCAGATCATAAATAGTGTTTACATTTGAAAGATGAATCTGATACATTGGTAAAATGGTTAATTTTGCCCTCAAACCTTCTTCTTTTTTTTTTTTTTAATGAACTCATTGGTAGAATAGTTAGGATGAAATGTTCTCATTAAAAACTGATCTTGTGTGTATGGCACTAAGCCAGGCTGAAAAACACCAGCTTATGCAAACTCAAAGATCTTTGAGAATATAGTTTCAGATTCTGCTAAGGCTATTTTTCACTTCAGTTTGTTGTCAAACCAGCCAATAAGTGTGGCAGAAACCATAATGGAGATGGGGATGCAACAGACTGGACTATAAAGGAGATTGGGATGCTGTAACACCTTGCTTGCTATAGCTTCACTTGTTCAGACATTCCACAAGGAATTCATTCAGTCATAGGAGGTGGAATCTCCGGCTCACTCCCCTTCATACTTTAGGGTAAGAAGATGGCAGGGGCATTCTCATGATTAGCATGCGAGGAATTCTTGCTGTGCCCAGTTAGCTACCTCCCATATCATCAGCTCTTCTTTTCCAGGCACTAGGCTGGGCCACAGCTTCGCCCAGCTGTTCTTCCTCCAAACATACCGCATTTAGGATCACATCCACTGGGTCTTTATTAGGCTATCTGCTTCCCTTTTTCAAGCATACTTCTTCTGGGCTTCCCTGATAGCTCAGTTGGTAAAGAATCTGCCTGCAATGCAGGAGACCCCAGTTCAATTCCTGGGTCAGGAAGAGCTGCTGGAGAAGGGATAGGCTACCCACTCCAGTATTCATGGGCTTCCCTTGTGGCTTAGCTGGTAAAGAATCCGCCTGCAATGTGGGAGACCTGGGTTCGATCTCTGGGTTGGGAAGGTCCCCTGGAGAAGGGAAAGGCAACCCACTCCAATATTCTGGCCTGGAGAATTCCATGGACTGTATAGTCCAGTGGGTCACAAAGAGTCAGACACAACTGAGCGACTTTCACTCACTTCACTGGCATAATTATGCTAACCTTTACCATTGCTTTAAGAAAACAATATATTTGCAACAAAGCATATTTATACTCTCAGCTTCCACAGCTTTTGCGGCCAAATTTTTGACTAATAAAAGAGCCTAAGGAAGTTCTCAGCAAGCTAGTTAGGGTGTAGAAAATAAAAGCACTTGGGTGACCGTAAAATAAATTAAAGCCTGATTGCTTTGGATTGCTCATTTTATGAACAGATTTACAAAAAACAATCATTCATGCAACCTCCAAATCATCAACCATGTGTAATTGTTAAAAAGCGTCAAAAGGAAAGGAGACTAAAACATTAGTTTTAAACAAAATGGCTCCAATTACTTTTCCAGACTTCAAAGATTTCAGTCTGTGAATTCTCAATTCCTCAGACACTTCAGAGTTACAAAGAGAAGTAAAATAAGTTTCCATACAGCATTTTTATTCAGTCTCATAGAACAGATTAATATCAGGTTTATTCACAGGAAGAAGTATTCTTTACAGTGCAAGGAGCACGGCTGCTCTCTCAGTGAGAGAGAAGAATCCTTCCTTACTCTTTGAGAGAGCTGCCTTCTAAATTCATGCTCGATGCAGTCAAATATCCTGATGTTCCATCCTCTCCACAATAATGTAGCAACATAATCTTAACCCTGAGCACCTCCGGCAGGAGATGAAGACTGAAGGCAGATGAGGGTGTAACTGCTGCTGGGAAGAAATTTACAGAATATATAAGGGGAGGGGAATGCTAAGCATGGCGATGCCATGGTTCCCATGCATTCTTGGAGAGTTCAAAACTAGAAGGAGGCTGGGAAAAAGAACAGCAATAAGGAAAAGATGTGAGAGACCAAACTCTCATTGGCTCTCAGTGGTGGAGATGGTATCACTTATAACTGGAGATGGTACTTCATGGAACCTAAAAAAAACCTGTTTTTAAGAGAAAAAGAAAACCATAAATGTAGGTATTAACTCAGCCCACTTTCAATTGCCATGAAAAAGACTAAAGAGCATGAAATGAATACATCAATACCAGTTCTGCAAATGAGGGGAAAATAACACTCACAGGCCAGACACTTGGAATTTCTATTGTATTGAAGGTAATTATAGAAGGAAACTTGGGGACTATTCTACACTGTGAATTACCTGGGACACAGGTACAGGAGACCCTAAAATAAACCCCTAATAACCTCTAACTGAGAAATGAGGGCAGGATATGGAGTAAGCAGCCACACCAAACAGAAAATGTGTGTGGATGAGCTTTAGTCTAGAGCAGATGGTCCCCCAAAACCAAGAGTTGGCAAAGTAGGGTTTCCTCAGAAAGACATGTAAAAAATACTGTAAGTCAAAAGAAGAGAGACCATCTGGAGGAAGCAGAGGAAATGCCTTCCCTAAAATAGATTTATTGCAAGAAAAAGAGCACATTTTATAAAGTGTCTAATTTGAGTTCTCAAAATATATGTCAAACATCAAAAGGAAGAAGTTAGGAAATGTCAGATTTCATGAAGGTAAAAAATTGTTCAACTAAAACCTGAGGCGGGGCAATAAACAGCAGACTGGATATTGCAGAAAATTCACTTCAGTGAAATAGAAGACAAATTTCAGAATTTATCTAGAGGTGAAAGGAAAAAAAATGAAAATAATTTTAGATAATAGGAATTCTAATCATCCATTCTGTATATTACAAACACTAGAATGATTGAAACCAAGAATAAGGAAGAAACAGAAATAAATAAGATAAAAACAAAGAATAAATGAATTTTTCAAATTAATAAAGCCTGAGTCTACAAGGCAGAAATGTTCCCTGAAAATCACCAACTCAAGAACAAATAGAAAAAAAAATTAATTTCTCAAGTACCACCTATCTATATTGATCTAAAACATTTATATCCTCAAAACTCACATAATTTAATACTTTCTAAGGCAAGATGTTACTTGAAATCGTTTTCTTTTGTAACTTCACGTTCTAGCAGCATCAACTACTTTTGACTATTTCAAGTGGCTTTTTTTTTGCCATGTTATTTATTTTTTAATTGAAGGATAACTGCTTTGCCGAATTTTGTTGTTTCCGGTCAAACACGAACAAGCATCAGCCATAGGTACACGCATGATCTCTAACTCCTGAACCTCCCCCCCATCTTCTTCCCCATCCCACCCTTCTAGATTGTCCCAGAGCCCCTGTGTGAGCTCTTTGAGTCTTTCAGCAAATTTCCATTGGCTGTCTATTTCACATATGGTACTGTAAATTTCCATGTTACTCTTTCCACATATTGCATCATCTCCCTCCTACCCTCCCCCATGTCCATAGGTCGGTTCTCTATGCCTGTTTCTCCAATGCAGCCCTGCAAATAATTTCATCAGTACCATCTTTCTGGATTCCATACATATGTACCAGTATACAATATTTATATTTCTCTTTCTGACTTACTTCACTCTGTATAATAGGCTCTAGGTTCATCCACCTCATTAGAACTGACTCAAATGTATTCCTTTTTATGGCTGAGTAGTATTCCATTGTATATATGTACAACAGCTTCTTTATCCATTCACCTGTCAATGGACATCTAAGTTGCTTCCAGCACCAACTAACTCTAAAGAAGATTCACATTTAGTCTAAGTAGTGTCACGCAAAATCTACCTGAGACTCATGAATTTAGGACAACAAAACTAAATTGACATCAAACCCAACTAATAAAACTAAAAATCTTAGGTCAATATACTTAGCATGCACAAACCATCTATTTAACTCCCTGCTTATATTAAGAGATTTAATCTAAGCCTACAAACACTGAGTTCAGTTATCTCAGATCAGGCAGAACAGTGAAAGAAAACAAAAGTTTTAGCAATTTACTCAATTCAAACTGGGAATTCAAACTAGACACTCTAGAAGAAATAGATAAATTCCCAGAAATATATAATCCTACTAAACTGTATCACAAAGAGAGAGAAAATTGGAATAGGCCAATTACTGACAATGAAACTGAGTTCACATGGACAAACAAAGGAACCAGATCAGCCAAAACAATTTTGAAAGAGAACAAGCTGAAAGACTCACACAATCTGTTTGAAAGACTTATCATAAAGCTACAGTAATCAATGAAATATGACATTGGTGAATCCAGTATATTGCATATGTATAACATATCATATATATTTGAAATACATCAAAAATCACTATGTTGTACACCTGAAACTAATAAATTGATAGATCTGTAGGTCAACTATAGTTGAATAAAAATTTCCTTTTAAATGGAAGCTGGTGTTTCCAGTGTCCACTGTACCACAGAAAAATATATATTGTGAACTTCTGTTTAAGGGTTACTAGGTAATGTGACCAGAAGAATGGATTATGAGGATCTGTCTCCTTATACTTATGTCATTAACATCTGCCAATTTATATAATTTTTAGAAGAAACTCAAACTGCCTAGACTAAGCAAATGGCAAGTAGAATCTTGATCTTTTAACGAACCTGACTAGTAAACACAAATATATGTGTAAGTAGTAATATACTAAAAGTCTCCCACAAGCATTGGTACCCTGTCTCTGGAATCAGTGTGTGTTATCTCCTGCCACTGGGCTGCTCTTGCTCTTCTTCCCTTTTCTGGATCCACTCCCCTTCCTGCTGGGCTTTTTTCACTGTTTGTGCCTTGTCGTTCAGCCGTGTTCACTACCTACGTATGCTCAGTTGTTCAGTTGTGTGCAACTCTTGGCAAACCCATGAACTATAGCTCCCCAGGCTCCTCTGTCCATGGTATTCTTCAAGCAAGACTGCTGGAGTGGGTAGTCTTTCCCTCTTCCGGGGATCTTCCTGACCCAGGGATTGAATCTGGGTCTCCTGCAGCAGGCAAAATTTTCACCATCTGAGCCATAAGAAAGGCCTTCACAATCTATATTAACAACCTATTGGGAACAAGTCTTTAGGATTTAACTTGGGCCTCAATTCCAGATCCTATCTTTCTTTTTTACCATGGCCCTGTGAATCTTCTACTGCAGATATCAGACACTATGACTCCTAAATCTTGCCCTAAGCTCTGGAGGAATTCTCTCCCCACAACTAGAGGAGAAAATGGAAATCACAATTTTTGGAAGTAATCTACAGATTGATAAATATTTATCATGATTTAGGTTTCCTCAGTGGAGGTACAAGGAGGAAAAACTTCCCAGGGATATACAAAGCAGCTGCTAACAAGGATATGGAACTTACTGACCTTGAGGGAAAATTATAGAAAATACAGTTTCCCTGAAATTTGGAAATGAATATAATTCATGAATTTAATTTGTGGCCCTATAGCAAAACTATGTCCTTTATTTGATTTTACTTGACTCTGAAAATGTATTTTCTTTCATGAAACTACAAATTCAAAACTGAGAGAGCAACCATCAGTGATGCAATTTTGGAATCAGAATTTTTATGTGTTTATTTTTTGAAGTATAGTTGATCTACAATGTTGTGTTAGTTTCAGGAGTACAGCAAAGTTATTTAGTTTGATAAATGAATGAATGAATAAATAAACACATATATATTCTTTTTCAGATTCTTTTCCATTATAAGTTATTATGATATTGAATATAGTTTACTGTGCTATACTGTAGGTTCTTGTTGTTTATCTATTCTCTGTATAGTAATGTGTATCTGTTAATCCCAAATCCTAATTTATAACCTTTTGTCTTCAATGTCTGAGTTTATTTCCATTGTGTAAATAAGTTCGTTTGTATCACATTTTTTTAGAGTCCACGTGTAAGTGATATCATATGATACTTATCTTTCTCTGTCTGACTATTTCAGATAGTATGATAATCTCTAGGTCCATGAATGTTGCTACAAATGGCATTTCACTCTTTGTTATGACTGATAATATTCCATTGTAAGGATGTATGTATATATATGTGTGTGTGTGTATATATATATATATATATATATATATTGAGTTTTGAAACTCAATGTAATAAGTAGTAATATTTTTATTGATTTGCTGAAAAATTATCAATGACTAGCAATACGCTATTAGTGGAAAGCTTTTCATATAAATAAGTTGATTAAAATTAATTTTATATGACTTTCAAACTAGATATTTTAATAAAATGGGTTATAATTTATATTTTTATAAATTTTAGAAGTCCTTATAAACTGAGTAAATACAATATCTGATTCAACAGCCCCATCACTGAAAAAATGTGAATCTTCTGGCTTGATGATAAGCAGTCTATATAAGGAAACACATGTGCAAGAAGAAGAAAGATTATGTAAAATTAGACTGCAACCACTTGTTCATGGGGCTGCTTATGTGACCATTTCCCATGAATAGATATAGGTGAACACAAAGAGATAAACCAATAGGTTCATTAACTGTAAACAGTTACAAATATACTATTCACATATTCATTATAGAAATATGAAATAAGAGATTTGTTCATTAAGGTAACACAAGAGTCCAAGCAAATGTTCTATGGAAAAAGTAAAAACATATATTACTGCAGTAAACCTTTTTCATCCAAATATATATCCTTCAAAGCATTTGCTTTCTTCTCTATTTCCTAATGTTTTAGGACTTGGTCACCTATGTTTAGGAATAAGAAAACACTGTATTCTGCTGTTTTCTCTCTATATTCTACAAATAACTGGCATGAAAAAATTGCACGTGAATAGGGAAGGAACAGTAAGAGATTGGGGGGAAAAGTGTGTAATTTGAGTTAGTTCTTGAACTGGAATTGACAGATTAATCAGTTCAGTTCAGTTCAGTCACTTAGTTGTGTCTGACTCTTCGTGACCCAATGGACTGCAGCACTCCAGGCTTCCCAGTCCATCACCAACTCCCGGAGCTTACTCAAACTCATGTTCATCGAGTTGGTGATGCCATCCAACCTTCTCATCCTCTGTCATCCCCTTCTCCTTCCACCTTCAATCTTTCCCAGCAACAGGGTCTTTTTCAACGAGTCAGTTCTTCGCATCAGGTGGCCAAAGTTTTGGAGCTTCAGCTTCAGCATCAGTCCTGCCAATGAACATTCAGGACTGATTTCCTTTAGGATGGACTAGTTGGATCTCCTTGCAGTCCAAGGGACTCTCAAGAGTCTTCTCCAATACCAGATTTCAACTCAAAGGTTAATAACACAGATTAATATTCATAGATTAATAACACTGGGGAAATCTAAAAGACATAAATCTGTAAGAAAAATTAGCATTTTTTTCTTGTGTTTAAAAGCATGATGTAGGGAGATAGAGCTGAAAGAACCCAACTTTGTAGTTTTTCATTTATTTAATACTTAAAGTTGTCATTGTTCTTTGTGATTCATTTACCTACCACCATGCCTTTGAGTCCTTCACCAAAACTACAAATGGAAAACAAACAAACATACAAATAGAGAAAAAGGGACTCAGTTAAATGAGGAAAAGGTAGCATTCATGAGAATGTAAGTGTGTGTGGCTGGGGGTCGGTGGGGAGGAAGAATGGCATGAATGTGCTGGCTCCACAGGAGTACACGCTCCCATGATAAAGCACCATGAAGTCCTCCTCACAGATAAAGAAGATATGCAACTATCAGAAACTCAATTAAATGTTAACATGTTAGCAGATGAAATTAGTTAGCTACATGCTCTATAAAACTTAAGTCTTACTTCTATTTGTTCTATAATAGTGTGAAAAGAGACAAAATGTGTCAGGAAAGAAAGTGAACATGAGGAAAACACATGTCTTATCTAATTGAGAAGCCTACTGTCAGGTAGCACCGTCAGTTGCTACCATTCATCTTTTATAATTTCCAACTACAAACTCCTGTTCTAATCATCTACCTTGTCTTCAGCAAATGTTTTTGATATGTTTGACTTCTTTTTTTTGTTTGTTTGTTTGAGTAGACCATAATCAGTTATTTTTCTTCAAGGCTAATTATAAAAACATGTTAATAAAAAGAAAGAAAAAGAAAAATGCATGCTTCACTCATTTTCCTGAGGCAAACTTTCTACAGCAGTCTGGTCTTAGATAAAGGCAGAATGTGAAAAGACCCTTTTTTCTTGTCTTCCCTAGGTTGCCCAGCATGTGAGATTCAGGATAGATTTATACTTTATTCATGGTAACATGTGGCCTTTGGTTTTCTTGTCTTTTCCCTTCACCTCAGAGATACCATCAGAGTTAAGTAGCTTTTCCTGGACATAAATTTTGGATTCTGTACAATAGGGAAGCAAAAGAAATAATCTATAAATTGCTCTAGTTTGGATATTTCTGTGGTTGCATTGTTTGAAAATTTAAGAAAGGTATTTGAATACTACTCTAAAATTGAAACCAGAAAAGGACTTCAAAGCATCAATCTAAATTTTCCAAACTTTCTGAGAAGATAGTTCTTAATTTAAGATTCACTGTTAGGTGTGGATGAGAATTGCTAGCTTACCTGAACCAGCTGCTACCAACTCATGTTATGTTCATAATAATGAAGTGAAAATTTTGGCAAGTGAAATCTGTTTAAAACCTAAGAGGCTGGAAGCATCTGTCAAACAGTGTATTCAGGCCCAAACCTAATGGTTTACAAACCAGATGATGATTGCGTACATGTTATGAATTGCTGTTGTATGTTGCTTTCCCAAGTTTTGTATACAAAGTGGTGAAAGTTTTCATTCTACTGATGTGACTCATAAATACAACAGATGAGATGTTTGATAAAAACACTGCTGTCATTTCTAATGAATTCATAAGCTATTGTTCAACTCGCTTTTATGCTACAGGCTCAGCTGAGAGCCCAGGAGTTTGTGTTTAATCAGACACCATAAATATATATCTTTCCAGATCACTGTGATAATGACCCCTAGGATTTTTTGGAAAAGCCTAACTTCTAAGTCTGTCAAGTTTGATTTAAGAAGACTCAGCTTAGCCTCTTGGAAGAGCTCATTTCCTTTTTATTTTTTATTTATTTATTTTTTCATTTATTTTTATTAGTTGGAGGCTAATTACTTTACAATATCGTAGTGGTTTTTGCCATACATTGACATGAATCAGCCATGGATTTACATGTGTTCCCCATCCTGAACTCCCCTCCCACCTCCCTCCCCATCCCATCCCTCTGGATCTTCCCAGTGCACCAGCCCTGAGCACAGTCTCATGCATCCAACCTGGACTGGTGATCTGTTTCACACTTGATAATATACATGTTTCAATGCTATTCTCTCAGATCATCCCACCCTCGCCTTTTCCCACAGGGTCCAAAATTCTGTTCTATACATCTGTGTCTCTTTTTCTGTTTTGCATATAGGGTTAACATTACCATCTTTTTAAATTCCATATATATGCGTTAGTATACTGTATTGGTCTTTATCTTTCTGGCTTACTTCACTTTGTATAATGGGCTCCAGTTTCATCCATTTCATTAGAACTGATTCAAATGAATTCTTTTTAATGGCTGAGTAATATTCCATGGTGTATATGTACCATAGCTTTCTTATCCATTCATCTGCTGATGGGCATCTAGGTTGCTTTCATGTCCTAGCTATTATAAACAGTGCTGCGATGAACATTGGGGTACACGTGTCTCTTTCAGATCTGGTTTCCTCAGTGTGTATGCCCAGGAGTGGGACTGCTGGGTCATATGGCAGTTCTATTTCAAGTTTTTAAGGAATCTCCACACTGTTCTCCATAGTGGCTGTACTAGTTTGCTTTCCCACCAACAATGTATGAGGGTTCCCTTTTCTCCACACCCTCTCCAGCATTTATTGCTTGTAGACTTTTGGATAGCAGCCATCCTGACTGGCATGTAGTGGTACCTCATTGAGGTTTTGATTTGCATTTCTCTGATAATGAGTGATGTTGAGCATCTTTTCATGTGTTTGTTAGCCATCTGAATTTCTTCTTTGGAGAAATGTCTGTTTAGTTTTTTGGCCCATCTTTTGATTGGGAAAATGTATTTATCTTTAATTGGAGGATAATTATTGTACAATGTTGTGTTGGTTTCTGCCATGAAAGTGAAAGTGAAAGTCGCTCAGTGTCCAGCTCTTTGCAACCCCATGGACTATATGGTCCATGGGATTCTCCAGGCCAGAATATTGGAGCTGGTAGCCTTTCCCTTCTCCAGGGGATCTTCCCAACCCAGGGATGGAACCCAGGTCTCCGGCATTGCAGGCAGATTCTTTACCAGCTGAGCCGCAAGGAAGGCCCAAGAATACTGGAGTGGGCAGCCTATCCCTTCTCTAGCAGATCTTTTTGACCCAGGAGTCAGACTGGGGTCTCCTGCATTACAAGTGGATTCTTCACCAACTCAGCTACCAGGGAAGCCCCTGGTATGTATGGTTTCTGCCATATATTACCATGAATCAGCCATAGGTATACATATGAGAGCTCACTACTATATAAGCTTTTTATACTTTCAAGTCATCATTCCCTGTAGTCTGACTTCCCCTTTGAGTATAATCAGAGGATAGCTGTAGTACATTCTCAAAGCTACTAACACACAGAAAACTACAGTTCATAGCAGGAAAGCAGAAAGGCTGGGTATAGCAGGAAAGCATAATGGTGTTTGAAGTGAATTTTGAGACTGAAAGAGAAAGAATTTAAAGAAATGCCTGTATTTATAACTTCCAGAGAGGAAAGCTTTAGATTGCCTTTTTCTGTCAGTCAGTTATAAGAATTGCTAGGTGGTCTGCAACAACTGAAACAATCATATTTTACACAAGGAATGCCCATCATCATGCTAACACAAAACCTTAGGTTTTCCTCCAGTTGTCTGCAAGTGTAGTCAAGCCTTTTCAGGATTTTCCCTTTTTTTTCCCCTTTGTATATTCTCTTCTCATTAGAGTCTGACTGGAAACCTTGTTATTCAATGGCAAATCACTCAACTGATGGTGCACACATTTTTGGCTTAATTAGATGCAGAGTGCTGAGACTGCAGTGGGTAACAGATTCAGCTTTTGCAGCATCACGAAAAGGGGAGGATCTTTTATTTTGATTGCTTTCCCTAGAAAGGAATGACTTCATTATTTAGAATTAAAAAACAATCTTTGTAATGGATCCAATTTGATGATTTAATATCTAACAAGATTATGAAGAACCTTGTTTTAAAAATATGGTCCAATACTAGGAATTTGACAGCACAGTGAAATTTCATTCTTTTCTAAAATAAAAGTTTTATTTTTGTCCATTTATTTCTCTATTGAAAATAGTAGGGGGAAAGTGAATTTTAGCATACACATGTAAAGGAAAATCTTATATGTTACCATCTGAGCCACCAGGGAAGCCCAGGAATACTGGAGTTGGTAGCCTATCCAGCGGATCTTCCTGCCTCAGGAATCAAACCGGGGTCTCCTGCATTGCAGGCAGATTCTTTACTAGCCGAGCTACCAGGAAAGCAGAGGAAAATCTATATACTAGGAATGAGTGACCAGAAGAAGAACCTTTGTCCCTTTCCCAAACCAGGAATCGAACTCAGGTCTCCTGCATTGCAGGAGGATTCTTTAACGCTGAGCTACCAGGGAAGCCCCTCCTTTCAGTTCAGTTCAGTTGCTCAGTCATGTCCAACTCTTTGCGACCCCATGAATCGCAGCACGCCAGGCCTCCCTGTCCACCATAACTTCTGGAGTCTACCCAAATCCATGTCCATTGAGTTGGTGATGCCATCCAGCCATCTCATCCTCTGTCGTCCCCTTCTCCTCCTGCCCCCAATCTCTCCCAGCATCAGGGTCTTTTCCAATGAGTCAACTCTTTGCATGAGGTGGCCAAAGTATTGGAGTTTCAGCTTCAACATCAGTCCTTCCAAAGAACACCCAGGACTGATCTCCTTTAGGATGGACTGGTTGGATCTCCTTGCAGTCCAAGGGACTCTCAAGAGTCTTCTCCAACACCACAGTTCAAAAGCATCAATTCTTTAGCACTCAGTTCTCTTCACCATCCAACTCTCATATCCATACATGACTACTGGAAAAACCATAGCCATGACTAGACGGACCTTTGTTGGCAAAGTAATGTCTCTGCTTTTAAACATACCCTTCCTTTAGCTAGCAATTATTTAATGCTTCAATGACTCAATTTAGAATTCATAGTTTTATAGATTGTTGATTCAAAACACAACAGCTATAAAGTTACACCAAAATTATGACAAATCATGATAAATAAAACTGTACAGAATGGGTCAGACTAGAATATTTTAATTTCTTACATCTAGAAATATTTTATATTAATACTTGATAACCTATCTAAATTATATTTATTGGGTTTTTAGAAGCAAAACGTTAATCTAGGTTGACTCTATCTGCCTCCAAAGTTCCCAATGAGATAGCTCAATCAATGCCAAAGCCAAGTGCTAAATATGTGTACCACTTCTACCATAGACAATTAGTGAGGGGTCCTATCAGTAAGTGAGGACAAGAACTCCTATCTGCTAGAGCACCTCTTCTCCCTTCTGTCTAGTGCATTTGATAGGAGGTCTCCCTTGGTCTTCTTTGGTACACCCTTAAGAAAACAATCTGGTCACCCTTCAGCCCATGCTTTAGGGTAACAACCTTCTGTCTGGTTCATTGGAGGAGAATCCCAGCCCCCTTACTATCTTACAGTAAAAGACACTATATTAAACATTGGGGATGTAGCGATTGTTAAGATTGACATGGTCCATGTTCTCATGCACCTAGTGATGATGACTTCTAACCAGTCATTTATAAATACGAAGAGATATTTTAAAATCTCCTAACATATAAAGAAAACAGGCTGCTTGAAAAAGAAGTATTCTATATGTTGGGACATAATACTGTGTTGTGAGAAAAACCCAATATGAATTAGCTTAAGCAAAAACAAATACAAAAAACGGGGGAGAAGAGAATGGAATTTAGAAGCTTACACAAACAGAAAAGGCAAGGGTATAACTGTGGTAGCTTAGTTGCTAAGTCGTGTCCGACTCTTGTGACCCCATGGACTGTAGCCTGCCAGGCTCCTCTGTCCATGGGATTTCCCAGGCAAGATTACTGGAGTGGGTAGCCATTTCCTTCTCCAGGGGATCTTCTCAACCCAGGGATTGAACCCGGGTCTCCTGCATTGCAGACAGTTTCTTTCCCAACTGAGCCATCAGGGGAGAAGACACTCACTTTATTATTACTAAGACTAGGGTATAACTAGCTTTAGTAATAATAACTGAAATGAGGGATTTGGAACTGCAACAAGAATGTCACCATAAATTTACTCTGCTTATAAGAATGTCTTGGCCTCATTCTCCTGCTGCATATGGGTCTTATCCTCAAGGTCACGGAGCATAGTTGCTGGTTACTCTGGATTCTAACACTTTCAGCTATAAAACTTTAACAACATTTTTACAAAAGACTAAAAGCCTTCCTTCCAGCTGGTAAAAGTCTCAAGACAGGATTATGATTGGTCCAGCTTATGACTGTATGACTAGAGCAGCCACTGTGGTTAGAATGATGGAGCACTGTGATAAGTTTAGCTTGTGGGCTTCCCTGGCAGCTTAGCTGGTAAAGAATCTGCCCGCAATGCAGGAGACCCTTGTTCAATTCCTGGGGAGGGGATAGGCTACCCATTCCAGTATTCTTGAGTATCCCTGGTGGCTCAGATTGCAAAGAATCTGCCTGCAATGTGGGAGACCTGGGTTCGATCCCTGGGTTGAGATGATCCCCTGGAGGAGGGCATGGCAACCAACTTCAGTATTCCTGCCATGGACAGAAGAGCCTGGTGGGCTACAGTCCAAGGGGTTGCAAAGACTGAGACACTACTGAGCGACTAAGCACTGCACTGCGGGGTATACTTGGATTGGGAGCCCCCCACCAGAAAGGCATGTTTCGGGTGGTAGAAGAACACTGGAATCAGAAATGAAGGCTGATGGAGAATGATGATGATAACACCAATTGACACTAGGGATACTGCTCATGAAGAACTGTCAGAGAAACTGGAGTAAAACACAGTTACTGAATAAAACAAGAGACAACTTAAAATGCAATTTCTAAGAACTGAGTAAAATACATCCTTAAAAGAGCAGTTTTTCATGAAACTAAAGGAAAACACATCTATGGTATTCATGTATTGAGAATGACAATGAGACAATGAGTCCAACCAAAAAAATAACCCAATGGATTGCTTTATGGAAATGGAAGGCAATGTTAAATAGAATTTATACTAAAACACACATTTAGCATTAACTATATACTAAGCAGGCTTCCCAGGTGGCGCTCATGGTGAAGAACCTGCCTGCCAATGCAGACGTGGGTCTGATCTCTGGGTTGGGAAGATCCCCTGGAGGAGGACATGGCATCACACTCCAGTATTCTTGCCTGGAGAATCCCATGGATACAGGAGTTTGGCAGGCTACAGTCCATAGGGTTGCCATCAGACACGACTGAAGCAACTTAGCATGCACGCACACATCTATACTTAGGTATGTGTGTTAGTTGCTCAGTCATGTCTGACTCTTTATGACTCCCGTGGACTATATCCCACCAAGCTCCTCTGCCCATGGGATTCTTCAGGGAAGAATACTGGAGTGGGTTGCCAGTTCCTTCTCCAGGGGCTCTTCCTGACTCAGCGATCAAACCCAGGTCTTCCACATTTCAGGCACATTCTTTACCATCTGAGCCACCAGGGAAGCCCATACTAATGTATACAACATTGATATACACAGTGGGGCTTATGCAGTGGCCTTCAGGTGCTTGAAGCTTGAAGTTGCCTGTACCTTCTCCTCAATGCATTTCTATGGAACTAGAGAAGCTAGGAAGTTGTGCCATAAATATCCCCCTACACATTCTCACATTTATTTTATTTTTGTTTTGTGGTAGTAATTCTATTGAAGTATATTTTATACAAGGCAAAACACACATGATAAAATACACACCTCTCAAAAATATAGGTTGAAAAGTTTTGACAAGTGTATGCATCTGTGAAACAACCATTCAAATTATCTGAATCAAGATAAAGATCTATGACCTCTTAGTGGTAAGACCTAAGATAAATCAACTGTGAAACTGCAATGTGTGGGAGCTTAATCATTCCAGGTTATTTATAAATCAAATCTAATGATATCCTTATATATGTGAAGCAATGAGATGTGATCTATAGCCTTAAATATTTCCTTTACTATAAGGAAAGAACTGTTGAATATAATTTAATAAAGTTTTCAGTTCAAAATGGAAAAAAAGTGCAAGAAAATAAACATAAAGTAGAGGCATAAATTCAGGAAACAAGAGGCAGCAAATAAGTTACAAAGCAGAAATGAAGAAGCATTAATCAAAAGAGTTACGAGCTTGTGTCTTGAAAAGAAAAGTAACATATAATATGCACAAATGTGAGGAAATGGATAAAGAATAAAAGAGGGAAAAACAAGTGCATAACTTTAAGAAAAGAGATATAATCACACTTTTTTATGGAAGAGAGATTTAAAATGATAAGAAACAGAGGAGCCTGGTGAGCTACAGTCCACGGAGATTCTCCAGGCAAGAATTCTAGAATGGGTTGCCATGCCCTACTCCAGGGAATCTTCCCAACCCAGGGAGCAAACCCAAGTCTCCTGCATTGCAGGTGGATTCTTTACTGTCTGAGCCACCAGGGGAGCCCAAATTTATGCTAATAATGTTAAAATAAAAAAGCACTATTTTAAAATATAGATTCAAAAAGGAAAATGCTGTACTACAAATAATACAAGAAAATAACTTCACACCTTGGATTGGTAAATGCCTTTGTGAACATGACTCCAAATTCAGAAGCAATAAAAGAAAAGCTCTGCATTAAAATACTATTAAAAAGTAAAAGCTACTACATGGAAAAATATATAAATTTAAGAATAACAAATTGGTGAATTCTTTTTGTAAGACATGTAAGGATCAAAATGTTAATCTCTTTACATTTAAAGAGTTCTTACCAATTAATAAGAAAAAAGGACAAGTCAGTATAGATATAAGCAAATTACATAGACCACTCACAGAAGCATAATTAAATGACCAATTAAAAACTGAAAAGATGCTCTCACTATTAAAGTCAAAAGGACAGGAAAACCTAAAGAACTGAGGGGAATCAATGTTTTACCAACCAATCTGAGAAAGAATTTAAACAATAAATAAGATCTGGTTTCAGGGAGGAGATGGGAAAGCAAGCACTCATATACAGTACACATGAGTATAAGTCTGGCTCTTCCAGTGGACAATTTTGTAATAATTGAAATATTTAAATCTGTATCCTCTACGACACAACAATTCCAATTCTAGGAATCACTAAAGAAGCAATCAACAAGTTAAAAGATACACACACAAGAGTATTTATTACAGCAGTTTATAAAAATAAAAATTAGAAAGCTAAATATCCCTCAAGAAAGCTGAGCTCCAAAGAATTGATGCTTTTGAACTGTGATGTTGGAGAAGACTCGGAGAATCCCTTGGACTGCAAGGAGATCCAACCAGTCCATCCTAAAGGAAATCAGTCCTGAATGTTCATTGGAAGGACTGATGTTGAAGCTGAAACTCCAATACTTCGGCCACCTGATTCAAAGAACTGAGTCATTGGAAAAGACCCTGATGCTGGGAAAGATTGAAAAAGAGAGGAGAAGGGGACGACAGAGGATGAGATGGCTGGATGGCATCACCAACTCAATGGACATGAGTTTGAGTAAACTCTGGGAGTTGGTGATGGACAGGGAGGCCTGGTGTGCTGCAGTCCATGGGGTCGCAAAGAGTCAGACACAACTGAGCGATTGAACTGAACTGAACTGAATATCCCTCAACATGATTTGATTATATATACAGTCTATAGAAGATGAACTTGAATTATACATACAGAGAAGGGTGAAAGACCAAATATTTCTCATTCCTATTTTCATAAAGTTTAACTGGATCACAGCTAACGCATACATTTAATCACTGGCTACAGATGCTTTTGAGCTCAAATGTAGAATTAAGTAGCTATGACCGAGACAGTACGATCACAAATCCTAACATATAAAGTATCTGAACCTTGACATTAAGTCTGCCAAACTCTGCTCCACTGATAGAGAATAACACATACAGTAAATAAAATAAGAAAAAAAATTGTTATACAATTATATATATGAATAGATAGACAGGTATTCTAGAATTGTTTAGTAAGAACATCACAAGTGAACCTACCTGAATCTGTCTGAGATGGTTAATTCATTGAACTATCTTTGAATCATCGATCTGAACATAAATTTTCAGCATACAGATCATAGGTAAAGATGTAAAGATGAACTGGAGTGCAGAGATGTAGATGATATAAATGATAGAGCTAAGTTTAAACTCAGTTATTATGTGAGCAACTTATTGTATTTATTGTATTTCCTTTATAGATAGATTTGTGTGTGGGGGGAGGTGTATGGTTTACATCTTTCTTTTAGAAGCTAAACTGAACAAAGTCACAAATTTTTACTTACTGTAGTAAGGACAAGTTGTTAAATAAGCATGTCAAAATGTACAATGGTGCATCTCATCTGAAAGTGGACATATTCTTCTAGTTAATTTCTTATTCAAGTTGATCTATTAAAATGATTATTCTTTTCATATAGTAAAATGAAGTGGAATTTGTGGAGCTGTAGATGTGTGTGACTGAGCTATTATCTAATTGAACACAATAACTCAATTATCACAGATATAGTTGGAGGTACTGCAATTTATTATATTACATTTTTATTATAATCCTTTCTACTATAGCCAAAACAGCTTTGGAGAGGTCGAGTTCAGAAAGGGAAAAAAATTTATGCTGCTTTTATTTTAAATCATCCAAGAGTACTTTCTTTACTCACATACAGTCTCCTCTTGCAAGTTTCCCCCCTTCCAGTTTTTAGAAAGAAATATCTAACATTTCTCTCCACAGTTTCTTTCCAAGTGGGCTATTACTAATGTCAACAAAAGCAATAGGCTATCCTCTGTAGATTTAGAAAGAGCAGTTGGACAGGCATGAATGACCCCTGTTTGCTTAGAGTAAAATGTAGTGCTTACCTCTATATTCAGCAGTTTTAGAGAATTTCCAGGAGGAAAATTGTGCTTTAAATCAGTACTCTGATTCAAATTCCATCCCGTAGAAGATTATAGAGTTCTATGGTAGTACTCATGAGCTGTTCAAAATTTGTTTCCTAAAAATGCATTTTAAAATTATTTTTGAATTGATCGTTAAAAATACACATATACCTAAGAATTCTATATCAAATTTTAATGCACTGACAATTATCAAACCCATTTGTTTGGGTTCCTCCCTTATTTTTATGGAGACTTTAAAATAAAGCTCTTTTTCCCCAACTCTGTGTATACCTGAGTATTGAAAATGTCATTTGGGAGAATTGTAGCTCTGACTGTTTTCTTTATTCTCAATTCCGATTAATCTTTGTTGATTCCTGTAAGATTTTCAGGTGAGTGCACACTGGTCATAAAGACATTATGCATGGCAGCTGGCTTTCTGGATGCTCTCCTCCATTAAAACAACTTTTCCCTTACATTCCTCTGAGCATCTGCTTCCATGGTGACTGTTGGGAGTCATTAAAGCAGAGAATGAGAGCTGTTCTGAGGTCTTCAGTTCTTTTTTTTAAAATTTTAACCAAATGGCTTTAATTTTTTTTGATTAAGCTATATTTGACATATATTATATTAGTTTCAGATGTATAATATAGTGATTTGATGTTTTTGTACATTACAAAATGATCACTGCAAGTCCAGTTAACATCTGTCACCATACAATGTTGTTACAATATTATTGACTATGTTCCCCATATATACATTATATCCCTGTGACTTATTTATTTCATAGTTGGGAGTTTATACTTCTTAACTCCCTTCACATATTTCATGCATCCTCATCCCAGCAACTGCCCATTTGTTCCCTGTATCTGTGAATCTGTTTTCATTTTGCTTTATTTATTCATTGTTTTGGTTTTTAGATTCACACATGAATGGAATCATATGATATTTGTTTTTCTCTGTCTATTTCACTTAGCATAACACCCTCTAGGTCCATCCATGTTGTTGCAAATGGAAAGAATTCGTTCTTTTTGCCACTGAGTAATACTTCATTGTGTGTGTGGGCATCAAGCTTTTTATTCATTCATCTATAAATAGACATTTAGGTTGCTAATGTAAACAGTACTACAATAAACAGTGGTACATATATCTCTTTGATTTAGTGTTTTCATTCTCTTCAGGTAAATATCCAAAAGTGGAATTGCTAGATCATACAGTAGTTCTGTTTCTACTTTTTTGAGGAAATTCCATGTTGTTCTGGGGCTTCCCTGGTGGCCCAGTAATAAAGAATCTGCCGGCTAATGCAGGAGATGCAGGAAGCCTAAGTTTGATCCCTGAGTCAGAAAGATCTCTTGCAAAAGAAAATGGCAATCCAATCTTGTATTCTTGCCTGGGAAATCCCATGGACAGAGAAGCCTGGAGGGCTATAGTCTACGGAGTTGCAAAAGAGTCAGATACAACTTAGCGACTAAACAACCACCACCATTACCATATTGTTTTCCACACTGGCTGCATCAATTTACATTCCCACCAACAGTGCACTAGAGTCCCCTTTTCTCTACATTCCTGTTATGTATAGTCTATGTCAGAGCTCTGGAGCCACTCTATCCCTCCAGAGCACCCACGTGAGTTCTTTCAGTCAGGGCTCCAAAAGGTTCAGGGGCATCAGCTCACCACATCATCTTGCCACAGAGTAACAGTCAGCTGAGCAATAGTAAGCAAATCCACAACATATTATATTGTAATACAGGTAGCTTGGCATTAATTGTGAGTTCTGAAATCTTCCAGTCATAGGTTTATATTCAGAACAGGAAAGTCAATAGTTAATTTTAATAATTTAACTTAGAATAAAAAATTCCATTCTAATCTGTTTTCAAGTTTTTAGATTAGTTTAATTGAAAAGCAAGCTGAGAATATAGGTAAGCAGCTAAAAATTATTACCATCTGCAAATATATATTTATATGAAACAGGATTTTCCCAAGAATGCTCCCTCTAAAGTTCTTTCTGATCTATTCCCTTCCCACTGACTCCTTTGACACCATTCCAAATCCCTGTTTTTTGGAATTCCAAATATACTTTCACTGTGATGAAAGTCATGTGGCTTCTGGAATGACACTGACTTCCCCTATCCTCACTACTGGGCCTTGAGACTTTCAGCTGTTTATTTTTTTGGAACATTTGTGTCCTTACCAGGAAACCAAGATAGATTAAATGAGGTTATTATGTGAGTGCTGTGCTGTGCTTAGTCACTCAGTGGTGTCAGACTCTTGAATAGCCTAGCACAATAAATGTTAGTTCCTTTTCTTTCATTAAATACATGTAATTTTTAATACTCTGGAGGGATTTTTCTGGTGCTCTATTAAATTGTAAGCTCTATGACAAAGAGGATTCAATTGTGTGCAACTTTCCAAATAATAGGCACTTGATATTTTTTGTTTAAACAAAAAAGAGATAATAAATGGATCACTCTAATCAAGATCAATGGGATAGTTTAACAGACAAATTTCTTGCAATAATAAAAGTAATCATCATATTCTATACAGTACTTTTAGTCCTAAGAATTAAAAATAAAACAATCAGGATTCATCACACTTTATAACACACATAGTGAAAGATGATAAATAATGACCCACAACTGTGGAGGAAAACTCTTCAGTTCCTAAATATCAGTAATTCTCATTTCATAAGAAGCAGAATACACATGATTTGTCTTAAAACTATACAACAAAGCAATGAAAGGTTAAAAGAGAACTAGAACAAGACCACTTCTCTGAGAAAACTACTCTTTCCTTAATAGCATTTTTTAACTAAAAACAAAGGAGTTACTATGGTCTAGAACCAGACAACCATTACAGGATTTTGACCAGAATCATTGCATGATCTAGTGAGGATTCCCAACATATTGGAGTGAGGTGAAATTTTAAAAAAAGAAGCATACTTACTGTATAAGAATAAAGTCACTGTGATACCAGTGTCTTCTAGAATACCGGTGTCTTCTAGAAAATAGAGGTGTTTCGAGAAACCTGCAATGAAAGAAAAACACGAATGATATTTAGAGCATCCTTCTACCCTCCAGGATTCATATGCTAGGGAATGATTTCATAAGAATCTTTCCATTAATTTTCTTTTTTTTTTCTTTGGCCGCTCCACATGGAATGTGGGATCTTAGTTCCCTGTGCATGTGTACTAAGTTGCTTCAGTTGTGTCTGATTCTTTGCGACCCTATGGACCACAGCCTGCCAGGCTCCTCTGTCCTTGGGATTCTCCAGGCAAGAATACTGGAGTGGGTTGCCCTGCCCTTCTCCAGGGGATCTTCCCTACCCAGGGATCAAATTCATTCCCCCTGCATTGAAAGTGCAGAGTCTCAACCAGGGACTGCCAGGGAAGTCCCCCGTTAGATTATTTTATTTAGAATTCCTTCATTTTCTTTTAATTAAACTTACAATCATAATTATTTAGGAAAGCATGCAAGGCAATAACATTAAAATGAAAAAAAAAATAACACTGATACATGAGTTCCTTATATATTGAACAGCTAAGCAGAAGTAGGTTGGAAGCAGACTGAAAATAGGAAAGGAAGGTGTTAGGTTCTTAATGTTGCTAGACACTCATGTAAATCAACTCTGAAGAGAGAGGCAACTGGTTTTGAGCAATATAATTGTTCACTGAAAGTTGAAATTCCTAAACAAAGGGATGGTTTGTCATGAAGAAAATGGGTAACACACTGAGTAAGATTTGTAGTTTTTAACAACAATTTACATCCTGGCATAATATTGACACTATTCCATTTTTACATTTTTACTTTTTGAACACAAAAGGTCATCTTAGGAAAGCAGAGTAGATATTGATATATTTTATATTATGTATTTATGCGTGTAGAGATGTGTGTGTGTGTATGTGCACATATAACATTCCCATCACACATGCAGATACACAACATACACGTGCGTGCGTGCACACACACACACACACACACACACTTACCTACACATTGGAATCTTTCACCATTCTGGTCTACTGATGGAAATGAATATAGACAGGAGTGAGAGAGAGAGAGAGAAAAGAAAAAGAATTGAAACATACTGTAAATAGATGGAGTCTTGTTTACAGCAATTCTTTAACATTTGTTTTATAACAGTTGTTTCCTCGTTCAGCCCACACCAGCTGTTCCCCAAATATAGAGTTTTTAATACCAATACACTGTGCACCAACACAATTCTCCATAAAATGTTTAATGCATTGTAATCTTTGTCTTATTACTGCTCTTGCTCTGACTACATCCAGCCCATCCCAAATTTCAAAAGAATTTTAGGGAAGTAGCCATTTGTGGAATGGAAAAAATTATTTCTGTATTTCAAAGCTATAAGGTGGCTGATGAACAAGGTTTGCTAAAAAAAAAAATGTTTCCTGCACCAGGACTGTGTTTAGCCTTTAAATACCACTGTGAATGTTAAGCCAGATGCATTATTAATAAATGTCATCTTTTCAAGTGAGTTCAGTATTAATATTGATACAAACTTTCTTCCTGCTCTTAATTTTCATTTCAATAAAGATATGAATGTTGGCAAGCACTGTTATTGACAATTGATAAAATTATGCAAACACAATGTTTTTGCAGCTTTTGAGTAAATATTGCATGCTAATGAATTCCAAAGTGTTTTCTGTGTTCCTGTAGGAGCTGAATTTGTGTAGGTGGACCACACCATGGATGTGCTTTTCAAAGCCTGTTACACTTAATCTCAGCAGAGCTGTTGTTTGCCTCCTAATAAGCAATTTGGTAGTTTTATCATGAGCTCTGAGGCCCTCCAAAGATCATTTATATAATGACATCCTGTGAAAGCAAACCTCTCTAGAACTTTCTGAAGGTAATAATTAGTTCATATATTTGTTCTGTAGCCACAGTAGTGCTTTCAAAAAGCTTCCTGCTAATTTTCAGTCTAAATTGGATGCCACAGGTTTGTTCTTCAGTTGTAACAAAATGGTTTGGGGCATAGAGGGACATGTTTTGAAAAAGAGTTTTAAAATATCTAACTTGAGAAGGAAAACATTCACATAGCTAATGCTTCTTTTATACTCCTGTCCTTAGATTTTCAGGAGATAATTTGGGAAATTAATATATCAATGCAGGGAAGAAAACCTAAATAAAAGGAGAGTAGAAAGAAGTTAACAGTAGTTTACAAATACCCAAATGAGGTCTTTCTAAATAGACATGACGTCTAGAGTGGATTCTTGTTTCAAGAAATGCATCAATATAAATTATTTGAATGTTCATAAAAATTAAAGAATTATGCCCTACTGGGGACATTCTGAAGAAATTATTTAATGAAAGAAAAAGAATAAGTCTGAGTAAATTTAATGGTGTTATTAGTTTTGTCTTAAAAGCAGTATATTTCTACTCTGATGAATTTGGTCATAGCCACAATACAAAATAAAATTTGCTATGCATAAAAATTCTTTCCAAGGATAACAAATTAAAATTAGATTTTGAAATAGAATTAGGAAACTACCATATCAATAGCCTGCCAATATTTATGACTATTGAATTTATATGCCTGTAATACATGTATATGTAATATTTATGAAATATATAAACATACAACATAATTCATAAATATTATGTAAATTAGAAAATATACACAAAGTAGGAAATTTAAAAGGTTAAGATAAAAACAGACGTAAACAGATGCTTGGATTGTCAGTCTCTGAGGAATACTCTCTCTCCTTTGGAAAACACTTACTGTGTCAGGTATCACTCTAGGAACTTTGATATATTAACTCACTTAATTCACATAACAACTCTTTAGACCTGGTACTGCTAGCATCTTCCAATTATTTGGAAATGATTTATCTGTCTTAAAGGGAATCACTCTGCTCCTGGCATAGCCTGGCCTTGCTGTCCCCAGGCAAGGTGTTCAGGAATAGTTTGTAACAACTGTTCACTATTTTCTATATTGGATTTTTAAATAACATTTTATTTGCAGCAAACACATGTCTTAAAAGCATAAACTCCTATAAAAGAGAGTTAGTACATTTACCTTGAAACTTGACAGGTATGTATTTATTTCAAGCAGAGAACTTTCAAAAGGAAAAAAAAATCTAAGTATTTATTCAGAACATCCATTTTATCAATGCTTTTCCCTTCTCTTCTGGAATCAGTGCTCTTCATTATTACTCTGACCATGATTAAAAACTTAGAAAAAAGTAATACGCTTCCTCAATTTAAATTAATTGGATGACACGAAGTCTTCAATCTCTTCTTCTCCATCTCATTCCCTATGTAGGCTTTATGTTTTCCTCTCATGTAGTTACCAAATGCTTTCTTCATTGGATAATTACATTTCTAAGACTTCTTCCATATTACACCTATATTTGACTCTCACCTGTGGCATCTTATTTTTCTTTAACATTCCTGACTTTTTTCCTTTTCCTTTAATCCTTCCCTAGGATTTACTTTCCAGGCAGAAAGTAAATACCTACAGATTCTACATAACAAATGCTAATTGTTTGTAAGTACTAGTCCTTGGACCACTGGTCTTACAGAGTTTGAACTATCTGTAGCAAAATGAGAAATATAAGGTGTGTGCAAGTACACACACGTGCACACACCTATACAGCTCTATTAATAAAGATGCCAGGTGAAACTACCTTTTCCTGGGAAGGCGTCTCCTTTATTCTGGAATTATATACTTGCATTTTTAAAATAGTAATTATCCTGTTTCTTACACACAATGGCAATGGTAGATGAAGTGTCCTTTAAACTTTTTTTTATTATTTGCCAAAATAAAATTTGTTTACCAACAGTGCTTCCTTTTATTCAATTTTCAAATTATGGGTAAAAAATTCCTTATTTTTTTTAAATTCAAAAGGTTTTGGACTCAATCTTTCTTTGTTGACCAATTTGCAAGGTAACCCCTACATAACATGTTTCTTAATACATTATTTACTAAACTAAGCTACTGGATGCCATTCCATCAACTCCATTCCCTTCAACAATCATTTCACAGGAGTGGAAAAATCAGAATATGTTTGTCTTAGTCTATACAATGACCAAACTGTGTCACATATAGACAGGTACTTAATAAATAATGTCAATTCTGGTATTAGGAAGATCTTGTTGACATTTCAAAGTATTTTAGAAAAATCATTTGGTTTGATGGAATCATCTCTTTTAATCAATATACTTCTAAAATGTGGTAGAAAATAATTACGGGCAATACTGAGTACTGAAGTCAAAATGAATTTCATAACCAGTTAGCAGTAATTCAGAAGATGAAATAGGCAAGAGTGAGTATTACCTTCAGTAATAAACAGCAATGTATTCTCAAGGATTATGGATTTTTTACTGAACACTTAGACAAGGCACCTCTGAAGAGCTAAGTATCTTCTAAGTCAATTTAATTTGAATTTGGGTTCAGTAACAGGAATCCTGAATTTCACTTCTAGTTCCATCACTAAGCATTTGTGTGACCTTCGATGAATTACCTCACCACCCTGAATCTTAATTTTCTTGTTCTTAAAAGACAAGGCATGAATTAGATGATTTCTAAAATCTCTTGCAATTCTTATATTAAATGAGTCTGAGATCCAGCTCTTCTGATCCCAGAAAATAGCAACATTGTTATCCTGCTTTTGTGCCTGGAAATAATCTCTTCAAAGGAAAGCCTAATATTTGCAACAACATGGTTGAAACTGGTGGACATTATATTAAGTCAAATAAACCAGACACTGAAAGATAAATATTGCATGCTTCCACTTATATGTATGTGGAAGTTTTAAAAGTTAAACCTGTAAAGTGAAATGGAAGTCACTCAGTCATGTCGACTCTTTGCGACTCCATGGACTGTAGCCAACCAGTCTCCTCCATCCATGGAATTTTCCAGGCAAGAGTACTGGAGTAGGCAGCCATTTCCTTCTCCAGAGGATCTTCCTGACCCAGGGATCAAACCCGGGTCTCCTGCATTGTAGGCAGATGCTTTACCGTCTGAGGCACCAGGGAAATCCTGTAAAACCAGAGAAAAAGCTGAGGGATGAGGGAAATGGAAAGATGTTGGTCAAAGAGTATGAACGTTCAGTGATTGGGATGAATAAGTTCTGGAGATCTAAAGTACAGCCTGGTGATGATAATTAAAAATACTGTATCATATACTTCAAATGTTCTAAAAAGAAATATCTTCAATCAACTCTCAACACACACACAAGGGTAACTATGTACATGTGATGAATAGTATTTAGCTTGATTATAGGACCATATATAAATATATATGTGGTGTTGGAGAAGACTCTTGAGAGTCCCTTGGACTGCAAGGAGATCCAACCAGTTCATCCTAAAGGAGATCAGTCCTGGGTGTTCATTGGAAGGACTGATGCCACCTGATGCGAAGAGCTGACTCATTTGAAAAGATCCTGATGCTCGGAAAGATTGAGGGCAGGAGGAGAAGGGGAAGACAGAGGTTGAGATGGTTGCATGGCATCGCCGACTCAATGGACACGGGTTTGGGTGGACTCCAGAAGTTGGTGATAGACATGGAGGCCTGGCATGCTGCGGTTCATGGGGTTGCAAAGAGTTGGACATGACTGAGTGACCGAACCTAACTGAACTGAACTGAACTGATATATATATATATATACACATACATACATACACAGACATTGAATTGTAAACCTTAAATATATACAATTTCCATATGCCAAAGATACCTCAAAAGAGTCATTTTAAAAAGAGTCTCTTTCCCAAAAAAGGGAGAAAGAACTTCAGATTCTCCAAGTTTATTTGAGTAAGCAGAGCTGAGAACTGGAATCATGGAATCAAAACAAATCATAGTACTGCAGCCTCCTGGAATGGCCTTAATTATACTTGTATTAGCATAATTTTTAAAAAGCCATCAAAGTAAACTCAATTTGAAACCTCATAATAAAAATGGTATACAGTAAGTTAAGGCAAAGAATTTTGCAAAATAAAATTTAAGAACAGGTAACTTTTAAGTGGCTTAGAATCACTGTGATTAGACAACTCTTGTAAAAGCATAACAATAATACAGTTATGAATATAGTCCCTGGTGACTTACTGCTTGACTCATCCAAAATCGTGCCCTACCTACTCCCATTAAACCGTTATCTCCCATCAAAATATGACATCCAAAAACAACATGCCAGTAACTCTAAGCCTTGGGGAACTGCAATGAATATCATTCAAATTAATTCTGACTGACATTTTGGTAAATCACCTCTTGAAGTCAAGAAGGGAGCATTTTTAAAGCACTTTACCAGTGCCAAAGTAGTAAGGAGTAAAACCACAATCATTGTTCAGAAGGTGAAGCACAGGAGAGTTTGAAGCCAGAAAAATGGCAGCCATATCATCTCATCAATTATAGAAGGAGTTTTAATATCTGGCACTGCTTCTCACTTTGAATGAGATGGCTGTGAAGCACCTGATTCAGTATTTGGAGTCACTATCGCATAACGAAGCAGTCTTCATACTCTTCCTGAAGATCTGAAGAAACAGAACTGCTCAGGCAGAGTCTTTTTGCAAAACTGGAGGTGAGCGTTTCTCCCCATCTGAAGACATTCTGTATAAATATGCCGAGGCTCTCTATACAGAATGTATACTGCACAATTGCACTCGTCTCACATGCCAGCAAAGTAATGCTCAAACTTCTCCAAGCCAGGCTTCAACAGTATGTGAACTGTAAACTTTCAGATGTTCAAGCTGGATTTAGAAAAGGCAGAGGAACCAGAGATCAAACTGCCAACATCCGTTGGACCATCGAAAAATCAAGAGTTCCAGAAAAACATCTGTTTCTGCTTTATTGATGACGCCAAAGCCTTTGACTGTGTGGATCACAGCAAAATGTGGAAAATTCTTCAAGAGACAGGAATACCAGACCACCTTACCTGCCTCCTGAGAAATCTGTATACAAGTCAAGAATCAACAGTTATTCACTTCACTGACATCCACACCATATATTCCCTTAAAACTTAGGCAGAACAAAAGTTCATGGTACTTAGGCCAACCAGGTTAAGTGCAGCACCTTGTGTTTTCACAGGCCTTCCTACATTTAGAATCATCACAGGAGATGGGGCAAGAGTGGATGAAGACTGTTTCAGGACAAAATAATTGTTAGTAAGTGAAAGCACGACTGTATTATTCAGGAAGAATACTTGAGTGCCTTTATTTAACTAAAGTTGAATGTAAAAGTCAATTTGCACTTCTTTATAAATAACACTCTTTTTTAGAATTATAAGTTGTGAAAGCTTTGATGATTGTAGTTCAACTGTATTTCAGGTACCCTCAAGAGGTCACTGGATTCTACATTGGTTGCCTTTAGATACAATTCTTTGTAACAACAACAAAAAAAAAGAATCAACAGTTAGAACTGGACATGGAACAACAGACTGGTTCCAAATCAGGAAAGGAGTATACATCAAGACTGTATATTATCACCCTGCTTATTTAACTTATATGCAAAGTACATCATACAAAATGCCGGGCTGGATGAAGCACAAAATGGAATCAAGTTTGCCGGGACAAATATCAATAACATCAGATATGAAGATCTGGCACCCTTTTAGCAGAAAGCAAAGAAGAACTAAAGAACCTCTCAAAGAAAGTGAAAGAGGAGGGTGAAAAACCTGGCTTAAAACTCAACATTCAGAAAACTAAGATCATGGCATCCGGTCTCATCACTTCATGGCAAATAGATGGGAAAACAATGGAAACAATGACAGGCTTTATTTTGGGGGGCTCCAAAATCACTGCAGATGGTGACTGCAGCCATAAAATTAAAAGACACTTGCTCCTTGGAAGAAAAGCTATGACCAACCTAGACAGCATATTAAAAAGCAGAGACATTACTTAGACAAAGGTCTGTCTAGTCAAAGCTATGGTTTTTCCAGTAGTCATGTATGGGTGTGAGGGTTGGACTATAAAGAAAGCTGAAACCTCAATGAAGTACCATTACACGCCAGTCAGAATGGCTGCTATCAAAAAGTCTACAAGCAATAAATGCTGGAGAGGGTGTGGAGAAAAGGGAACCCTCTTACACTGTTGGTGGGAATGCAAACTAGTACAGCCACTAGGGAGAACAGTGTGGAGATTCCTTAAAAAACTGGAAATAGAAGTGCCATATGACCCAGCAATCCCACTCCTGGGCATACACACCAAGGAAACCAGATCTGAATGAGACACGTGTACCCCAATGTTCATCGCAGCACTGTTTACAATAGCCAGGACATGGAAGCAACCTAGATGCCCGTCAGCAGGTGAACGGATAAGAAAGCTGTGGTACATATACACTATGGAATATTACTCAGCCATTAAAAAGAACACATTTGAATCAGTTCTAATGAGGTGGATGATACTGGAGCCCATTATACAGAGTGAAGTAAGCCAGAAAGAAAAACACCAATACAGTATACTTACACATATATATGGAATTTAGAAAGATGGTAATGATAACTCTATATGCAAGACAGAAAAAGAGGACAGATGTATAGAACAGAATTTTGGACTCTGTGGGAGAAGGCGAGGGTGGGATGATCTGAGAGAACAGCATCAAAACATGTATATTATCAAGTGTGAAACAGATCACCAGCCCAGGTTGGATGCATGAGACAAGTGCTCGGGGTTGGTGCACTGGGATGACCCAGAGGGATGGGATGGGGAGGGAGGTGGGAGGGGGGTTCAGGATGGGGAATACATGTAAATCTATGGCTGATTCATGTCAATGTATGGCAAAAACCACTACAATATTGTAAAGTAATTAGCCTCCAACTAATAAAAATAATTGGGAAAAATAAACAAATAAGTAAGCTATTAAAAAAAAATTAAGAAACAAACAAAAAGAAAGCTGAGCATCGAAGGATTGATGCTTTTGAACTGTGGTGTTGGAGAAGACTCTTGAGTGTCCCTTGGACTGCAAGGAGATCCAACCAGTCCACCCTAAAGGAAATCAGTCCTGAATATTCATTGAAAGGACTGATGCTGAAGATGAAACTCCAATACTTTGGCCACCTGATGTGAAGAACTGACTCACTGGAAAAGACCCTGTTGCTAGGAAAGATTGAAAGCAGGACAAGTAGGGGACAACAGAGGATGAGATGGTTAGATGTCATCACCAACTCGATGGACATGAGTTTGAGTAAGCTTCAGGAGTAGGTGATGTAGAGGGAAGCCTGGTGTGCTGTAGTCCTGGGGTTGCAAAGAGTCGGACACGACTGAGCAACTGAACTGAACTGAAATGAATACCATCTCAATTGGAACATGCGTGATGGGACTTCATCAACAAGCACGTCTTGATTTAGAAATTCCCACTGTACAAATGGATCAGGTGAGATACATATGACAAGAGAAATATTTATGTACTCTCATATATACCTTATACAGAGATATATATGCTATTAGATATAAAGAGCTCAATAACTGACAAAAAGCTCTGGAAAAAACAAAATTTGTTCAAACATGAGGTCTGGCACTCATCAGCTGTTGGGTCTTAAAAAAGTTAATTTCTCTAAGACTCAGTTTTCTAAAATGTAAAATGTAGATGATGAAAACACATATTCATATGTCTGCTGGCAGAAGTAAATGAGATGATGTGCTGGGCATAAATTAACAAATGTTAGGTGCTATTGCTATTATATATAAATTATATATATTAATATTACATATAACTATAATAAGGCTTAAGCCCATTATAAGTGGCACTAATTATAAAATTATGATCTAGAATTCTACTTATAGTTCTACCTGGTGGCTCAGATGATAAAGAATCTGCCTGCAGTGTAGGAGACCCAGATTAGATTTCTGGGTTAGGAAGATCCCCTGGAGAAGAGAATGGCTACCCACTCCAGTATTTTTGTCTGGAGAATCCAATGGACAGAAGAGCTTTGTGGGCTACAGTCCACAGGGTCCCACAAAGTCGGACAGGACTGAGTGACTAACACCTTCACTTTTGTAAATAACAACACTTTTAGAGGGAGAAAGCTAGTATTCATTGAGCACATACTGCTCTAGACACTATGTTGAGTCCTTTACATAGATTTACACATATTAGCTCATTTAATCCTCTTGTCATAAAGAAACTAAGGTTCAAAGAGTTTATGACTGTTTACCCAAAGTGATACAGCTAAAAGTTGTTAAAGCTAGGATTTGTTCCTAAGTCTGTCCTCAAGGCCATCAGCCTAATCCTATAGTTAGAGATAACAAAACTATCAGCTAAGGCGCTTCCTCTTTCAGTCACCCCCTTCCTCACCCCAGCTCAGTGACACTGCTCTAATCAGATAGATCTTCATCCTTAATCACCTTGACCATTATAACAATGACCTAACTGGCCTCTTTGCCAGGATTTCCTCACCCCAATCTATTCTTACTCCCAGTTGCCAGAATAAACTACCAGAAGATCAGTTCCTAATCTTCAGTGATTCCCATTACTGACTGGACTAATTAAAATATATTAGCTTTTCAATATTTTCAATCAATTCAGTTCAGTTCAGTCGCTCAGTCGTGTCCAACTCTTTACAACCCCATGGACTGCAGCACTCCAGGCCTCCCTGTCCATCATCAACTCCCGGAGTTTACCCAAACTCAAGTCCATTGAGTTGGTGATGCCATCCAACCATCTCATCCTCTGTCATCCCCTTCTCCTCCCACCTTCAACCTTTCCCAGCATCAGGGTCTTTTCAAATGAATCAGCTCTTCGCATCAGGTGGCCAAAGTATTGGAGTTTCAGCTTCAGCATCAGTCCTTCCAATGAATATTCAGGATTGATTTCCTTTAGGATGGACTGGTTGGATCTCCTTGCAGTCCAAGGGACTCTTAAGAGTCTTCTCCAACACCAGAGTTGAAAAGCATCACTTCTTCGGCACTCAGCTTTCTTTTTAGTCCAACTCTCACACCCATACATGACTACTGGAAAAACCATAGCCTTGACTAGGTGGACATTTGTTGGCAAATATTCTCAATAGCCAGGTGTAAATCCCTCTTTTCACACTATTTCTTAGCTTAGAGTTGCTGGATAGTCCAGTTTACCTGGATGAGTCCTAGTTTCCTAGATAATGCCCAGCTACCCTGGGCTAAATTATCCTACTGCTATGTAAGTTAAAGATAACTTTAACTTCCTTGCTTTGCTGCCTTGAACAGCTTCCTGTCCATCCCATGTCATCCCCAAAACTTCTCTCATTTAGTCCCACCAAAATCCTACCCATATTCTGGGACTCAGCACATATATTGTTTCATTAATCAAACTTTTTCTGATCTTTCACCTCTCATTGTGATCATTCCCTCCTTTCAATATCCACAGTTCTATATCTGTGCCTCTACTATAGTACTTCAATTTTCTGCCATTCATTATCTGAGACTATCTCAAAAGTAGGAACTAGGTCTTATTCATTAAGTATCCCAGTGATTTGAATATAGCAATAGTTAGAGCCAACACTTACCTATCATTTACTACGTTCCAGGCATTGTTCTGAGATATTTTACATAAATTAACTCAACCCACACAACAAACCTATTAGGTAAGTGCAGTAGGTGTGGCAGGCAGCCTTTATGATGGACTTGTAATCATCTTCACCTCCTAGTAATTCACACTTGGCTGTAATCAACTCTTCTTGAGTATGAACTTGATACAGAGACTTGCTTCTAATAAATACAATATGGCAGAAATAATGAGATGTCACTTCTGAGGTTAGGTTACACGGAGACTGTAGCTTCCATCTTGTGCTTCCATCTTGTGGGAGGGGGTGGCTTCTCTGGGGCTGAGTTTGCCCTTTTCCCCTCCCCTCTGCCTCCTGTCTCCAGCGGGGGATGGGCCGGCTCTTCTCTGGAGTTTCTCAATCCCTTTGTTTTGCGAACAGCCGGCAGTGTGTTCGGGCGGGTTAATTTTGACCCTTGCTATCCCACAGCTTAAAAAAGCTCCCTCCGATTGCTCTCAGGGTCTTCGGGCCGGTCCTTACCCTAAGCAATGCCGCCCGCTCCTCTCCGTTCCGCCCCAGCTTGTTGCTGGCGGGTACGGGCGTCTGGGGTACTTTTCTGCTGGGAGTTGCTTTTAGGCACATAATCTGTGGGCCTTGTTTAATTTTCTTCCCAGTTAGATTGCCAAAAACTTCCCCCAGTCCCGCCAGTGCGAGGGTTTCCTGGTGATTGGAAACTTCCTCTATTAAGACTCCCTTCCCGGGACAGATCTCCGTCCGTAGCTCTTTTGACTCCCTTTTTATCTTTTATATTTTGTCTCCCTTCGAAGACAATGGGCTGCTTTTCTGGGCGCCTGATGTCCTCTGCTAGCGATCAGAAGTTGTTTTGTGAAATTTGCTCAGCGTTCAAATGTTCTTTCGATGAATTTGTAGGGGAGAAAGTGGTCTCCCCGTCCTATTCCTCCGTCATCTTGGCTCCTCCCCCCTCTCTCACACATTTTGAAAACAGCTGTCTTGGTAGGGCTGACAGTCTTGTTCAGAAGTAGCTGACTTTCTGAGGCTGAGCCTTGGTGTGCTGCAGGGTCTGTGCTGAGTGCAGCCTTGGCGTCACCCCATGTAGGTTCATCTCTGCATGGCGGGAGGGAAGTCTGGAATGACACTTCGCATAAGTCCTTGGCCCTCTCATGCCCTTAGTGCCTACAAGAGACACTCTTGCCAGCGACTGAAGCTCATTCCCCAGTGGCAACTGCAGCAGGAAGTTTAGATTATGTGAAGTGTGATCTGTCTTTGACTTCTGAGAATTTCTACTAAGGATCAGCCACTCTGGTGCTACAAGCAGCTGAGATCATTGGCCACAGCTTCCCTGCAAACCCTGCCTCATTGGATTTCCTGATTTCCAGAAGTGTACATGTCTTTAATTCCTCTAATTCCTAACCAAAATACCTTGGTGACTTCTGTTTTTCTGATCGAACTCAGATTCATAGGTTATGCTATGACTTGGCAATTTAATGGTTAATAGTGTCATTCATTAAACACAAAATCATTCCCCAATAGAAAATGTCTCTCAATTATTTTTGCCCAGGAGAACTTACAGAACTGCATTAATAAAAGCTGTAAGTACCCTTCTAATGTTAGCGAATTATATTACTATGCCTATTCCTAATGAATTTATTACTTACAGTTTCTAATAGTCCCTGGAATTCTTACTTTGGGGGAATAAAAGTGATGGAAGAGTTGAAAGTCACAGCACAATATAATGTTACTAATCATAATGAAAACATAGTTATTTCTGATATCATAGCCTATGGCTCAAATGCCAGACCTAAATTGCCTATGTTCAAATTCCAACTCTTACACATAATCACTGTCTCAGTTTCTTCCTCTATAAAATGGGAATAAGATCTTATTGAGTAGTCGTGAAGAATAAATGAGTTAATAAGTGAAAACTTGTTAAAACTGTGTCTAGCTCTACAACAAACACGGTTATTATGTCTGTATTGTTATTTTATTATCATTATTACTTAGTCACAATAAGTGGCAAGAGGGCCAAATCATGAACCCCCAAATCCTCACCTATTGCCACCAATTCCTGACAGTAGAATTACATGACATGGGGGACTCCAGGCAAGGGCACAATTTATAACCATGCCCTACTCTGACAACTCTGACAGTACCCATCAGAGGTTTCTTTTTATTATCTTCTCCCATAAGCCTAGACTAAAATAGGAAAAGCACTCCCAAACCCTTTTCCATAGGCCCCATGCTCTATTCTCTCTCTCATATGACTGACATGAATTTAACATATAGTTAAGGCTTAAAAATAATATATAACAATTATTAACTTTGTATTACCTTCTAGACAACATGCTAACTCTTCTACTTGTAGCAAAGCCTCATGACACTCTAGAGATATATTCATTGCTCTCTCCCTAATTAAAAGACAATATATAAACTAAGCCCAGGAACACAAGAGTGCCTCTCTCAAGGGCACACAGCTGATAACATTTAATGGTATGCGCACTCAGAAAGCTGAGTGCAAGAGTCCTTTCTCTCAACCCCTGCACATGGGCAGGTACTTATATTGTCCAGTGCACTGATTTCCATGAGGGGACAACTGGTAAGAGAAGATGGATTTTCTAAAATCAACGAAATTATTAAAATCCTTGGTCTCTTCCTTTGTCCACAGAAAACTGCACTTGTAGTTCATTGTGTCTATTATGCATATTCTTTCACTTAAGGAGAAGAAAAGGTTATGTTATTTAAAAAAAGGTGAGGACGCCTTTGGAGGATGCCATAAATTTATTCTGTCAGGCAGGCCGAGTTGTGTGACAGTCAGAGACACGGCTTGATGCAGAGATGTGAAGTGTGACTGTTTTTGACTGTCACACTGGATGAGATGGATGGATTTTGGAACACATCCCAGGAAGCTGAGACACTTCTGTGGTCAAGTGTTGGTCTCTCTGATCAAATCTGACTTGCTGTCTCTGAAGTTGTTGGATTTTGCCAGCCCTCCAGATGCAGCATTGTGTCTTTGCAAACACAGTTGGTTTGACACCATCTGCAAGACCCTGCATTGGTCCTAGCACTATGAGCCATTGTTTCCTGAGGAATTAATGGACATTCTCACATTCTACCTGTGTTAATTGAGCTATTTTCACACTTGCTAATGTGTCGGTTACCCAGAGCCTAGTTCTCACTTACATACTCTGTGCTAGATATGCATATAAATGGGAGAAATCCTGGAACTTGCTGCCAAAATCCAATAGCCTAGTATTCAGCAAATGACAATAGTTAGCCTTTAAAGAAATTATAGCTCCAGAAATAAATGTACAGGATTCATGCTTTGGTGGGTAAACTGGTTTGAGATCACCTACACTCTTCACTTTATAAATGATCTTATCCTGAATAAGTCATTTGACTTACACATAATTTAGTTCAGTACAATGCTTTAACTCGAGACAAAAATATTTTTCCGTGCTCCAGAGTTATTTCACTCTAACATCACCAGGGAGCAAAATGTGAGAAAATAAATGTGAGTCTGGGCTCCTAACCAAAGACATTTGATTAATCAATTACCAGAAGCACTTGTTATAAGGAAATTCTACTTATCTGTTACAGTAGATGCTCTTATCAAAGTAAATGGGAATGATGTCAAATTAACCCAAAAAGAGAGTTAAAGTGGGAGATAAAGAATATGTCCTAACATTTTAAATTAAACTATATTACTGTGTATTATTTCACTAATATCTTGGTGAGGAACCAAGTAATTTTTATTTCTATGTGGGCCTTTTCATTGAGTGTGGGTCTTTCTGTTTATCTTTCTTGTATAAACCACATGTATAATGTATTTTCTATGAGTTCAGGAAGGAGCTTCTTCAGCTAACAGATTGCTTCTTACACAGCAATCTGATTGGGATATCTTTAATGATTTTTATGTACTTTCTTTGCCTCACCCAACTTCAAATCTACACTTCTTTTTTTTTTTTTTTGCAAGTTAACTCTAATATGTTTTTCCAAAGTATTCAATTTAGTTGACACAGAAGCATCTTTCTTTTTTGCACTCATATGTCATGGATATAAAATATATTGAAGATTATAATCAATTTTATGCAGTTAAAATAGTAAATACAAATGGCATACATAGGCTTGGAAGCAAATACAACTAACTCTTGGTAAGCACACAGCTCATCTTATGGGAGCAAAAATGTGTGGGATCCCTATGGAGTAGCCTACTAATCATTGGCACTCCATGTGCCATGGTCATCCGTCAGCATATTTTACTAAAGGAACAGAAGTAGATGATTAATCTAACAATTTGATTGTGTATTTCTATATACTTACTCCACCTATATGTAAACATGATGTACTGGGAAGTCCTCTATTATGTAGGATTGGTTACAAGGTACTTTCACTGATCATAATTGCATAAGAAAAAAAATATCAATTTGGTATTAATCTCAAAGATTCAAAACATAGGTGGAAATATATATTTTTTAAAATATGGATCATCCAGGCTATTTAAATTACATAGTAGAGTATCAGATTTTAGTGTCTGAAACTTGTGTAAAAAGTCTCAGATGATTATATTGTTCCAGAACAAAGAAGAAAAGAAATTATAATACATCTAGATTATATTTCCATTTTTCCCTTAGGTTTACAGGATAAAGAACATTTTTTTATTTTTAATTTTTGTCCTAATGGGTTGAAGACAACAAATTATAACTTTGAAAGGGTATCAGATTGTACTGGCTCCCTTTCCATTGCAGTGTCTCTGCCAGACATACTCCGGATGTTTCAGGGAAACAAAAAGCTCATCTACTCAAATAGTACCTCCCAGGCAGTCTCCTTGTTCCTATAAGGCCAGTGGAAGCCCAGGCATAGCTTTTTCACTAACACTTAACTCAAAATAAGATGAATCAAATAGATGGAGAAATGAATCCATTAATAGATGGCCTGCCATGTGGAAGGAACAGTGTTTGGGACATGGGAGTACAAACTAATGTCACACATTTCCTGAAAATTCTAGAGGAATTTGAAAGTTTACCATCATACTGATAAGGTATGACCATATTTAAAATCTTTATTTAAAACTGTGAAAGTGAAAACTTGAGGCTATCTACAGATTACAAAAGAATTAACAGTTCTAGTCTCTGGGATTTGTGGGAATTTTTAATTGCTTTGGGATGGCATGGTTACCAAAAGGTTTTCCTATTTCATTCTCCATTTTTTACGGTCAAGAAATATTTTATACATGTGTTTTGTATAAGGACCTAATATAGGATGCAAGCTGATAGAACATTCAACAAAAGAGGTAAGAAATTATACTCTAACATAAAATTTCTAACATGACATGCTATTTATCTGTTTAATACTTCTTGCTGTGCACAACATAAAACCAGTTTGTCATAACCTTAAAGCACTATTTTCTGGTTCTGAAAGCTCCAGAATAAATTGCCATTCTTTGACTTTCTCAAGCATAAAAATGAAAACTGGATTTTTTTCTTAGAAAAGATGAATTACCCTAGCTTGACAGAGGGTAATTAGCATACCCAATGCAAGTTAAGAGAATGGGTTGACAAGCACAAAGAAGACTAAGAAAACATGAGCACATTTTGCATGTGTTTTAATACGCAAATGATTAAAAACATTACTATATATGTTAATTGCCACCAACTTCAACACAACCCTATTGGAAGACAATATTAAGTCACAGAAAACAGTACATCTTTAATTATTTGTCTATTCTATAAACAAGTTTAATTGGAATCTAAAAACAGCAAGGGACAAAAGCTCAGTTCATTAGGGACCAACTAACTGTAAAGGGCAGATAAAAACCTTTTGTCTGATACAGATGTACCTCCCGAGCACTATCAGAGAGCATCAGGCAGCACACTAATCAGTAATAAGAGGTGTTCTCATTATTAAGCTTATAAAGCATAAACCAGGTCACCACAAGCTTTGAAGGTACTGATCATCAATTATTTCGCTAATTGTTTGTTCTGTTTGCATGTCTCAGGGTAAAAGGAAAAAGTCACTGAAGCGAAAAAGAGACACCAATAATTGCTACCTCAGTGACAGTTGGTTTTTAGTATCTCATTATTTATGATTTGTTTTGTTGTGCATATGTGACTTTAAGTCTACTGTATTAATGTATACCCAAGAAGCCTACTGGGTAACACTTGCAAAAGAATTATACAAATTAATCAGCAAACTCAGGCATAGAATCTGCCCTGCAAAGTCCTATAAGACTGTTAATAACTCTCTGTGTGTGTATGTGTGTGTGCATGTGTGTGTGTGTGTGTGAATCTAGGAACCCTCACAGTGCATTGAATTTCTGCTGCTAGAGAAGTGTTACATAGCATGTTGCAGCATAAAATGCCATTGCCATTTTGTTTTCAAGAATCACAAGACATGCGGACTGTCCTAAAAAGTGGCTAAATCTCCTTAAAGAACAACAAGTACAACTTCAGGATTATTATTAAGTTAAAGATGACATGAGGCAAAAAAAAGCTAGAATATCATGGAATTCAGGAATAGAATTTAATTTTCTCAGTTCTAATCATGAAGCTAACTGGCACTTCGAACAAAAGCATCACTTGCTTAGAGCTTGGGGCAATGGGTGGGGGGTGTCATTGGTTCAAAAAGCAGCTATTTCTGGATATTTTTAAGATGTAAGGCAAAACTTCTATTTTAGTCTTCCTTCTATCCATTAAAGTTCCATTAACAGATTAACTATTACCTGAAACCAAAGGCTATATAGCTAATTATTAAGCTGAAAACAGAATAAATTCTCTAACAAAGCATGTTTTTAAATGTGTATACAGAAATGTACATTGACTTTTTCAAGGTTAAGAAAACTCATGGAAGTTGTCTATGTATTTAGTATGCCAAAAAGAACACTATTTTGTTTACATTAGACTTCCAGAATACCTTTCTGAAAACATTCCTTTGTGGAATTTTTTTTCTTCATTCCTTCCATTTCCTACCCTCCTCCCTACATCTGACTTAAATGCTGCAAAGAGTATAAAACTGATAGGGTCTTGCTTTTGTAGAATTCATTTCTTTACAACAGACATCAAACTGAAGTACTTAGATTCTTAGTAAAGAGCATGAATGGTCCTGGTCAGAAGGAATAAAAGTAAATACTTACTATTGCATTAAATGTCAAATCTAATAACTGGACAAAGTCCATGCCCTCCTCAATGGAATCACCTTTCTCTGAGCAAACTGTGCTGACAGGAATAAACTGATATGATAATATCTCTTACTTCAAAGAAAGTAAAGCCCAATTCATCTTCTGAATAGACAAAAAGACGTTATTAAAAGATAGTTTCCTTGCAAAATTAACACGGGGAAAAGAGTTGTCTAAGTATTTTGTAGGAGAATGGATTTCAGGTAACTGCACCTGTACTGTGGAAAATTACTCTTCAATTATACATAGTAATTATAGCTGTTGTTTAACTGTTCTGAGAAACCTGCAGTGTGCTGAAAGGTGCATGCAACTCATGGAAAGATTTTGTCACTGGGAGTAGGTGAAGGAAGAGGATTTGAGATAGAAAGCAGAATAAAAGAGAAACTTGCTAGAGAACAGGTCTTTGTACAGGACTCAACTGAGACACAGAGAGCAACTATTAAAATATATTTGTTCATCACTTACAATGTTCTTACCATGGTGATAAAATTACTGAGATTTATGTCATTAAAAGGGGCTTCCCTGTTGGCTCAGTGGTAAAGAATCTGCCTGCCAATCCGGCCAATGCAGGAAACATGGGTTTGATCCCTGGGTCAGAAAGATCCAGTATTCTTCTCTGGGAAATCCTGTGGAAAAAGGAGCCTGGCAGGCTACAGTCCATGGGGGTATCAAAGAGTCACATATACTTAGTGATGAAATAAAAACGTCATTGAAATCTCTTCATTGTACAAAAGAGTCCAGAAGGATATCAGCCCATGACCTGTGTGGTGAGACTAAAGGTAATTTTTATTTTCATCTTGTTCATTACATATAGATAGATAGATAGATAGATAGATAGATAGATAGATAGATGTTCTCCTGGAATGAACAATATACTCTTTAAAAAGGAGTCACTTTGACTGTTTTGGTGCTTTTAAAAATTAAATAAGACACAATATGAAATATCTTCCAAGCATTAAGTGAATATTATTTTGAAACATTCTCTTAAAAAAAATCTCTCTATTTAAAATAAACACTGTGCTAAATGGCTACATATACTTATTAATGGTCATATCACTTTAACTTCAGGTTTTTAGACTTTGCTCAGGCTGATTTTAAAATTAGCTTTTATGAGACGAAAGTCAAGGACCTAAGGTGCATTCCTGTCATGTTAGATACTGTTTAGTGGCAAACTCTATTCCTAACACTCAAGGTTTCCAATGATTCAGTTGATAATGAATAAAAATGACTCAGGCAGAAATCCCTTCATTTCACTCCAGTTGTCTTATTCACCTCCTTAGTTGGATGGATCAACACAATTTCGAAACGTGATTTTTTTTCATACACATAGCAATTCTTCTTGATAGCATATATCACACTGAAACCATAATCATGACTAAAAGGAAATAACTTTAGTAAAATATGATTAAGGTCATCAGGTTACAATATCCATACTCCATGAAATCTATGAGAGGGGAGCCTATGTCATATTTCTTCTGCATTTCTGTCATCATCATCTTCATCATCATCCTTGTCCACAAAAATAATAAAACGAATTGATTAACTGCTACAGAACTGCTGTAACTGAGCACAATGAAGTTTCATTCAGTATTTATCAGTTTAAAAAGTAAACTCAACTCATCAAATCATAACTACTAATACCAATTGATAAAATCTAAGCTCCGTGAACTCCAGTATTTCTCTTTCACTCATCCTATCCTTAGATGAACTGTAAACTAGATATTTGTCTCTGGAAAGAGCCTTTTACACATCTCTCTCCCATTCATTGTATCAGTGACTGAGTGACACCAAGCATCACGAGCTTCCATTTGCAAGTAGTGGTTGCAATTAATTGTTGATACTGATGTGAAACCCATACTGCATGCTTTATCTTATTCTAAGGCTCATAACTGAGGTGTCTGTGTTTTCTGCCTTCATTTTCTAGCCTTTCAGTGAGATAGGAAGCACAATTTAAAAACATCACCCCCCTCAGGACTGATTGTGCTTTGGAACTCCCACTGAAGTCAATAGGTGCTTTGTGTACACTCAGACTGAACTCATAATGAGCAGAGTTGATGAGAATCCAGTTTTCCAAGGATGACTAGTGCTGAGTCTTCAAGGTCATTCATCATTTTCATCCGAGATGGGAGACCCTTTATTTGCACTCTCTTCTCAAATAGGTACACAATTAAAGGAAGAATTATTCCTCCCAGTGGCAATCACTTTATTAACAAAGGGCACGTTGAGCCCCCAACTCCTCTCACTGCCAGATGGTCTGTGTGCCCAGGCAACTGAAGGCAGCCTCAATGAATATCTTACTTTCTGCCTCAGAACGGCTGGCTCTATTACTACCCTTCTGGCAACAAGTGAAAGGAAATCCTCCTTGTAGTTTTGCACTGCATTATTTAATTTTCTCTGTAAACTCTGAGTCAATAAAAGTGGCACCTTTTAGGTTGTCCATCCAATAATTGGGTTCAAATTAACATTTTTTAAATGCTAAAAATCCAAGGTTATGAGCCCATAATTAAAATGGTCTGCTATAGCCCGAGTTGAGTAGCTGTTATGATGTAAAGAAAAAGCTTTCATCCTGCATAGTATGCTTCTTAATAACTTTCATTAAACATATTCAAATAGCACAGAGCTTATAGCAATTTTTAAGATGTATTCAATAATAGAATTCTTTTCTTCTGAAATTATCATTTTGTGTTAAATATAATTAAGATGTTCTTGATCGAACTTGTGGACAAAGTTCTCCCTACCCAAAAGAATACCATTCTTTTCTACACAGTGCTATATCAAGGATAAGGAAAGTTCCTTAAGAGGAAGATGATATTGAAGAAAATTAACAAAATATATTGTCTGTTCTTTCCTTCCTTATGTGGGCTTCCCTCATAGCTCAGTTGGTAAATCATCTGTCTGCAATGCAGGAGACCCAGGTTCAACTCCTGGGTAGGGAAGATCCCCTGGAGAAGGAAATGGCAATCCACTCAGTATTCTTGCCTGGAGAATCCCATGGACAGAGGAGCCTGGCGGGCTACAGTCCAGTGGATCACAAGAGTCGTACATGACTTAGCAACTAAATCACTAAACCACCACCATTGTCTGTGTTAATAATGATACGATAGGCTATGATGCACCAACCAACAACCCCCCAAATCTCAAAGAGATAATACAGTAAAAGTTTACACGTACACTTTCCACGTGGTTGTATTGCTCTCCCGTACTGCTGTTGTCCAAATGTTAACTCTAACCTGAACAGCTTCCTTTTTGTAGTTATGCCACCTGAAACATTTGTCTTCCAAGGTCACCACAGGCAGGAAACAGAGAGATGAAAGAGGCACAACAGCTCTAAAATGACCAGCAGGGGCATGCACACTTTCCATAATGTAGCCATTGGCTACAATGAGTCATAGGACAACAGATTCACAGAAAGGGAGGATGGAAAATGTGGGGAACATATGGCTACTGAATGGCTGATAAGTAATGCTACCATATTTCCAAACAATAAGGAAAAAGAGATGAGCTAAAAATAGGATGAATACTTACTATGACAAATGGCAACATGAGCCCTGATGCATGCTAAGTTGGGGTTTGCCACGATGAAAAATAATGGATTAAAGATCTAAATGTAAGACCAGAAACTATAAAACTCCTAGAGGAGAACATAGGCAGAACACTCTCCGACATAAATCACAGCAGGATCCTCTATGACCCACCTCCCAGAATATTGGAAATAAAAGCAAAAATAAACAAATGGGACCTAATTAAACTTAAAAGCTTTTGCACAACAAAGGAAACTATAAGCAAGGTGAAAAGACAGCCCTCAGATTGGGAGAAAATAATAGCAAATGAAGCAACAGACAAAGGATTAATCTCAAAAATACACAAGCAACTCCTGAAGCTCAATTCCAGAAAAATAAATGACCCAATCAAAAAATGGGCCAAAGAACTAAACAGACATTTCTCCAAAGAAGACATACAGATGGCTAACAAACACATGAAAAGATGTTCAACATCACTCATTATCAGAGAAATGCAAATCAAAACCACAATGAGGTACCATTACACGCCAGTCAGCATGGATGCTATCCAAAAGTCCACAAGCAATAAATGCTGGAGAGGGTGTGGAGAAAAGGGAACCCTCTTACACTGTTGGTGGGAATGCAAACTAGTACAGTCACTATGGAGAACAGTGTGGAGATTCCTTAAAAAACTGGAAATAGAACTGCCATATGACCCAGCAATCCCACTTCTGGGCATACACACTGAGGAAACCAGATCTGAAAGAGACACGTGCACCCCAGTGTTCATCACAGCACAGTTTATAACAGCCAGGACATGGAAACAACCTAGATGCCCATCAGCAGACGAATGGATAAGGAAGCTGTGGTACATATACACCATGGAATATTACTCAGCCATTAAAAAGAATTCATTTGAATCAGTTCTAATGAGATGGATGAAACTGGAGCCCATTATACAGAGTGAAGTAAGCCAGAAAGATAAAGAACATTACAGCATACTAACACATATATATGGAATTTAGAAAGATGGTAATGATAACCCTATATGCAAAACAGCAAAAGAGACACAGATGTACAGAACAGACTTTTGGACTCTGTGGGATAAGGCGAGGGTGGGATGTTTCAAGAGAACAGCATGTATATTATCTATAGTGAAACAGATCACCAGCCCAGGTTGGATGCATGAGACAAGAGCTCCGGCCTGGTGCACTGGGAAGACCCAGAGGAATCGGGTGGAGAGAGAGGTGGGAGGAGGGATTGGGATGGGGAATACATATAACTCCATGGCTGATTCATGTCAATGTATGACAAAACCCACTGCAATGTTGTGAAGTAATTAGCCTCCAACTAATAAAAATAAATGAAAAAAGAAAAAAAAAAAAAACACCAAGCAAATAATCAAGAAAAACCCCAGACATGGTTACTCTCCTCAAGGAGCTTCTCAGCCAAGTGCCTTTGGAAAATCTGATGGCTTCTCCAAGTCTCATTCTTCCTATTTACAGTGCAGGATAATAATAATAATATCTCCTCATAGCATTATTCTGAGGAACAAAAAGTGATAAGAATTAAATGAGATGTTGTTGTTGTTTAGTCGCTAAGTCGTGTCTGGCTCTTTTGTGATTCCATGGCCTGTAGCCTGCCAGGCTCCTCTATCCATGGGATTTCCAAGGCAAGAATACTGGAGTGGGGTGCTATTTCCTTCTCCATTAAGTAAGATAACATATGTTAAACACATAAAAGAATGCCTCACACATTTTAGGTACAAAGTTAAGTGTTATTTTTCTCTCACAAATAACTATATAGATATAAATATTATTTACAGTTAAATACTACTTTCCCTGGGAGAATATGCAGGGCAGTAATTAAGAGAATGGATTTTAGAGTCCAATAGTCTTGACTTAGGGTGAACTGAGCCACTTAATCTCTGTGCCTTTCTATGTACCCCCTCCATACAAACTACACAGCAGGAACAACTTAGCTTATTCCTACCCTAAGTTTTGTTTCTGGTATAAACAAGATGTTCAAGGAAATTTAATCGTACCAAGAAGTGTAGTTCAGAGAATCATGAGCAAGATGATTCTAGCTAGTCCCACTGTCTTTGTACCTCAGTACTGTAAATGATCAGCCTCAGTCTGATCTGGTCCAATTTAGGCCCAGCTTTGACACAGACAATGTTTGTTTTTCTTTAAACCTAAACCCAATCACATAGGTAATGTCTACCCCTGTTATCCTCTGACTCTTTAAAGGTGGCTCCTAGTATTAGCCTGGGGCTTCCCAGGTAGCTTAGCTGGTAAAGAATCCGCCTGCAATGCAGGAGACCCCGGTTCAATTTCTGGGTGGGGAAGTTCCCTTGGAGAAGGGATAGGCTACCCACTCCATTATTCTGGGGCTTCCCTGGTGGGTCAGACGGTAAAGATTCTTCCTGGAATGCAGGAGATCTGGGTTTGATCCCTGGGTTGGGAAGATCCCCTGGATGGCATGATCCCCTGCATGGCAACCAACTCCAGCATTCTTGCCTGGAGAATCCCCAGGGACAGAGCGGCCTGGCAGGCTATAGTCCATGGGGTCGCAAAGAGTCAGACATGACTGAGCGACTAAGCATAGCACAGCACAGCATCAGTCCCAGGCCTTCAGCATGCCCAACTGCTCCCATGAGCCCCAAAACATGAGAGTGAGTTCACAGAGATGGAGAGTAGCTAATCAGGATATTACCTAATTTATTTAAAGGAAAGAGGAGATTCTGAGGCAAAAGTCTTGGCCTTGACACAGGTGAATTTAAGATGCAAATTATACATATAAAAAGATATGACAAACTATAAAAGGCAGAGAGTGTATTTGAGGGCTTTGATTTTAACTTGCACTGAAAGAAACAAAAGGAAAAGACACCTACAGATTAAACAGTCATGTTTGTGCTTTTGTTGTTGTAGTTCTAGCTGCTTCACATTTTAAAGGACAAGGGGGAAAAACAAACTATGTTCTAACTCTGTGCTATTTTGTTTGTAAAGATAATTAGTGGGATACTTAGTAGCTTATTTTATATAGTCTCCTTGAAGTATTTCCTTTTTTTGCTATTGTTCAAATTTCTGTGACTCTGTTCCTCAGCCAGACTATAAATTTACTGAGATATGAAAAAGTTCCTCATGCATCTCATGTCAGTGTTAAATAGAACAGGCTTTGTCAACAGACAGATCTGAGTTTGAATCCTAATGAGCCACAACACATGTAACCCTAAGTAAATTAGTTAACTGCTCTGATTTTTTGTTGGCTCATCTGTGCAAAAGAGAATAGTATTTATATACTGGGTTGAATACTATCCCCTAAAGATTTATTTCCTTCCACAAGCCTCAGAATGTGACCTTATTTGGGAATAGGGATGTTACAAATATAATTATTTCAGATGAGGTCACAGTGAAGTAGGGTGGACCCTCAATCCAAAATGACTGGTAACCAGGGCTTCCCTAGTGGTCTAGTAGTTCAGCATCTGCCAATCAATGCAGGGGACATGGGTTCAATTCCTGGTACGGGAAGATCCCACATCCCTCAGAGCAACTAAGTTCATGCACCACAACTACTGATTCAGTGCTCTAGAGCCCACAAGCTACAACTGTTGAGCCCACACACCACAACTATTGAAGCCCACGCATCTAGAGCCCATGCTCTGCAACAAGGGAAGCCACCACAATGAGAAGCCCGTCAACCTCAACTAGAGGGTAGCCTTTACTCTCTGCCACTAGAGAAAGCCCACTCACATTGAAAAATAGATAAGTAAGTAAATCTCCAAAATGACTGGAATCCTCATAAGAAAATGAGAACATCATGTGAAGACACAGAGGGAAGAAGGCCAGGTGGTGACAGAGGCAGAGACTGGAATTAGGAAATTGTGCAAGCCAAAGAACATTAGGATTGTTGCAACCATCAGAAGCTTAGAAAGAAGCATGGAATAGATTTTCCCTCTGAACCCTAAAGAAGAAATCAACCCAGCCAACACCTTGATCCTGTACTTCTGGCCTGACGAATGAGGATAAATTGCTAGTTGCAATAATTTACATAAGTACTTACCATGATGCCTAGCATAGAATAATCATACAGGAAAGGTTACCTCTCAAATATTTACTGACTGAGAGAATGAGGGTCCATATAGAATATACCAGCTCTCTGTCCTTTCTTAGTGGCTCAGATGGCAAAGAATCGACCCACAATGCACGAGGCCTGGGTTCAATCCCTGGGTTGAGAAGATACCCTGGAGAAGGGAATGTCATCCACTCCAGAATTCTTGCCTGGAGAATTCCATAGATGGAGGAGCCTGGTGGGCTACGGTCCATGGGGTCACAAAAAGTCGGACACGAAAGAGTGACTAACACTCACTTTCACTTGTCCTTCTCTACATTCAGATGTTGTACTAGATAGAGAATAGAACAGTTGGGATTCTCCCTTTCTAATCTGGACTGCAAGGAGATCCAACCAGTCCATCCTAAATGAGATCTGTCCTGGGTATTCATTGGAAGGACTGATGCTGAAGCTGAAACTCCAATACTTTGGCCACCTCATGAGAAGAATTGACTCATTGGAAAAGACCCTGATGCTGGGAGGGGTTGGGGGCAGGAGGAGAAGGGGAAGACAGACGATGAGATGGCTGGATGGCATCACCAACTCGATCGGCATGAGTTTGAGTAAACTCCGGGAGTTGGTGATGGACAGGGGGGCCTGGCGTGCTGCGATTCATGGGGTCGCAAAGAGTCGGACACGACTGAGCAACTGAACTGAACTGAACTGAATCTTAAAAATGAAGTATGTAATTATTAAAGTTGTTGAGCTGGAGTTTCTGGGGTCTTATAACGATCAGTTTAAAGAATGAGGCCAAAATGAACTGACAGAGATGAAGGAATTAAAGTAAGAAAATGCCATTGATGCAGAGGGCTGTGAAGCCTGCAAAACAGAACAAACACAGTCTTCAGGCAGGAAGTGTATCACTGTGAATTAACTGTGTGGAAAGCAAAAAAGTGAAACCAAAGTTAGAACAATTAAATGAAAAAAACAAACTCAGGATGACAGGCCACAGCAAGTTGACTAGAAGCAAGAGTACAGACTTCAGTAAATAATGACTTTATTGATTTATAGATTTTATTTATCCTGAGGCTACTTATTAGAATATAGTACTTATTTTTTTCTTTTAAATCATATTTTCAGGAATGGGGATTTTTGAAAATACAGAGGATAGGAATGGCTGCTATCAAAATTCTACAAACAATAAATGCTGGAGAGGGTGTGGAAAAAAGGGAACCCTCTTAAACTGTTGGTGGGAATACAAACTAGTACAGCCACTTTGGAGAACAGTGTGGAGATTCGTTAAAAAACTGGAAATAGAAGTGCCATATGACCCAGCAATCCCACTCCTGGGCATACACACTGAGGAAACCAGAAGTGAAAGAGACATGTGTACTCCAATGTTCATTGCAGCACTGTTTACAATAGCCAGGACATGGAAGCAACCTAGATGTTCATCAGCAGATGAATGGATAAGAAAGCTGTGGTACATATACACAATGGAATATTACTCAGCCATTAAAAAGAATGCACTTGAATCAGTTCTAATGAGGTGGATGAAACTGGAGCCTATTGTACAGAGTGAAGTAAGTCAGAAAGAAAAACACCAATACAGTATATTAATGCTTATATATGGAATTTAGAAAGATGGTAATGATGACCCTATATGTGAGACAGCAAAAGAGACACAGATGTAAAGAACAGACTTTTGGACTCTGTGGGAGAAAGCGAGGGTGGGATGATTTGAGAGAATAGCATTGAAACATGTATGAAACATGTATATTATCATATGTGAACTAGATCACCAGTCCAAGCTCGATGCATGAGACAGGGTACGCAGGGCTGGAGCACTGGGATGACCCTGAGGGATGGGATGGGGAGAGAGGTGGGAGGTGGGTTCAGGATGGGGAACACATGTACACCCATGGCTGATTCATGTCAATGTATGGCAAAAACCACTACAATATTGTAAAGTAACTAGCCTCCAATTAAAATAAATAAATTAATTTAAAAAAGAAAATATAAAGGAATAGAAAAGTTAAAAATTACCCAATTTAATCTGAGATTGGAAGCTATTGACAGTCCAGGAATTAAGTTCTCTAAACACAGGAGCCATATCTGTCTTATTCACTGAGTCCCCTGTGTTTGGCAGAGGGTTTGCAAATAGGAGCTATCCAATAAATATTTGTTAAGTGACAAAATGAACTCAGTTATGTATATCTTCTTCCTCAGATTTTCAAAATTTTAAAAGGGGAATATGTTGTATGTTGATTCCAAGCACCAGCTCCAGAGTTTCATCCTTTCCTTGTTTTCAAATTTAATCAGTATGAGCACTACCTGCACTAGGAAAGTTATTTCAAGTTTCACAGACACTCAAACACTAGTTCATCATGTTTTATGGTCTATTAAATTAATTTCTCTAGAGCCAAATTCCTCTAATTGCAAACTATCTTGTAAATCTCTGTCATATTTTCTTACCTACACTTGATGCTATATACCATTTACTCCATGCAATAACTGCCTAAAGCACTTAACAAACTGTAGCATACTACATTTATTTCTTCCTATTTGAGTTAAAATTGATACTTGAAGATATATTTCCTTGAGTAAAAATGAACTTCCTCGGAAAAATACAGGTATTCTAACAATAATACAAACCCACAATGGAAATCACCGATGGGAAGCCACAGACTATTGGCATCTAAACTGAAGTCTCAGTTTGGGTCTTCTAATTTATACCTAATAAATGAATCCTGAGAGGAGAAAAAAGCTAAAAAATATGTGAGGGCAACAACTTTCATGAAATGTTGCAGGTGTTTCTCATGAGAATAAACATAAGAAAGTAAATCAGAAAATAAATCCCCTTGAGAAAGAAGCTTTATGCCCCAAATACTGACAGAGTATGAAACTAAATTACAACATAAATTCCACCATAATTCAGTTTATTTTGTTTTCTAAATTTTACCACCTTTAAGCAATAATACTTCTATCCAAGGCTCAAAGCAGAACTGTGAAACTTATTGAAATAGGCTTCTTGAAGATATTTCTAACATGAGCAAAATCAGAGAACATCTCAGAAAATTATACCCTTTCATGAAGAAGCAACAGCAGAGAACTGAGTTATGTACTTGAACTAAATGAAACCAAAGGTTTGAATTTCTCCCATTGTTTTTGTAAAAAGAAAAGTTCATTTTATACTACTCTAGACAAGTGGGCTGTGATAGTCAGTTAATAATGTGATGCTACACTGTCCTTGCTTTGCTGCAAACTGCCTCTTTGTCATTTTGAATGTTTATCAATGCTATTAAAAGACTTAATTATATAACATAATGCAAAATATATTAAGTCAATATGGAACTAGATGCAGTCTCCCACGTTTCAAAACATTTTCCCAACATTTTACAAGGCAGTTTCTCAATAGTATCACCTCAATTATTCTGATAAAACGGCTAAATAATAGAAAAATTAAGCTCAAAGTAGTTGCTGCTGTCACTATTAACTTTTATCTTCAATTAAAACAAATTAATTCATAATTATTACATTAAAAAAGAAAAATTAAAGTAAATTTAATAAAATTCCATCACCTAAGAATAGGCACTGTTATTCTTTCACATTCTTCCCATTAGAAAAAAATATACACATGTATGTATTTTCTTCAATCAAAAAAAGAGACTACATATTATTCTATAATTATATATATATATATATATATATATGCCTGTATATATGTATATACATACATGTGGATAGAGGGGGGAGGAAGGGAGCACATGCAAGAAAGCATCATTCTATGGCAAAATTACAAATCTACATCATTTTAATGACAGTACGATATTACAAAAAATTGCTATAGTATAATTTATCTAACCTCTCCTATGTTGCCTGATATTCAAGGCATTTCCATTATCTTGCTATTACAAATAATGCTGTGGTAAAAGTATCATTATACATAACCTTTGTTTATCCACCCAATTTTTTTCCTTCAGTTAACACCTTAGCAGTAGAACTGTTGTGTCAAATGGATTATCTTAGGGTTTTTGACAGTACTGCCAATTTGACACATGATATCAATTCATGCTCCTACCAAAAATGCAAGAGCATATTTCTTTCTTCATATTTACATCAGTTCATAGTCTTCTTTTTAAATTTTTGTCAATCTGATGACTACAGAATGGTATCTTAATAGATGACAAATTCAAGATACATATATATTTAAAAAAAAAACTAAATCAATGACTAAAAGAACAAAACAAATAAGCCAATAAAGGAGATAAAATGGAATTACAAAAAGTAATTAATCTAAAAAATAAGACAGAAAATGGTAACAAAGAATATATAGGACAAAAAACAAATAGCAAGATGAGGCATAAACCTGAAAACATTAATAGTGATATTAAATGTAAATGGTTCAAATGTTGCAACTAAAAGACCAAAGTTATCAAACTAGGTTTAACATATCCAACCATATGCTACTAACAAGAATCACACTAATATAAAGACACAAGGGGTTAAAATTAAAAGGATGAAAAATTAAATCCCATAATTTGTTGTTGTTCAGTTTCTGACTCTTTGTGACCCCACGGACTGCAGCCTGCCAGGTTTCCCTGTCCTTCACCATCTCCTGAAGCTTGCTCAAACTTATGTCCATTGAGTCAGCGATGCCACCCAACTATTTCATCCTCTGCCAACCTCTTCTCCTCTTGCCCTTCATAGGGTCTCTTTCCAGCATCAGGGTCTTTTCCAATGAGTCAGGTTGTCACATCAGGTGGCCAAAGTACTGGAGCTTCAGCTTCAGCATCAGTCCTTGCAATGGATACTCAGAGTTGACTTCCTTTAAGATTGACTGGTTTGATCTCCTTGCTGTCCAAGGGACTCTCAAGAGTCTTCTCTAGCACACAATTCAAAAGCATCATACCATATGTATACTATATGTATATACCATACATATAGTATATCTTACATATAGTATGTATACCATACTATACATAGTATACTACAATAGATATAATAGTATGTATACCATATTATACTTACCATACTCAGTTCAGTTCAGTTCAGTTCAGTTGCTCGGTTGTGTCCGACTTTGCGACCCCATGAATCTCAGCACACCAGGCCTCCCTGTCCATCACCAACTCCTAGAGTTTACTCAAACTCATGTCCATCGAGTCGGTGATGCCATCCAACCATCTCATCCTCTGACGTTCCCTTCTCCTTCTGCCCCCAATCCCTCCCAGCATCAGGGTCTTTTCCAATGAGTCAACTCTTCGCATGAGATGGCCAAAGTATTGGAGTTTCAGCTTCAGCATCAGTCCTTCCAATGAACACCCAGGACTGATCTCCTTTAGGATGGACTGGTTGGATATCCTTGCAGTCCAAGGGACTCTCAAGAGTCTTCTCCAACACCACAGTTCAAAAGCATCAATTCTTCTGTGCTCAGCTTTCCTTATAGTCCAACTCTCACATCCATACATGACCACTGGAAAAACCATAGCCTTGACTAGATGGACCTTTGTTGGCAAAGTAATGTCTCTGCTTTTTAATATGCTATCTAGGTTGGTCATAACTTTCCTTCCATACCATACTAATATCAGGCAAAAGAACTGAAGTGACATATTTAATACAAGACAAAATAGATTTTAGAGCATAGCATATTATCTAGATAAAGAGGGTCATTTCATAATGATAAAAGGGGCAATTCAGAAGGAAAATATAAAAGCCCTAAAGGTTTATGCACCTAATAATAGGGCTTCAAAATGTATGAAGCAAAAAAAATGACAAAATTTAAAGGGTATTAAAAAAGACTAATCCACATAATCAAGGATTCCAATACCTGTCTCTCAATAATTGATAGAACAAGTAGAAAAATAATTGATAGAACAAGTAGAAAGTTTTTAAGGTTCAGGAGAATCATGACACTATCAGTTATCTTGACCTAAGATATCTGACATTTATAGAATATTACATGCAATAACAAGACAATTCTTTTTATGGAAGGTTTACAAAGACAGACTATATTTAGGGCCATTAAAATTTTAGTAAATTTAAAAGGATTCAAATATAAAAAATTTATTTCCTGATCACACTAAATGAAAGACATGTTTAATGAAAACTCTCTAGAAAATTCCCAAATAGCTATAAGTTAATCAGCAAACTCCTCAGTAAACTATGTGTCAAAATGGTATAATAAAGGAAATTAACAGTTTTAGACTGGATGAAAAAGAAAATATAACATACTGAAATTTGTGGGATTCAGCTAATACTATGCTAGAAGAAAATCTGTAGCACTAAACACCTGAATTAGGAAAAAAAAGAAGGGATTCTTAAATAAATGTCTTGAGTAGCTACACTAAAAAATGAGGAAAAGAAAGAGCAAATGAAACTCAAAATAAACAGAAGAAAGAAAATAATAAATATCAGATTGGGAAAAAATAAGCTAGAAAATAAAAAATCAATAAAGACATTAATGCTGTTTCTTTGAAAAAATTAATAAAACTGATAATCTTCTAACCACACTTTTAAAGAAAAAAGATCCATATTACCAATATCAAGAATGACATATTACCAATATCAAGAATACCAATATCAAGAATGTATAATTACTATACATCCTATGAGATTAAAATTTTAAGAAATGCAACAATTTAGATGTAAAGGACAATTTCTTGAAGGATACAAACTATCAAAGCCCAATCAAGAAATAAACTGAAGCTTCTCTAGCTATTACTTCATCTGCAATTTAAAGCTGTCTCACAAAGGAAAGTCCAGACCTGGATAGCTTCACTAATGAATAGTCAGTCAGTCAGTCAGTTCAGTCGCTCAGTCGTGTCTGACTCTTTGCAACCCCATGAACCGCAGAACTCCAGGCCTCCCTGTTCATCACCAACTCCCGGATTCTACCCAAATCCATGTCCATTGAGTCGGTGATGCCATCCAACCATCTCATCCTCTGACGTCCCCTTCTCCTCCTGCCCTCAATCTTTCCCAGCATCAGGGTCTTTCCAAATAAGTCAGCTCTTCACATCAGGTGGCCAAAGTATTGGAGTTTCAGCTTCAACATCAGTCCAACCAATGAACACCCAGGACTGATCTCCTTTAGGATGGACTGGTTGGATCTCCTTGCAGTCCAAGGGACTCTCAAGAGTCTTCTCCAACACCACAGTTCAAAAGCATCAATTCTTCGGTGCTCAGCATTTTTTATAGTCCAACTTTACTAAACATTTAAGTAAGTAACAATACCAGTTCTACATGAACTTTTACAGAAAAATTAAAAGAAGGAACACTTGCCATGACTGAAGTCATGAAATTAAAAGATGCTTGCTCCTTGGAAGAAAACCAATGGCAAACCTAAATAGAGTATTAAAAAGCAGAGGCATTACTTTGCCAACAAATGTCCATATAGTCAAAACTATGGTTTTTCCAGTAGTCATGATGTGAGACTCACATAAAGATGTGAGAGTTGGACAATAAAAAAGGCTGAGCACTGAAGAATTGATGCTTTTGAACTGTGGTGTTGGAGAAGACTCTTGAGAGTCCCTTGGACTGCAAGGAGATCCAACCAGTCCATCCTAAAGGAAATCAACCTTGAATATTCATTGGTTGGACTGATGCTGAAACTGAAGCTCCAATAATTTGGCCACATTATACGAAGAGCCAACTCATTGGAAAAGCCTCTGATCCTAGGAAAGATTGAAGACAAGAGGAGGAGGGGACAACAGAGGATGAGATGGTTGGATGGCATCACCGACTCGATGGACATGAGTTTGAGTAAACTCTATAAGATGGTGAAGGACAGGGAAGCCTGGCATGCTGTAGTCCATGGGGTCGCAAAGAGTCAGACGCAGCAACTGAACAACAACAGGACTTCTCAACTTGTTCTATGAAGATAGCATCACCCTGATTCCAGAACCAGATGAAGACATCATAAGAAAATTACAGACCAATATCCCTCATGATCATAGATGTAAAAGGCCTTAAGTTGTTAGCAAATGAAATAGAAAAAGATAAACATGAATAATATATCATGACTGTGATTTATTTCAGAAATTCAAGCTGGTTTAACTTGAACTTGATTTAAATTCAAGTTGGTTTAACATTCAAAATCAATTAATGCAATTAATCATATTAATGGATCACCAAATGATCATCTCAATAGAATCAGAAAAAGGTATTCGACAAAATCCAGGATCTGCTCATGATAAAAACTGTTAGCAACAAGGAAATAGAAGGAGATTTCCTCGGCTGTTAAAGGATTTATACACTACAAGCTACACCTAACATTATATTTTATAGTGAAACACTGCCTACTTTCTTCCTAAGATCAGGAATGAGACACAATGTCTGCTCCAATGACTTTTACTCAACATGATCCTGAAGATCTTAAGTAGTGTAATGAGGTATGAAAATTGATCAATCAGTCATGTAGATATTTATTTGCAGGCAACATGACTGTCTATGTAGAAAATCCCAGGAAATCATCAAAAGAGGCAACTGATAAGTGAGCTTACAGGGATTTCAGAATGCAAGATCAATAAACAAAAATTAATTATATTCCTATCAATATATACCAGCAACAAACAATTGAAAATTAAAATTAAATCAATATAAAAAATTTCTATAATGCCACCAAAAAATATACAAGAGATACATTTTGCTAAATATGTACAAGACCTATACACTGAAAAGTAGAAAACATTGATGAGAAAAATTAAAGGTCTAAACATATGGAGAGAGATTCAATGTTCTTGACTCAGAAGACTCAGTATTTCTAAGGTGTCAGTTCTTACTAAATTGATCTACAGGTTTAATGTGATCCTAATAAAAACCCTGGGCTTCCCTGGTGACTCAGCAGTAAAGAATCCTCCTGCCATTGCAGGCCACATAGGTTCGATCCCTGGGTCAGGAAGATCTCTTGGAGACGGTAACAGCAACCCAATCCAGTATTCTTGCCTGGAACAATCTCATGGACAGAGGAGTCTGGTGGGCTAAAGTGCATGGGGTTGCAAAGTCATGTAAGATTAAGTGACTAAACAACAACAAAATAAAACACCCTGTAAGCATTTTGGTAAAAATTACCAAACTAACTCTAAAATTATGTGGAAATACAAAGAACCTAGAGTTACTAAAAGAATTCTGACCAAAAAAAAAAAAAAAAAACATAGCTACAGAACTTACATAAACAAAGCCACAGTGGAATACCACTACATATTTACAACAGCCAAAATTAAAAATAGTAATAAAAACTGAAACCCCAAAATGATCACATTAAGTGTTAGCATGGATGTGAAGCAACTGGGACTTTCAGAGACTGCTGAAATCATTTCACTTTGGAAACCAGCCTGGTGGTGTCTTTAAAAGTTCAACATACACCTACAATATGACCTATGACCTAGCCATTGCACTCCGGTGTATTTACTCAAGAAATTGAAAACATACGTCCATACAAAACCTTGTACATTAATACTCTGAGAAGCTTTCTAACAGTCCAGCCTCAAGGGGGAGGGGGGGACTCTCATCAGTTCAGTTCAGTTCAGTCGCTCAGTCATGTCTGACTATTTGCGACCCCAAGAGCTGGAGCATGCCAGGTTTCCTGGACCATCCCCAACTCCCAGAGCTTACTCAAACTCGTGTCCATGGAGTCAGTGATGCCATCCAACCATCTCATCCTCTATCAACTCCTTCTCCTTCTGCCTTCAATCTTTCCCAGCATCAGGATCTTTTCCAAAGAGTTCTCATCAGGTGGCCAAAGTATTGGAGTTTCAGCTTCAACATCAGTCCTTTCAATGAATATTCAGGACTGATTTCCTTTAGGGTGGACTGGTTGGATCTCTTGAAGTCCAAGGGACTCCCAAGAGCCTTCTCCAACACCACAGTTCAAAAGCATCAATCCTTCAGCATTCAGCTTTCTTTATAGTCCAACTTTCACATCCATACACAACTACTGGAAAAACCATAGCTTTAACTAGATGGACCTTTGTTTGTGCCCTCCAGGAGTCTATTTCTCCAGTCCTGTGTAAGTTCTGGCAGCTCTGTGGTGGGGTTAATGGTGACCTCCTCCAAGAGGGCTTATGCCATACCCAGGTCTACTGCACCCAGAGTCCCTGCCCCTGCAGCAGTCCACTGCTGACCCATACCTCTGCAGGAGACACTCAAACACAGTTCTGTCTCAGTCTCTGTGGGGTCTCTGGGTCCTGGTGTGCACAAGGTTTGTTTGAGCCCTCCGAGCATCTCTGGCAGGCAGGGGGTTTGATTCTAAATGCAATTTTGCCCCCCTACCATCTTGTTGGGGCTTCTCCTTTGCCCTTGGACGTGGGGTATCTTTTTTTGGTGGGATCCAACATTCTTCTGTCGGTGGTTTTTCAACAGCGAGTTGTAAGTTTGGAGTTCTTGCAGGAGAAGAGTACACATCCTTCTGCTGCTGCTGCTAAGTCACTTCAGTTATGTCCAGCTCTGTGCGACCCCATAGACGGAAGCCCACCAGGCTCTGCTGTCCCTGGGGTTTTCCAGGCAAGAACACTGGAGTGGGTGGCGATTTCCTTCTCCAATGCATGAAAGTAAAACGTGAAAGTGAAGGCGTTCAGTCGTGTCTGACTCTTAGCAACCCCATGGACCACAGTCTACCAGGCTCTTCCATCCATGGGATTTTCCAGGCAAGAGTATCGGAGTGGGGTGCCATTGCCTTCTCTGACACATCCTTCTACTCCACCATATTCTATGACTATGACAATATTCACCATTATCAAATGGCAAGCAAATTGTGGTATAGCCATATGATGGAATACTACTCAGCAATAAAAAATAAACTATTGATACACAAAACACAGAGGTATCAAAATAATTATGCTGAATGATAGAATTTAGACAACAAATGAGTATAGACTTTATGATTATCTTTCTACAAAATTCCATAAAATGTTGCCTAATTTATAGTGACAGAAAGTAGATAACTAATTGCCTAGGAAGACAGGAGAGGAGGAGAGATGGATCAGTTATAAAGGGGCACAAAGAAATTCTTGGACATGATGAATATGTTCAGTATTCTGATATGACAATATTTTCAAAGATATGTCAGGTATCTTAAAACTCATCAAATTGTGTACTTTATGTGCAGCTTATTATACAACAACATGTTTTAATGAAGCTATAAAAGTATGAAAGTATTCATTTTTATACACATATAAGTTCATATTTATCTTCTACAGATTTTGCCAGTCTTCTGAGTACAAAATGGTACCTCACTTTTAAAATATTTTTGACAAACAACTGCAGGTATGTATTTTTAATCCATTTAGAATTTTTATGACCTCTCATATAAATTAACTATTTTATGGTCACTGACAAGCATTTAAAAGGTACCTTTTTGAGATAATTTTTAAAATCCTAGGTACATGAACAGTCATGATTTTTTTTTTATCTTTAATGAACTTGTGACAGTCTCTTGTCTTATAAATTTAGTTGTTTCTCAGACCACATAACTATGCTCACTGTGCAGTGTGTGTGTGCATCAATTCCTGAAGAGGTCAAACTTAAGATGATTGATTACACAGTGGCCTCTCAGACTCTTAGAAAATCCATGTAGAGAAAAATAATTTTGTTTTACATAATAACTGAGAACATACAAGGGAATTTGGTTCAAAATGGCCACATATTAAGTTTAATTTCAGTAAGTAACTGCCTTGAAAATTTGTAACCAGGTTTGTACTTAATACAAATCTTGAATAAAAGGAAAAACTCTCTCCTGTCAATTTTTTCTTTCTGGATCTGTTCCTCAATTAATTGGAGCAATAGAATCTTGATGTTTTATTTTCTGGGTAACAATGCAAATAAACAGGGAAATAGGCAGTAAGAGAACTCTAATTGACAAACATACATAAGTGTTAAACAGTTGAAAGCTAGCTGCCACATACTTTAAAAAAGTAGTGTTAAGTTTAATACTTCTAGGTAAAATGTCAGAAAAGACTAACAAAAGTTAAGGAAAAAATTACCAGAGGTTAGTGTAGTAGAAAATTTGCTTAGACATCTTCACCATTATTGTTATGAGCTGTAGATAGTCTTCCAGGTGTGAATCACATTTCTCCTTACATAGAGGACACCACTTACAGGCCACCAATTAACCTGTCTTTCTAATGGTGCTCCCTACGCCTATACATGGTTTGTTAAAGAACCTATATCAAAGAATATTAAAAAATTCTTAAATGAACATCATGTCATAAAACTACAATTTAGCGACTTTTTGAGAGTGGCTAGTTTTTCTAGTAAGTTACATGTATTATAATTATTATTATTAATGAGAATAATGGCTACCTTTTATTGACTATCTACCAAATACTAGGCACTATGCTAGCCACTGAATCCTCCCTCATATCTCACAGTGGCTAGTACTGTCTGCATTTTACAGGTGAAGAAAGTGAGTGTTTCTCTGCTCAGAGCATTTTACTTCCATTGCTTGGGGCTTAGAACACTGCTATGTTTCTACTAAAAAAATGACCCAGCTGTCTCTTACTCTCAACGTATTATTGCTTTCATTTTCCTGGGAGACAGTGATGACAGAAGGTTGCCCTTGTAAATAAGGAAATAAGTAGGTGCCATTAGGCCACTAAAGCAAGCAAGCACACTTCATTAAAAGGAGCACTTGACAGTTTATCAACAGAAAATGTTAATATTCTTCTGAATTTTTTTACTATACTTACACCATTCTTATGTCTTATAAAGTTTCCAAAATGAACTTTCCCTGAATTGGTTATCAATTGATACTTATTGAAAAGACCATAGTCTCTGCTCTCCAGCAAAGTATGCTGTGAGGATGGATTTTTTCCATTGTTGATTCACTAACAGAAATTAATGTAAGCAACCAGAGAGAAAGCACACTGAGGCCTAACTGTGTAAGAGTACACGAGCAGTAAGAAGAAAACTGACTTTGTGGGTTTATATGTTAGTAGGAAACTCCCACTGGAGACCTAGCAGTCACCTTTCTGAGTTCCTTACTCCTAATTTTGCCCATTCTTGACAATAAACACGTTGCTCCCTTAGTACTTTCTAGTTCCATGTGCTTTCTTTTAAATGGTACTTACCAATATCAAAGAAGCTCATAATCCCTCTGCTTACACACTTCTGATTGCAGTGCAAATTTAGGCCAGGGCAAAACTTACCAACTCTGTTCATCACCAAGAGAGAGTGTGGGTTATCATTTGTAGAGAGCTATTTTAGACTTAGGACCAAAAGGACTAATGAACAACTTCTTGGAGTGGTATCCTTTAGCAAGATTTTTATTGCGAGTAACTGAAAATTCCACTTTAAAAAAATATTCAGATAACCTGAGATATTCATTCCTTCTAATTACTTTCTGAGATTAACTAAATGCTTCATTAGGTCAAGGTTCCTTCATCTTTCAGTCTTTCTTTCTTTCTTTTTTTTTTTCTGTAATGCCCATCAGACTGATTCCAAAAGGAAATATCCTTCTGCCTTCAATGGAATTTCTCTACAAGATAGTCACTTCTGGCTGACACCGTGATCAGGCTGTGGTTAGCAAGCTGTGTGCCAACACTTAAATTTGACCTGAGATATTAACAAGTTAGTTGTACAAAGATTAGAATAAAAAATAAATCAGTCTGATTGCAATAAGAAAAGTTAAGAAAAAATATAAAACAAAAAATCTAACAATATTTTTCACCTATAGAAAAAAATATTCCAAAGAAGTAGCAGAACTGTCTTCCCTTGAAAGCCAATCATCAAAGGGATCTAAAGCCATGCTTCTGGCATAATTCCAAAACCAAGGACAGCTTCAGATCAGTCTTTCAAGAAAAAGAATATTTTTCAAAGTGAGAGTCTTCTGAATCTGCCAGTATAGCTTTCTGGCTTCAGTCCTTTCCAGAAACGGAGAGGCCACCTTTTAAAGACAGGTCACCATATTCTGCAGCTATTTGCAACTATTCCAGCTGCTTGGCTCTTAAAAATGTGACTACCAAACAATTTCACCTTACAGCAGACATGATGGAAAAGCTGTGGAGATGCTTTGTTGTACCTGCCACATTGTTAAAGAGGCATGTGAAAGAAACTGTGGGATGCGAAAGAAATCCTGGGTGAGAAACAGCCAAAGAGAAAACCTGAAGCCACCTAGCACTTGCGCCACTCTCCGCCAAAGCTGTGGGTGCTGAGAGCATTATTGTTTAAGCTCTCTGAAGGGTATGTGGGAGCAGAAAGCACAACATCCCCAAGTTGTTACTTTGTCACAACTTTACAGAATACATAAGCACTTCAGTAAATACACAGATTTTTTTGCAAACTGTAAATCATCTGTGAGCCACCACTGTTCGACTAATTACAGCAAGAAGCTGTGCTCATTAGCTGTTCTCATCTGGCTCACTGCACGACCTAAATAGTCCGTAAATGAGCCGGCAATTATTGCTGTATTACCACTACCAGCTCTGCTCCCATCAAAATATCTCCACCAAATGTTACGCCTGTTGGTATTATCAGGTTAGAAATTTCATAAACATATTGAAGCAGTTAATTGGGAGATTATTAAAAAAAAATGTGAAAATAGAATCATCAGTGAAAGAGTTTTCATCAAACCCCAGATAGGCGGCTCCACCTATAGACAAGAACCTCGGAATGCAAGCATCTGGCAGGATACCATTGCCTGTTTCTAAACGACACTGGAAAACAAAGATGGCAATGGAAATTTACTCATATTAAAAGAAGGAAAATGAACCATGCCTATCCTTATGCCACCTAAAAATGGTCTCTTGATTTGGTCAAAATATAACTGAAGCCTATGTTCACAGGCCTAAGGCCTGAAAAAACTTTAGACAAACAGAAAAATAAACTTGTAATGTCAGCAAGACTGCATTCTTTCCAGCTCCATCATATGACACATATAAAAGGAGTAGGATTTTTTTTTAAAATTTGGGTCTATTTATTTTTAAATAAAACATACATCATAATGATGAAGCAATAAAATCACAACGTTGAAAAACAATTTTCTGACACCCTAAAACATTTTAGAAAAATCTATTTACAATATCAAATGATTAATTAATTGTATTCTCACTTATCCATTAAAAACTTTTCTGAGTTTCATTTAGTTATATTAGTGAATATCTGAAATCAATACAATAAAATATGCTGTGATTTCAATGTTATATTCACTTACATTCATCTGATCTCAATTGACCTAATTTAATACGACCCTATTTTAATCATTTTCATTACCAAAAGGGGGGCCCTTGATAGTGTGGGCATTTTATCTTGTTTTTGATGGTCATCACATCAGGTTCATCACTGATTATGATCATGAAAAATACAGAAGAAAAAATGGTAAAAGCTAATGGGTTTTCTGATGATATTGGCTTTCTCCTATCTACCATAAAAGGGGAGATAAATATTTTTATAAATAAAAACTTCATTTGATTTCCCAGACAAGGTTGGTGTCACAATGTGGCCTATTTCATACAAACTATATGGTAAATTTTGGACAGAATGTGTAACAGAATCAATCATCAATGACATGCTCTGAAGAGATGTTTTTGAGATGAAGAAAATGATTATAACAATGACAGTGATACTGAGAGGCAATTATTCCTCCTGTTTACCAACTAATTGACCTCAATAGGCAAGAAAATATGCATCATATTTGTTAAACATTTTCCAGCTGCTTAGATTTACAAAGAATTCTTCAAATTTGGTCCATGATTATCTGTTTTTTAAAAATATAAATTTAATAAAGTTTTCTAAACAGACAAATCATTCCTCAAGCTATAGATGTTAGGCTATGAAACAACACTGCTCCCCTCTCCCCTGCTGGAAGCTTAATCAGTTTCAAATTAATTGCAAAAGTAGCTTTCCTTTTTTCTTTCTTAGCATACCCCTTCCCCACCTCCTTACTTGTGAAAATAAAGGACCTTAAAAGGACCTCCTAAAAGGTCCTTTTTAGAAAGACAACACCCTTCCCTATCTCCTCTGAGACTTGCCCATCCCACTCAAAGTGAGTCTGCAGACCAACAATACCAGTGTCACCTATGAGCTTATTATTATTATTATAAAAAATGCAGTATCTCGGGTCCTAACCCAGACCTATTGAATCAGAATTTTAACAAACCTGAGAGTAACTGGAATAGACCTTTCTATGACTCACAGGTTTCTTCCCCACAAGAAAGTGTAGTCAAACCAGTGCCCAGTGCCCAGCTATGCAGAGCATAAGACTGAGAAAATAAACACGAGATTTTCACTGTTTTGCTCGTTATCAACATTAACAAAAAGGTTTATCCAAAGGCTACTCCTCCATGTTTAGGAAGGTATACTGGGTCCTTTGGAAAGCTGGATCCTTTGTGCCAGTGCTACACTCAATGGAATGGATGACTCACAAAAAGCACATTCAGGTACTTCCCTGGTGGTCCCCTGGCTATGACCATGCACTCCCAATACAGAGGCCCCAGGTTCAATCCCTGGCCAGGGAACTAGATCCTAGATGCCACAACTAAGAGTTCACATGCTTGCAACTAAAGATCCTGTGTGTTGCAACTGAGACCTGGTACTTCTACTTAATAAACAAATGAATCAGTAAACAAATAAATAAGTACATTCACCAAACACTCATCATCAAGAGCCATGGTGGGGTCACACTACCATTCAGATACATAATATTTCTAAAATCCTTTCAACTGTTCAATCACTTGTATGTCTGTGGTATTACTTTAACATCACATATTTGAGTAGATATCATTATTATTTCTTCTTTCTTAACATATTGGAAAACTGAAACTTGAAGTTACTTAGTGACTGCCCAAAGTCACCAGTTAGATAATGGTAAAGGTGATGCTTCTTTTAAAAAAACTATACTTTGTATACCTATGATTGTTGCTCAGTCACTAAGTCATGTCTAACTCCTTGCAAGCTGCTGCCTGCAGCACTCCAGGCTTCTATGTCCTTCACCTATGATACACATAGAATTTATTCACTCAACTGTTATGGAACATCTCTAAAGCAATGTGGGTTTACAGCCTGATGCCAGTGTATTAATGGGATCTACGGTATTGAACTTAGGAAGAAAGCCTTCTTAAGTGAACAATGCCAATTAATAGAGGAAAACAACAGAATGGGAAAGACTAGAGATCTCTTCAAGAAAATTAGAGAGACCAAGGGCATATTTCATGCAAAGATGGGTTCAATAAAGGACAGAAATGGTACGGACCTAACAGAAGCAGAAGATAGAGAAGAACAGGTGGAAAGAATACACAGAAGAACTATACAAAATGATTTAATGACCCTGATAACCACAATGGTGTGATCACTCACCTAGAGCCAGACATCCCCTGGAGTGCAAAGTCAAGTGGGCCTAGGAAGCATCATTAGGAACATAGTTAGTGGAGGTGAAATTACAGCTGAGCCATTTCAAATCCTAAAAGATGATGCTGTGAAAGTGCTGCACTCAATACGCCAGCAAATTTGGCCACAGGACTGGAAAAGGTCAGTTTTCATTCCAGTCCCAAAGAAGGGCAATGTCAAAGAATGTTCAAACCACCGCACAACTGTACTCATCTCACGTACTAGTAAAGTCATGCTCAAAATTCGCCAAGCCAGAGGGTGTGGAGAAAAGGGAACCCTCTTACACTGTTGGTGGGAATGCAAACTAGTACAGCCGCTATGGAGAACAGTGTGGAGATTTCTTAAAAAAACTGGAAATAGAGCTGCCATATGACCCAGCAATCCCACTTCTGGGCATACACACTGAGGAAACCAGATCTGAAAGAGACACATGCACCCCAATGTTCATCACAGCACTGTTTACAATAGTCAGGACATGGAAACAACCTAGATGTCTATCAGCAGATGAATGGATAAGGAAGCTGTGGTACATATACACCATGGAATATTACTCAGCCATTAAAAAGAATTCATTTGAATCAGTTCTAATGAGATGGATGAAACTGGAGCCCATTATACAGAGTGAAGTAAGCCAGAAAGATAAAGACCAATACAGTATACTAATGCATATATATGGAATTTAGAAAGATGGTAATGATAACCCTATATGCAAAACAGCAAAAGAGACACAGATGTACAGAACAGACTTTTGGACTCTGTGGGAGAAGGCGAGGGTGGGATGTTTCAAGAGAACAGCATGTATATTATCAAGTGTGAAACAGATCACCAGCCCAGGTTGGATGCATGAGACAAGAGCTCGGGCCTGGTGCACTGGGAAGACTCAGAGGGATCAGGTGGAGAGGGAGGTGGGAGGGGGGATGGGGATGGGGAACACATGTAAATCCATGGCTGATTCATGTCAATGTATGGCAAAACCACTACAATATTGTAAAGTAATTAGTCTCCAACTAACAAAAATAAATGGAAAAAAAAAATTCTCCGAGCCAGGCTTCAATAGTACATGAACCAAGAACTCCCAGATGTTCAAGCTGGATTTAGAAAAGGCAGAGGAACCAGAGATCAAATTGTCAACATCCATTGGATCACAGAAAAAGCAAGAGAATTCCAGAAAATACATCTACTTCTGCTTCACTGACTGAACCACTTCAAAGACAGATGAGGAGTAGGACAGAGATAACTATCAGCATTATGACTAAACCTCAGAGTAAGACAAGCAGCGCAAAACATTACCAGACCTTCCTCACAGAAGTCTACCTCCGTCAGACTGAGAGCACAGCGGAGGGAACCCAAAGTACGTCTCTCTCAGGCCTTCCCAAGAGTTCTCCTTGCTCAGGAGGGGTGGGCGGAAAGAAGAGGCAGGGCTGGGACTGCAGACCTCTTGTCAAATCACCAAGCTGAATTCAGAGCACCACCCGCAGGAGGAAGTGAAGTAAGACAGGAGTGCTGCATTAATACATGTCCCTCCACGATGAAGAAAATATGAGGAAGCAAGGAACAACGGTTTCCTCACCCACTTTTGCTCAGCTTTTCAGTCTCTAAACCCTTTGGGCTAACTGTTAAGCTAGTGATAAACTGGAAATGGAATTATTTTCCCAGAGAAGAGATTTGTAGCATACTATCACCACCAGACCAACTCTCAATTTCAAGAGACCACTCCCCAAGAGCCACCACTACCCCACTTTGAATTGTCTTAGGTCAACATAGTTTTGCTCCAAAATGCTTTGAAATGGATCAGAACCATACAATGGGTTAAAATTTCTAAGGCCACTCTATTATTCGTAGCCTAACTCTCACTCACTTTTCTAATTCCATTTTCCCCAGCTACATTAACATAGCTATCAGAGGTTCTACAGTGAGATCAAAGATACTCCAATAATAAAATGACAGCAATAAGAGTCCTCAAATTTTAATATAAACTCTCTTCCAGTATTAATTTCTCAGGAAATGAAGAAATTGAACACTCATGTACCTCACTTTCAATGTATTCACAAATTAAATCCAATAAAATTGAAGCACAAATGGAAATTATCTTGCCATTGAAAGTTAAATTACAAATATTTCAAGTTAAATTGAGGTCAGCCTTCTTATTCTGTTCAGTTTTGGTTGAAGAGCTTCTTTATGAGAAGCCTTGGTCGAGACACAGCAGTTTCTATGCTCTAATGGATGCAGCACAGTTCCTTCAGAGCTGTGAATCTGAACCCCAAATCTCTGATGAGCCTCATTTTTTTTCAAAATTCTTAAGGGTTACTAAAACATACAGAACTATAAGAGCACTGGCCTCACCTTCAGTGAAATTTGGAATGTGAAATAACCCCTGTTTCCTAAGCAGCTCTTTCAGGCAAAATTATGTCCACAGACAAAGGTCTTAAGAGTTTCCAAAGGCCATGGCAGAGACTCAGTGTATCTGAGGGAAGGCAGATAGACAAAGAAAATCTGACTTTCTACATAACTAGGATGCCAGTCATCTATGGCAAATTTAATTGTCCACAACTTTAAATTTTCACCATAATGAAAGAACTCTTCCTCAGAGAGGCTACTTTGAACATTATGTATTTATCATGTCTAGGGGACATGGTGGGGATTGTGGGTGACACTCATGCATTCACCTCTCAGAGAAAGTTGAATGAGATAATCCTGTCCCCTTACAAAAAGTTAAAAAAATTGCAGTAATGGCAGCCTTAGACTTCAGGTCCAATCTGAGATGCCTTTCTTCCTGAATCAGCACATTCAGTTCTTTTATTTCCTTTTTTTCCTTGGACTCTTGTTTCTTTCTTTCTTTCTTTTTTTTATTTTTATTAGTTGGAGGCTAATTACTTTACAATATTGTAGTGGCTTTTGCCATACATTGACATGAATCAGCCATGCATTTACATGTGTTCCCCATTCTGACTCCCACCTCCCGCCTCCTTCTCCATCCCATCCCTCTGGGTCTTCCCAGTGCACCAGCCCTGAGCACTTGTCTCATGCATGCACCAGTGATGAACTGAAGGCAAACTCTGCCTTATTAACACCCACAATGTCTTGTGTGCAAACCTTTCCATTCCATACCACACTGGTTTTTTCCACACCTCTTCTAATAGGAATTGTTTAGGTCAGTGGTTCTTAAGCAGGAATGATTTTGCCTCCAGGGGACATGTAACAGTGCTAAACATCTGGAGACATTTTTTATTTTCACAACTAGGGAGGTGGGGAGGAAGGGGTATGCTAATGGAAGTTAGGGCACAGAGGCCAGGGATGCTGATAAACCACATAAAATGCACAGGACAGTCCCCAAAACAACAACAAAATATTCCTCCCAAAATGTTCAGTGACAAAATTGAGAAACTCTGCATTAGGTTAGGAAATCTGTTTCAAAGAGACATTTTGCCTTCATTCTCACACTAGTTTCAGTTGGAAAAACACTTCAAAAGTTTCTTGAAGTGCTGGTGCTATTATGGTTTTAAAAGCTTGGACTCCTAGTATTTCAGGACAGACCAATATCCATGTCACAGGCTCCTCCTGATGCTATCTTTCCTTAGCTTTTGAATGTTCCCAGCTTCAATCTCTTTTCTTTCTTATGCATCTATAGTAGTTAAATATGCCTCTTATGTTTCATTTTATAATTTCCTTTGGGAAGCTAAATTATATTTCCAATAGTTTAAAATACTTTAAAACTATGGCTTTTTCAGTAGTCATGTATGGATGTGAGAGTTGGACTATAAAGAAACCTGAGTGCTGAAGGATTGATGCTTTTGAACTGTGGTGTTGGAGAAGGCTCTCGAGAGTCCCTTGAACTGCAAGGAGATCCAACCAGTCCATCCTAAAGGAAATCAGTCCTGAATATTCATTGGAAGGACTGATGCTGAAGCTGAAGCTCCAATACTTTGGCCACCTGATGTGAAGAACTGACTCATTGGAAAAGATCCTGATGCTGGGAAAGATTGAAGGCAGAAGGAGAGGGAGACGACAGAGGATGAGATGGATGAACGGCATCACCGACTCTATGGACATGAGTTTGAGCAAGCTGTGGGAGTTGGTGAGGGACAGGAAAGCCTGGCGTGCTGAAGTCCATGGGGTTGCAAAGAGTTGGCCACAACCGTGTGACTGAACTGAACTGAGTTTAAGACACTTTGTTCCTTTCCTTCCTGATTCCATGAAAACTAGAACTGTCTGCTGGAGCTGAGAGTCAAATTTCTTTACATTTTTTTTTTCTTTGTAGTCCCTACATACTTTTATTCTAATATGTTACTCAAAATTTTGAGGCATCCTTCATAATGAAAAACATGAAATCAATAGGTTCTGAGGTTTTCAAAATTATCCAATGGCCATGCCTCCACCCTTACTTTGTATCACAACAATAGTGAACATTTTTGTGGATTTCTCCATTAAATTCTGTTCAGATTTTTGTAGCATTTAGTATAGCTGGCTCACTTTTTCAGAGGTAGTAGAAACCCAATTTCCTTCACAACAGATTCTCTGTGATATGGAGTACATTTCTTATGCTTTCCTATATTTTGACTCTCTTTGGTAGAGTCTATTCCAGTCTGCTCTCTAAAATCTTGCCATCTTGTGTTTCTCTGGGCCCTGTCACCATTTCTGATTTGGCAACAACTAACAAATACTAAAATATATGATCCCTCTTGATAATGCTCTCCTCAAAGCAGGAAACACAGTTGCAACCCTACAGTTGATAGTGGCCTTCAATATCTTATTTTCTTCTTTACCTCTGCCCACCCAAAGATTTTAACCTTTTCCTTATATAAATGCCTCTTCTTATAGCTCACTGGAGAAGGAAATGGCAACCCACTCCAGTATTCTTGACTGGAAAATTCCATGGACAGAGGAGCCTGGCAGGCTACAGTCCTTGGGGTCGCAAAGAGTTGGCCACAACTGAGCAACAGAGCACATAGCTCATTATAATTCCACCATTCCTGTTCTGACAGTAAGACTGAAATACACTTTGGAAACCATTGCAGCTTCTCCTCTGTGATCCCCAGAGATTGTGTTCCATGCCAAGAATTTTTAATTGCCTTTTAGGTTCATAATAATTTCAGTGAGTGATTTCTTTGCTTCCCCCTCAGAAGACAGCTTTTTATTTTTTCTCACAAGACTCAAATTCTTCTGTGGTTTATTTTTTTAATAAATTTCTACCACACTTTTATGGGTCAGTCTTCAATTTGGCCTCTGAATTCTAATGCCATGGTCAAACCTTGTATCTTTAACAATTCGAAACCAATTTGAGACTTTGTAGTAAGGTGTAGGTCTGGAAATTTTGGAAGAGCCATATGAATTTAAAGTTATCTCCTCTGGTTTCCTCCTTTTGCTCCAAATCCATCATTTAAAAGAATGGGACTCAGCAGCCCCCTACTGGGCATATACCCAGAGAAAACCGTAATTCAAAAAGACACATGCATCCCAATATCCATCGCAGCACTATTTACAATAGCCGTGACATGGAAGCAGTCTAAATGTCCATGAACAGACAAATGGTAAAGAAGTTGTGGTATGTATATACAATGAAGTATTAGCCATTAAAAGGAACAAAACTGAGTCATTAGTAGAGACGTGGATGGACTTAGAGGCTATCATACGGAGTGAAGTCAGAAAGAGATAAATATCATAAACACGTAGAATCTAGAAAAGTGGTACAGTGAAAGTGTTAGTCACTCAGTCATGTCTGACTCTTTGTGATTCCATGGACTGTAGCCTGCCAGGCTCCTCTGTCCATGGGATTCTCAAGGCAAGAATACTGGAGTGGGTGGCTATTCCCTTCTCCAGGGGATCTTCCTGACCCAGGATTGAACCCAGGTCTCCCTCATTGCAGGCAGATTCTTCACTGTCTGAGCTACCAGGGAAGCCCCAGAAAAATGGTATAGATGATCTTATTTGTAAAACGGAAATAGAAACACAGACGTAGAGAATAACATATGGACACCAAGATGGGATGGGATGAATCGGGAGATTCGGATTGACACATATACACTATTTATACTACGTATAACTTAGATGACCAATGAGAACCTATTGTATAACTCAGGGAACTCTATTCAGTGCTCTGTGGTGACCTAAATGGGAAGGAAATCCAACAAGAGGGGAGATATGTATACATATAGCTGATTCACCATGCGGTAGAGTGTGTTAGACACTAACACACTATGTGTGTGCTAAGTCAGTTCAGTCGTGTCCGACTCTTTGCGACCCTACGGACTGTAGCCTGCCAGGCTCCTCTGTCCACAGGATTCTCCAGGCAAGAATAGCTGAGTGGGTTGCCATGCCCTACTACAGGGGATCTTCCCGACCCTGGGATTGAACCAGCATCTCTCATGTCTCCTCCATTCGCAGGCAGGTTCTTTACCACTGAAAGCAACTATATTGCAATAAAAATTAATTAATAAATAAAACATAAATAAAATCCATCTACCAACTTAAAAAAAAAGAATGGGACTCAGAGCAGCCTCTCTATGCTGCCAAGAAGCCTAGCATAAAGAAGTCAAAGCTAGAAGTCCACACGACCGGGCACTCTAGAACAAGTTACTTAGTTGCCATTGACAATCCTAGCCCTCAGATTTTGCAGAAAAACACAGTAAAATACCTATTAAGATTATTCTGTCTCCAAATGTCTAAAAGGTATGTTTACAAACAGTCTTTTTGTTAAAATCACATTTTGCCTCAATTGTACTTACTTAACACAGCTTCCATGGCCTATAAGCCAAATTAAAAGCATAAAATTTAGGATTGTGTTAAAGTCTCTTGATCAAGGTCCTACCAAAAATTTTAAATCAGGGCACTATTTTGCTCCCTAAATTCCAGTCTTTGTCAGTCTCTAGACATTTTCAGCCAATGCACAAGTCCTAACATTTCACTGAGTTGATCCTACCTCCTAGAATCACAGACCTTCCTTTATAACATGGAGATTGAGACCAGATGCCTTAAGAGAGGTGCAGGGGAAAGAGACTGAGGAGTATGCCCAGTTTGCTACCTGGCATATCGATTAGAAATCATTCTTTTCTCACTGGAGAAAAATGAGTGATGGGACAGAAAGAGGCCAGTATTCTTATCCTATCCTTTCCACATCAAGAAAACATCCTGAATAGGGAATAAGTTTTCTCCAGAACAGTAAAGATTTGTTGAAACTAACAAATTAAAGTAACATGGCCAGTATTAAAATACATGGCCAGCATTAACAACAACAAAAAGATGTGTTCATTTTGTAGCACCTCCACTATCAAGAATTTTAAAAAGTCTGTATTTGTATGAGGACAGGAGGACATACTTTAAGGATGTATGGACACTCTCTCACAGGAGTATTGGGATTTTCTCAGGATCTCAGGAGAGCTAGGATACTGAGAAGAATGGAGGAGCACAAAAAGAACAAGGAAAATACAGGAAGAGGAGGAAGACCTAGAGAGAAAAGGGATTTCTAGACTCCTAAAACGGACTCATGATCTGAAAAGGAACCATATGAAAAAGGCAGACATGTTATCATCAACTTCTAGAATCTGGTGCCCTTAATTGGTCACTCCTGTAACTTTCGCTTCCTCCTGTAGCTGATCACGCACAAGAGTCTGTGTTAAACTGTCTCCACCATGAGCTCTAGAATTACGCTCACAATTGCCTACAGCAGTGACTGGGTCCTGAGATCCACTTAGTAGATCACAACCAGCACAAACTAGAGTAGACTAGATTAGAATAGAAAATATCACAGTGTATTGCATATAGTAAGGATAAGGACTGTTTCATGACACTTTAGTTTCAGTTTGATTCTTTGATCTGTATGCTCTATGTCAACACGGGTTCCCTGATGGCTTCCCTGATGGCTTAGCTGGTAAAGAAACCGCCTGCAATGAGGGAGACCTGGGTCCGATCCCTGGGTTGGGAAGATCCCCTGAAGAAGGGAAAGGCTACCCACTCCAGTATTCTGACCTGGAGAATTTCATGGACCGTATAGTCCACGGGGTTGCAAAGAGTCGGACACAACTGAGCGACTTTCACACACATGTTAACACGCAAAATGTAATTTTCTGCTATGGCCTGTGGTCCAGTATGTCTGAAAAACTAGCTTTCACAGGGCATCTTCCTCTGAATGTCTCTTTAGCTCATCAAATCAAGGAAAAATATCTTGTTTTCTTAATTCCACAAAATCCTTCTACTCCTAAGATATAATAATTTAATCATTTACCCACTTCTGGGGAAAGGGTGAAGTAATCCTCATTTTCTTACCACATAAATGGCTCCTCTCCTAAAAAGCCTTCTATGTATATCAGATACTAACATATTCATGTACACATTTCCTTGTTGTGCCCCAAAGCTATAGCATAAACTCTTGGAATAGCAGCATCACTGACTCAATGGACATAAGTTTGAGCAAACTCTGGAGATAGTGAAGGATAGGGAAGCCTGGTGTGCTGCAGTCCATGGGGTCCCAAAGAGTCAGACACAGTTTAGCAACTGAACAACAACAACTTGGAACAGCAAAGAATGTTCCTGTTTCGTTATGTTTTTCCAGTGCTCTGTAGGTATTAACTTCTAAATAAACATACATTGAATGAATAAATGAATGAATATTTGAAGGACAGAAAACAAACCCATTAACCAACTATTACATGAAATGATCCCAGAAAACATTTTCCCCAGTAAATCCCCATTTATTTAAAACAACAGAAAGGATACACAGAGAAAGTGATCAATTAAAAAGAGTTAATAAAGTTCCCAAGATTTACCAATCTTAAAACAATTTTAATACTTGACTCTATAATTATATTGAATGCAAGTCCTTCTTTCCATTATGGTTAACTAATTAATTCAACTAACCTGTATTGACACTGTTGATTACCTGCTGCATGTAAAACATGAGGCTTAAATGTTACAGAGCAAAGGCAGCTAAACAATATCCCCTTCTGAAGGACCTATTCTCCCAACAGCTTGGTGAAATGGCTGTTGCCTTACTTTTTAAAGTAAGATTTCAGTTAAAATTTGTGTCAGTTGTGTAGATTCTAGACAATGGCTGTCTGGTGTGCATTTTTGCCTCAAACAGTATAGGTTTCCCCCAATATCTGAAAGTATGCAAACCTCTTGTAAGCCAAAGTGACATCCAGCGATGAAGCGATTACCTCAGGGCACAACTTACTAAAGGATGCACAAAATAAACCAAGATGAAGTCAGATGCTCACATAGGCAGTTCAAAGCTTTCAAAGCCTGATGCTGAGACGCTTAATGTAGTTCCCGGGAAGGAGCTTGGCCATGCCACTCTCCCTACCTCCACAAAGGTTCACTGCAAAACAAATGCTGAAGACTATTTTCACTTTTCATCCTTTTTCATAAAAGCAAAATTCTCTTCAGATTTCTTTCCATTAGTGAAAACAGGTAATAATGTAGGTCTTTCATAAAAGCAGAGGCATAAGGCAAACTTCCGGAAAGGGAGGGATATGTGTAAATGGAATCAAATTCCCAAATGAGGAATTTTCTTTATTCTTACAGCTCTGATTTGAATCTTTATCACCGTAAGTTTTTTGAAGAGGAAGCTTCAGTTTTTTGCTTAGAAAGCTAAACAGCCAAATTCAGAGTACTCATTTGTAACATCAGAATACTCAGTATCCATACTGTCATGTAACACCTCCCTATAACTTCCAGTCACCTTCTTAATCTTACAATTTCCAGAGCCTGCAATATCATGAATGCTGCCAGCTAGGCCCTGAGGGAAACAAACCCACACCTTCTAATTCCTTCTGTTCTTTGTCTTTCTCACCTCACATCTATGGTTAACATCTATTAACAATAAAATTTCTACGTTTGTTATTTTTTTCTTTCAAAAAACTCACCTGAAAGGTCTGAATGAAGTCTATAGAAGAAATGATGAGACCCAGAGAGAAAGAAGCAGTCATCTAAGAAGTGAGGAGTAGTGAGTCCCTACTCTCTCTTTCAACATTTGAGGAAATATCGGTCTTAGTTGCTCTACATAGCACTTTATTGAAAGACCCAATAAGAGAGTGTCTAATAAAGAGGATAACTCCAGAAATTGTTAATTAACTCTTTGGGGACTTTAAGGTATGAGTCAGCAAGTCAACATGGCTCCTACACAGTATGACACTTGAGTAATATGAAGAATCATGAAGCTTCCAACAATGACTAACAAATTTAGTCATTTAGAACTCTAACAAGGGACCTGAAATCCAACCCTGTAATGCTGTGGAACTTTCTTTCCTTTTGAATTCAAATACTTTAAATGTGACTGATTCCACAGTATTCATACTTAGGGAAAATTTCATATCTACACCTCCAGAGAAAAAAAGTGTAGATTAAAGAAATCATTTTCTTGTCCAGTCTTAGATGATGACTAAAGTTAGTCATCAGCTTAGCTTAAGAACCCATTTTTCTGGTAATACCGCTACCATGTAACTAGGTCTAACACCACACACACACACACACACACACACACACACACACTGAGGAAAGATTATAAGAAAGGGGTTTTCCTCTCTTTTTTCCTGATTAAGAGAAAAGTAGGCTTGTTAAGAAAGGATAAATTCTGGAGAGACACATAACATATGGTTATACGGAGCCTTGGAAGTCACTCAGTGTTTAGATTCCAGCTCTGCAGCTGATAATATAGTGGGGTAGGTTTTGTAGATCTCATTACCCTATAACCTTGTCCTTAGCCAACTGAGTCAGAGACTTTTATTGTCAATTACGGAAGGAATGAGAAGTAGAAGGTCAGATTTTGAGTTTCTAATTTTTATAAAATTCAAAGCAGAGACAATCGTATATATTTACAATGGTCAGAATTTTTGAAGAAATTGAGAACTGGTTATTTGAAAATCAAAAGTATAAGCCCTTAAAGGAGACGGCTTAAAGATTTGGTCAGAAACAAGACTTGGAAAGAAAATATATAACAACATAGATTCTCTTGTAAGACAAACAAAGGCAAGGTTAGTCAGGAGATAGAAAAATGGAGTGAGTGTTAGCTGGGACGATATGAGAGAATTCAGAAGAGCAGGCTGGATAAGGGTCCACACAAGAGGTATCACGTGGAAATGAGTGGATTCAGTACTGGGAGACTTCCTAGCCTCTGTCTGAAGAGAACCCTCCACTGCCCCTGTAGGGAAATGAGTTCAAGCAAGCCATTACTTACACATAACTAATTGCTGGCCTTGAGCTTCTCACAGAATGGTGGCAGCAAGGTAGTTAGACTTTTTACATGAAAGTTCCAGTTGATCAAGGTGGGGCTGTCAATCCTCTTAAAAGTTAAGCCTGGAACTAGAATAACATCAGTACTGATATAACCTATTGATAAAGTAGTCACAGCCCATCTCAGATTCAGAGCAGGAGAAACAGATTCTACCCTTTGATAAGAGGGTATATCAAAGAGGAATATCAAAAAAGAGGATAAGAGGAATATAAGAGGATTTTTTGATAAGAGGAATATCAAAAAATTCAGTCATCTTTTCCACATTTCCTTAAGGAGGTGATGATTGAGCTACAAGATGAATATTAAGAAGGGAGAGTTGGACATTTTCTAAGGCATATGTTCCTGAAAAATAAACTATCATAAACCTGTGAAAACTTTTGGATGGGAAAGTATCATTTCCAAGGAACAGGAAGAAGGCCAGTGTGGCTGGAGCATAGTGAATGAGAAGAAAAAGAATTATTTATGAAATGGACAAAAAAGTTAATCTTATTTTTCTTTTAAAAAGTATTATATGTACATGGTTAAAAACAAAACAAAACCTAAGTTGTAATTTGGCTCAACATTCTGAGGATTCCTGATTCCCTTATCTTGTTTTCAAAGTAATAAGTTTATATTAAAAATCCTTGAAGTATCTATTTTTGACATTTTCTTTGACTTTCTATCATGAAAAATAAAAATTTAACTATCTTAACTATACACCTACAAATATCCCCCATCTTTCCCAAATAATTGTATGAAAATGACTCAGTTAAATTAGTACTTAGTGTTTTCACTATACAGTTCAGTTCAGTTCAGTCACTCAGTCATGACCAACTCTCTGCAACCCATGTGGACTGCAGCACCCCAGGCTTCTCTGTCCATCACCAACTCCAGGAGCCTGTTCAAACTCATGTCCATTGAGTCGGTGATGCCATCCAACCATCTCATCCTCTGTTGTCCCCTTTTCCTCTTGCCTTCAATCTTTCCCAACATCAGGAACTTTTCTAATGAGTCAGCTCAGGTGGCCTATGTATTGGAACTTCAGTTGCAGCATCAGTCCTTCCAATGAATATTCAGGTCTGATTTCCTTCAGAATGACTGATCTCCTTGCTGTCCAAGGGACTCTCAAGAGTCTTCTCCAACACTACAGTTGAAAAGCATCAATCCTTTAGCACTCAGTATTCTTTATGGTCCAACTCTCACATCCATACATGATGACTGGAAAAACTATAGCTTTGACTAGATGGACCTCTGTCAGTAATGTCTCTGCTTTTTAATATGCTGTCTAGATTGGTCATAGTTTTCCTCCAAGGAGCAAGCATCTTTTAATTTCATGGCTTCAGTCATCATCTGCAGTGACTTTGGAGCCTAAGAAAATAAAATCTGTCACTGTTTCCATTGTTGCTCCATCTATTTGTCATGAAATGATGGAACCAGATGCCATGATTTTCATTTTTTGAATGTTGAGTTTTAAGCCAGCCTTTTCATTCTCCTCTTTCATTTTCATCAAGAGGCTCTTTAGTCCCTCTTCGCTTTGTGCCACAAGGGTGGTGTCATCTGCATATCTGAGGTTATTGATATTTCTCCCTGTAATCTTGATTCCAGCTTGCACTTCATCCAGTCTGGCATTTTGGATGATGTACTCTGCATATAAATTAAACAAGCAGGATGACAATATATGCCTTGACATACTCCTTTCCCAGTTTGAACCAGTTCATTTTTCCAAGTCCAGTTCTAACTGATGCTTCTTGGCCTGCATACAGATTTCTCCAGAGGTAGGTAATGTGGTCTGGTATTCCCTTCTCTTGAAGAATGTTTCATGGTTTCTTGTGAGCCACACTGAAGGCTTCACCAAAGTCAATGAAGCAGAAGTACATGTTTTTCTGGAATTCTCATGCTTTTTCTGTGATCCAACAGATGCTGACAATTTGATCTCTGGTTCCTCTTCCTTTTCTAAATCCAGGTTTAACATCTGGGAGTTCTCGGTTCATGTACTGTTGAAGCCTTGCTTGGAGAATTTTGAGCATGGCTTTGCTAGCATGTGAGGTGAGTGCCAGTTGTGCAGTGGTTTGAGCATTCTTTGGCACTGTCTTTTGGGTTGGAATGAAAACACCTTTTCCAGTCCTATGGCCACTGCTGAGTTTTCCAAATTTGCTGGCATATTGAATGCAGCACTTTCACAACATCATCTTTCAGGATTTGAAATAGCTCAGCTGGAATTCTATCACCTCTACAAACTTTGTTCCTAGTTATGCTTCCTAATGCCCACTTGACTTCACTCTCCAAGGTGTCTGGCTCTAGAGGAGTGATCACACCATTGTGGTTATCTGGGTCATGAAGATCTTCTTTGTATAGTTCTTCTATGTATTCTTCACACTTCTTAATATCTTCTGCTTCTGTTAGGTCCATACCGTTTCTGTCCTTTATTGTGCCCATCTTTGCATGGAATGTTCCCTTGGTGTCTCTAATTTTCTTGTGGAGATCTCTGTCTTTCCCATTCTATTTTTTTCCTCTGTTTCTTTGCGTTGATCACTTAGCAAGGCTTTCTTATCTCCCCTTGCTATTCTTTGGAACTCTGCATTCAGATGGATGTATCTTTCCTTTTCTACTTTGCCTTTGCCTTTTGCTTCTCTTCTTTTCTCAGCTATTTATAAGGCCTCCTCAGACAACCATTTTGCCTTTTGCATTTCTTCTTCTTGAGGATAATTTTGATCACTGTCTCTTGTACAATGTTACAAATCTCAATCCATAGTTCTTCAGGCACTCTATCAGATCTAATCCCTTGAATCAATTATATAAATACTATTCGAACTGATTTACATGGTATGTTATCTTTACATCTGCTTTCTTTATAACTTCTATTTTACTTGAGTTATTGACTGCCTTGTTTCTTTTGCCTATTTTTTAGAGTATTTATCCTAATTTAGGCCCAAACCTTCATCTTGGTTTATTTCTCTTCCTTAGTTCCTGTCTCACTGTAACAAAGATTTGGAACAACAAACTAATTATGGCTCAAGCCGGCAGGATTTCTCAGTTCCTCTCTCATCATAGTAAGGATTCGAAACAACAGACTGGTAACAGCTCAGTTACTGCTCAAGCAGACAGATCTTTATTATTAAACAGACAGGGGATAGTATATTCCCAAAATGAGGTAGTGGGCTGATCGCAAAGGAGTGGCTGTGATACCTATTGGCTTTCCCTTTTTATATAGTCACTGTCTCCTCTTAGTTCTACTCTGCAAAATGCAAATGAGTGTACGCTTAAGGCCAATCAGGGAAGGGGGGCGTGTCTGGGCACATGCAAAATAGGGCTTTTACATATTCATCTGGACGGCTGAGAACTGAGAGTTTTGATTGACAGTTGCAAGTTACCTAACAACAGGCTCTATTGTGCATGTCTTTCCCATAATTCAGTCCTTTATAATCAGATGTATGTATGTATAGAATAATTATGAACTGTTAATGAGCTTCTAGCTACCCAGGGTTACTTGAGGACACAGCTGTATCTCAAGGGTGCATGTGCTGGAGCTGGAGAAGCCCCATGGTTAGTTTGTATCCACTATATGCCTAGTGGCTCAGAGGTTAAAGTGTCTGCCTCCAATGAGCGAGACTGAGGTTCGATCCCTGGGTCAGGAAGATCCTCTGGAGAAGGAAATGGCAACCCACTCCAGTATTCTTGCCTGGAGAATTCCATGGATGGAGGAGTCTGGTAGGCTACAATCCATGGGGTCGCAAAGAGTCGGACACGACTGAGTGACTTCACTTCTGAGCCCTCACAGAGTGGGTACAGTTAATACAGACATGTGTAGGAGTTGGAAAAGTCTCTGTGGTTATTTCTGTAGTGTATCTGTGAGCTCTCCTGAGTGTGTCTAGGGTGGGGTTTAGAGATCAGTTTGCATTCTTTTCAGCTAGGCCACTCCTCATTGCTCATCCCTAACTTCCTAACAAAACTTTTTGACAGAAGTATCAAATTCTTCTCATCAAAACACAACATGTTAGGTCATAAATATATCCTTCTGCTCTTTCTAATTTTTTTCCCCCCTAGGGGATATTGCTACTGAAACTCTTAGTCCCTCCACTCCATTAGTACTGGTTGTAACCTAGCTATGCCTCACAGTAGTCCGTGTGGAACTTCCCTTTGCCATTTATTTGAAACGTCCTTTGAGCACACCCTCTTATTGATTTTGTTTGTTGCTTCCTTAGTTCATTGACACATTTTCATATCCTTAATTTGCTTTCTGAGAGAGAACACACAGAAGGTAAAAACACTTTTAAATTCTTCATATTAACAATTTATTCAGGATCAGAATTCAAGAATGGAGATTTCTTAGTAGTCCAGTGCTTAAGACTCTGCACTCCCAATGCAGGGGACCTGGGTTCAATCCCTGGTCAGGGAACTAGATCCTGCATGCTGCAACTAAGACCCCACACAGCCAAAAATAAATAAATAAATCAAGAATGGATTTTTTCTCTCAAAATTTGGAAAATATTTTCTTTGAGTTTTCAATATTGTTTTAGAGAATGTCAGTATCACTAGAGAAGGCCAGTTTGTATATGCCTTTTTCTTTCTCTCTGGAAATTTTATGTACTTTTTTTAACTCCTAGAATTTTGAAATGTATGCGCAAACATTCCATTGGACTCTGAGTGGACTCCTTCTATCTATGGAACATGCCTGGGACCTGGGACACTTTGCTACAATGCTTGCACCTGGACAAACATCTCCTGGAACTACACAATACAAAGAAATTATAAGGGACTAAAAATAACTGCATGATTGCAGGTATAGTTGAAGCAAATTATGGACAAAAGATATAAAAGGACCAAAAATGTCCAAATGCCACTTCTGAAGAGCTGTGAGCAAAAGCAGGGTGTGAGGAGCAAAAGCAGGGTACTGTGCATGCCCTCTGAACACAACAACACAAAAGTCTGGGCAAACCACCTAAGCCACCTCTCCAGCCTGATCCCTGCACACACCCTTACCCTCAATCTTTTTTTAAAAAAGTAATTTGTTTTAATTGGAGGCTAATTACAATATTGTAGTGGTTTTTGCCATACATTCACATGAATCAGCCATGGGTGTATATGTGTCCCCCATCTTGAACCCCCCTCCCACATCCCTCCCCATCCATCCCTCAGGGTCATCCCAGTGCTCCAGCCCTGAGCGCCCTGTCTCATGCATCGAACCTGGACTGGCGATCTAGTTCACATATGATAATATACATGTTTCAATGCTATTCTCTTAGATCATCCCACCCTCGCCTTCTCCCACAGAGTCCAAAAGTCTGTTCTTTACATCTGTGTCTCTTTTGCTGTCTCGCATATGGGATCATTGTTATCATCTTTCTAAACTCCATATATATGCATTAATATACTGTATTGGTGTTTTTCTTTCTGACTTACTTCACTCTGTACAATAGGCTCCAGTTTCATCCACCTCATTAGAACTGATTCAACTGCATTCTTTTTAATAGTTGAGTAATATTCCATTGTGTACCACAGCTTTCTTATCCATTCATCTGCCGATGAACATCTAGGTTGCTTCATGTCCTGGCTATTGTAAACAGTGCTGCGATGAACATTGGGGTACACGTGTCTCTTTCAATTCTGGTTTCCTCGGTGTGTATGCCCAGCGGTGGAATTGCTGGGTCGTATGGCAACAGGATCATACTTACCAATAATTACCTTAAATGTAAATGGGTTGAATGCCCCAATCAAAAGACAAAGACTGGCTGAATGGATACAAAAACAAGACTCCTATATATGCTGTCTACAAGAGACCCACTTCAAAACAATGGACACATACAGACTGAAAGTGAAGGGCTGGAAAAAGATATTTCATGCAAATGGAGACCAAAATAAAGCAGGAGTAGCAATACTCATATTAGATAAAATAGACTTTCAAATAAAGGCCATGAAAAGAGACAAAGAAGGACACTACATAATGATCAAAGTCTCAATCCAAGAAGATATAACAATTATAAATATATATGCACCCAACATAGGAACACCACAATATGTAAGACAAATGCTAACAAGTATGAAAGGGGAAATTAATAGTAACACAATAATAGTGGGAGACTTTAATAACCCACTCACACCTATGGATAGATAAAGAGAAAATTAGCAAGGAAACACAAACTTTAAATAATACAATGGACCAGTTAGACCTAATTGATATCTATAGGACATTTCACCCCAAAACAATGAATTTCACCTTTTTCTCAAGTGCACACAGAACCTTCTCTCTATTGATCACATCCTGGGCCATATATTTAGCCTTGGTAGATTAAAAAAAAAAATGAAATCATTTCAAGCATCTTTTCTGATCACAATGTGGTAAGATTAGATATCGACTACAGGAAAAAAAACTCCCCTCAATCTTACATAAGGAGCCAGCTTGCCCCCCACTGGGGAGCATTGTGAGCAAGCAAGGGAGTCTGCTACTTGTTCTAGCCCTGCCCCAACCCCTGCCCAGTCTGTAGCCAGGGCCCCAATAAAGCCTTGCCTGAATTTCTTGTCTGACCTTTGATCAACTTCTATTGATTAAGGAGGCCAAGAACTCTGGTCAGTAACATCTGGAAATTCAATACTTCAAGGAAGTTGAGGGATTTTCTTGTATCATTCCTCTGATAATTTCTTCCCATAAATTTTTTCTGTATTCTCTTGCTGGAATTTCTGTTAATCCAGAAGTCAAGTCTTTTTGTTCTAGGAAATTTTCTTACATCATTTTTGTTTTAAACTCATTTCATCCTATCTGTTTTTCCTGCATTTTCTCTCTGGAATTTCCATTAACTGGGTTTGGTTCTCAAACATCTTAGCTTTTTTCTCCATTTTCCATTTCTTTGTCTTTTTGTTTTCCTATTTCTACAATTTTATTTTTAGTCTTTCAAGTGGATTATTTAATTTTGCTATCTATCATTCAAAGTCTAATGTTCTCACCCTCAAGATATCCACAGTATAATCCCTGAATCTATGAATATGTTATATTACATAGCAAAGAATTAAATTTGAAGATGGTTGCTTCCATATCAACGCTATTGTAAATACTGCTGAAATGAACATTGGGGTACATATGTCTTTTAGAATGTTAGCTTTCTCAGGGTATATGCCCAGTAGTGGGATTGTCTGGTCACGTGGTAGAGTTATTCCTGGCTTCTTAAAGGAATCTCCATATTACTCTTCACAATGGCTGTATCAGTTTACATTTCTGCCGCCAGTGCAGTAGGGTTCTCTTTTCTCCACGTCCTCTCCAGCATTTACTGTTTGTAGATTTTTTGACGATGGCCATTCTGACTGGTGTGAGGTGATGCCTCATTATAGTTCTGATTTGCATTTCTCTAATAATGAATCACAGTGCTGAGCATCTTTTCATGCATTTATTAGCCATCTGTATGTCTTCTTTGGAGAAATGTCCATTTAGGTCTTCTGCCCATTTTTTGATTGGGCTGTTTGTTTTTCTGATATTGAGTTGTATGAACTACATATATATTTTGGAGATTAACCCTTTGTTAGTTATTTCATTTGCAATTTTTTTCTGTCATTCTGAGAACTGTCTTTTAATTTTTATTGCTTCCTTTGCTGTGCAAAAGATTTTAAGTTTAATTAGGTCCCATTTATTTTTGTTTTTATTTCCATTACTCTAGGAGGTGGGTCAAAGAGGATCTTGCTGTGATTTATGTCAAAAAGTGTACTATCTTATATTTTCCTCTAAGAGCTTTATAGTTTCTGGCCTTACATTAAGTCTTTAGTCCATTTTTAATTAATTTTTGTATATGGTGTTAGGGAGTATTTGCGTTTCATTCCTTTGCATGTAGCTGACCAATTTTCTCAGCACCACTTACTGAAGACAGACTATCTTTTCTCCATTGTATATTCTTGTCTCCCTTGTCAAAGATAAGGCACCCATAGGTGAATGGGTTTATCTCTGGGCTTTCTATCTCAGGACATGGAAGCAACTTTGGTGTCCACCTACAGGTGAATGGATAAAGAAGCGGTGGTACATATATATGATGGAATATTACTCAGCCATAAAAAGAACAAATTTGAATCAGTTCTAGTGAGGTGGATGAAAATAGAGCCTATTACACAAAGTGAAGTAAGTCAGAGGAGAAAAACAAATATCATATATTAATCTATTTGCAGGGAATGAATGGAGACGTAGATGTAGAGAATGAACTTGTGGACACAGTGGGGGAAGGAGAGAATGGGAAAAATGGAGAAAGCATCAGCATTATTACACTATCATGTGTAAAACAGCTGGTGAGAAACTGATATATAACACAGGGAGCCCAACCTGTGATGACCTATAGGGGAGAATGAGGGGAGGGAAGGAAGGTTCAAGAGGGTGGGGATATATGTGTAAGTATGACTGATTCTCATCATTGTACGATAGAAATCAACACACTGTAAAGCAATTTTCCTCCAATAAAAAATAAATTTAAAAAATTTGCAGATGTAATTAAGGTTGTTAACTAAATGACTCTAAGACAGGGAGATTATCTTGGATAATCTGGGTGAGACCAATGTAATCGCAAGGAGGTTTTAAATGTGAAAGAGCGAGGCAGAGGAGTTAGAGTGATACAATGCCATGAAGACTCAACTAGTCATTTCTGGACTTGAAGATGGAAGACAGCCACACACAATCAGTATAGGCAGCATCAAGAAGCTGGGAAGATCAAGAAAAAAATTTTTCTTTAGAGCCTTCAGAAAGGAATTCTGCATTGATGATAACTTGAGTTTTAGCCCAGTGAGACCCATTTTTGACTTTAGAGTTTCAGCACTATAAGATAATACATTTGTGCTATTTTCAGCCACTAGATTTGGAGTGATATATCATAACAGAAATAGAAAACTAACAAACTCTCATATTTTCAGTTTCTAAAAACTTTGCCTTATTCCTGAATATTACCTTTTAGAGCATCCTATTCTCATTTCATGGATAACTTATTTTATCTTTAAGGATATTAAATACCAAGTGTGGGATCTTGCCTGGTGGTCCAGTGGCTGACTTTTCAGCACTTCCGATGCAGGAGGCCCAGGTTCAATCCCTGGTTAGTGAACTAGATCCCACAATCCACAACTAGGATCTCTTATGCCACAGGCTGCCAGGAAGATCAAAGATCCTGTATGTCACAGCTGTAAACTGGCACAGCCAAATGAATGAATATTTTAAATAAATATGAAGTGTGGTGTTTTCTTCTGATGGTCTATTTTCCCTAAAAATCCTTTCTTTCATTCTTTTTATTTCTTGTCTATTAGACTTTCCTCAAAAGTCTTTGACTGTGAATATATACTTAAGAGTGAAACACTAAAATGATGACTGAAAACTCTTTTTGCCTGAATAGACTTACTAACCACTGGGCATTACCACATCCAGGAACCTGGTCATCTCATTGGAAGGCTCCAAAATGCCAATATATGTGGTGTTTTTCTCTTTGGTCAGTTCCCCAGGGAGGTTTGACCCATCTTCTGTTTGAAGTATATCATGCCAGTAGCCAATACTCTGGCAGTCAAGTGGAGAAAGAAGATGGTGAATCTTTTTAAGATGCAAAGTGTTTGATATTTAGGGAATCAAAAACATCTTTGTTGCCCTAAAATTCTGCCAAAGTTTTAAACCATCTGAGACATTAAAGTCCAAATATCATCTTTTTCACTGATTGGTTAGAAGAGTAAGGCTTAGATGTAAGAGCCAAGCGACCTTGCTCAAATTCGCTGCCCTGTCTAGACCCTGGTCAGCATACTTGAGGGGAGTTTCAGGACTGCAGAGTAGGCTCCTTTACCTGTGATCACTGCCTCACACTGAGAAAGAAGAAAAAAGGCTGATGAGTTAGATCCATCCTCCCAGTCACAAAACAATGACCAACAATCAGGTAAATTCTCTCCTCCTCCATGAGAGAAAGGGAGAGAGAAATAGGGCAAGATGCCAAGAATGTTAGGACAGACCTTCCACATGCAACCTAAAAAGCAGGAACATACATTCTTCAATACAGATTTTCACTTACTCTAACTCATACCTCACCTGTACCTTGGATTTGTAGTCTCTTTCATTCAGCCTTTTTATAAAAGGTGACTTCTGCTGGGATGAGGAAATCTAAGGACCAATGTATCCATTACACACATTTTAAAGCAATCTTCCCATTTTCATTCCTACCCTGTTCAGATGACTGAATATTTTATGTGCCTAACTTTAACCATTTAATTAAGTTTATGTGCCTAAACATTTAATCCTAAATTTGGAGGCTCAAAACTATTAGGTGTTTTTAAAATACTCCCCTTATCCCTCCTTTTATGTAACTAGATTTCTGCTTTCTCACTCTTCTAAATTATTTAGCACCAATCCATCTGCATCCCATCATTCAAATTTTTATTGACATTTCTGTCTGCTGTCATATCCTTTCCCTTTGGTGTGTCCTTGATGTTTTATGCCTTTTAAAATGTGTTTACTGACATTTTGGCAATTTATTTTCAAAAGAAAGCATATCTTTAATCTACTGTGTACAACTGAAATTCCTTCTGTACTATTCTACATTTTCCAGTCTTTATACAATGAACACATATTCTTTGTATAACCACAAAAAAACACAATAAATGTTATTTTTAAGGAACTCAGAAAATTATAGTCTATTGAAAATTTCATCTCCACTCATTCTAAATGACTTTATTTATAATCTTCTTTTTCTAAAATTAATTTTGGGCATCTTTCATCTATATAAGTGGCCCAATTAGTCCATTTGCTAATTTAATTGTATTTTATTAAAAGGCAAATACTGTTTGCATAGGTGTTAATAAATTATTAGCACTTCTTACATAACACATATTGCACAGCTACTTTTCAAATTTAGAAAATGTAACAACTGAGCAAAATAGTGAGAAGACTAATGTATTATATTTTGAGTACAAATGTATATACATCATTATTAGTGCTTCATAGATGAGAAAATTGAAGGTCAGCAAGCTTAGATAACTCACCCAGGGTTTTTTATTCTAAACTCCATATATTTTACATTAATGCCACTTATTTCTGTAGATCAGTGTCTCATTTTTTCCCATAGATTATCTGAATATTCAACCAGAATTAACTATAGAAAAGTGCTACAACTATTTCATCAAAATGGGAAACTAAAACCTGTCTTTTCTTCTTTCTCGGCTCTTAAGAGTTGATATGAGAATGGAGGCACTATTAGTAAAACATTTTTTTAATCAAAAAAGGTTCTAGAATAATAGTCTAGCAAAATTTAACATAAGAATTGTTTCCAGGGTGGGGTGCACTGTAATTTGGTCTCTGTCTAGCACAGGTAAGACAGTAGAACTCCTTTACTGATAAAAGAGCCCCGTCTTGCGTTTTACTGATGCGCTTTAGGATTCAGCAGCTTCACTGTTCTCTCAGCCTCTATTATTATGCTTAATTTTAATGGATGAAAGGAGGATTTTGGTGTGGGTGGCTTGCTTCTTCTTTTTGTTGTTGTTAAATGTAGCAACAAACAATCAAATCAAAGGAAGAAAAATACAAAGAAAATGGTCGTGAATAAACAAAAAGGTCAGGACTCTAGTATTTAGTGCAATTTATGGGGAACTATTAACTACACCATGATTGGCAGATTTAACAGTACCTTCCACTCTCTTTTGCCAGTAACTATACAATTATTCCAGGTGTTGTAGTGGAATGACTCTATCAAATTTTATAGGATTAATCAGCATGTAAATGTTGGCAGGCTTCAGCCTCAGATCCGGACTTCAGGTGCAGCACTTAGAACAGGTGGAAAGAAATGCTTCTTCATTTTATTTTTCAAAGCAATTTATACACATTTATACACATTGTCCATACTTTTGTCCTGAAGCAGAGTTCATTTCATGACATTTACCCAGAATAACATCTTTTTAAAATGCACACACACAAAAAATCACCTGTGTACTAAAAGGTAAAAATGACCCCAGAATTTATGATGTGCCTAAGCATTACAATTCCACATTTTCTCTTTGAAATCTAGGAAAATACTTTAAACACTACTTCTTTTGGTTATAACTCCATAATATGTCATACATAGTAGTTTAAAAAGACAAGCATGGGCTTTATTACCTCCATCTGTCATATATTTCTTTAATGATGTCAAGGAGAGGTTCAAGAGGAATTTGGGACACTGTGTGAAGGTCATTGTCTGATTATATAACTATTTGGCATAAACTCTTTTGCTCATAAACTTCCAATGTCTCCTAATTGCCAACAGGAGTGACTTTCAAATATTTATTCTTGCTAAAAACAAGTTAAGCACTCTATCAGTAACAGTGGCTCACCATAGCAGGACTACTCAGTGTAGCTTAGTGATGAGGCATTTGGGGAGCAATAAAGTTTTTAAAAGTTCTCCTGGAAGTTTTGCTGCCTCTTCCCACTCTTGGCCCCAGGTGAGAAGTACTGGCCCTGAGTATAGAGATCAAACTTCTCAGTTTGCTTCTTAGATTTTAGCTTAACCTATCTACTCAATCTTACCTAAATCTCCTTCTTTAACATGAATTCCAATCAGACAGACTTCCCAGTTATTTATTCCTGCCCCTAGTATTTTTCTGTTAGTTTCCTTTCCAAATTTCAAAGTCTGGCCCAATCCTACCTTCCCTAAGATATTTACCTCTAGATTCTCCCAAACAACTGTGTTCCCTTTAATAGTCCTACTTGAATCCTTTATTTGATCACCAAGATGGGCAGATCCAGGGCACACTTAAAATGGACATTTTATGTTCTGTAAATACAGGGTTTATGGTCTTCCCTGACTAACTGATTTAGTAGCGCCATGACATGTATATGAAATGTCTTCTCCACTGGACTTCACTACCTTGGAGGAAGATGTTGTTACACATGACATTTTAATCTAACCCTTACCAGTGAGATTCAGTGCTGAAATGACTGGCTTAGTCTACATCTGGGGCCACTGTTCTTTTTCAACTGAAGATAATCATTATATTCTATTTAAAGTGAAGTTGCTCAGTCGTGTCCAACTCTTTCCGACACCATAGACTATACAGTCCATGGAATTCTCCAGGCCAGAATACTGGAGTGGGTAGCCTTTCCCTTTTCCAGGGGATCTTCCCAGATTTTATTAAAACTTCATTAAAATTTCAGCAAATTTATCAAACAACCCCAGGTCCTCATATGCCCAATATTAGTCATTAAGATAAATAATTCATTCAGAACATCAATTCTCAAAACATTTATTCTGAATATGTGCTATGCCCCATGAAATATACAAGGGAATCATAAGAGTTCCACCTTAAAGGACAAACAAGTAGGTGAAGTTAGAAGTAAACTGAGATATCCCTGAATTCCTTTATTCTGTGGGATCCAATAAGGTTTTTTGAGGAAAATGTAAGTAAATATAATCTGACCTGAATTTTAGGCTAGGGTTTTTGTTTTATTGTTATGTGCTGCTAGTGCAATAGAGAAAGAATATCTCTCAAACAGTACAATGGCCAACAGATAAGGGGAGAATGAGTCCAGAAAGTAGAAATACTAGAAGAGACATAACAATGTATCAAAATATGAATCCTCGTTTCCCATTTTTAGCTAAATTCCAGAACTGATTTAAAAAGAAACAATAGGGACTTCCCTGGTGGTACAGTGGATAAAAATCTGCCTGCCAATGCAGGGGACACGGGTTCCATCCCTGGTCCAGGAAGATTCCACATGCTGTGGGGCAACTAAGCCTGTGCACCACAACTTCCGAGCCCTCACACCCTAGAGCCTGTGCTCCGCAACAGGAGAAGCCATTGCAATGAGAAGCCGGCTCATCACAACTAGAGAAAACCTATGCACAGTAACGAAGACCCAGTGTAACCAAAAGTAAATAATTTACACACAAAAAAAGAAACAATATTAATATAGAGGGAACATACTCTGGAGGCTGAGATTGGATTCAGAAAGACACAGTGATACAGAAAAGTGATGAAAAGAATATGAGCTAGGCCTTGGTGATGCAGGGGGAAGAAGGTGATGGATAACAGAGGAACTCTGGAGCAGAACACAGTAGGCCTTGGCAATTGCTTGGTCTTTGAGGATCTTGCTCATTTAGATCATTTCTGGAGGCAATGGCTATCCCTTTTACAGGAACAACTCACTGAGCCAGAACTCAGCTTTTTGGCAGTCAATTATCAGGACAGAAGTCAAAAAAAGGCCTTTGGACCACTGTAATAGATTCCAGATACAAAAGCACAAAAAGTGCCAGAAGCACCAATACAATGTTGAAGGAAGAAAAGAACCAAGTCAAAGGACTGACACTACTGGACCTAAGACTTGCTATAAGCTACAGTAATCAAGACAGTGTGTACTGATGAAAGAAAAGACAAATAGGCCAATAGCACAGAATAGAGAGCCCAGAAATATACCTACATCTATACAGTCAATTAATCTTTGACAAAGGCGTGAAGGCAAATACAATGGAACAAAGACAGTCTGTTCAACAAATGGTGCTGGAACAAATGAATATTCACATGCAAAAAAATTAATCTGGACACAAGTGTTACACCCTTCACAAGAAATAAATCTAAAAAGATCATAGACCTAAATTTACAACAAAAAATTAGAAAACCCTTTAAAGATAACATAGGAGAAAACTGAGATAACCTTGGGTAGGGTGATAATTATTTAGATACAGTGTCAAAGGCACAGTCCATGAAAAGAAATCAATAAGCCAAATTTCGCTAAAATTAAAATTTTCTGCCCTGCAAAAGATACTGTCAAGAGAATGAAAAGACATGCCATCACATTGATAAAGAACTGTTATCCAAAATATCAAAGAACTCTCAAAAATAAGAAAACATGATTTTAAAAGGGATCAAATATCTTAACATTTACCTCAACAAAGATAGATAGATGGCAAATAAGCATATGAAAAGGTGCTCTATATCATACGTCCTCAGAGAAATGTAAGTGAAAAGGAGACATGACTATACACATATTAGAATGGCCAAATCCAGACACTGACAACATCAAATGCTGGCAATGAAATGGAGCAATAGGAACTCTCATTCATTGCTGATGGAAACATGAAGTGGTACAGTCACTTCCGGAGACAGTTTTGTTCTTTCTTACAAAGCTAAACACTTTCTCACCATACGATCCAGTGATTTTGCTCCGTGATATTTACCCAAAGGAGATGAAAATGTAACTTATTTTCACACAAAAACCTACATACTTAAGATTACAGTCACTCTACTCATAACTGCAAAACTTGGAAGCAACCAAGATGTCCTTTAGTAGGTGGATAAATGGTGGTACCATAATTATAACAAATGTACCACTTTGGCTTCCCTGGTGATGCAGTGGTTTAAAAAAAAAGTCCTTCTGCCAATGTAGGAGATGTAGGTTCTTTCCTGGGTCAGGAAGATCCTTTGCAGGAGGAAGTGGTAACCCTCCCCAACATTCTTGTCAGGATAATCCCAGGGACAGAGGAGCCTGGTGGGCTACAGTCCATGGGGTTGCAAAGAGTTGGACACAACTGAGCATACACACACACTTCAGCAAGGTAAGTTGATAACAGGGAAGGCTATGCATTTGTGAGCACAGGAAACACACAGGAAATTTCTGTACCTTAAGATAAATTTTGCTGTAAATCTAAACTACTCTAAAAAAAATCAATTAAAAAAATTAGAAGCTCTGCATGTACTGCATTAATTCCCTTTAGGAAGTACCATGAAAGTTCATATGAACAACCATGGACTTTTATTTATATCCACCAGGGAAGATGAGATTACACTGTTAAAAGATCTCAGTAGCTAAAGAAGCAAAAATGTATTCCTTGCCAGACATGTCCATTACCGGTTGACAGGATGACTCTGCTTCTATAGTCACTCAAAACCCAGTAGAAGAGTGTCTCATCTAGACACAGGCTTTCTGAATCACCACAATATGAGAAAAAAGAGAGTGAATTGCCTACAAACTTTTAAAATGTCCACCAAAACGACTTCCCTGGCAGTCCCATGGTTGAGAATACGTGCTTCCATTGCAGGGGCTGCAGGTTTAATTACTGGTTGTGGAATTAATATCCCACATGCCATGGGCTATGACCAAAAAATATAAGTAAATAAAAATAAATGCAAAATGTATACCAAGAAGTGACACACACCACTTTTGTTCACATTTCTCAGGTCAAGGCAAGTCTGATGATCACGCTTAGTTCAACAGATTAGGGAAGCATAATTTACCCATGTGTTTAGAAAAGAGAAGCTCAGGAAATATTCAAGTGGATAACATTCAACTGATATGAGAAAGTGCTATACATGAGTTATTAAACTGGATACACTACACAAACATAAAGTTGTAATGTTATTATACTATGATCCTATCATCTATGAACACTTAAAATGGCATTTAGTTGTTCTGCACATAGATAATAATCTCCTTGTTCTATATTTCTACTTAATGGAATGAGAAACACTCCATAAGGGGTCTTTGCTGACCCCAACCCCCAAGAGTGGGCTACATGCTCAAGGAGCTATCATAGTGCCCTGTATACTTCTATGTGGCACTGCCCATTATGCTATGTAATCAGCACCTCAAAGCAAGAACAAAGTCAAGGGCTTATTTAGGTTAACTGTTGACCAATTCCCAAAGTCCTCACATCTGACCACACTTTAAAGTCTGTTTGGTAGCCTACTGGCTCCGAGGACTACACCCTAGTGTTTGTGGCCCTTGGATTGTATACACTACACTTGAAGACTGAAATAACTGGATACTCGGGCTAATTTTTAAACAGTCCCTATTACTGAGACTAATAAATGATGCCATATTTGCTTAAATATTTTAGGCCTTAAAATGAGTCTTAGCTGCTATAATATAGAGTAAAGCAATTAAAAGATTCTAGCTAAAATAGTTAAATTGTTCATACCCATATTAGATCTCTTATTGTGTTGTGTGAGTTTTGGATATCTTGGTAAAGGTGACGAATTTTAAAGCTTGTGTTATATTTTTGAAGGGCATTTTTCAGGTTTACATTTTAAATGTATCTATAAACCAATTTAAAATTCCTTTAGACTAATTACACTGTCATACACCCCCTATTGGCTACATTTTAGAGTACTGGTTCTATAATTTTGAGAACATGGATGATAGTTTAAAATATTAAGCAAAACCTTCGTGCCTCATTTAAGCAGCACTTACATTGCTATATCAGACTGATCTAGGCAAGGCAGGAAATCCAGGATTTGATTGTGCTAAAAAGACACATCAAAATCCCAGAAAACACCAGAAAAATTTTCAAAGCCTTCTTTATTTCAACAGAAATCAAAGAATTCAATTTTTCTTCTTGGGGATTTGCTGTCTTTGGTCCTATTTAATTCTTGGAGAGTAACTTCTAGTTAATTGGTTAACTAACAATAGCCCAGAGGCAAAGTCCCTCATAACAAGCACATAAAAACAAAGGTTGTACATAGCAGAGAGTCATTGAAGAGTGACTTGTTAATCTTCACTAGAAATAATCCCTAATGCATACTTGTTCTGATCTTTCAAGTCTAATAGCCACTGTAAAATAGCTCCCCGTGTCCCTTTTGCACTTCAGTAAAGGAAGGTGAGAAGTGATCGGGGCTAGCAACTTAACCTGGCATCATGGCTGTTTGGCAGCAAGCAAACAGCCATGAACCGTCTGACCCTTCCTTATCTTTTCCTCCAATTCTTCATTCCCATTCTACCTTTTCTCAAATCAGCTAAATTTCCCAAAAGAGAATAAAAGGACTTTCTCATTTATTTAGAAAAGTGGAACATCTGCTGCTTCTTCATTTCCTTTCCAAGGCGGGGAAAACGTCATCAACTTTCCAGTAGAAACCTAGAATCTAGGTTTCAAGCCATGGCCTAATATATTCTCCTTCCTTCACTGGATGGAAGAACCCCTTTTGGATCCCACAAATATTATTTGAAAAAGAGTTTTCATGAACATAGCCATGACCACAGGAGAACATGCTCCTCTTGATCATCCTTCATAAAGCTGCCATCACATCCATCAGAAGAACAGGCTTCAAATGTCCTGCAGACGTTTTCCCTATGTCAATCCAGCTTCATAAATAATTGTATCCTCACAGACCTCAACAAAACTCTTGTTCGAAAAATGTTTCTAACCTGGGATGAAGATTCAGTATATCCATATAAAAACAACGAAAAGGATCCAGCTGACAGAGGTGATGTTCCTCTGGGTGAGCAGCCATCCAGCTAAGATCTGGTAACCACTTGACTTAAGGCAGCCCGAGTTATTTCTGCATCCTGGTGCTAGCTGACTACAAGACAAGACTGAGTTTCATTCTGCTTCTGTTGTTTGTTCAGCTGAAACTCCCACTCAGAATGCACCTTCCCTCTTTGTTCTGTGTAGCTAAGCTAACCAGTCAGTGGAAAAATCCGATGTGCAGTCTCTTCTAATCAGCTACTCAAGGGCAGAGATCATGCCTTTTATTTCTTCTTATTCCCCAGTGGCACCTAACATAGGTGGTCACACGGGAGATGATTTAGAATTGCTCTTAAAATATGCAAAAGAGCATGAGAGCACAGAGAGAAGTAGAGGGGGAGAAACTCAAACATTACTATTTTGAACTTTTATATATATATATATATATATATATATACACACACACACACACACACACACACACACATATATTAAATATAATAGTTTTAAATTATAAATTTTAGAACTATTTTTCCCTAAAATTGAACTCCCACCAATATCCAACCAGTCCCTTACTTTCCAGCAATGTCACATGTGTATAATTGTTTCTATAAACATGAACTTCTATCTCAAGAACAAATTGTAATAATCTGAAAAGAAATTAGAATGACAACTCTGCCAGAAAAACCTAAACCAAATTTGAGACTCACTTACATATTTCTTATAATCACTACTACATCCTTCTTATCTCATAGGTCTTCACATATCTTCTAAGATTTTAGAGCACTATTGGCAACATCAGTGCATACAATAATTCTTATCAACCAAACCTGTACCTCAGAAGATAATTCTGAAAATCTTCTTTGCAAAGCTCTTAAAAAAAAATAGCATTCTTTCTGTGGAATTCCAGGATGTTAATAAATGTTGCCCATAAAATGGGTGCCGTGATCATGTAAGTTTGAGAAACTTTGGTTAAAGTAACGTTATTAATTAATAAAGGTATTTATTGCCATCATTCTTAGAACTTTTAGTATGTTAAACTGCAGTGTGAATCACTAAGAGGAGGATATACAATACAGCATTTTAGAGAAGGAAATGGTAACCCACTCCAGTATTCTTGCTGGGAAAATTCCATGGACAGAGGAGCTGGCAGGCTAGAGTCGCAGAGAGTCGGACACAATTGAGCATAGCACAGCATCAAAAAAAAAATGTATGAAGTATCAATTGCTTGGAAGAAAATTACTTTTCTCACACATGCTACTGAAGTATATCTGTTTAAAGAGAAAAGTATACTTTATACTTGCATTACGTATGAATATGCATGTTAAGAGTATTAAGTAACTCAGTTTTTTAGGATGAAATTTAAAATAAATTACAAATTCTTAAGGTTATATAATTACATAGTAATGACACACTCTTGCTGCAGTATTAGATAGTAGAAAAGTGGACTGAGCACTAAACTAGGTGTTAGAAGACCTAAGTCCAGTTTTGTTCTTACTGATAAAGTAAAACTAATTTGTAAATAACTTTATTGATGTAATGGGAAATATGTGTGTAAAAACATTTGTAAAACTGAAGTTTCCATCCCATACTAAATGTTCATTTGAAGTTCAAGGCAGAAGTTATGGACCTGAAGGTGTCAGATTTTGTGTGATAATTGAAATTTTTGCACCTTTTAAGTCCTACTGTATTCATATTTAAACTGCTATTTTACCAAAACAAATTTGATTTTTTTATATATAGCAAATCATAAGATGAACCTCTCATTTTCCTCCAAACAAGACTACAGTATCCAATAACTTTCAACAGTTTTTCCTTATTTCTTTCTATTAATTTTTATTGGACTATAATTGCTTTGCCAACAAAGACATTACTTTGCCAACAAAGGTCCGTCTAGTCAAGGCTATGGTTTTTCCAGTGGTCATGTATGGATGTGAGAGTTGGACTATAAAGAAAGCTGAGGGCCGAAGAATTGATGCTTTTGAGCTGTGGTGTTGGAGAAGACTCTTGAGAGTCCCTTGGACTGCAAGGAGATCCAACCAGTCCATCCTAAAGGAGATCAGTCCTGAATATTCATTGGAAGGACTGATGCTGAAGCTGAAACTCCAATACTTTGGCCACCTGATGTGAAGAACTGACTCACTGGAAAAGACCCTGATGCTAGGAAAGATTGAAAACAGGACGAGAAGGGGACAACAGAGGATGAGATGGTTGGATGGCATCACTGACTCAATGGACATGGGTTTGGGGAGACTCCAAGAGTTGGTGATGGACAGGGAGGCCTGGCCTGCTGCAGTTCATGGGGTTGCAAAGAGTTGGACACAACTGAGCGACTGAACTGATGATTGTTTTACAATGTTGTATTATTTTCTGCCATACCGCAAATGGAATCAGCTATACATATACATGTATTTCCTCTTTTTTTGGATTTCCTTCCCATTTAGGTCACCACAGATCATTGAGTTTCCTGAGCTATATAATAGGTTCTCATTTTCAATCTTTTCAAAAATTAAAAAAGGAGTAAAATAAATTCATTCCCCTCTGATTTAGTCTAAGAGAGATGTGAAATATACCTAACGTGAGTATCAGTAAGGATTTTTCATCATCAATTCAGTGAAAATATTTATGACAATAACTTCAGAGAAATATTCTTTAAACTTTCAATCCACAATATCCTGGGATGATGCATCAAAAGTCTGTTGGAAACAAAAGTTCAAATTTGTAGTGGCATGTGGATACCTGTTTTTCTCAGCAAAATAATTCAGCCATTGTAATTATTTTTAACAGAATTGGGCTTCACACTGTGGGATAATGAGCTGGAAAATGTATTTGTTTTAAATAAAGGCATTTTCACACTACAAGAACACACAAACATCTACAAAACCCAAATGCGCCCGTCCAGCGTGCCTGGTAAAAGAGCCAATTTGATGTTATTTCCAACTGTGTAGAAATAATTTGCTACAAATTCAGACTACAATGCAAACAGGTGCTTCTTGAAAGAAACCCCATGAGTCTGGAATTGCCAAGGGCTGGGACAGCTGGGAAAGATGAAGATGTTCTCTTTTAAATGGAACCCAAGCCTCTGGAGACTGTTTAGGTCCTGACTACAAGTGTTACCTTCCAGTTGGTCATTCATGATCATAAGAGCAGCTGGCCCCTCAAATTACCCTTCACATTTCACTAAAGCTGTGGATTTGTACTAGCAACAGTCACATGTTACATTGAGAATGTGTGGGAAGGTAATTTCCAAACAAGCCCCAGGAGAGCAGATAAGGGACATAAGATGCAATAACCTTCACTTTAAAACTACAGCTTCACCATATGAATCAAATAAAGAGACAAAGATGAGGCCAAGGGAGAGAAGGGTGGAATGGGAAGACAGGAAAGTATCGATGGAACAACTGTAATGAGATAGGAAGGGGGTGAGGTGGGAATTGAATTATGCAGCACAAACGAATGATAAAAAGAATATAATTCAAAAAAGGAATTAGAAATTATCTTAGGTTTCAAGGGTAAATTTTCAGGAGTGCAAAACTAATCTAAGGGTACAATATTTACACTAGTCTTGTTACTGAAACTCAAGTCCCTGTGCCCGACCCACAGAGAGGTCAAACTATACCAAAACATCAGAATTTGGAGCAGAAGAAGGTTTATTAAAGGGCCCTGCAAGGAGATGGGTTTCCCTGGTGGCTCAATGGTAAAGAATCCACCTGTCAATGCAGGAGACACAAGAGACGTGGGTTCGATCCTTAGACTGGGAAGATTCCCTGGAGGAGGAAATGGCAACTCACTCCAGTATTCTAGCCTGGGAAATCCCATGCACAGAGGAGCCGGGAGGGCTACAGTCCATGGGGTCGCAAACGGTCGGACACACTGAGAGACTGAGCACACACATGCCAGGAGATGGATGGCTCATGCTTGAAAGCTTCCACGCTCCCTGAAAGCTTTCAGCAAAGCCCTTTTTCCAGCAAAGGTGAGGGAGGGGTGTAGTTAGCTGTTACAAACTTCTTGATGTCAGATCCTTTGTTCTGGAGGTCAGGTCATGGTCAGGTAATGATGTTCCTGTAAATCTCTACCAAACAAATGTTATTCCCTGTTCTGACAAGAAAGAGCAGGGTCTCAAGACAAAACTTTCACCCTCTGAGGCCCAGGGCCCGGCTAAGAGGAAGCAGATCTCAGTTGGCGGCTCCCTCAGGGCCAGGTCCCCAGACCCTGCCCAGCTGTCATCACTGAGGGAGCAAAGCGCTCAGGACTCAACCGACCCTCAGGCTCTTCAAGCTGCCCAATAGGGGAGGGGTGGTAGGTCCCACAGACTGTGACCCAGGCATTCAGCTGCTGTTAATCAGTCACGAAGCGGGGATGGAGGAGAGGTTCACCGCCACCTCAAGCCCTGGGCCCAGCCAGTGGGTGAGGGCTCCGGAGCGCTACAGGACACAGCGTCCAGTCTGTTTCCTGGGGCCCCCAGCTCACCTACTGGCCTGAAAGCCGGTAAGCTGGAGGAACCAGGGGCGAAGGCCGGGATTCGCTTCTTACCTCACTCTCCACTTGACGAGGGACAGACAGTCCAACAGTTGATTGAATCCGCCCACTAACGGTTGCTCCTTGACAGTTGGTTGCTTGTGGGCGGGGCCTGCTGAGGCACCGACCAATGACTGAGTTGGACCCGTTGCCTGGTAACAGGGTGAAGAGTAATAGCGATCAGTGAGGAACCCCTGGGTGCTAAGAGCCGCTGTATTTGTGCTGTTTCAGTACTACGTACAAATGGATGTGGAATATTTTGCCATCTGTGTCGCTGACCAACGGGCTATACACAGATCAGGAGTTTCAAATGACTCTCTCCTTGGATTTGGCTAATTGGCTAAAGAGGCTCACAGAACTCAGAGAAACTTTTTTTCTCGTTAGATTATCAGTTCATTACGAAAGGATATAACTCAAAAGCAGTCAGATGGAAGAGATGCACAAACCAAGTTCTGTTTGGTAGGGGTGTGGAACTTCCTTCCCTACCCTCTCCAGGTGTGTCACCCTGCCCATGTCTCCACCAGCTCACCACTCCAGCCCCTCACCACTGCTCTCAGAACCCTGCCTCTCCCCTCTCCAGAGGTTGGGGAGTGGGGGTAGGAATGGAAAGTTTGGACCCTCTAATCACTTGGTCAGTTCCCCTGGCAACTAGCCTCAATCCTTAAGAGAATTAGGGGCATTCCAAAAGTTACCTCAGTAACATAAGTTCTCTCTCATCACTTGGGAAATTCAAGGAGGTAACTGCTAGCAATGAGATCAAATACCAAATATGTATTACTTTTTACAAATCATAATATCACAGGATTCCTTCTACTAGTCCTCTAAAAGAATCCTTTGTCACTAAAAATGGGTATGTCAACAGAGGAATGTAGTCTGAAGCTCAAAAGGAAGTCATCAGTACAAACAGAACTTCTCCAGAATACACAATGTGTTCTGACCAGATTATCAGCAAGAACTTTTCAGGTAATAAAGAAACCCAGGACTTCCCTGGTGGCCCAGTGGTTAAGAATCTGCCTTGCAATGCTGGGGACACAGGTTTGATCCCTGGGCAGGGAACTAAGATCCCACATGCCTCGGGGAAACTAAGCCTGCATGCCTCAATTACTGAGCCTGCATGCCTAGAGCCTATGCTCTGAAATAAGAGAAGCCACCGCAATGAGGCACCCGTACACTGCAAGAAAGAGTGGCCCCCACTCATCACAACTAGAGTAAGCCTGAGACCAGCAACAAAGACCCAGTGCAGCCAAAAAAAAGAAGTCCAAGAATGTAGTTGAAAATATCCCAAACTTCCACCAAAATCCACTTTTCAAAATCCATTTAACACTCAAAGGGGAAGGCAAAATTGTTTAAGGCAACTGTTAGCAGAGGCTATGAGTCATATTTTCGGCTTGGTGTTCACATGATTAATTTTTATACCACCCAAGTGTTGAAACAAATATAATGAAGTCAACTTTAAGTGCCATATACAGGGAGAACTTTTCCCTTTATCTTACATTGTGCCAAACATATAAAAATTACTTGGTTGTACAGAAATGACTTTTACTAAATTTAGTTTAATTGAAAATTCTGATAGCTGAACTAACACATATGCAGCAAACATATTCCTTCTAAAATTAATGTCACTCTCTCTGGGATTTCTTAATCATTTTGGAGAAAAAAGCCATGGTTCTGTGATGCAAATCATGTGATTTCATTTTAAATTTAAAAATATGGCTTTCATTATTTTGTATATTCTGTTAAAGAAAAACACTATTTATGTTCTTTAATACTTAAGGTATTTATTTTTTAAAGATTTTTTTAGTCAAAATAAGGGATGGCAAACTTTACCAAATGCAGAAATGTCTTGTTCCCTCCAAGGAATGAAAGGCCTTTGTACCTTATAATAAAAATCATCATTTCCTTGTATTTACCCCTCAGAGAATGAGGCACACAGTGAACACTACTACCTCAATCAGCAGCTAGAATTTGTCCTTGGCAAACAAAAGGTCTTTAAAAGTGATTTCTGCTCACAATATTAAAGAGGATTACATTTTAAATAAGAACATTTTCAATTATAGCATTCTATCCTTCTAGCAAGGTTCTGACTTGTTTGCACAAACAAATGGAGATTCTTATTTATGTATTTCTATAAAATAGGCATCTAGAGGGAAGGGAGATTTATCTGGTAAGCCCCCCAAAAGGAGGAAATAATGCAATTTAGCTGCTCAGTATTCTAACTTGCTTTGTTAAAACCTGAGTTTCTCATTGCGTCAAATTGCCTACTTCCATGATATTCACAGGAATTTTATGCAGACAGAAGATAAACAGAACATTTGAGGTTCGATTCATTCAGTGAAGGAAAAACTTGCTAATTGCTTTTTCTTTTATAGATTATTATTTTTTAGTTACACAGGCAATATTACACAAGTCTCAGTAGAGAGGTATAAATTTTATGAAAAATGAAAACTCCATTTTTCTCCCCCATACCCACCAAATTCTATTCCTCTCTTCAAAAAATTATCTTCAATTATTAAAGATTATTTTATCTCTTCTTTGGTTGTTAATTTCTAATCTTACTGCACCATGATCAGAGAACATGGCCTGAACTATTTCTGTTTTCTGGCATACACCCAAACTGGAGGGGATGGGAGCTCTATTTGTTGTTGTTCAGTTGCTCAGTCATGTCCGACTCTGCGACCGATAGATTGCAGCACCACAGGCTTCCCTGTCCTTCACAATCTCCCGGAGTTTGCTTAAACTTATTTCCATTGAATCGGTGATGCCATCCAACCATCTCATCCTCTGTCATTCCCTCCTCCTCCTGTCTTCAATCTTTCCAAGTACCAGGGTCTTTTCTAATGAGTCAGCTCTTCACAGGGCTTCACTCATAGCTGAGTCAGTAAAGAATCTGCCTGCAGTGCAGGAAACCCAGGTTTGATTCCTGGGTCAGGATGATCCCTGTAGAAGGAACTGGCAACCCACTCCAGTATTCTTGCCTGAAAAATCCCATGGGCAGAGAGCCTGGCAGGCTATAGTCCATGAGGTGGCAAGGTTGGACACAACTTAGCGACTAAACCAACCAACCAACAGCTCTTCACATCAGGTGCCCAAAGTATTGGAGCTACTGTTTCAGCATCAGCCCTTCCAATGAATATTCAGGGTTGATTTCCTTTAGGATTGACTGCTTGGATTTCCTTGCAGTCCAAGAGACTCCCAAGAGTCTTCCCCAACATCACAGTTCAAAAGCATCAATTCTTCGGTCTTCAGCCTTTTTATGGTCCAGTTCTCACATCCATAACATGACTACTGGCAAAACCATAGCATTGACTATATGGACCTTTGTCGGCAGAGTAATGTCTCTGCTTTTTAATACACTGTCTAGGTTTGTCATAGCTTTTCTCCCAAGGAGCAAGCATCTTTTAATTTCATGGCTGCAGTCACCATCTACAGTGATTTTGGAACTCAAGAAGATAAAGTCTGTCACTATTTCCATTGTTTCCCCCATCTATTTGCCATGAAGTGATGGGACCAGATGCCATGACCTTAGTTTTGTGAATGTTGAATTTTAAGCCAGATTTTTCACTTGTCTATTTCACTCACCTTCATCAAGAGGCTCCTTAGATCCTCTTTGGTTTCTGCTATAAGGGTGGTGGCATCTGCATATCTGAGGTTATTGATATTTTTCCTGGCAATCTTGGTATCTGAGGTAATCTGGGGTTATTGATATTTCTCCTGGGAATCTTGATTCCAGCTTGTACTTCATCCAGCCTTGCATTTCACATGATGTGCTCTGCATATAAATTAAATAAACAGGGTGACAATATAGTCTTGACGTACTCCCTTCCCAATCTGGAACCAGTCTGTTGTTCCATGTCCAGTTCTAACTGCTGCTTCTTGACCTGCATACAAGTTACGCAGGAGGCAGGTAAAGTGGTCTGGTATTCCCATCTCTTGAAGAATTTTTCATAGTTTGTTGTGATCCACACAAAGGATTTAGAGTATCCAATGAAGCAGAAGTAGATGTTTTTCTGAAATTCTCTTGATTTTTTATGATCCAATAGATGTTGGCAATTTGATCTCTGGTTCCTCTGTCTTTTCTAAATCCAGCTTGTACATCTGGAAGTTCTCGATTCAGTTACTGTTGAAGCCTAGCTTGGAGAATTTTGAACATTACTTTGCAAGCATGTGAAATGAGTGCAATTGTGTGGTAGTTTGAGCATTCTTTGGCATTACCCTTCTTTGGCACTGGAATGAAAACTGACCTTTTCCAATGCTGTGGCCACTGCTGACTTTTCCAAATTTGCTGGCATACTGAGTGAAGCACTTTCACAGCATCATCTTTTAGGACTTGAAATAGCTCAGCTGAAATTCTATCACCTCCACAAGCATCATTCCTAGTGATGCTTCCTAAGGCCCACTTGACTTCACTCTCCAAGATGTCTGGCTCAAGAGGAGTGACCACACAATCATGGTTATCTGGGTCATGAATATCTTTTTTGTATAGTTCTGTGTATTCTTGCAACCTCTTCTTAATATCTTCTGCTTTTGTTAGGTCCATACCATTTCTGTCTTTTATTGTGCCCATCTTTGCATGAAATATTCCCTAGGTGTCTCTAATTTTCTTGAAGAGATCTCTAGTCTTTCCCATTCTAATTTTTTCCTCTATTTCTTTGAATTGTTCACTTAGGAAGCCTTTCATATCTATCCTTGTGTTCTTTGGAACTCTGCATTCAGATGGTTATATCTTTCCTTTTCTCCTTTGCCTTTTGCTTCTCTTCTTTCTCAGCTATTTGTAAGGCCTCCTCAGATAACCATTTTACCTTTTTGCATTTCTTTTTCTTAGGGATGGTTTTGATCACCACCTCCTGTACAATGTCACAAACCTCCATCCATAGTTCTTCAGGCACTCTATCAGATGTAATCCTTTGAATCTATTTGTTACTTCCACTGTATAATCATAACGGATTTGATTTAGGTCATATCTGAATAGCCTAGTGGTCTTCCCTACTTTCTTCTTCAATTTAAGTCTGAATTTTGTAGTAAGGAGTTTGTGATCTGAGGCACAGTCAGCCACTGGTCTTGTTTTTGCTGACTGTATAGAGCTTTTCCATCTTTGGATGCAAAGAATATAATCAATCTGATTTCAGTATTGACCATCTGGTGATGTCCATGTGTAGGGTCTTCTCTTGTGTTGTTGGAAGAGGGTGTTTGCTATGACCAGTGTGTTCTCTTGGCAAAGTCTGTTAGCCTTTGCCCTGCTTCATTCTGTACTCCAAGGCCAAACTTGCCTGTTACTCCAGGTATCTCTTGACTTCCTAATTTTGTTTCCAATCCCCTGTGATGAAAAGGACACATTTTTGGGGTTAGTTCTAGAAGGTCTTGTAGGTCTTCATAGAACCATTCAAATTTAGCTTTGGTGTTAGTGGTTGGGGTATAAACTTGAATTACTGTGATATTGAATGGTATGACTTGGAAACAATCCAAGATCATTTTGTCATTTTCGAGATTGCTCCCAAGTAATGCATTTTGGGAGTCAGTAGGGTCTTGGCACGGCGGCCGCAAGAGACCACACAGAAGCACAGCGGAGAGGAGCTACCCCTCACCCAAGGTATAGAAGCAAGGTCTGATGCTATAGAGAGCAATATTGCATAGGAACCTGGAATGTTAGGTCTATGAATCAAGGCAATTTGGGAGTGGCCAAACAGGAGATGGCAAGAGTGAACGTCAGCATTCTAGGAATCAGCGAAATAAACTGGACTGGAATGGGTGAATTTAACTCAGATGACCATTATATCTACTACTGTGGGCAGGAATCCCTTAGAAGAAATGGAGTAGCCATCATGGTCAATAAAAGAGTCCGAAATGCAGTACTTGGATGCATCTCAAAAACGACAGAATGATCTCTGTTTGTTTCCAAGGAAAACCATTCAATAGCACAGTAATCCAAGCCTGTGCCCCAACCAGTAATGCTGAAGAAGCTGAAGCTGAATGGTTCTATGAAGACCTACAAGACCTTTTAGAACTAACACCCAAAAAAGATGTCCTTTTCATTATAGGGGATTGGAATGCAAAAGTAGGAAGTCAAGAAACACCTGGAGTAACGGGCAAATTTGGCCTGTGGAGTACGGAATGAAGTAGGGCAAAGGCTAGTAGAGTTTTGCCAAGAGAACGCAATGGTCATAGCAAACACCCTCTTCCAGTAACATAAGAGAAGACTCTACACATGGACATCACCAGATGGTCAACACCAAAATCAGATTGATTATATTCTTTGCAGCCAAAGATGGAGAAGCTCTATATAGTCAGCAAAAACAAGACCAGGAGCTGACTGTGGCTCAGATCATGAAGTCCTTATTGCCAAATTCAGACTTAAATTGAAAAAAGTAGGGAAAACCACTAGACTATTCAGGTATGACCTAAATCAAATCTCTTATGACTATACAGTGGAAATGACAAATAGATTTAAGGGACTAGATCTGATAGACAGAGTGCCTGAAGAACTATGGATGAAGGTTTGTGATATTGTATAGGAGACAGGGATCAAGACCATCCCCATGGAAAAGAAATGCAAAAAAGCAATAAGGCTGTCTGAGGAGGTCTTACAAATAGGTGTGAAAAGAAGAGAAGAGAAAAGCAAAGGAGAAAAGGAAAGATATTCCCATTTGAATGCAGAGTTCCAAAGAATAGCAAGGAGAGTTAAGAAAGCCTTCCTCAGCAATCAATGCAAAGAAAATAGAGAAAAACAACACAATGGGAAAGACTAGAGATCTCCTCAAGTAAATTAGAGATACCAAGGGAACATTTCATGCAAAGATGAGCTTGATAAATGACAGAAATGGTATGGACCTAACTGAAGCAGAAGATATTAAGAAGAGGTGGCAAGAATACACAGAAGAACTGTACAAAAAAGATCTTCACGACCCAGATAATCACAATGGTGTGATCACTCACCTAGAGCCAGAAATCCTGGAATGTGAAGTCAAATGGACCTTAGGAAGCATCACTATGAACAAAGCTAGTAGATGTGATGGAATTCCAGTTAAGCTATTTTAAATCTTGAAAGATGATGCTGTAAGTGCTGCACTCAATATGCCAGCAAATTTGGAAAACTCAGCAGTGGCCACAGGACTGGAAAAGGTCAGTTTTCATTCCAATCCCAAAGAAAGGTAATGCCAAAGAATGCTCAAACTACCGCACAATTGCACTCATCTCACATGCTAGTAAAGTAATGCTCAAAATTCTGCAAGCCAGGCTTCAGCAATACGTGAACTGTGAACTTCCAGATGTTCAATCTGGTTTTAGAAAAGGCAGAGGATCCAGAGATCAAATTGCCAACATCCGCGGGATCATCAAAAAAGCAAGAGAGTTCCAGAAAAACATCTATTTCTGCTTTATTGACCATGCCAAAGCCTTTGATTGTGTGGATCACAGTAAACTGTGGAAAATTCTGAAAGAGATGGGAATATCAGACCACCTGACCTGTCTCTTGAGAAACCTGTATGCAGGTCAGGAAGCAACAATTAGAATTGGACATGGAACAACAGACTGGTTTCAAATAGGATAAGGAATATGTCAAAGCTGTATGTTGTCACCCTGCTTATTTAATTTATATGCAGAGTACATTATAAGAAATGCTAGGCTGGAAGAAGCACAAGCTGGAATCAAGATTGCTCGGAGAAATATCAATAACCTCAGATATGCAGATGACACCACCCTTATGGTAGAAAGTGAAGAGGAACTAAAGAGCCTCTTGATGAAAGTGAAGGAGGAGAGTGAAAAAGTTGGCTTAAAGCTCAGCATTCAGAAAACTAAGATCATGGCATCTGGTCCCATCACTTCATGGGAACTAGATGGGGAAACAGTGGAAACAGTTTCAGACTTTTTTGGGGGGGCTCCAAAATCACTGCAGATGGTGATTGCAGCCATGAAATTAAAAGACGCTTACTCCTTGGGAGGTAAGTTATGACCAATCTAGACAGCATATTAAAAGCAGAGACATTACTTTGCCAACAAAGGTCCATCTAGTCAAGTCTATAGTTTTTCCAATGGTCATGTATGGATGTGAGATTTGGATGGTGAAGAAAGCTGAGTGCCAAAGAATTGATGTTTTTGAACTGTGGTGTTGGAGAAGACTCTTGAGAGTCCCTTGGACTGCAAGGAGATCCAACCAGTCCATCCATCCTAAAGGAGATCAGTCCTGGGTGTTCATTGGAAGGACTGATGTTGAAGCTGAAACTCCAATACTTTGGCCACCTCATGCAAAGAGTTGACTCATTGGAAAAGACCCTAATGCTGGGAGGGGTTGGGGGCAGGAGGAGAAGGGGACGATAGAGGACGAGATGGCTGGATGGCATCGCCGACTTGATGGACATGAGTTTGAGTAAACTCTGGGAGTTGGTGAAGGTCAGGGAGGCCTGGCATGCTGTGATTTATGTGGTTGCAAAGAGTTGGACACGACCTAGCAACTGAACTGACTGAATGCATTTTGGCCTCTTGCTGACTATGAGGGCTACTCCATTTCTTCTAAGGGATTCTTGCCCACAGTAGTAGATATAATAGTCATCTGAGTTTAATTCGCCCATTCCGGTCCATTTTAGTTCACTGATTCCTAAAATGTCAATGTTCACTCTTGCCATCTCCTCTTTAACCACTTCCAATTTACTTTGTTCATGGACCTAACAGTCCAGGTTCCTATGCCATATTATCCTTTACAGCATCAGACTTGACTTCCATCATCAGTCACATCCACACCTGAGCATTGTTTTCGCTTTGGTTCAGCCTCCTCATTCCTTCTGGAGCTATTTCTCTGCTCTGCTCTTTTCCAGTAGTATATTGGGCACCTACTGACCCAGGGAATCCATATTTCAGGGCCATATCTTTTTGCCTTTTCATATTGTTCATGGGGTTCTCAAGGCAAGAATGCAGAAGTGGTTTGCCACTCCCTTCTCTAGTGGACCACATTTTGTCAGAACTCTCCACCATGACCCACCCATGCTGGGTGGCTCTACACATTATGGCTCGTGGTTTCACTGAGTTAGATGAGGCTGTGATCCTAGTGATCAGTTTGGTTAGTTTCCTAACCAAATTGTGGTTTTCATTTTGTCTGCTCTTTGATGGGTGAGGATAAGAGGCTTATGGTAGCTTCCTGATGGGAAGGACTGGTTGTGGGGAAAACTGGGTCTTCCTCTGGTGGGCAATGCCATGCTCAGTAAACCTTTAATCCAATTTTCTGTTAATGGGTGGGGCCTGTTCCCTCTCTGTAGTTTGGCCTGAGGCCAAACTATGGCAGGGGTAATGGCAGTAACTGCAACCTCCTACAAAAGGTCTTATACCAGCATGCTGCAGGTCCCAGTACTGCTGTAGTCAGTGCCCCTGACCCACACCTCTGCCAGAGACTCACATAGGATTCTTGCTCTGTATCCTGAGGGGTCACTGCTCCCTTCTGCTGGGTCCTGGTATGCACAAAGTTTTGCCGTGCCTCCAAGAGTCTGTTTCCCCAGTCCTGTGAAAGGTCTATAATCAAATCCCACCGGCCTCCAAAGGCAAATTCCCTGGGAGTTCTCAGTCCCTTTGCTGGATCCACAGGTTGGAAAATCTGTTTGGAGCCCTAGAACTTTTGCAACAGTGCGAGAAGTTCTTTGGCATAACTGTTCTCCAGCTTATGGGTCATCTGCTCAGAGGCTCTATAGTAGAGCTAATGGCAACTTCCTCCAAGAGGACTAATGCCATCCTCCATGCCTCCCAGGTCTGCTGCAGCCAGAGCCCCTGTCCCCACAGCAAGTCACTGCTGACCCATGCCTCTGCAAGAGACCCCCAGATACTCAAAGGCAGGTCTGGCTCAGTCTCTTGTAGAGGTCACTGTCCATCCCCTGGGTCCTGGTACACAAAAGGGCCCTCCAAGTGTCTCTGGAAGGTCTGAGAGCTGGGAGCTCTATTAACGGTTATTTTTTCTTTTGGCATATTTTATCATGAAAAGGATGTGGATTTTCTATACGTAGGTTAAAAAGATAGAGGCAGTGATAGAGATAGCTTAGATCAAGCTTGTAACTTTTTATTGAAATTTTACTTATTTTTATTTATTATTTTCCAATTGCTCTTTCAAATTCTGAGAGAAATATATTGTTTCCAACTGTGATTTCAGATAAGTTACTCTTTGTACTTTTTAAGCAGCTTTTTCTTCATGGTTATTGTATCTTCTCAGTGAGCTATTCATATAAAATACCCCTTTTGTTTATCAGATATTTTTGGCTTTAAATCTGCTTTTTGATGTCTTGCCATAAATGCTTTAGTTTTGTTGGACTGTTTTGCATATGCGTTTTTTCAGCCTTTCTATACCATTTTGTTTTAGTGTTGATTCTAAAACATACCTAAATATTGTTGTTTACCCAATGTGAAAATCTCCATCCTTTAATAAAGAAATTAACACCCATCAATAAACTCCTTACTAATACATATGTGTGTGTTAGTCGCTCAGCCATATCTGACTTTTTGAGACCCCATTGACTGTAGCCCACCAGGCTCCTCTGTCCATGGAATTCTCCAGGCAAGAATACTAGAGTGGGTAGCCATTCCCTTCTTCAGGTTATTTTCCCAATTCAGGGATGGAACCCAGGTCTCCCAGTTGCAGGTGGATTCTTTACTGTCTGTACCACAGTAATTAAATAATATTAAAATGATTACCTATTTAAATAGCATAACTATTTATAGTCATAAATAGCATAACTATTTATAGTCATGCTATAGTCATTAGTTACTTATAATAGTCATTAGTTATTTATAATATTAACTAATGACTTATCTGTCCTTATTCCTGATACCTAGTTCATGTTTTCTATGATTCCACTCTCTTGTTCTCTCTTTTGCCCTCCTTTTCCATGTTGAACTTTCTGAGTTACTGATGTTCTATTTTATTCCCTTTCTTCTATTTGTAAGTAACAAAGCCTACTTATTTCTTCAGTGATTACTCTTCCAATTTTGTCACACATATTTATACTTAAAATTTCCAAACACATCTAAAGTTAATTAGTATCTATACTCTCTTGCTGTATAGGAGAATTAGCATTCTTTAACTTTCCTTGACCCATCACATGTTATAATTATCTAATAATTCAGTTGCAAATTAACTTATTTATACTATGCATTCATAATTATTTAACAAAGAAAAGTTTTATTGCATTTTGCTCATGAAATTTCTCATATCCCATATTTTCTTCCTTCTGCAATATATCCATGAGGTTATGTGGACCCTTTGAAGGCTTCTGCCTGAAAATGTTTTAATTTTACCATCACATTTGAATTATAGTTAGGCTGTGCACAGACTTGTAAATTAAAAATTATTTCCACTCAGAGAATATTACACAGCTATAAAAAGAAGGATATCCTGTCATATACTACAACATGATGAACTCAAGAATATATTAAGTGAAATAAACCTGTTACCAAAAGCAAAATACCATATAATTTCACATATATGAACTATCTAAAGCTGTTAAAATCATGGAAATTGACAGTAAAAGTGGTTACTGAGGTCTAGAGCAAAAGGGAAGGAAGAATTTTGGGGTTTAATGGGTATAGAGTTTCAGTTTTCCAGGATAGAAAAGTTTCTAGAGACGTTTTGTGAATATACTTGGTACTGAACTATACACAAAAATAGTTAAGATGGTAAATTTAGTGTTATGTGCTTTTTACCACAATAAAACAATTCTTTCTTTTCACTCACTAGTAAGAAGATACTTCTCAGTTTTCTTTCTTACATTCTTTCTGGTGGTTGATTAGAAAGAAGTCTGATGAAAATCTGTTTTTTCATTCATTGGTAATTCACAAACTATTCCTTCCTGGAAGTTATTAGAATTTCTGCCTTACCCTGGGTATTCTAATCGTAATAGATGGTTCTGCCCATCTATTGCATTTTACTGTGCAATTATATTTTTAATTTCTACACATGGTTTTTTCAATTTATTTATTTTAGTTGGAGGATAATTACTTTATAATATTGTGATGATTTTTGCCATAATCAACATGAATCAGCCACAGGTATACATATGTCCCCCTCATCCTGAATACCTGTCCCATCTCCTTTCCCACTCTATCCCTCTGGGTTGTCCCAGAACACTGGCTTTGGGTCCCCTGCTTCATCCATTGGACTTGCACTGGTCATCTGTTTTATATCTGATAATGTACATGTTTCAATGCTATTCTCTCAAATCATCCCACCCTCACCTTCTCCCACTGAGTCCAAAATCTGTGTTTTATTTCTGTGTCTCCTTTGTTGCCCTGTATGTAGGATCATTGGTACTGTCTCTCTAAATTCCATATATATGCATTAATACACTGTATTTGTCTTTCTTTTTCTGACTTATCACTCTGTATAATAGGCTCCAGGTTCATCCACCTCATTAAAACTGACTCAAATGTGTTCCTTTTAACAACTGAGTAATATTCCATTGTATATGTACCACAACTTCCTTATCCATTCATCTGCTGATGGACATCTAGGTTGCCCCCACATCCTAGCTATTGTCAATAGTGCTGCAATGAACATTGGGGTATATGTGTCTCTTTCAATTCTGGTTCCCTTGGGGTCTATGTCCAGTAGTGGGATTGCTTGGTCATATGGCAGTTCCTTTACCAGTTTTTTAAAGAATCTCCACAGTGTTTTCCATAGTGGCTGTACCAGTTAACATTCCCACCAACAGTGAAAGAGGGTTCCCTTTTCACCATACCCTCTCCAGCATTTATTGTTTGTAGACTTTTTGATGATGGTCATTGTGACGAGCATTAGATGATACCTCACTGTGGTTTTTATTTGCATTTCTCTAATAATGAGGGAAGCTGAGCATCTTTTCATGTGTTTATTAACCATCTGGATGTCTTCTTTGGAGAAATGTCCGTTTAGATATTTTGTCCATTTTTTGATTGGGTTTTTCACTTTTCTGGTACTGAGCTGAACAAGCTGCTTGTATATTTTGTAGATTAATTCTCTGTCAGTTTTTTCATTTGCTATTACTTTCTCCCATTCTGAGAGCTGTCTTTTCACCTTGCTTGTAATTTCCTTCATTGTGCCAAAGCTTTTAAGTTTAATTAGGTCCCATTTGCTTATTTTTGTTTTTATTTCCATTACTCTGGGAAGTGGGTCATAAAGGATCTTGCTGTGATTTATGTCAGAGAGTATTCTTATGTTTTCCTCTAAGAGTTTTATAGTTTCTGGTCCTACATTTAGATCTTTAATCCATTTTGAGTTTATTTTTGTGTATGGTGTTAGAAAGTGTTCTAGTTTCATTCTTTTACACATAGTTGACCAGTTTTCCCAGCACCACTTGTGGAAGAGACTCTTTTCTCCATTGTATATTTTTGCCTCCTTTATTGAAGATAAAGTGTCCAAAGGTGTGTGGATTTATCTCTGGACTAATTTCTAAACATTATTGTTTATCTTTAAATTATTTCTATAACAGCCATTCTTTATTTATGAATGCCTTTTGAATATCTCTAAGGATACTAAGGGTAGATTTTAAATTCTTTATGTTCTTTAACATATTTCTTTTAAATCTCAGTCACCCACTCAAACAGTAAAGAATCTGCCTGCAATGTGGGAGACCTGGGTTCGATCCCTGGGTTGGTAAGATTCCTTGAAGAAAAGAATGGCTACCCACTCCAGTATTCTTGCTTGGAGAGTTCCATGGACAGAGGAGGCTGGTGGGCTACAATGGGATCGCAAAGAGTCAAACACGACTGAGTAACTAACATTCCTTTAAAATTGTGATAATTATTGTCCTCCAGAACACTCATTCTTAGTTGAAAAGTCAAACATTTAGTTCATTGTCAGTATATCCAACAGTCTTATTTCCATGTGTACAACAGTTCCTGTATCTATAAGGATGAACATCTCTCCTCAAAACCTTATGCTCCTCTTTACCTCAGTGATTAATACTAACAATAATGCCTTAGTCGTTGCTAAAAAATTTCCACCCCTCCATGATCTTGATATATTCTTAAACTATCATGCTGGGGTACTCTCTCTACCACTCAAACTCCAACACTACCTTCATTCAACCTGGATCTCCAATCCATTAATCCTACCATAGTTTTGCTTTCCCTCACTCCTGTGTAAGCTTTTCTTACCTCTTAAATCACCTTAAATTTCATAATCAATTGTTACACTAACTCCTTTGCATATGCTTTCAATTCCTTTGCCTCACTGTTACTTCATTATAGTCATTTGACCAAATGTTAACATCTATAAGTCCAATTTTCTTCCTACTTCAAACCTACACCAAGGCAATTGAACACAGCTGAATGATTTCACTGTAAATTTAAATGGGTCCTTAATGGTGCCCAGCAACCACACTATAGTTCCCTAGTCCATTTGTTCTCCTACTCACAGATAACAATCTCATTCCTTTCAAATATTTCAGCATATCCACCCACATTCTCACTCTCAGCTGATGATTTATTTCTTATCTTACTAAGAAAACTTAGCTATCGTAAAACAACTTCCACACATTCTCTTCCTACCTACTAGCAGGTTTCCACCAGGAGACCTTCCTAATTACCAATACCTATACCATATGCTCTGCTTTCCTACCTTTTACTCCACATAAATCACTCACATTCTTATTTAAAGACAATCTTCCTCTTGGACAACAAGTCCAATTTTTCAAGGATAAAATTCATAACTCTCTTTTCTATATCATCAAAGTTTAATTCTCTGGGTCTTTATCATTAGCAGACAAACATATATGTCTCCTGTCTTTCAAAATAAACATACTTTTCTTCATGAATTTGTTATGAAGCACTAGATAAACAATACAGTGACAATATTTCCACATAAGTGAATCCTCTTATTTCAGTAAATACTGACTTTCATCAATTTAACAATTCTAATGGATTACTCAGGAATTAGGGAGAAATGGAAAGAAATATTAAACATAAAGTGTTTTCTCTCAAAAAGAACTTAAAAGTGGGAATAACATGAATGCCAAAACATGGCTCTGAACTCACTGTTCTTGGAACAGTCAGAGTAGCCAATATCTGGTGGGCTAAGAACTAAGGCAATAAACTGGTTCAGGGCATCTTGTGAAGAGCATAAAAGCCTGAGGTTACAATCCCAGAGTTCATCCACAGTGAGACAGAAGCCATCCTGACCTTTTTCAAGTGGAAACTGGTGTGATCAAAATGCCTGAACTTAGCCCCTTTCATTTCCTCTCCCCATAAAATACCTTAAACATCTTATTTCTTTATATTTTGCTTTCAAGTGTTATATAGCAGGTTTTACTAAAGTTCTGGGAGAGGTGACAATAGTTTATACCATAAACAATATAAAATATATATAAAATATGACATAAAATGGTTTATTCCATAAACATTAAACATTAGATATGCCTGTTCTTATCACTCAGTGAATTGCATCCAGTGAGCTCCGGGTTCTTGTCACATTACCTTGCTCCTTTTTCTCTCTTTCACCTTCCACTCTTTCTTATTCTATCCCAAGAAACTCACCAAAGCATTTTCCTAAGCACAGATTGATCTCTCCCTCAGAGGAATTTTGGTGCCAGATATTAAGATAATTGGGCTTACTTTACTGTACTTGATTGACTGATTGGTAAAAGAAATCAGTTACACCTTTGTAGTGAAGATTATAACACAATTCCTAGATATTGAAAAGAAAGAAAGAAAGTATAGTTGCTCAGTTGTGTCCAACTCTTTGAGATTCCATGGACTGTACCCTGCCAGGCTCCTCTGTCCACAGGATTCTCTAGGAAAAAACACTGCAGTGTATTGTCATTCCCTTATCCAGGGGATCTTCCTGATCCAGAAACTGAACTCAGAACTCCCGCATTGCAGGCAGATTCTTTACCACCTGAGCCACCGGGGAAGACTAGTTTAAGTAGGATGAACTAAGACCCTACATGCAGCCCAGGGTTCCAATTTCCTTGTGACACTTTTTTGCTACTCCACAACCAAAAATGAAGTGTGAGTCACTCAGTTGTGTCCAACTTTTTGTAACCCTATGAACTATAGCCCACCAGGCTCCTCTGTCATGGGGTTTCCCTAGGCAAGAATTCTGGAGTGGGTTGCCATCCCCTTCTCCAGGGGATCTTCCTGATCCAGGGATCAAACCTGGGTCTCTTGCATTGCAGGCAGATTCTTTATCATTTTGAGCTATCAAGGAAGTCATTTACTGAAGGGGTGACACAAATCAAAGGCTGAGACCAAAATGGAAGATGCGACATTATATTATATACTAAGGACACTGCATAGTACTAAATAACAGGAATAAATTAAAAAGTAAATATGTATCCCAGACACCACTGAAAGTAACTAGTACACCAATTCTTTGTCCTAAGATTGCCAATAAATAATTAAGCATTATTGTTCTATTCCTGTATGAACTATATTTCAGTGAACTATAGTATGAAATATAGTATGAAATATAATACAAACTATGTTTATATATGAACTAAAAATTGCCATGTTTGATGAGCAAAGGGTGTTTGTTTTTTAAGGAATTCCAGCTAACAAATGTACAGTGAATGATAGGATTTTAAAAATCATTCTGTAATTGCTGATGAAATAATCAAATCAGGCAACAATCATCAATATATATGAAGCCATGAGAAGAAAGGTTGGTGGGGAACTTTAAAGGGGAAGTTCAGGCTATCATTATCTGAATCCTCTGATCAGTCTTAGTATCACTCAACCTGGGACAAAGAGCCATTACCTGCCTTCTGAGTGGACATATATAAGCCAGTATATACATGAGAAGTATTGTCATGATTTTGTTTAGGGAAGCATGAGTAATCTCTAAGTCTGAACTTGGTTATTATAAAATCATAAACATACTGAATTAGGGTTATCTACTTTCTAGGTGAATTCAAAATTATTATCTCCATTCAAAAAATGGCTTTGAACTGTGGTGCTAGAGAAGACACTTGAGACTCCCTTGGACAGGAAGGAGATCAAATCAGTCAATCCCAAAGGAAATCAACTCTGAATATTCATTGAAAGGACTGATGTTGAAGCGGAAGCTCCAATACTTTGGCCACTTGATACAGAGAGACGACACATAGGAAAAAACTCTGATGCTGGGAAAGATTGAAGGCAGGAGGAGAAGGGGACAACAGAGGATGAGATGGTTGGATGGCATCATGACTTGATGGACATGAGTTTGAGCAAGCTCTGGGACTTGGTGATAGACTGGGAAGCCTGATGTGCTGCAGTCCATAGTGTCGCAAAGAGTTGGACACAACTGAGTGACTGAACACAACAAATTAAAAAAATATTTACTGAGTACCTTTTATATTATAGGCACAGTGCTAGGTTTTGTAGATTCAAAGGTGAACGGCTGTAGACACTGTTTTCAAGGGGTCTCCTGAATGACCAAACTCTCCCAATCAATATCAGAAGTAAATGCAATAGTGGAAGCAATGCAAGTTGCCACCTGTTCTCCTGGGGTAAACAGGGCAGACTGCAGAGAGGAATGGATGCCAAAGACTAGATATAAATGATGAGCATCTCACCAAGCTGACAATGGAGAAAATACAGTTACATAAAGAATAACAAGCATCAAAAATAAGTGTAGTAAGGAAATGTAGCATATTCACAAGATGTCCAGTGGTCTTGTTTGGCTAAAATAAAGGGGTGCCTGATCTGGTGAGAAGATGGTAATTTTTCAGGTGATAAGACTTGAAAATTATGTGGAGGTGGGGTTAGATTATGAAGTACTCTGCAGGTTATATTAAAGATTTTAAATTTTATAAGATAGTTGCAGGGCTACCACTGTCTTTTTTTTTTTATAAAAAGAGTGGCAGATTTTATTTGTTTATTATTGATATTATCTGGAAGTTGTGTGAAAGATGAATTGAAGATAAGAGCCAAGGCAACAAGAGTGGAGCCAAACAGGAAAGGGAGGAAGGGAGATTAAGAAGAGAAGCTAATGTACAAATCTTAAACACAGTGTGTATCAGCTTTAAAAAAAAATGCATAGAGAAAACATCTCTCCCAGAGTTTTCTCATCTATTTGATATGCTGCAATTAAGCAATAAGAATTCCTAGAATATTACTGAAATGTTAAAACCTAGAAATGTCATTATTTCACAACAGAAAGGAAACTGGTCTAGCAGATTCTTCTCTGGTCTGAGAACCAGACTTAGCTTCAGGGTTTATTTACATAAAGAATAAAATTGGGTTATTTGCACTCATCCAGCATGAGGAAGGAAGAGGACAGGAGATGCAGTGATATATGCTGGGATGCGCCCTGCATCCTAATGACATCTTTAGCGGTACTCTTTTATAGCCGCACACTTGTGCCAGCTGCTGAGTGGTTTTACTTATATCCACTTTAGCCTGTGCATTTAAATGACACATACCACCAAGTTCCCTATTTTTAGGATATTATTTGGGCCTGTAAATTATACAATATTCTGAGGGACAGTTCTTCAACATCAAATGCAAAGACCAAATGGATGGAAACTATTTCTTGCACCCAGTGATTTATTTAAGTCTCCACCTGGCTCCTGAATTTCTATTCACTATTTAAATCTGGAAAATATAACAAAACCATGCGTGGTTCTAAAACATGTCCATGGGCAAAGGAAACACACAAATTAATAGAAAGACAATACACACACCTGCATTTCCTATTATAGGAAGCTTTACAATAAACCTGGATATATTTTTCCACCAATGCTATTTCCATCCAAAAATACTTTTTAAAACATTTTCTCTCATTTCTTATTAGTACATTTCTTTGTGGTCCAGGAGAACTATGGAGTAGAGATGATAAGTAAGTGAGGAGAATGAAAGTAAGGCAAGAAAGACTAGCAGTAAAAGCACAAAAGGAGGTGGAGAAATGAAAGAAACTACATGGTTCCTCATGAATACAATGAGGGTGGTTGGAAGCGAATGCCCACAATTTCAACATCTATAAAGAAAAAATTCCAAAGGAGAGACTTAATCAATGAGTCACTAAACTGGAAAATAATTGGGAAAGTCAGCCAGAGTAAATAAAATGGCCATTACCTTAAAAGGAGACAGATAAAGTACTTAGTCTGTGTGATAAACTACCACACAGCATGAAGGACAAAGGCTGTGGGGCCATAGAGGCCTGAATTTCACCACTTACCAGCAGCCTAACTTGAAGCAAATTTATTCCTCTAGGGTCTGAGAGCTTCATCTGAGCTTTCATCATGGAAATACGAATACCTAACTCAGAACTGTGGTGAGAATCAGATTATACAATGTTTGGGAAGTATTTTGTGTGCCATTAATGTACTACTAAATGGTAGCTATTAAGCAATGGGTGCTAGCAGAGATTCACTGGCCTCAGTATAAGCCAATAAGACACAAGCAAGCTGTCTTTGCAGGATCTGTTCTAGGACAAGCAAGGGAAATGGAGAAAACTATGTGGAAAAAACCATTAATGTTTATGATTGGGTTAAGACATGAAAACATAGATTATGTGTTGGATGAACAAAGGGAAGTATAACATCTTGCTAGCAAAAGCAAAGTCAGTCTTGTTTTGTGGGACAAATAATCATTATTCCTCTAAGGCTATACAAAAAAGGCATTTTGCCCAGTTGTTCAGGATAATGTCTGATGTTGGTATACATAGTTTCTCACTCATGGCCTACTGGACATTTTTGGAGAAGTTAAACTACCTAAACCATTTTCATTCATCTTTTCCCCTTATTCAATAAATGTGTTAGATATATGAATGAATTAATCAACCAATAGATCAATTAATCATTAATTCCTAGATTAGAAACCCGAAGCACCACCCATCTTAATATATGGAATAAAGTAGTGTTATTCAAATCACTAGCCAAAATCACAACTGTTAGACATAGCATTCTTCAACAAGCTACTCTGAATAAAAGGAGTTCCAGTTTTCTTTGGCCTATTATTTAAATACGCTGTTTATGTAGGAGACCCGGGTTGGATACTTGGGTTGAGAAGATCCCTGGGAGAAGGAAATGACAATCCACTCCAGTATTCTTGCCTGAAAAGTTCCATGGACAGAGGAGCCTGGCAGAGTCCATGGGGTTACAAAGAGTCTGACACGAATGAGCAACTAACACATTATTTAAGTATGCTACAATCACCTGCTGCGGGACTATCCAAAAGGCAAGCAACTTTCACTCCGTGTCTAAAGGTTGCCATTCATTATCTAAAGCTATTCCAACAGCAGAGGTGATCACCCAGCTCAGAGTGACCTGGAAGCCCTCCAGGAATCAATTTCCATTAACAAAGCTTTGCCTGCCTCACGGAGTTTGCTTCTTCTCAAACCTGCCCTGTGCCACTCTGATTAGCAATCCATTCTTTTTGGTATGAATCTGATCCCAACCTTCAAATTCTCTCCCCTCCTTCCCTGCAAAACATGTAAAATGACTCCATCTGAAATATAGCAGATTGTCCTTCGGAGGCTCTTGGCAATGCCAAATTTGGTAACACTGAATGTCAAATCACAGTACATCAGGATAGGAAAAGCATTATTGGGCATGCCATCCTGTTCCATCCCATCCATGTTTTAATGGGGCCACTATTGAATGTGCTAATGACCCAAATGATCTTAAGATAGCTCCCTGTTGTCTGGAGACAATCAAGACACTGTGTCATTTTATGAGCAGGTGCCCTCCATGGTTGACACTGAGATGAGGCATTTCTCAACAGCTTTAAAGAAAAAATTCCCTACTGCCTGACAGTAATCCACAATGGCAGTCCCAGAACCAAGCCCACCACCAACTAGTTCAGTCAATGAAGTAAAGTGATCTGGGCTTTTGTGCCTCAGTGTCTTCATTTATAAAACAGAGATAATAACAACACCTAACTATAAAGGTTGTGTTGTGGATTAAAAGAGTCGATACATGTAAAACCTTAGAACAGGGCTTGACACAGAGCAAGAACTCTGTAGGAGAACAGCTGTGAGAAATTTTGAGTTCTATCTAATTGGAGAGCCACATTTGGACATAGGGTTACTGCCGTTCATGCTTAGTGAATTCTTTGGTTCTGAAGTGCAGCTTACTTAGAAGTTGCAAAATCAAGTCATGTCATCCATAGCTTTAAAAAAATGTGGTAGGGTGGGGAGAAACATGTATTCCCAGAAGAATCTAATAATAAAAATATTTATTATCTTCAGGAAAGTTATGTGCCACCAGGGAATACTGACATTCTTTCTATTCATTCACACTGATGGAGCTTGAACTTCCAACCCACAGGCCATCTTGTCCCAAGGTTTTGTTGTCACAGCCCAGAGCTGTGATACTGTTTACTGCTGAAGGCAGGCTTTCCATATGCCTTAGATATTCGCTCCCAAAGCTTCCTATCTGACTACATGAGAGTTCCCAGAGCCTGCTAAACATATACATTCTGAGGTCCATTTCTGAACATTTTGGTTTAGAAAGTCTTGGGATAACAGCTGAGGGATCTGGAAATTCTGAGACATAATCTAGGTTTGAGAATTACTTTCTGCTGTACAGAATAATATTCTTTTTCATTGAAGAAGAAATATAGCCACTTTCTCTGAGAATATTTATTTTCTTCCAACTACACTAATGAGTCTTGGAGTTACCTAGTTTGTTGTGGTTCCAAAGAGACCACTTCCAACACTTCACCCTTGACCACCTGATACATTTAACAAGAAGTCTAGCTATCTTATAGACTGTAGTCAATCTCCACAGTTTCCATGTTTTTCCTCCTAACCTCATAATCACAATTTTGGCAGAACTGATCTATCTCCAGCTCTGGTGTCACTGTGGGAAAGGAACTGAATGGATCCAGTCAATCTGTGCTGCTTATCTTCTTGGCCACAAGAATGGATACACATTAATTTGGACAAAAGTCATGAGATATTTTTTGGATACTTCTAAGAAAGGAGCTTTCTCTCTCTCTGTTTCTTTCACTCTCATAACTGCCAGAAAAGAATTCTCTGTCCCACCACCAAAAATGAATCACAAAGCCTTTAACATTAGCTTTGATGCTGTTGACAGGGATTTTGAGACTTTGAGAGAAACCAGCTTTAGAAAGAAATCTATACTATGGAAAATTAAATACAAAAACAGAAAAAAACTCACATTCCAAGTGACATCACTTGCAACTGGATCAAATCTCACCCAAATCTCACCTTATCATTGAACATTTTAGATACATAAGCCAAAAGATTTCCTCCATTCTTGAAGCTGGTTTGAGTAGACCAAAAGCATTTACTTTACTGATTCATGGCCCATAACAAATAGTTGAAAGCTTCATAATGTTGCTCTTGCTCTTAACATCACAGTCAACCCAAAAATCCTTGTACTGAAGAACAGTACAACTCGCTCAGGTCTGCAACTCCGATCTCTCAACTGCTTGGGTATGTCTCAGAAACAGGGCACCAAACTCTCTTAATTTTTCTCCTACCTTACTGCTTTCTCCTTCTCAGGCTTCTTTGCCAATTCTTCCTCTTCCCTCTGAAAACATTCCATTTAGTCCTTAGACCAATTCTCTTCTCTATCCCCACTCACTTTCTCAGTTACTTCATTCAATCCCAATTATGTGTTGATAACTACCAAATATATAACTCCAATCTAGACCTCTTTCCTGAACTCCAGATTCATATGCCATATTCATTTTGCCTACCTAAAGTATATGCTTAGGTGTCTAATAGATACATCAAACTCAGTGCCACGAAACTACTGAACACCTGATCTCCTCCTCTCCTCCACCCCTGGAAATATGCTCTACTTGAAGCCTTCTCCATCTCTGTTGATAACACTCCAGCTTCCAAGCTGTTTGGGTCAAAAGCTTTGGAGGCATCCTTGACCTCTATTTTTCTCACTCTAACACCCAAACTGTCAATTAGTTATATCAGTCCTACTTTAAAATATATCCAGAATTCAACCACTTCTCATCATTTCCACTGCCACTCCCCTAGGATGAGCCAGTGGGGAATCATCTAACAAGAGTTGCCAATCAGAGGAATCCTGTATCCTCTAGGAACAGGACTGTCAGGAACGACTTAAGTCAGCAATCCTGCAGCATTCTTTTATTGTCTGGAAGCAGCTGGTCCAAAAGGTGGCTTCAAGGTGAATGGAGTGACAAATTTTAGAATATAGCATCTGAGACAGTCAATTATGATCCTGGCAGCCAGAGATTGGAGAAGTTCATTTTTATGGCCATTATACCATTTTCTTTGTTTGGTTGTTTGTGGATTTTTGGTTTCTTCATTTGCTCCACCATTACAGACTTATTGTCATCTATATTCTTTACTTGGTTCATTGCTTTGATCATACATTAGCTTCAAAGGCCTATTGACTTGCATGAGAAATTCCTTGTCTAATCCCCAGCCCTGCCAAACCTTACTCCAGAACCAATGAAAATCACGGGGGTGAAGTTGACAGCAATAATCATCACTCTCTTTTTCTACAGGTGAAAAAGCAGGAGCACAGTACAGTGGGCAGAATGCTGAACTAGATTTTAATCACCCTGCCCCAATTCTTACCTAACTGGCATAAATAAAGTCCAGATAAATAATACAGCCTACTTAGACCCAAGTTTTCTCATCTGTAAAATGAGGATAATAATATATTTTTTATAAAATAAGGATAGTTGCATTTACTTAAACAAATGGATTGCTACCAAGATCAAAATAGCTACTATATAAACTAAAGCATCTTATACAAATATAAGAAAAATTCTATTCAAAGATTCTGTATAAATAGAACAAAGGACTCTTGCCCTGATGAAAGAATCTTCATTCTTAATGTCTCTCCAAAACTGTTTAGTATCTCGTATTTTTATTTAAGCATATCTGAAAAAAATGTTAAAGTCACATACTCATGTTCATCTGTTTCACTCTGGAGAGAATTCCATGTTCCTCTGTGATGCCTACATCAAGGTATGTATTGCCACACGTTTATCTAAACTAAATTTAAACTGAAGATGTCTACCTACAATTAAATTTTGCAAAGAATAGATAAAGGCTCACTACTATTAATTCTGAATTACCTCCAAAGTCCATCTTAACTGTTCTTAACTGTGGTATACACTTGTGCAAGAAGGCATGTGTACATGAATTTCAGTTTGTCTAGGAGAGAAGAGCATCTGCTATTTATACAGAAGAAAATCAGCCAGAACACTGACTTTAGACATCAGTCAAACAGTTCTTAACTTTTATGGGTTTTAATTATTTAAGAAAAATGACAACTGTTCATATTTGGTGCCTTATTTTAAAACACATACTTATGTAATCAAATATGAGAGTTCAGGCTTTTTGAACCTTGATAAGGCACTGAGTGAACTCTCAGGATTTTATATATGGAAAACACAATCCTAAATGACTAGAAAATGGTCATACAATTCTCTTTCCCGTTAGGTTTATCTTGTAACTTGATAGAATTAAATCAATCATTAGAAGTATGGGAAGCATATTTTCTAGAAAATCAAAATATACTTTATTTGTTATTTTTTTGTAATTTGCCATGTTCCAAAAAGTAATATGTGATGAACCTAAGAGACTGGGTCACTCTGTGCCCTTAAATGCATAAGTTAGGCATTTGTACTAGATAACATTACAGCCTATGTCTAAATTATTTTGAAAGGAGAGGTGAAATAATTTATTTTCTTAAAGAATTTACGTCACAAAATAATTCATCTCAAATAAATGGCAATTTTCACTATTTACAGAAAGAATTCCTTTACACATAATTCTTCAGAAATTGGTAAGACGCAGAATTAGAACTTTACTTTTGCAAATCACATCTAAAAGTCAGAATTAGGAAAAGTGAAGCCACCCTAGGTATTATGATTAGACAGAAACTCAATAGAGAGAACTATGCACCTATGAAACTATCAAAAGGGCTAGAGAAATGAAGGTGAAGGTGTTATTTTCAAAAATTCTAGAAGTGAGATGCTTAAAGGGATGCTGTGGTCATAACCTGAGCTGTCTGCAGCACTAAAATGAGATGCTCCAAAGTCAAAGAAGATCGTCACTATTTATCTTGGTCAACTACTTACCGCCCTCAATTGAGCCGAGAACAAACCAAAACAGAAAGGAAACGCAAGGTGGTTCCAGGTGCACTTTCAGCCATGACACTTAAGAAATCAAATGGTAATGCTAATAGAATCCTTTGGAGTGGAGGAAACTATGCATTTTCTAGGATGATGGCTCCACTTTCCACAGATGCTTTTGAAAGTTCTACATCCTGTGGAAAACCATACAACCTGATGTGACCTTGGCAGTAAACAGCTTGCATTGCGTTGAGTGGAAAATCCCGAGTCTTAATCAATCAGAGCCTGATGATCTTGTCATCTCATCAGGATCATTTGGATTCAATTTATTTGCCTCCTGTCAACTTGTGCTCAGAGATTTCCAAAGTTAGCTTTTGTCAGCTTCACGCCAGGATCCTTTCTCAATCTGCTTTCCGCACATCTCATGATCCGTTTAATATTTCTATACCTGGACCTTTTTGCCCTACTACAAGCTTGACTTTGCTATCTGTTCCAATGTGCACAGGGATTAAAAAAAATGCTGATGGCTCAATATTTTGTGTATGCTGTGCAAATTTATGTGTGACAAATCCATCAGGGACTGCAGGCAGGGGATGTGATAAAAATTCTCATTCCTTGAATGTACTAAAGCGGAAAAAGTACCAGAATGTGGCAAATAAGAGAAGCCGCAATAGTTAATTATCATGACACACAGCTCATCTGTAATTAATCCTTTTCTTCAGCAGGATTCTGCAACTGTAGCATAAAAAAAAAAAACAGGTCAGATGATGCTTTAATTAAGGCTGTACAGTGTTGCTGCTTCTACAGCAACAAGAACTGTTTTTTGTCTATAGGTGTGTGTGAAGCACTACAAATATTTTCTTAACATCTTTACAGATTGCTGTTTAAGCATCTTTGCTAGCATTATGTCTAGAGACAGACTGATTACAATTCAAAGGAGTTTTTCTCTTCTCCTCACACCCATCTTAGGAGCCACTAAAACAATCTAAATGTCATGCCAGTGGGAGGAGACACTCTCACCAAGGAGCTAGAAATGAAACATGAGGTGCCACTGCAATTGGGAATGGCACTGTCTTGAAATTTACAACCCTCTTAACCAGCTACCCAGGCTCAGATCAAGGGCCTGCGGTGTATGCTCACTTGACAAGATGTGGCTGGTTGTGAATCCACCACTGTCACCCTGAAATATTGACCCCCAGCTGTGATATTCAGCAGTACAATGTATAGTGTAAGAAGATAATACAAAAGAAAAGTTTAATGGTCACCCTATTGTGTCTGCAATTCTTTTACAAGTCATTACATTGAATAAGGCTGGCAGTATGACCTAGCTAGATCCCATAACGACAACAATTTAAAAAAGGCTTGTCCTCTGTTTACAAAGATACTGCTATTGCCAGAGCACAGAGTAGAACTGTGACAGAAACTACTGCTCACCCTTATCTGTGTTTTCTTTGGTGAATAGTTGGTCACATGTCTCAGATCCACTGCAACTAGTAATGTGATATGTTCTCACAATAACACCTGAGAAGGAACAATATGTCACATCTGTGTTAAAGCAGTTTAGAATGGTTGTACCTTCTCCACATTCTTTCTTCTATGTTAGCTGATTTCAAAGAATCCAACAGACCTCTTCCAGGCCCTAGAATACATAGGCCTGCATTCACCCCATTAACTTGCATTGAACTATGATGTGAGCAAGTAGAGCCACTACTGTGGTGAGCCAGTAAGATTTGAGAGTTCTTGCAATAGCACTTCACCAATGCCAATTGATACCTGTGCTGTATTATTACATGCAATCAGCCTCCCAAATCTGTGGGTTCCACACCCACCAATTCATTCAACCACAGACTGAATATTCCTCACAAAATTCCAGAAAAGACCAAGAAAAGCAATACTTGAATTTGCCATAAGCAAATTATGGCGCTGGAGAAGACTCTTGAGAGTCCCTTGGACAGCAAGGAGGTCAAATCAAATCCTAAAGGACATCAATCCTGAATATTCATTGGAAGGACTGATGCGGAAGCTGAAGCTCCAATACTCTGGCCACCTGATGTGAAGAGCTGACTCATTGGAAAAGACCCAGATGCTGGGAAAGATTGAGGGCAGGAGGAGAAGGGGTCAACAGAGGATGAGATGGTTGGATGGCTCAATGGACATGAGTTTGAGCAAACTCCAGGATATCACGAAGTACAGGGAAGCCTGGTATGCTGCAGCCCATGGGGTCACAAAGAGTTGGACATGACTGAGCAACTGAACAACAACAAGCAACTATTTACATAGCATTTGCATTGTGTTAGGTATTATAAGTAATCTAGAGATGATCTGAAGTTTATAGGAGGATGTTCACAGGTTGTATGCAAATACTATGTCATTTTAAGTGAGGGACTTGAGTATCTGCGGATTTTGGTGTCTGTGGGATGATGAGAGTCCTGGAACCAACCTCCCACAGATAGGTGAAGAGTGAAGACTATTTGTAATATCTTCCCAGTTTCTCTTGTGGTCTGTAATATGTATTTATGAGACACCTGAATGAGTACCAGGATCTGGTGAGACTTTTGTGGCACAGTTTGTGTGAATAGCATTTTTCTCTACACTGTAGCAAAATAACTACACTGGTCTTAAAAATCTTAGTTTTCCCTTGACCAAAGTAATCACTTTGAACAATCTACCCAAGAAGTGACCAAGACCTGTCATTAGACAGTCTACTTCTAAATTCTAGGAAAAATACCTACCTCAGCACTGTAGACTTTAATACATTTACAGGTAAAATATGCTGCTCTATGCAGGTTACAGAGTAACCAGAGAAAGTCTACCCTTGTTTGGAGAGAGGACTCTGGAGACAGCCATTATAGGTCTGTCACCCTGCATTGCATACAGAGAGTGAACGGTCATCCTTCCATCATAAATTGCATAAATTTTAAAAGGCATATTGACTTCTTCCCACCTTACTTGATGGAATGATGTATCTACAAACTATACAGCATTTGATAGGCAAGAGGGTAAGGATTTTGCTTAGTGTAGCTTATAAGCAAAGGGATTTGACTACTGCTTGCCCCAAGAATATTATACTATTCTCCTTAGAAGAGATCCCTGAGGTTCTGATGAATGATTCTCTGAGATCATATTTCTGAAGCTCTCAAACAGGTCTGGCTGCTTCTGTACACATAAATACATGGTAAACAACAGCCTTCTAGAGAGACAGGGGTGGGGGTGAGGCATTGGAGGGATGGGAATGATGAGGAATAGATATTGAAGCCTGGATCCTTTGCATTTCATCTCCCCAAAAGACTAAATTAAGCCAAGGTAACTCTTGACACAGAGAAGGCAATGGCACCCCACTCCAGTACTTTTGCCTGGAAAATCCCATGGACAGAGGAGCCTGGTAGGCTGCGGTCCATGGGGTCATTAAGAGTCGGACACGACTGAGTGACTTCACTTTCATTTTTCACTTTCATGCATTGGAGAAGGAAATGGCAACCCACTCCAGTGTTCTTGCCTGGAGAATCCCAGGGACAGCAGAGCCTGGTGGGCTGCCGTCTATGGGGTCGCACAGAGTCGGACACGAGTGAAGTGACTTAGCAGTAGCAGCAGCAGTAACTCTTGACAGATTATTCCCACTTTTGCACTCTTTTATTGTGCACAGTGATAATCACATCAAGGCCATTACTTTCCTTTGAAAGCAATTGGCACTCTGGGACATAAAAATTTAAGCAGCCTCTCAATTCTTTGCCTTAGATCTCATAATAAGAGGGAGGCTGCACTGGTTTTGGAAATAATCAGAGAAGCAAAAAGCCAGAAGTAGTCCTTCCCTTCTATATCCACTCCACCCCACTAGGCCCAGCACTGGACTTCAGCGGAAGCTGGCACAGGCAAGCGGCAACTGCCTTCACCACGAAAGTAAATGAAGTTATGTTTCTTAGAAGATGTACTGACTCTATTAAGAAATTGGAGCCACTTTACCATTCGCTTCCCTGAGAGTTATGTGATCTGCTTAGTATGCACAGGACAGCAAGGGCCCTGTGATATTACCTCTTAGCCTTAGAGTCCTGTCTTAATGGATTCTGAAAGAGTGATACAAGTAGGATGTAAAAACCAGAAGGGAAAGCCCTGTTATTAGTGTTAAACTGTTTCAGACCCTGGAAATTGACTTTATTGTATCTGACTTTTTGCAAATGTATGTAAGGTCACCAATGTCTTGGCTAAGTCCACATTTCTACCATGCTGTGCCATATGGGAAATGTGCCCACAGTGCTTATGCCGTCTGCTGTTGGTAAACAGCAGCTACATTACAGCACTTTCTATAATGTGTGGACTGGCCCATGGTACCCTAGTGTTAGGACAGTGTGATGTTGGTAGCTGCTGAAATGAAGACATGGGAGCTGTCAGGAAAATTTTCTCAGTTTTCATCACGACAGATACCAGCAGAACAGAACTGACCCCAGTGTGACATACACAGTTCTTCCCAATTCCTCCTATTTCCCTCCACCTAGCACGTTTAGCAGTACAGAAAAGAAACAGGGAGGAGGTTGAGGGAAGAAGGGAGGGAGGAAGTGAGCATTTAAGTGGTTCCACCAGTTACACAGTCCTTATTATTTTCCTCCTCTCCTCCTTTTCATTATTAACAATAATAACACAAATTCCTATACTCAGAATTAGTTATGCAAATATCCTGTGCTTTCTTTGTTTAAAAATTCTTAGCAGCTGCTACTAGGACATGAGAATATAAGTAGCATCAGGTGTGTATTATTATACCCAGCTGAACAGCTGCAGCACTTACATTTCATTCCACATATTACACTTCACCCTTACCTCCCCACAATAATGGTGTTCTTTGTAAAGTTTTCATGAGGTTCTCTCCAGGAGGCCTTGCCAACAGTAATAAAGAATGCATGGATAACTGAAAAACCACAGATAACTCAAACATTTGATTCTAGGCAATGGTTTCTCAAATTCTCTTTCATCAAGGAGTTGGACCTACAGACCAGATTATCTTTTTTTCTGCCTTGTCCATTGTCTAGTGGAAGGGTTTGGAGCTGTAAAGTAAGTAAAGTGGTAGAGAAAAAAGAAGAAATCAGAGATCCAAATTCATTAGTCCACATTTTAGATAATTACTTCCTACATAGTAAAATCACCAATGTCATCCACCAATCAACAAACATTTTCATTGTAGAATATACCACAGAAAAAAAATATTTTTTTTTTGTATGGACCCTACACACTTAGAGCTAAATATCTTGTGGGAAAGATGTTATTAATATGGAAGAAATCATTTCAGAACATGTAACTGTAATGGCAGTCAGAGTTCACAAAGAGATGGATATGCACCAGCATAGAAATAAGAGATAGTTATAGACCAGCACAGAAAATCTAAGCTAGGCCTTTGAAGGATAATTTTTGTGTCTGTGTGAAGAAAATACTAACATAAGAGTTCCTGCAATCTTGCTGTATGTCATATTATTAATATTAAACAATGGATCATAAGGCTGGAGCCCAGAATTTAAAGTCTCCACAGTAGACATAAGAAAATACTGAATATTTCCTCACATCAGATATATGTGCTATTTAGGTTCATCCTGTAACTATGTCTTGGCTTTATGTGGGAAAAGAAGTGAATTTTCTGGAAGGACGGTAAAAAGAGGATTATATTATGGTTTCTAAAGTGATAAGGGCTTCCCTGGTGTCCAGTTGTTAAGAATCCACCTCGCAATGCAAGGGACACCAGTTCCATCTCTAGTCCAGGAAGACCCCACACACTGCAACAACTAAGCCTAACACAGCTACTGAGCCTGAGCTCCAGATCCCATGCTCTACAACAAAAGAAGCCACCGCAGTAAGAAGCCCGTACACCACAAGTAGAGAGCAATCCATGCTCTCCCCAACTAGAGAAAGCCTGTGCAGCAACGAAGACCCAGTGCAGTCAAAAATAAATAAACAAATATTAAAAAAAATAAAGTGATAAGGACAAAAGGAAAGGGCTAAGCCATTGTGTCTTGCTATGCCAAGTAGGTAGAGAAGGTCCATTTGCTGAATAGCTAGTAAAGGATAGGCAACAGCCTGAGCACTTTTCCTGAGATGCCTCAAGTTTTCCCTCATAAAAACCATCTGAGGTAGTTATACAGATAGGATGTATCTGGGCCAGAACACCAGGTCTCCCAGGTGACTCTAGTGGTAAAGAACCTGCCTGCCAATGCAGGAGACATAAGAGAAGCGGGTTTGATCCCTGGGTTGGGAAGATCCCCTGGAGGAGGGCACAGCATCCCACTCCAATATTCTTGCCTGAAGAACCTCATGGATAGAGGAGCCTGGAGGGCCATGGTCCCTAGGGTCACAGGGTTGGAGACGACTGAAGCAACTGAGCATGCATGTACAGGCCAGAACACCAGTCTGCAGAGGCTAAGTCCCTTCTAGAACCCCAGACTGTCTTGTCTGGCCTAGATGTTGGTCCATCAACTTTTGAGCTACCTGAAAGAACTAAATGCCAGAGTGCACCAACAGAAAGTGCAGTTTAGTACAGCTTGCGTTTGACCCAGCTGCAGACACTTGGAAATGCCAATAATGTAAGTGAACAATTTGCCTAAAACCATATAATAGTATTATTTCCATTAACTCCTTTAAGCTATGGAATGTAAGATTCACCACACACACACACACACACACTCACACACACACACACACTCTCATATACTCCACATCACAGACACCACCACTGCTGCCACCACCACCCCACCACACAAGCACATACAATCCTTTGAATCTCACTCTTCTCCCTAAAACAGTTCAGCTCCAGGAACATCAGCAAAGGCAAAGCTGGTTATTTGACAATTGAGGTGGTTTAGCCTGAGTCACTTTAGAGGATCTGAAGCTTTAAAGATTTACTACTTAATTATCTTCTTAATTCTGTAGATGTATTGCCCACAAAGAAATGGTCAGGTTTTCTGTGGCTGTTTTTACAAACACAAAAATGATAAAATACAGGTAAATGGCACGAAGAATGAAAGAACGTGGGACACTGGATCCTTGCACGCCTTCTCCTCTACTCCCACACTGGTTGCTCTGTCCTCTCCTGGGCACAGTTCCCATGGAAACATGAATTACCCTGGGCCTCTGGCTAGGCCTGGTGCAAGACAATTATAGAAGGGTTTGAAGGCCTTTGACAGGAGTGCCATCAACCAGCAAACATGTACGTGCTGATTAAACCTGAGATAGAGCGTATCTGTACCTGAAACCTCAGGCCAATCTGTCAGGACATTGGCTGAGGGTACAGAACTGGGACCCCGCCCCTCTATAAAAACTAACAGACTTCCGGTTCTTTCAGATTTTTGATCCTCTCACTTCTGGTCTCAAAATATTTTATTCTCTTATAAAAGCAGGTACTAAATCTAATTGTGAGCCTCAGAAACAACCTTTTTGCAGTTCAATTATTTGCATTATCAGGTTTAACATCACCTATTCTGCGGGAAGAGCTTCCATGCTGACTCAGACGGTAAAGAATCTGCTTACAATGCAGGAGACCCAAATTCAATCCCTGGGTCAGGAAGATCCCAGGGAAGTGGTTACCCACTCCAGTATCTTGCCTGGAGAATTCCACAGATAAAGAAGCCTGGTGGGCTATAGTCTATGTGGTCGCAAACAGTTGGACATGACTGACAGACTAACATACACACATACACATTCTGTGGGAAACTCCCTTTGCCCCTTTCCTGAGGGCAGCTGCATACTCACTCTCTCTTCCACCTTCAGAGACTTATTTCCATAGATGTTTCTGTCATCTGTTGAGACTTAAGAGGGTCCCTGAGATTTAAGGGCAGTTAGAGCCAAAAAGGAAAGAACTTCCTCACCCTTGCTGGGCACAAGCTATGAGGATTCTATATCCCTGAGCTGGGAACACCAGCCCGTGGCCTGGATTTCTGTGTCTCTTCTCACTGACTTGAATCTCTAAATGTCTGATTACTGTGGAAAGTGGAAGTATTTCCACCTTCTTGTGGCCATCCATAAAGCCTTAGGAGGAATTCTGAATCATTACCTCTTGAAAATTCTAACACTAACAAAGGAGGGGAGAAATTAACACTTCAAAGTATTCTCACAAGATCAGAATTTTCCTTTTGGTGTTTCCAAATCTCTATTGGTTCTGATTAATCAAAAGCTGAACAAAGATTGTTTAGAATTTTCTACCCCTGGGTGATGAGTTTTTCATTCTGCCCTCCTGCATATTCTATGTGTGTGTGTGCAGGGCAAGAAGGTGGAAAGTGGGAGTAGTGATGTGGATGCTGAGGGAAAATTAAACGACCTAATGAATTATTCCTTGTTAGTAATTCCTAAGGTCTCTGCCAGGTGATATCCATTTTCACATAAATTTTCTAAATGTAATGCTTTATCCAAAATAAACGATGCCAAAGACTGTACTATAGTAGATCAGCAGGGGGAAAATTGTGGACTTCAAATCCTACCTTACAGACAGCAACATATTACCTACCCATAAGCCAACTCTGGGTTTATACACACAGAAAGCAAGGGAGAGAAAAAACTTCATTAATCTCTATGTTGAAAGCTTGTTTAAAAAAAAATTATTGAGTAGTTAAATGATTCACTCCATGGAATGCTAAGTGAGAAGAAATCAACCTACTTTTTAGTGGTCTTTGCTTCTGAGTTACATCATAGGCTGTAAGTTTCAAGTCCTCCAGACTCTATCTGAGGCTATATCTCGCATTTGCTCATCTCCTGGGTAATATGATCCAATTCGGACTGTGGTTATTTACAACTGGCTCTTTGTGACTAGTTAAAAAAGACATGATGAACCTAGATCACTAAAATGGGCAATCAGCAGGGCCTAGGAATAAAGCAATGCAGCTTATTTGTCAGTTTGAATGCCCACATTGAAAGAGGGTGATTTCACCTGGTGAACATCCCCCCAAAAGATAGCACCTCCACCTCCCCACTCATGCTCAAGTGCCTGTATATGGGATTAGACTGGAATGTGCCACCACAGACAAGTATGACCACAGAGCATTTATAGATTTAAACAGGCAAAATGTTGTGAGAGGCGAGTAAACTGATACTGTGCGATGAGAAGCATTGCCCTCCTAGACCTGACACTCCGGTTGGGGAAACATGACTCACCCACATGAAACAACTGGAGAGCAATGAAGAAAACCTAAAAAGGAGTACTGGACTGTGTGAACTGATACTACGAAATGTATGGACAGTTTTGATTAGTAGATAAGATGTGAGATAGTTCTAACCTTAAAATAGAGAGATCTTCTGGAAAGATGTGGAAGGCCAGCTTGGGCTGGTCCAAGTGAGGCCAATAGATGGCGATTCTGTTTTCATTCACGCCACTCACTCAACAAATGAACAAGAAACCACTAAACGCCCAGCAGTTTGCAAAGTGCTGAGTATACACTACAGAGCAAAACATAGCAGCCCTGGGGAAACAATGAGGGAAGTGAGAGAAATTTAGGTGTAAGAAGTAAAGAAACGATATTTGGAAAACACCCTTTCCTACACCAGAAGAAGTCTATATGTTCACTCAATAGAAAGAAGATTGTTATTGAAAGGAACATGTGCCCTAGTTGTAAATAAGCAATAAAATAACTTCAAACCAAGGTGCAATTGTTTTCCATACCACCTTACTTTTGTTTTTATTCTACCATTAATAGAACACATCTTTATTTCTAAACATCATTTACTAAACAAATAATCACATAGCACTGAAATTTAAATCTTTGGTCTAAATTTCAACACATTTCTGAGATTAAGATGTTTTCAAGAGGACAAGAACTTGAAGTGGTATAAAATATGAAGCATTTCCTTTACAGCTATATGGTGTAATGGAGAGTTCAAGAACTGGAGTCAAGAGACTAGCCTCAAGTTCCACTGGTTCTACTTATTGGCTGTGATATTAGGCAAATTACTACTTCTGAACTTTAGTTTGGTTACCTGTAAAAAGATCTAAGCTATAGGGTCATAATGAGACCCCAAACAAGATGTTGTAGATCTGTGTGCCATGAACTGTGAGCCATTATGGCAATAGTAACCACTTTATTATTATTATCATCTTTGTAATAAATAAGTTGTATATTATGTTATGTCCTGTTTTGGGTCTTAAAGGGGTTTTCTGTTTGTGTTTTGTTTTTAGGTCTCTTTCATTACCCAGCACAATGCTTGGCACATAGTAAATAATACATGCTTGTTGAGTAATAAAAAAGAATAAAAAGATAAAGTTTCTGACCAGCTTGATAGGATTTGTGCTTCGAAGTATTTTTCTAGGAGTGGTGAAGAATCTTCATGACAGCTGGTTGAGTGAGGTTCACCACATGTGGCCTGGAATAGTTCATGCTTCCTTTTCCTTTTCAGCAAGCCAAACTGGCCCTTTCTGGTATCAAATCCACGTCCCTGGCATCTCAGACTGTTCCTTGTTCTGACCGAAGGAAATGGATCAACCTAGATGACAGTGTGTACAGAGCCTGGTCCCACAGACTAGGGTGTGTGGAGGCTTAAAAGACCCATTTTTGAAATGAGAGAAAGGCAAGAATTGTGTCCCTTTAAAAAAACTATAATAAGTTCACAATTTCAGCTTTCACCCATCCAAACATTGAGTCGAGGAACCACAGAACAGTGCTTCTTTCTAGAATCCCTTGTAACTAGACTTGTACACATATTGTACCCCTCATCTTCAGAGATTTTCACCTCTGTGTACTGTGTATAGGCACCAAGGCAAATCGCCAAAAAGACTCAAAGAAGCCATAATCACCCAGCCTGTACATGTTGTAGCTCCTTCAACTTGCTTTGCATCCTGCCCAACCCCTGCACAAATCAGGTCTGAATGCCCAAGCTTGTTGTCACCTGGTACACAGAAATGCAGTCTAACACTGTATTTATTAGCAACCCCTTTCCCTTATGTTTAATTTATTGTTACATTTTTTAAATGTACAAACAGTTATACCAGTTTTATACACAAAACCACAGGTACCGTTTTGTATCTGTCAAAATTCCAGCAGCCTGTGGTGAGAGACAGTTGAATAGATGTCCTATGCTGCCATCTAGTGCTTTTCCTAAGACCAGACTTGCTCATTTTTCTAGAAATGAGGAGACAAAGGCAGCTTAAGACACCCAAATTCTGGAACAGCTACTGATATGCATTATTAAACAGATGCATTTATGACACTTGGGCCGTATTCCCTGGAACCAAGCAACTTAACTTGTTTTCACACAACAGCAGCTTACATCCCTGCTCTTGACTGGCAAAGCTCTGGCCTTCTACCCTGGAGGCACCTGGTGGAAGTCCAAACTGACTGGGCAACAAAATGCTCCTCTGAGTTTCTGGGTACAGTTCCCATCTGGCCAAGGTTCTGTTGGCATGTCTCAATCTCCAGGAGGAACAGTCTGATCCCGATGCCCTTGCCTATTACTTCAGTTTGGGGAGAAGATATAAAGGACTCAGACAGTTTTTTGTAAAAAATAAATAAATAAATAATTATCTATAAAATGGTCTAAAATAACAGCCATTTTCTTTTCAGTGGCCAAAAAGATGCTTCTGAATTTTCTCTTGGTCCTCAGCTCACACAATTTGTATAACTAGTTAGATTCTAGATCTGATTTTGAATTCCTCCCTTTATCTTTTCCTGGATCTCAAAAACATTTTTTCTTCTGATTTAATCAACCAACACATCTCTCTACTGCACACATGCTATGCTAAAAGCACTGCATTAGGCACTGGTTAGTGGGTGGATAAATAAGAAGAACATACCCTTTCCATCTGTGTCTCTGATCACTTCCTGCCTCTGGTTTCTAAGAGGCTTTATCATCCTTCTCTCTCTAGATTCTCTAATGCTCCTTCTTCTTGTCCTTTAAATATGTACAAGCCTCTCTTCTAGTTAAAATAAATAGAGGCTTGATCCCTCTGTACTTTCCTGATACCGGCAAATTCTTACTTTCTATGGTTGTATCTTTTATATTTTATCTCAAGGAAATGAATGATTCATTGACTCAGTATCCTATTGTTCAAACACATGGAATCAACTATCTGACAAACTAGGGTGCCCCCTTCCGACAAGAGGAAGTGGTATCTGTTAGGGCTGCAGATCCCAAAAGTGATTCCTGGATGGAGAAGTCATCACAATAGATGACCTCTAAGTTCCTACCAACTTTGATTCTGTCCTTTTAAGCTTAGTTCTAGTCCAATCTCTACTTCTTCTCTAGTCACTCCCTACTTAACCCTGTCTGTAAACTCATTACTTTCCAAAAAGGAAGTTAGCTTCTCTAGGTCAAATAGTTCAATTCTCCTTCCCCTTCTTGAATTCATTGTTTCATCATGGCATCCTGACTACATCCCTTTCTTGAAGCATTCTCCTCTCTTCTCTACTTTGCTTATACTGTTTTTCAAATAACTCATTGTCCTCTGTTTTTCACTGATTTCTGGTCTTTCTTTCGGGGGACTTTGTCTAACTTGGATTTTGTTCATAGGTATGATTATGAATTTACAAATATAATTACTCCCTCTGTACCCTTATGCAATGCTTCATGATGATGTCAGTGGCGGTGGTGACAGTGATAACTTTGCTCACATGACAATGATGCTTTGCTCACATGACTTCAGCTACCACTTTTACAAAGATAGTTTCCATACCCTCCATTTCCACTGTGATTTTCCAACCTCTTTCAAACTCATATCACCATTTATCTCTGCAGTAGAATAGTTCTTTACGGCTCTGTCATCAATACCCGAATCTCACCCCCTAAACAGACATGTCTCCCAATTCTTTCCTCTATTATCTATGGCAACAATATTCCCGATCTTCAACTCAGTTCAGTACATTAGATGTCTTTTGTTTTACCCTTCTTCCACCCTTCAATATTGAACCTTCTCTAAGATTTGGAAATTCTTTCTTCTTGATTTCTTTCAAATACACGTCTTCATTTCCACTTCTGCAGTCACTGCACAATGAGTTTAAATCCTCAGTTGTAGGGTAACTTCAGGACAGTTCTTTTGGCTTCTAATTCCACTTCTGTACTAGTTCATCTCACAAAAAAAGCCAAAAAAAAACAACCCAAAAAAACCTTGAGTGGTCTTTTAACTACTATGATGTCATGTAATCACCTGTTATAATACCACAATAGCTGTGTATTTTCCCTCAACACCATATCAAGTTTCTTAGCATCACACACTCAAGCCCTTTCCCAACCCTATCCCACTTTCTTCAAACACACACTTCCTGACACAGCCCAAGTTCCAGTCAAATTGATCTCTTCAGACTTCCCAGTACAGGAATATTTTGTGCACAATAGTCTCCCCTTGGAAAGTTTCATTCACCCCTCCCAAAAACTAGGTCTCACCAACCTCTCAAAATACATGTGTCCCTAACTGAAGTCTATGATGGATCATACCTGTCTCTGATCTAAACTCTACTATGAGATCCTTCCTCAGTGGTCTCACTTTTAGGGAACCATGGTGGTAGTTTAGTCACTAAGTTGTGTCCAACTCTTGCGATCCCATGGACTGTAGCCCACCAGGCTCCTCTGTCCATGGGATTCTCCAGGCAAGAATACTGGAGTGGGTTGCCATTTCCTTATCCTGGGGATCTTCCCAACCCAGGGATTGAACCTGGGTCCCCTGAATTGGAGGCAGATTCTTTTCCTACTGAGCTATGAGGGAAGCCCTTTTGGGGAACCATGGAAAGTGAAGTCGTTCAGTCGTGTCTGACTCTTTGCAACCCCATGGACTGTAACCTACCGGGTTCCTCCATCCATGTGATTTTCCAGGCAAGAATACTGGAGTGAGTTGCCATTTCCTTCTCCAGGAGATCTTCCCAACCCAGGGATTGAACCTGGGTCTCCCACATTGTAGGCAGATGCTTTACCCTCTGGGCCACCAGGGAAGCTCTCTTAGGGAACCATAGATGCTCATAAAAAGCTTGCCGACAGACCTTGGTCTCATCATCCTCATAGCTGCTCTCTGACACAGCTGAATGATGTTATGGCAGGAGAGCCTCATGACGTCTGATCTGTGAGATTTGTGGCTGAGACTGAATGTTCATATCATTTTCTAACTAAGGAATTTTCTGGAATAGGCCTCCTCCATTCCATGCTGCTGCTGCTGCTAAGTCGCTTCAGTCATGTCCGGCTCTGTGTGACCCCACAGACGGCAGCCCACCAGGCTCCCCCATCCCTTGGATTCTCCAGACAAGAATACTGGAGTGGGTTGCCATTTCCTTCTCCAATGCATGAAAGTGAAAAGTGAAAGTGAAGTTGCTCAGTCGTGTCCGATTCTTAGTGACCCTGTGGACTGCAGCCTACCAGGCTCCTCCGTACATGGGATTTTCAAGGCAAGAATACTGGAGTGGGGTGCCATTGCCTTCTCCACCTCCATTCCATAGTAGTAGTGATAACAAAGTAAGATACACTAGATAAGTAGTGAAGACAAAGAGAACAATCCAAGAACTTTTGACGCTGTGATCTGATGCATTCACTGTGACATAATCATTTTGATGTACCTGTTATGACATCAAATGGCACTTTTGACGTACAAAATTACTGTCGTTGTTGTGTCATTACTAATTAACATGTGAAACCAACATCCCCAATTCTCACTGCACCTTTAACTCTTACCATGTGTATTTTAAAACACTGAAAGTCAAAAGTTAAAATATTATGTCAAAGCCATGTTTCCATGTTCAAAAGCTCCTGGCATCAAAATGGCTGTGCTAAAGCAGCTGGGTCTCAACGTCATGACACAACTGGCAACTTTGATGCGAGCTGGTGATCAGACAACAGAGTGACAATAGAGTTCTGAGGCGCAGCCTTTAGCATATTCATGGATCTCAAACTGCAAGAACAGACCCGCAAGATGAATTGGGGCCAGGTGGTGTGGTTCACAATGCAAAAGTCAGGAGGGGCTGACATGTAAGTCACTGGTCTCTCCAGCAGGGAGTGTTTGTCATGAACATAAAATGGACGGCTAACTGGGTTACAAGCGAGTGCCTAGGTCGCCTAGTGCTCTTGCATCCATCACTGCCAAATCTGAGCATGGGTGTTCATGGCTTCCTCTTTTCTTGCTGAGCTATTAATAGATGTGAAGTTGCAATGGGACAGAGCATAGCTTAGAGGGTCTCAACAGAATGATCTTCAGTTTTGTCAGGAGTGTGGTCACATTTTTTCAAAGGAAAGTGTTTTGCAGATAGCTAGTTACTTTTCACCTTGTGGTATTTCATAATTTCTGAATCTAGTGCTGTGTTTTGCTCCCCATAATTGGTTAGTGTTAGCTGTTCATATATGAATGATTTCACCATGGCAATTCAGAAAAGTTTGCTGTAGTTTGAAGAGATAGCTCTCCTGTCTCTGTGACAGAAAAAACAAAAAAATTGCATACGTGAGTAGGGGGGGAACCTTGTGTATCAAAAGTACGATTTTCTTGTTCATTTATTTGTTTACTTGTTTATTGCTTACCTCTCTGCACTCCACAACTCACTAGAACGTAAGCTCCATGACAGCCGGAATATTGCCTATATTCACTGATGTTGTCCCCTGCTTTGCACAGTGGTTGGCACACAGTAGATACTCAGTAAATATTTATTAAAGAAATAATTACTTTTTCAATAGGAAAATAAGGTCACCAAAAGGAGTGGTTTGGTCCATTCCAAAACAGATTTGTGATTAGTTATGTTTTTCTCTGGGCCTTTTACTGCTCAGAATCCCTGCCAGGAAAGAAATGCTAAAACTCCCATCTTTTAAATATGTAGATCCCTGACATTTGGTTGCTTCATGAATTTTGCATTGCATAATGACAAGTGTTTAATTTTATAAACTGCTCCTGTAATAGATCATTTTCAAGGAGAGGCATAATCTGGAAATGCAGTGTAAAGTGCTGTTGCCGAATTAGACAAATGTCTTCCCCAAGCCAGCGATCCTTTCCGTAGTAAATGTTTTCAAGCACTGACGGATTGGAAGCCATGAAAATAGTCTCAACACCCAGCTGGCGGACTGAGTAAGAAATGAGATGGTCCATGGATCCTTCTTTCCTCCAGGCTGGTGTGTACCAACCCTCAGAATATCTCTGGAGCAATGGAAACACAAACAACTGACTTGTTTTGGGAGGCCCAAATCGCCTCATTAGGTCTAATTTCTAACTCGTTTTCTGTTACCACAGAAATAGAAGGGAGAGAGGTAGGGAAAATAAATAATTACTTTGGGGTTCTGAAAGAGAAAGTTCAGTGCTTTAGGGTCTACCTTAAGTGTTAGGCAATACCCCCAGGCCTCTAGATCAGCTCATGTTGTTTTGAGGTTATAACTGGAAGAGAAGCCACACCAATGTGTCAGGTTGTGGATAATCCATGCTTTAAACGCCGCACTTCTGTCACTGATTGACCTCAGGGAACTCACTGATCTTCTCTGTTTCCTGCTTTCCTTGTCAAAAAAAAAACATGCTCAATTGTGTTCCCCTTTTAACAGAAATCTGATTAAGAAAATTGAGATTAACCTTCAAAAGTGAGTTAGTGTCAAACTGGGGCTCTGTAACAACCTAGAGGGATGGTGGGATGGGGAGGGAGGTTCCAGAGGGAGGGGTCTTATGTATATCCATGGCAGATTCATGATGTTTGGCAGAAACCAACACAATTCTGTAAAGCAATTATCCTTCAATTAAAAAATAAACAATTGTTTTTTTTTAAAGTGAGTGGTACAAAAGCTATATGGCCAAAAGAAATGGGACTGGCTTCATAAGTTACATACAAAGATTATTTATTACGCAAATTTCAAGCAAGATATCCTTATTATGAAGCCACTATTCAGTAGGAACACTGAAAAAAAAATTTGATGTGTCAAAGGTGAAGGATACAAATTCACATGAAACACAAGCCCAATATATTTGGCATGGTTTGTAAAGAAGAGAAGTATGAGCAGTGTCACTCAGTCATTTCTAACTCTTTGTGACCCCATGGACTGTAGCCCGCCAGGCTCCTCTGTCCATGGAATTCTCCAGGCAAGAAAACTGGAGTGGGTTGCCATTCCCTTCTCCAGGGGAATCTTCCCAACCCGGGGATCGAACCCAGGTCTCCTGCATTGCAGGCAGGATATTTACCATCCGATCTACCAGGGAAGCCCCTGTAAAGAGGGCTGCTCCAAAAGAGACTTACAGTCAGTTACCCAGTCAATCCTCAAGGTGGTCTGTCAGTCAGCAAGGCAGCCCCGTGTAGCAGAGAGAATAGTGAATAAGAATCAGGGACCCTGAGTTTAGAAAACGTTTGTGAAACGACTATTACATCACAGGCACTAGATAAATTTTATACAGTTTAAGAAATTTGCCCAAGGTTTACACAGCTGGGACTCAAACCCCAGATGTAAGATCCTGGTGCCACACTCTTCACCATTATACCATACTGTCTCCTAGTATTTCTGGCAAGTAACATTCAGTCCTCACATCTAAGTCTGGGTTGAACTACATAAGCTGTAAAGTCTTTCCCAGGTATACAAAACAGTAGATTGAGCAAGCAATTCTGCTTCTTTGACAGAACATAAATGTGACTGTGTGTGTGTGTGTGTGTGTGTGTGTATGTGCGTGTGTGAATACACACAGCTTTCCACCTCTGTCCTCCTCCTCTATTGAGGGCCCATCTTGCACAACTCTGGTTAAGTGCTCCATAAATGAAACTGACCAGTAATACTTTGGACACACACTTTTTGATGCCTGGCTAATTTTGACAACAGCAAACTCATGCCATCCAGGTTTTACTGACCTTCCTTACTTCTAAGCAATCCTCTTGTTTTGTTGATTCCCTGACCCAATACCCATAGCAATTATTCCTTATATTATCTGTCCTCTTTCAGTACCCAACGCTATTGACAAACACTCCCTAACTCTTACTTCTAGAAGATTATCTTTCTTCCAACATTTCTGAGACTGGTGATCCTAAAACCCCTATTTTTCATTTGACAGAATTTCTTTCAATGTTTACTATTCCTTTTCTCCTTTCTGCCTGTTTCAAGGTAATTATTGTCAGCCTTTTTTTTTTTTTTTCCAGAAACACTTCCTCTGCTGCTCCAACTTATAGAAACTTGTTTTGTAGTTTCTTCCATCTCTAAATCTTCTCCATATTTTTCTAGAGATATACTCAAGGCCTGGACATGAACTGACACTGCTGAAGATCACCTATGTGCCAGATATTGCATTAGACAATTTGCACAAAATGTTTCCTTTAGTCGTTACAGGAACCTCAAAAGGTTGATTTGATTCCTGGCATGTTATATGACAGAAAATAATGCTAGCAAACACTGGGTCGAGGTCATGCAGAAAATAAATAAGACTTAGGCCAAGTTTGACTCTCACTAGGAAATTCTACTATATCTCACTTATTCCTTAATATAAACAAATAAACTCTTTCCTGCAACCCTGCTCTTTTAAGTTTTCCTTTTGTCTTTCACTGCCAAACTTCAGTTAAACACAGCAAGTGTTTGTAAAATACCAATTATGTGCAAATGACCAAGCTACATGTTTTTTTCCCAAGAGAGGACAAAGAAGAACAACATAATTCTCTGCCAGAAACTTCCAACCTAATAAAAGTATCAGATATGTAAATAACAATAAAATGAGGCAGAAAGAAGTGCTAAAAAACGCTATCAGAATCTTCTGAGAACCCAGCTAAAGAACAATTAATGTTTAGGAAGAATCAGAGTAGAGGATTTCACAAAATGTTAGTTTCCAAGTCTTCCTTGAAGCTTTCAAGCCCCTTTGAATTGCCCTACAATTCTCCCTTGGGACTGAGTCTTCTCCCATCTCTTCCTTTCTGTTCTCTCAATCCCAACCAACACAACCACAGAAGCCTCAGAGTTGGTCTCTCCAGCTCTAGACTTTCCCACTACCATCCAACCCACGAAAGATCCTTTCTGCTGGTCTGCCCTTCATTAGGCCCAACTGAGATCCATCACTACCTGAAGAAATACCTTCTGTGGCTCTCTGCTGCCCAATGAGTAGGAATAAATTACATACGGGGTAGTTATAAGGATCAAATGTGATAACACATAGGAGAAAGACGTGAAAAACATACTCGCTAAAGATACACTGCTGTTAGTATGATTTACTTTACACTTGGGCCAGTGTCTGTCCCCTGAATTCACCCCTTGGCTCACGTCACCCCTGTTCCTATAATGCCTTTCTTCCTCATTTCTAACTCTAAAACTCTATACTATGCATCTTAAGGCCTAAACATAAGAGCTACAGTTTTAAGAAAACATTTTCTGACTTCTCAGTGAAAATTTCCTCTGGCTTCTCTGAACATCCAGAGAGCTTTACTTCTAACTTTTCAATACATGTGCGACAGCCAGCCAAGTATCATAGACAGTTGAATATATGTCATAGTTTCCCTGTTTAATTGCAAGGTGAAGACCACTTTATTCATCTTGTAAGGTTTGTGCTAGGAGCACAGTGTTTAATTAAAGTAGGTACTCAAATATCTATTGAACAGAAGAATATAAAATGGGACGTTATATCACTATGTACTGAAATAAATCTAATGGAAGCAAAAGGAGGAATATTTTATATATCCCTTTTTGGGGCTTAAGGCAGGGCATTAGGATACAGAAGATATGTACTTTTACAAAATATCACCATTGTGGAGACCATTCTGGGAAAAATAAAACCCAAAACTGATCCAGCCCCAAGTCCTTGCATCTGCCCTTCCATTTCTTACTTCCAGTACCAGTGATCCACTGGAAAACATAAAGGCAGTCATTAGATATGCCATCTTTCTCTCAGAAACTCAGAAACAGGGACTATTTTGAAAATCAAAGTGAGTAGCTTAAACTCTCAGCTAAAAGCACACATTTTCTATTACTCTCCCTCAGCCTTCTCTCTCTCCCTCTGTGCTGTTTATGTCAAGTAACCAGGGGAGCTAGTTTAAGTGACATCTTGTTATAAACAGTTAAGCTGAGCAATGCTGCTGGAAGAAGGATGGGCCAGAGGAGATCTGGGACCATCATCAAAACCAAGGGCCTCCTTTGGCAGTGTAGTCCAGAAAGCTCGGTCTGGTTGGACTCTCTAAAATCATACAGGAAGCCAACAGATCTCCAAACTCTGACTCGTGGAAGCAAGAGACAGTGCCGACAGCCTCCAGCCAGCCACAGGTATGCAGGCTGCAGATCTGCATTCAGCGCTCACTGACCCCCAGCTGCCATCCCTACTGCGTGACCGCGTGGTGTCTGCACAGCGGGTGAGTCCACTCCCTGCTGCCCCCTGGAGTTCGCACGAGGAGTTCACAAAGAGAGTGGCTGATCAGGCTAAGCGAGGGATCCTCAATTCTGCCCAGACTTTCTAGACTGAGCTCAGCTTTTATTTATCATTTTCTCTCAGGAAATCCAAAATGTTTCTCATATGCCTCTATCCACTTACTTCTCTTCCTAGGTAATCTCCAGCAAATCATTCATATCTATAAAATGTTCCCTTTTTCTTCTTCAGAAACTAGTAAGAGAGTCAGGGATGGTACGCAGTTCTCTTTTTCTTTTTCCCATCCATATTGTTTAAAGTAAAATTATATGTCGTGCTAAGTCGCTTCAGTCATGTCCAACTCTCCAACCCTGTGAACTGTAGCCTGCCACGGTTCTCTGTCCATGGGATTCTCTAGACAAGAACTCTGGAGTGGGTTGCCATACCCTCCTCCAGGGGGTCTTCCTGACAGAGGAACTGAACCCACATCTCTTAGGTCTCTTGCACTGGCAGGCAGGTTATTTACCACTGATGGACAAAACTTCATACATGGGAACACAGTCAATGTAAGGAAATAAAATGTTTGTCTAGGCTCCTTTTTGTTTACTCCCATTTTCCATACTGGGAAAAAAAAAAAATTCCCAACCAGCTTCTTGCCAGAACCCTAGTACAGGGCAGGAATTAGGACATGAGCAGGGCCCGGACAACTTTCTGGGCCCACGTTTTCAATTTGACAGCATTATTTCTGCAACAGGCCAGTATTATTGCAAAAGGATTAAATGTTTCTGACATGGGAGGGAAGAGATAGAATATTCCACTGAATCCAAGGTCAGTCATCCTAAAACTGACAAATCTGCCAACTACCTGAGATTCCTGCCCTCTAAACTGTCCCGCCCTAGATTGCTGGTCCCTGGGTCACATACATGTTTTGGGCCTCTGACACTCCTGGAACTCTGGCAATTGTTCCACTCAAACCATGAAGAAGAGTCCCTGGAAACAATAGTGACCATCCAGTTCTCTCTTCCATCATCCACCCTACTAATGACTCTCAGAACAGAGGGGTTGTTCCAACCTAATGCAGGTATCTGAGTATCTGGCTCTGCTTCCTTTCTCTTGCCCGAGAATTTCCTTCCAGATAGAACTCTAAGCCATAAACCATGGAGGCCACACAATTCTAAATTATCTGTGGTCTCTTCATTTGAGGGTATATGGAGATGGAATTCATTCCAAGTATCCTGTTACGTTAGTTAAGAATTTGGGTATCCAACATGGGGAGGGAGAAAGACTAGAACTCACTCTCTTGGGCCACAGCATCTTTCCCTCTTGGACACCTGAGTAGCAAAGCCTGTCACAATGACTGGAGCCCCATGCCACCAGGGAAAAGGTTTATGGATGCCATATAGCCTGGCAGCACTGACTTAAGGTGCTTTGTCTCAGCTGCATGCAGAATAATCCAGCACTCCTTGGGAGCCACAGAATGCTCTTCCTCCTTATGTATTTGCTTATTCATATTTATTGCTCCTTATTTTGAAAAGAACATGAGATAAACTAAAAAAAAAAAAAAAAAAAAACCCACAGTAAATCATGTTAAAACATTAAGAGGCTAGTAAAAAAAAAAAAAAAGTAGAAAAAATAAAGCCAGGAGAAAGATTAGTACAAATAAATGTAGGCCATAAAGTTTGCACAGTTCCTAGAAGCAGGCTACAGATTTGGCTGTGAACTTGTGAGCCAAAAAACAAATATATGATTGGTAGTATCTATCATATAAAAATAACACAGTTGCTATAAAGTAGCCAAACTTCTCTTAGCACTGAGACCAGAGAGAACTGTCTCTCTTGGATCTTCATAAAGAAAACACTGCATAATGTCATGGACTTTGTCATAACTATTCTGTGACAAACAGAACAAGTTTCATTATGACCTTGTCCCAACTTCCTTCAATCTAGAGACTGACAAGAGAGCAAAGCACAACTCAATAAAAGCAGCTGTCCAAAATCATTCTTGAATAAGAAAAATAAACTAGTAAACAAAATGCTGAAAAAATAATCTCCCAAGAGAGTGAAATAAAACGCTTAAATTACCCAGCTCTCTTGAGGTTTAAACTGATTTTTAAAGTAAAGATTTAAATATTCAGAGACATGAGGTATATGGAATTTCTTCAGGCCATTCTGTGTGACTACTTTCTTTCAGCTGAGAATTTGCTAAGAATTGGTCAACAAAAGGCTAGAGATTACACTTTCAGCAGAACCTGAAAAGCCAATAGCTGCTAACTAATAACAAAGCCATAAACCTTACTGCTGTCAACCAAGAAGGGGGAAGGACCGGGTCACTTTATTAGAGAAGGAGGAGAAAGTAAAGGAAAAGGGAAACAAAGGGAAAGGGAGAGGGAAGGAACTCTTTTCTAGGATATGTGGTAGACTAGATGACCATAAGGAGCTGAGCCAAGCCAGAGCAGGAATGGAACAAAATGATTGTGAGTTATTGCTATTTCTTTAAACAAGCTCCTTAAATCCAAAACCCTTGATTAATTCCAACTCCAACCAAGGAGATGATATTTTTCATTTTCTATGCTATGTTTTAAGAATGACTGTATTTTAATTATAGGGAAAATGATATTAAGGACACTTAAGGAAAGATATCTGTAGCTTTTCCATCTATTCAAGGGAATTTCAAAGTATTTTAGGTTCCTTTAGTATGAGAGTGTTGAAGGTGCTATATAAATGTAGGTTATTATTACAATTTGATGTCACCCTCCTTCAAGCAAAAACTGCTAAAATCCACAAAGTACAGAATGAGGCACACACACTTCTTATTATTGGGGGGTAATTAGTTAGCAAGTACATAAATAATTTACTCAGTCACAGGAATATAGAGTAATACTATCAAACATGTGGGCCTACAAATTCAATTCTGGTAGCTATCTTATCTGCTCCAATGCAGAGGAAAAGATACAGAACTGACCCCATTTTCCCCAACCTCCCCTCTAGGGATCCTTCATCCCTCCACACCCACAATATACACCACACACAGACACACACACATCTCTAAGACTAGGATGCTGACTCTCTGAATACAATTTTCCTCTTTTATTCATAGAACAACTATGAATAAGGTATATATTAAACTATGAATTCAATCCTTCCAGAAACACACTTTGTCTATGAAAGTACTGAAAGAAAATTATATGTGCTACACACTGACCACTATCTACCACCCCTACTAATGGTGCAAGAGGAGGGCAGATCATAAATATAAAATTTTTTTAAAGTTTTTTAATGTATCAACTTGTATTAGACTTTGGAATGCAGAAGCTTTAGTTTATTAATAGAATTGTTTCATTCTAGATACAGTATGAAACTAGGAAAGACAAACAGAAATTACAGGAAACTGAATGAAATAACCAGCCCTAGATGAGCATTTGCCAAAATCAATCTACACAGTAAATAACCAACCTTGGTAGAAAATGGAGAGACACTTCTGTTTAAGAAGCCGTGCAAAGTTACACAAAGACCTGCAATCATGTAGGTATAAATGGAAGTCACGTACATACATACAGATCCATTAAGAGTTTGTCTCTAAAATTGTAATGTCTTTCTCCAAATCTAGTTTTCCAAATATGCTCATCACTGGTAACTTTTTCTCCCTCTATTTTGAATGTGTCTACAGTAACTGGAACTGATTTAATGGTCACCACATTAATCTAAGAATAAGAAACGAAAAGAATGATTCATTTCCTATTCTACAATTTTAACTACAAATTAACAACAACAACAAAAAAGCTCTTCTAAATCTCTCTTATGGATTTTGATGGTTGAGAAATATGCAGAGCACTTGAAAGCAATAAAAGAAATAACCTAAGAAAATTAAGCAAAATGAATTTGCAATTAGTTTGTGAAATTGCGATAAATGCATTTTGAAAGCAAAGAGTAAAATGTAACTTTGTTCAGTATAATTTGAAATTGCCTTTTGTGCTTAATATAGTTCACTTATAATTAGATGAAGATTTTGTTCTGGTTTGAAACATTCAAAGTTCCATCTTGAGATTGCTATGTACTATGTACACAGAACTTTTCAGCAAGCAAGTCTGCTGCTGCTGCGTTTGCTTTGACAGCCTTTATCCTAGTTTTATAGAAATGAAAGAGTGAAAGAACACAGCTGGTTTGAACAATGGAGCATGTTCAACATTAGGCCAAACACTTTAGATATTGCAAAATATTGCAGGCTATATTTATAGCTCTTAGCAGGTTTTAAAATTCATGCTGATACTGCCTTACTCCTGCTTATTGGACCAAATTGCCATTTAATGGTTAAATTATCTTTTGGTTTAAAAATTTTCTTTCAAAGGCAATGACACTTAAGTTAACCTCTTGGCAATATCAAAACAGTGATGAATTAAAACCTTTTCCAAAGTATTTCAAGATGTCTTAAAAATTCAAGATCATTCTAGCTAAGGAGAGTTTAAAAGATTTTGGTTGGTCTCTGCCTTATGTTTTCCCTAAAGAAAATGAATATCCTGCTTCTGATAACCTCTCTTCCAGTCATGAAATTGTGCACTGACTCATAGGCCAGCACCTTCCAGAAAACTGCCCAAGGGCAATCAGGAACAGACCTTCAGGTAATTGCCTGTATTCTATTTAAACTTTCTTTTCCTCTGGTGGTTGTTTTTAATAGAATTCTCTTGTTTTTTAAATAGAATCTTGTGACTTTGGGAAGTTCAGCAGGGGCTCATATTCTTTCACATTAACAACATGAGAAGTGGTAAAATAGAAGTGGTTGGTGGTTATAAGCTTAGTGACCATAGGCTGTGGCAGGAGATGTTTTGCAGGACAATGTGATTTCTATAGGTTTATCAACTGTATGCAAGCTTTAAGAATTGAGGCCAATGCTACCCTACCCTTCCAGCCCAAAGTGAATATTCCCTAAATTCCCACAGCATCTGTTAGTTGAATTCATGGTCATTTGTTATTACTGCTATTAGTGAGATCTTGGAGGGTATGTGATTTGCCTTTTGATCTAATAATGATAATAAGAATGACCATTTAATGAACACCTATTATGTGCCTGGCAGTACACTATGAATTCCATATATTTTCTAAGAATAATTGTGGTTGTTCAGTCACTAAGTCATGTCTGACTCTTTGCAACCCCACAAACTGCAGCATGTCAGGCTTCCCTGTCCTTCACTGTCTCCCAGAGTTTGCGCAAATTTATGTCCATTGAGTCATTAATGCTATCTAACCATCTCATCCTGTTGTCCTCTTCTCTTTTTGCCTTCAGTCTTTCCCCGATCTTTCCCAGAATCAGGGTCTTTTCCAATAAGTTGGCTCTTCACATCAGGTGGCCAAAGTATTAGAGCTTCAGCATCAGTCCTTCCAATTAATATTCAGGGTTGATTTCCTTTAGGATTGACTGATTTGATCTCCTTGAAGTCCAAGGAATTCTCAAGAGTCTTCTCCAACACTGCAATTCAGTAGCGCTGAATTCTTCAGCACTCAGCCTTCTTTATGGTCCAACTCTCACATCTGTGTGTGACTACTGGAAAAACCATAGTTTTGACTATATGGACCATTGTTGGCAAAGTGATGTCTTTGCTTTTTAATATGCTGCCTAGGTTTGCCATAGCTTTCCTTCCAAGGAGCAAGTGTCTTTAAATTTCATGGCTGCAGTCACCATCCACAGTGATTTTGGAGCCCAGGAAAATAAAATCTGTCACTTCTACTTTTTCCCCATCTATTTGCCATAAAGTGATGGAACTGGATGCCATGATCTTAGTTTTTGTCCTGTTTTTCCTTTTTTTATGTTGTTTTAAGCCAGCTTTTCAGCTTTTTCACTTTCTCCTTCCACCCTCATCAAGAGGCTCATTAGTTCCTCTTCACTTTCTGATATTAGAGTGATATCATCTTCATATCTGCGGTTGTTGATATTTTTCCCAGCCATCTCGGTTCCAGCCTGTGATTCATCCAGCTCAGCATTTCACATGATGTACTCTGCATATAGGTTAAATAAACAGGGTGACAATATACAGCCTTGTCATACTCCTTTCCCAATTTTGAACCGTCAGTTGTCCCATATAAGGTATTTAGAAAGATGGTTTAGAGAAAAAAAAAGCTTTGGTTTCTGTTTCAGTCATGTATTAATATTATGTATTAATTGCATTAATGTATTAATGCATAACAAACCATCCCAAAACTCAGTGACTTGTTATTTCTCATAATTCTGAGGGCAGAGGGGATGGTTCTTCTCCTGGTCTCATTAAGGATCACTCAGGTAACTGGAGTCATCTGACAGCTTGACTGGGGCTGATGGTCCAAAATAGTCCCTTGTACTGAAACTGGTACTGGCTGTCAGTTGAAGAATGTCAGTTCCCCTCCACATGGCTTCTCATTCTCCAGTGGGCCAGGCTGGATTTCTTCAAAGCATGATATTCTCAAGGCTCCAAGACTGAAAGCATGTAAGCTGCACAGTCTGCTAAGACCTAGGCTCCAAAACTCACATAATGTCACACCCATTGTTGTACCCGGGTCGCGGAATCCCACCAAAGACCACAGGAGCCGCGGATCGATGCAAAAGCAGTGAGGAACTTTATTACAAGCTCGAGCAGGGACTCTCTTCACACAATGGCGAAGGAGCCCCGAGTGAAAGCGGCGAATCTTTTTTATACTGTATAGCAGGGGAAGCGGGAAGGGAAGCTTAAGGGGATTGGTTAATTCATACTGTGCAGCAGGGGAAGCGGGAAGTCTTGGTGGGGTGAGGGTGGGGTGAGGGACTTTCCCGCCCTTCTTAGATTGCCTAGGGGTGGAGGGCAACTTGTCTCCTTCTGATTGGTTGGTTTGAAAAAGTTTTTTTTTTCTTCTTCTTGGGAGGGGTTTTTACTCAGAATGGCAGTGCTATCTAAAATGGAGTCGTTTTGAATTTTTCTTTCACACCATCACATGGCCAACTTGGATCCAAGAGGATAGAAAGAAAAATTACATCTCTTGGGAGGAGCAGTAACTTCACATCGCAAAGGTGTGTGTACATAGGCAGGTGTGATTCATTTGAGGAGCATTATTTTAACAATCCACTATACTATCATACAAATTCTCCCTCTGCAACTTTCCACATGTGTGACTGTGAACCGTTGTTTAACCTCAAGTTTCAGTTTCCTCATCTATAAATGAATTATCTTGGGATTTAGTAAGAAGAGCACATACAATATTTTGCTTAGTATCAACTAAGAGTAAGCATATGATTGTTAAGTGGGTGATTACATGTGTGTGAATGTGTGTCTGGCTTTTAGACCTAATGCAGAGCACCATAAAATACATATTAATATCTGAATTTTATAGATGTGATATCTGAGGCTGAAGAGGGGTCTATCCTGCTGAAGTTAATTTTTGAAAAGTCACACAACAAGGGAAGTAGTGAAGTCCACACTCAAACAAAAGACTTTTTGATTCTGAAACCAATGCTTTTTTTGTTTGTTTATTTTTCACACCATATCATGGAGTTTCTTGTTAGCAGAAGAGTTTATTTCATGGTTATATCTCATTGGACCTTGGACAGCAGCAATCATAATAGCTACCCAAGAAATACTGGTCATTTGAAGGATCAAGGGAAGCTGACAAATTGTGACTCATTAATAAAATATTTACACAAAATTTTTATATTGATCCCAAATATTCTGACTCCCTAGAACTGCAGGGCTTAGTAAAGCCATGCTTTGTACCCTAGAAGAGTACTTAAGATCTTTCAGAACCAGGGAAGAAGGGCTCCCAGAACAGAGGCTTCTACAGAGAGCTATTTGTGGTTCTTAAACTTGTCAACATGTAGGAATCACCTGGGAACATGTATCAAAAAATATCACAGCAGAAATTAACACAGCACTGCAAATCAATCATACTTCAACTGAAAAAAAAAATCTCTTGCTTGGGCCAATTGAGTAAGATTCTCCCTGAGAGTGAGGCCAAGATTCCTAGACCTGAAAACTTCCTTCAGGAGCCCCTGAAGCTGACTGGTAATGTCAAGTTGGATCCCTAGAAATCCCAAAACAGCAGGAGGCCAGCCCTATAAAGGAGACAGATTCAAACAGGCAGCTTAATCATCTACCCGAAGCGTGTGAATTGTGGTCTCACTATGTGAACCACATGGAGCTGCTTCCTCACATTTATTCCCAGGAGTCATAACAGGGAGCCAAACGGGAATTGGGCACCATCCAGACACTTGGTGGTAGGTGGCAGGTGCTACAACTGACTGGCCGCAGTGTACTAATCATAGTTGTCACTGGTCCTGAAAGAGGAGAGGACCATTGAGCTATTTTCTTCCAGAGAAATACTTGAGTCTCAGAGGAGAGGAGTAATTGCCCCGAGTCCTGGGCTCAGGCAGTGGGGTAGGAAAGGCTTATCAAACATGATACTCCACTGGGTCTTTCAAGGCATAAGATGATTCTTTATAACAAGTAAATTGGTGATTTACATGATTCACTCAAATAAATATTTATGAATATCAATTTTATTGCTTAATTTTGTGAAGGCTTTGTGATCTCTGCTTCTTTATTTCCCATATGTCCTCTACATTTTTAGTTCCCATAGTAACTGATACATCAAAGGTTCTCACTACAATTGTTCTGATGCTTTGAGAGATTATTGCTTTCACCCATAGCACTTTTATTTCCTTCCTCTGTGATTCTTAATGTACTCTGCCTAGAGCAGTCATATGAATACTTATCTAAACTCCCAACCTACTCCTACTCTTCTCATTCCCAAATAAAGCACCTAGAGACCAGGGGCTATGTCTTTTTCATCTTGGAATGCTCCAACAAACTGACAAGGTGACAAATCCACAGGAAGTACTTGATAAATGTATGGTTTTTGTTTCCCTTCTAAAAGTTTTCATAAAAGCAACTGCTGGGGAAAAAATATATATATCAGAATGTATGCCATAACAGAGGATCAAAAAGTGAATAAAATATAAACTTCTCAGATATACATACTAGGCTCTTGGGTATAATCAGGTGTTTATTACTAACATGACCTGTCCATCTTGGGTGGCCCTACACAGCATGGATCATAATTTCATTGAGTTAGACAAGGCTGTGGTCCATGTGATCAGATTGATTATTTTTCTGTGACTGTGGTTTTCATTCTGTCTGCCCTCTGATGGATAAGGATAAAAGGCTTATGGAAGCTTCCTGATGGGAGAGACTGAGGGGGAAACTGGGTCTTGTTCTATGGGCAGGACCATGATCAGTTAATCTTTAATCCAGGTTTCTGTAGATGGGTGGTGCTGTGTTCCCTCCCTGTTGTTTGACCTGAGGCCAAACTATGGTGGAGGTAATGAAGATAATGGAGACCTCCTTCAAAAGGTCCCATGCACACACTGCTGCACTCAGTGCCCCCAGCCCTGCAGCTGGCCACCACTGACCCATGCCTCTGCCAGAGACTCCTGGACACTCACAGGCAAGTCTGGGTCAGTCTCTTGCAGGGTCACTGCTCCTTTCTCCTGGGTCCTGGTGCACACAAGCTTTTGTTTGTGCCCTCCAAGAGTCTGTTTCCCCAGTCCTGTGTAAGTTCTGTTGGCTCTATGGTGGGCTTACTGGCGACCTCCAAAGAGCTTATGCCATACCCAGTTCTATTGCACCCAGAGCCCCTGCCTCTGCATCAATCCACTGCTGACCCGTACCTCTGAAGGAGACACTCAAACACAGTTCTGGCTCAGTCTCTGTGGGATCTCTGGGTCCTGGTGTGTACAAGGTTTGTTTAAGACCTCCAAGTGTCTCTGGTGGTATGGGGCTTGATTCTAAATGCGATTTCGCACCTCCTAATGTCTTGCTGGAGCTTCTCCTTCGCCCTTGGATGTGGGTTATCTTTTTTTGGTGGGATCCGACATTCTCCTGTTGATGGTTGTTCAGCAGTGAGTTGTAATTTTGGATTTCTCACACAAGATGAGCTCACGTCCTTCTACTCCACCATCTTAAGATCTCTTCAAGAAAATTAGAGATACCAAGGAAATATTTTATGCAAAGATGGGCACAATAAAGGACAGAAACGGTATGGACCTAACAGAAGCAGAAGATGTTAAGAAGAGGTGGCAAAAATACATGGAAGAACTATACAAAAAAGATCTTCATGACACAGATAACCATGATGGTGTGATTACTCGCCTAGAGCCAGAAATCCTAGAATGTGAAGTCAAGTGGGCCTTAGGAAGCATCATTAGGAACAAGGATAGTGGAGGTGATGGAATTCCAGCTGAGCTATTTCAAATCCAAAAAGATAATGCTGTTAAAGTGCTGCACTCAATATGCCAGCAAATTTGGAAAACTCAGCAGTGGCCACAGGACTGGAAAAGGTCAGTTTTCATTCCAATCCCAAAGAAAGGCAATGCCAAAGAATGTTCAAACTATCGCACAATTGCACTCATCTCACACGTTAGCAAAGTAATGCTGAAAATTCTCCAAGCCAGGTTTCAACAGTACGTAAACTGTGAGCTTCCAGATGTTCGAGCTGGATTTAGAAAAGGCAGAGGAACCAGAGATCAAATTGCCAACATCCACTGGATCGTCATAAAAGCAAGAGAGTTCCAGAAAAACATCTACTCCAGCTTTATTGACTATGCCAAAGCCTTTGACTGTGTGGATCACGACAAACTGTGGAAAATTCTGAAAGAGATGGGAATACCAGACCACCTGACCTGCCTCCTGAGAAGTCTGTATGCAGGTCAAGAAGCAACAGTTAGAACTGGACATGGAATAACGGACTGGTTCCAAATCAGGAAAGGAGTATGTCAAGGCTATGTATTGTCACCCTGCTTATTTAATTTATATGCAGAGTACATCATGAGAAACGCTGGGCTGGATGAAGCACAAGCTGGAATCAAGATTGCTGGGAGAAATATCAATAACCTCAGATATGCAGATGACACCATCCTTATGGCAGAAAGTGAAGAAGAACTAAAGAGCCTCTCAATGAAAGTGAAACAGGAGAGTGAAAAAGTTGGCTTAAAACTCAACATTCAGAAAACTAAGATCATGGCATCCAGTCCATCACTTCATGGCAAATAGATGGGGAAACAATGGAAACAGTGAAAGGCTTCATTTTCTTGGGCTCCAAAATCACTGCAGATGGTGACTGCAGTCATGAAATTAAAAGACACTTGCCCCTTGGAAGAAAAGCTACAATCAACCGAGACAGCATATTAAAAAGCAGAGACATTACTTTGCCAACAAAGGTCCATCTAGTCAAAGCTATGGTTTATCCAGTAATCATATATGGATGTGAGAGTTGGACTATAAAGAAAGCTGAGTGCTGAAGAATAGTTGCTTTTGAACTGTGGTGTTGGAGAAGACTCTTGAGAGTCCCTTGGACTGCAAGGAGATCAAACCAGTCCATCCTAAAGGAAATCAGTCCTGAATATTGATTGGAAGGACTGATGCTGAAGCTGAAGCTCCAATACTCTGGCCACCTGATGCAAAGAACTGACCCATTGGTAAAGACTGTGTTGCTGGGAAAGATTTAAGGCAGGAGGAGAAGGGGACAACAGAGGATGGTTGGATGGCATTACCAACTTGATGGACATGGGTTTGAGCAAACTCTGGTAGTTGGTGATGGACAGGGAAGCCTGGCATGCTGCAGTCCACAGGGTCGCAGAGAGTCAGACACAACTAGGCAACTGAACTGAAACCTTGATAATGTTTGAAGACCTAAGCTTGGAATGAATAAGTGTGGACTAAATTAAGAGTGCCACATATGTTCCCTTCTTTAACTAATCGAATAGTGTTTAATATGTTCTATGAGTAAAATATGATATTATGTATCATGAGGAATATTCTGGCTCCCCAGGAATTTGAAGAATAGAGAGAAATTACTCAAGTGAAAAAACAAAAAGCAACCAGCAATCAAAATTTGTGATTTTTATTATTAAAGTTCAATAGAATTCCCAAAGAAATAAACTTTCTTTTGAGCTACTTGCTGTGTTGCATGTTAGTAATCAGTTCAGTGCAGTTCAGTCACTCAGTCGTGTCTGACTCTTTGCAACCCCATGGACTGCAGCACACCAGGCTTCCCTGTCCATCACCAACTCCCAGAGCTTGCTCAAACTCATGTCCATCAAGTCGGTGATGCTATCCAACCATCTCATCCTCTGTTATCCCCTTCTCCTCCTGCCTTCAATCTTTCTCAGCATCAGAGTCTTTTCCAATGAGGCAATTTTTCACATCAGGTGGCCAAAGTATTGGAGTTTCAGCTTCAGCATCAGTACTTCCAATGAATATTCAGGACTGATTTCCTTTAGGATGGACTGGTTTGATCTCCTTGCAGTCCAAGGGACTCTCAAGAGTTTTCTCCAACACCACAAGGTTTACTCATCAGCATTGATGCCATTGTTCATGTGCGTGTCATTACATTTTGTTTCTCTTGTTTTGTTAAGAGAAATAAATAAGTGAATTAGTACAAGATATCAGAATGTTGATAACTTAGGACAGGTTTCTAGACTATAGGAAGGCTGAAAATTTGCATATTTATGGCTCTTCAATTCTATAGTTTATTGAAAAATATTAACAATAGTTTATAAAACTTAATTTAGTCCACACTTATTTGATTATATTCTTCAGATATTATCAAGGTTTACTTATCAGTATTGATGCCGTTGTTCACATAACAGTGTCATTACATCATTCACTCACTGATTGAAGGAATTATTCTCCTGTCTCATTTAAGTGGGGAAAATTATGCACACCATTTCTATTTACTTTATGCTAAAAGTATAACAACGTAGCAATCCTACAAACCATAAAATAGAAGCATAGTTTCAAGAGTGCATGTTTTTTAAGAAAAAAAAAATCCCATGTGATAATCCATACTAAAATAGAGCCCAACACCACTATCTTAAAACACATCCTTGCTTCAAGAGCTCAAAACAAATCATTTAATACCAACATGGCTTTACAAATGTGTTCCCATTACTTCAATATTTCCCAGCCATTGTCTGCCTTCAAGACTCAGATTAAATGTCACATTTTCTGTTGTCGTTGTTCAGTCAGTAAGTCATGTGCAACTCTTTGTGAGTTGAGAATCCATGGACTGCCACATGCCAGGCTTCCCTGTCCTTCACCATCTCCTGGAGTTTGCTCAGACTCATGTCCATTGAGTACAGTGGTTGCTATCTAACCATCTTATCCTCTGTTGCTCCCTTCTCTTCCTGCCCTTGTTCTCTGTTAAACATTATCTAACTTTTACTTTCCTCTTAAAAATAGTTCATTGTTTTCTCAATGTCCTATATCAGGTTTTATATGCTTTTAGGATAGAGTTTCACTAATTAATTTATCCATTTACTCAACAAGCATAGTGAGCTTCCCTGGTAGCTCAGACAGTCCAGAATCTGTCTGCAATGTGGGAGACCTGGGTTCCATCCCTGGATGGGAAAATCCCTTGGAGAAGGGCATGGCAACCCACTCCAGTATTCTTGCCTGGAGAATCTCTATGGACAGAGGAGCCTGGCAGGCTGTGGACTGTAGTCCATGAGGTCACAAAGCGTCGGACATGACTGAGCAACTGAGCAAAGCACAGCAAGTATAAGTGGCTTACCACTTGTTAGGCATCATGCTTAGTTAGCATCAGGAATATGGAGAGAAGCATGATGCTAGCTCATTCAATGGTCTCTCCTATACTGTAAGCTCCCTGAGGTATGATGTGATTGTTGAATCAGCTGAGCAAGCTAAAGGCAGCAGATGACAAGAGCCCCCAGAAGTATTGTGAAGCCCAGGACCCTGCCAATAAGGCCTCCCCCTTCTCTTATTTGGTTCCTTTTTTCTCCTGCTCTAATGTCAACATTTCCTCTCCTCTCTCTACTCCTCTCCTCTGACTGTTACTGCTGTACTCTCATCCGCCATGCATAAAACTGAGCCCATTATTTTCTCTACCCAAATATCGACCATCTCCCTCGTTTCCCAAGACAGAAACCTGAGAGTCATCTTCAACATTTCTCTTTCTCTGACCTTCCATGTGCATGAAACAACTAGAAACTGGTGGTCCTCTGCCCTAAGTTATTATTGTAGTCATCACCTTCTCTCTCTCAATCTTCACTGGTCCCGCCTTAGTCTCCTTTTCATCTTCTGCCTAGACCTTTCCCATAGCATCTTCTTCTTCTGCTTCTTTTATAATGGAATATGGTTGATTAGGGCTTCCCTGATGGCTCAGTGAGTAAAAAGTCCACTTGCAATGCCAGAGACCTGGGTTCAGTCCCTGGGTTGGGAAGATTCCCTGGAGGAGGGCATAGCAACTCACTTTAGTATTCTTGCCTGGAGCATCCCCATGGACAGAGGAGCCTGGCCTGGCAGGCTTCAGTCCATGGGGTTGCAAAGCGACAGACATGACTGAGTGACTAAGCACACAGCACACAGCTGAATAACAATGTTGAGTTAGTTTCAGGTCTACAGTAAAGTAATTCAGTTATACATATGTGTGTATCTCTATTCTTTTTCAAAGTATTTTCCCATTTAGATTGTTACATAATACTGAGCAGAGTTTCCTGTGCTGTATCTCTAATTGTTAGAGAAATGCTATGCCATAGCATTTTAACTGGTCACCACTTATTGTGGGTTATCTATAACCAACTTGTTCTCTCCTTTATGCCAGGGTTTTCTCTCCAAAATACAAATCAGATCATTTCTTTCTCACCATCTCTCCTCTCACTAAAAGTTATTGGTGGATTTTCATCACCTTCTTAATAAGGTGCTGAGAGGTCCAAGTCTGTCTCTGACAGCACACAGACTCTTTGTGAGCCGCCTTGCTCTAGGCTGAGCTCTCTGAACTCTCTGGGGCTCACTCGCTCTGCTCAGGAACACACACTAAGGTGACCAGGGTTGCCCATAGAAAAACATGAACATGTGACGTAAAAAGCTAAAATCTCTCACCCGTCATGTACTGTGCTGTTTAAGGAACTAATAAAGAGAATAAGAACCTTCTCAAGCTCTGTCAAAGGAGAGTGATTCTGTTCCTCGTAGATGTCAATAATCCAATCACTGTACCAGAACAAGACTAATAATGAACATCACAAAGTAAATTGGGGCACCTTCCAAAAACTTTGCTCCCTTCCAGAAAACTCAACTCTGAAATAGAATGTTTTTATCATTTCTATGACCAAATCATGGAATTTTAAAACCAAAGGAGATACTGAAATAATTTTATCCCATCTTATTTCACAGATAAGAAAACATAAGTCAAGAACATTGAGATGTTTGTCCAAGCTCACACAACTAATAAATATCTATCCCCTTACCTCCTCCCATCAATAAAAAAATAAGATTTTATAATATTAAACAGTATGTTCATTTATTAATTTTTCTGAGGAGCAAACTCATTCATATGCCAGAGTCTTCGTTCCACTGTGGTTTCATCTTTAAAACTCACTTCTTATTTTGCATTTTCAATTAGACACAAGGTGAAATGTCTCTTTATGGAAATCTTGACTCAATTTTACCTGTCGCTGTGGGTGTATTAAAGTATATGAAGTTATAAAAAGATATGAAATATGAATATAATCTAGTTTAATTATTTCCATCCTCCAAAGACCATGATTGCACTTAGCTGTCAGTGAAATCTCCAGTGGCTGAACTTCATGCTTAGAAAAATAGTGAGTAGAAAAAAAGGCTAGGAGCTGAGTGAAGAGTACCAAAAATGAGCATTTATCTTCACCAAAAGAACATGATGGAAAAACTGCAGCTTCGTATAGCATCAGTGAGTCAAAGATGATGACAATATTTGGCAAAGTTAAACCAGGCCAAGTTCAGTCAATTTATAGATCACTGAGCTACTTTCTAAGTGAAAAACACTTGAAACATTTTTATTTGGTAACTTACTTGTACTTCCTGTCTGTTCCTTTCCATTATCCGAGGGCTAAATCTCTTGGCAAATGAATCACAATTGTACTTGAGACCAACTGGCGACTGAGGTATAATTCTCTGAACATACTGGTGTCAGCAGCCCTCTCTCACTTTTGGGACGGTAACCTGCCTCAGTATAGTCATCGGCACCTGAATTTGCAACATCTGTGTTTTCATGCATCATATTTTTATCATGCTGATCTATTTTGATCCTTGCTTTTCCATACTAGGCAACTAGAAGCCAAGATGTTCCAAAACTCTGAATGAGCCCATACTGTGGGCAGTACCTTATGCATCTCTCAGATTGCTAGGGAATTGCATTTGATATGAAAAGGAAAATGGAAAGTAAAAAAAATATATTTTTCCATTTCCCCTAGCCAAACATTGTCTCCCCAGGCCACATAATTCTCTTGACCAAATATTTCTTAGGAATCAATCTCAACATCAAAACGGTCTTGTTTATACACTAAGATGAGTCTCAACTCACAGCATTGTCCCCATGTCCTGACCAAGAAAGAGACTTAGCATGTAGATCCATGTCCAAAGAATATAATTGGGAAGAGAGAGGTGTTCAGCTCTTATCTGAACTCCAAACTTTGGAGGGCACCTCAACTATCAGAACTTATTACTGACTCAAGGAGGCAACAGGTTGGGGTAAGTGAGGAAATTTTTCTACAGATATTAAAATGATTTGAGACTCAAATGCACAACCACCATTGACCTACTACCTCCTCTATCACCATTAAGGCAAAATGATGGTACTTTCATATCTCCTTCTGTTTCTCCTCTTAAATTATTTATTGACTGACTACTTTTGATGTGTTTCCGTGCAGGGTTTCCCTCCTTGTTTATCTTAGTCATTTCATGTGTAATAAAAGAGTGTTGAAGGGTTGGCAATGAGTATGACTTTCCTGGGTCATGGACATTGTCATGGATGATCTTGCCAAGACTGTTCCTTTCTGTACCCTTCTATGCACCAATCTGACACAGCTCGCCTAAGTAGGAGCTGGATGAATGCAAACAGGATCTAATCTGTCACTGTGGCCTCAAACCATAGGGGGTGACAGTAAACAAAAGGTTTAAGATTAGGAGCCCTAATCCCACCAAGGTCTCAACTCTCCTGAATGACTTCAGCATTTGGATCTCCAGGTTGTTTTTCTAAATCCACTCTTTACTGTGAAGAATGGTAGAAACCAAAGCAATGCAGTGTGTACTAAGGTCCTATTATTTGATCAGTTTTCTAATTGAAACTTCTTCAGTCAGTTCAGTTCAGTCATTCAGTCATGTCCAACTCTTCCCAACCCCATGAACTGCAGCACACCAAGCTTCCCTGTCCATCAACATCTCCCGGAGCTTGTTCAAACTCATATCTATCAAGTCAGTGATGCCATCCAACCAACTCATCCTCTGTCATCCCCTTCTCCTCCCACCTTCAATCTTTCCCAGCATCACAGTCTTTTCCAATGAGTTAGTTCTTCCCAACAGGTGGTCAAAGTATTGGAGTTTCAGCTTCAGCATCAGTCCTTCCAATAAATATTCAGGACTGATTTCCTTTAGGATGGACTGGTTGGATCTCCTTGCAGTCCAAGGGACTCTAAAGAGTCTTCTCCAACCTCACAGTTCAAAAGCATCAATTCTTCGGCACTCTCACATCCATACATGACTACTGGAAAAACCATAGCTTTGACTAGACAGACCTTTGTTGGCAAAGTAATGTCTCTGCTTTTTAATATGCTGTCTAGGTTGGTCATAGCTTTTCCTCCAGGGAGCAAATGTCTTTTAATTTCATGGCTGCAGTCACCATATGCAGTGATTTTGGAGCCCCCCAAAATAAAGTCTCTCACTGTTTCCATTGTTTCCCCATCTATTTGCCATGAAGTGATGGGACTTCTTAGTTTTTAGTTTCTTGAATGTTGAGTTTTAAACCAGCTTTTTCACTCTCCTGTTTCACTTTCATCGAGAGCCTCTTTAGTTCTTCTTCGCTTTCTGCCATAAGGATGGTGGCATCTGCATACCTGAGGTTATTGATATTCCTCTCGGCAATCTTGATTCTAGCTTGCGCTTCATCCAGCCCAGCATTTCTCATGATGTACTTTACATATAAATTAAATAAGCAGGGTGACAATATACAGCCTTGACATACTCCTTTCCCGATTTCGAACTAGTCTGTTGTTCCATATCTGGTTCTAACTGTTGCTTCTTGACCTGCATACAAATTTCTTAGGAGGCAGGTCAGATAGTTTGGTATTCCCATCTCTTGAAGAATTTCCCACAGTTTGTTGTGATCTACACAGTCAAAGAATTTGGCATAGTCAATAAAGCAGAAGTAGATGTTTTTCTGGAACTCTCTTGCTTTTTCTGTGATCCAATGGATGAAAACTCCTTGGGCTTACAATTCATCACAGTATAGAATAAAATATTTATTAAATATAAAATCCATATTTTAAATAAAAAAGATAAATGTGCTTCTGATTTCTCATTTCTGAAACAATAAAATGGTATTTGCTTCATAGCGCTGTGAAAGTTAAATAAGATAATATATCTAAAGTGCTAGTGCTTAGCATTGAGCCCAGTATTTAAAAGGTACTCATTAAATGTCAAGTATTATTATTGAATCAGAGATCTTGATGATATTTGTTTTCTATACATAACACAAATCATGGCTTTCCATGGTTTATGCTTAACATTCACAATGGACACATCGATGGACACATTTTTCATGGGCATCAAAATAGCTAGATGATTGACCTAATTTTTCATTTTTCAATGAGTTGATGTGGCATAATGCAGCCCCAGTTAAAGTGGACCATCAATTCCAAAATAACTGAAGGATGAGTGCACACACTTTACCTGTTTTCAGACTCTCTGTTGAGAGAGACAGCCGAAAGTTTGGAGTTGAGTCTATTTGGTACTCAGGCACTCACAAATATTAAAGAACTACAACCTAATCACACCATCTCAGCTTGTAAGTGAGCCTGTGGGATTATTAGCTCTGCTCTCAGGGACACAGAGGCTGTTTAGAAACTAAACAGCTGCAGAGACCCTCATTCTGATGGGGTTCAGATCCTTTATAGTGAAAATGATGTAGCTTATCTCACAGGATTGTTTTTAAGGAGACTTTATTCTACAATGCAAGCTCTGTGGAGCAAAAAAACTATTAACATTAAATAATGAAAATGTTAAAGGCTGGTATAACACAAATTGTACTCTCAGTGATACCAAAAAACTTACATCACCTTGGCAAGGCACTTACTCTTCTTTCCTTCCTCCCTCCCTCCCTTCCCTTCTTCCCTATCTGTCTCTCTGTCTCTCTGTCTCTCTCTCTCATGTAGAAAGGAGATTAGCCTGAATCTGGATGACAAATAGGCTTCATCTTGTTTATCAACTCTGATCAATTGGAAATGTCTTTTTGGACTGTTACTTTGGGAAGGATTTAAAAGTTGAACAGAGGTTTATCAGGAAAGAGTTCTATAATTGATTAGTGATGTTTGACATGGGAGAGGAAATTAGCATCACTCTGCAGTCTACTTGCTAGCCCTAGAATGAAAAATCTTCAAATCACTTCCAACTGAAAAAACAGTATCAATCATTCTTATAAAGAGCCACTAAAATTGAGAAGCTCTGGTTCATGGAGCAATTCAAATGTGATGACTATTCAAGTGACACCAGAGGGATTTCAAGGTCAAACTGAAAAAATTACCCATGGAGATACCTAAAGTAGAAGGATTATTGTTGTTGTTCAGTTGCTTCGTTGTATCTGACTTTTTGCAACCCCATGGACTGTAGCCCTCCTGGCTCTTCTGTCCATGGGATTTTCCAGGCAAAAATGCTGAAGTGGGTTGTCATTTCCTTCTCCAGGGGATCATCCTGGACCAGGGATCAAATCCATGTCTCCTGCATGTGGATTCTTTACTGCTGAAGCCACCAGGGAAGCCCAAAGTAGAAGGATAAGGATCATCTGCTGAAATTTGTTTTTTCCTCAGCTGTAGTAAGAAGAGATGCTGAAAAGTCTCTTCGATGACCCTTAGGACAATTCACTTCTGAGCCACAAAACTCAGCTCCATCTCCCCACACACACCTTCAGAAATGATGAAAGTGGGCAGGACAGGAATCCCTTCTGGGAAACCAGATGGTTAGCTTAATTTTGAAAGAAAGGCAGCTGAGGACCAAACACTGAGGACAGATTTGCCTAATGGACAGACAAGTATAGCAGGCGCTTGGCAGGGGGTGCAGAATAGACTGTCTCTGTTACAGTGTGCCTGGGGTTATGGGTGCCTTGGGAAACACCTGTGTATGTGACTGAGCTGAGCTCTGAGAGCAATGACTGAGATAATCCAAGATGATTCTGGGCATTCTAACCTTGGCCATTCTCCCTCCATCTTCCCTGTATCTTCTTTTCAAGATGACCATCCTCCCCTTAAAGACCATAGGGGATGTTCAAAGGACTACTGCAATCTGTGTGGGACTTGTTAATAACCACACTGTGCATGTAGCGGCATAGGAAACAAACCCTAGATTTACCCCACTGGATAAAGAATTCAGACCTAGAACTTGACTCAGTTCAGTTCACTCAGTCGTATCCGACTCTTTGCGATCCTATGGACTGCAGCACATCAGGTTTCCCTATCCATCACCAACTCTCGGAGCTTACTCAAACTCATGTCCTTCGAGTTGGTGATGCCATCCAACCATCTCATCCTCTGTCGTCCCCTTCTCCTCCTGCCTTCTATCTTTCCCAACATTACAGTCTTTTCCAATGAGTCAGTTCTTCGCATTAGGTGGCCAAAGTATTGCAGTTTCAGCTTCAGCATCAGTCCTTCCAATGAATATTCAGGGCTGATTTCCCTTAGGATTGACTTGTTGGATCTCCTTGCAGTCCAAGTGATGATCAAGAGTCTTCTCCAACATCACAGTTCAAAAGCATCAGTTCTTCGGTGCTCAGCTTTCTTTATAGTCCAACTCTCACAACCATATTTGACTACTGGACAAACCATAGCTTTGACTAGATGGACCTTTGTTGGCAAAGTAATGACAACTTGAGTAGGCTATGTAAATTTCCTGAAGTGGAAACAAAAGAGATATTAAGGGCTTACTGAAGAAAAATAAGATCTATGGCCATTTTTGTTCCCAGAGTTTTTGAAACAGTTTTCATGGGTGACATTAGAACCACATCTTAAAGATAGTGCTTGGTATGTCTCGCAGTACTGTTTCAATATTTACTATGGAAAAGCAAACCTGAAGGTCAAAAGGGACATGACTTCACATGACACAGCTTCATGTGACACAGCAGGATAGGTAGAGGTTCCATTTCAAGCCCTCAGTTACCCCACATCTATGGATAAATTCATTCCTTCCCTTTCTCTCCTTCCTCTCCTCCCGTTCCCTCTTCACTGGTGCTTGTTCTCTTTCTCTCTCACTCTCCTCTCTTTCTCCTAAAATCCTCAAATTCTCCTAGCCTTTACTAAGTGCTTTCAGCAAATCCAGCCTTCTTTCCTTCTTCTTTCTCTTCTGTCTTTGGCACCTCCACCTGCCGTTACTCCATCCCCTCCTCTCAGCTTTTTCAACAGATTCTATCAAAGCTTGTACTTAGAATGAATCTGATCAGCTCTCTCATTCAAAGGTTTACTCTATTCATAAGGCTTGATGTGCTTACTCTCCCAAGAGTATTAACATTTTTACAGGAAGCGAAAGTAAAAAAAAAAAAAAAAAAAGCTGTAAAAGAAAACTTTCAATCATTGGAAAACTAATGGAAGGAGCCATTGAGATATCAGAGGAGTCTTCCCCAAGCCTGTTAAGAAAGCTATAAATTCAATTCCATAATACAGAGCACTTCTCAGTTTCCTAAGAGGTACCTGCTGGAATTTTGGCCCTGGTTTGGCTCCTATCCTTGTGTTTTTCTGGTGTGGGGTTCTCTCACCAGAAGCAGAACTTCTGCTCAGTGGCAATAATTCTCCTGGAACATTCAAAAACTTTAGAGCCTGGAAATGCTTGGGAGGGAAAGAGTTAATGCTCTGAAGTACCCATCAAGGCTAAGTCAAAGGGTCTCAACAGAAACCTGAGCAGATCAATCACCCGCATTCAGACTGACCACTTTCCTATGGAGACCTGGGTGGTCTGTCAAAGCAGGTTTCCCCATGCCCTGGGGGGACAGGGCTCTGAGAAGAAACCAGTTCAACAATGAGGAAACTAATGATTAATCTTGCTTCCTGCCCTCAGTTAGAGGTGGGTGGGCAGCAGGGTGCTAGAAAAAAGGCAAACAGCTGAATATTAGAGTGCAGTGTGGACAGAAACCATTTAGACTTTTAGATTCTGTATCATTCTGGTGATTGAGGAATACAATTGCTCTTCACATGGAAAAGAGTAAACTGCTGTTCCATTTTAAGTTAATTCTTATTACTTTGCTCATTTATCATTAAAAATCTTTTTAAAAACTCAGTAGCATTGTCTTCTTTATTATCTCAAAAGGTATAGTAACTCTGTAGTACCACACTTATCCAATACTTTTAAGGAAAGAGGAGACTGCATGTGTGGGCCTTCTTACTGTATGTATGCATTACATATGCACATACAGAATATATGTACCCAGGCACATATATATTTACAATACATTGATTCTCAAACACTAATGAATTCATACTGTCAGGTAAATCTTCACAGTCCTGTTTCTCAACAGAGGGACTGGGATGGTACAGAGTGTAACAACAGAGTGAGTTCTGTGGGAGGGACTAAGAGTGGGGAGAGACAGGCTTGATGAGCGAGACTCAGAGTCACTTCTCTATTCCGCCTCCAGTGCCCTCCCATGAATCAAGGTTGCCTGTGACATTACACTTGGCAGCTTAAATAAAACATGAAAAAAACAAGGTTGTTATTCCAGAAGTAAAATTTAGGCAGGAAATTAAATGTAAGCCCACTGAGAAGTCTCAGTATATACAGAGAGCTCACATCCTATGTGAACATTTGTGCTGGGTATCTGCATTTTTGTGCATACACATACATGGGAGACAGAATTCCTACATTCAGACCTGGCTCTGCTGCTAACTAGCTAATGAGGTAATCAGGCAATTCATGTCACCTCAAAAATTCCTATTTGCTCATCAATAAAATGAAGGAGAGTTAGCTATCCTCAAGGTCCTTTACCACTTAAAGATGGGCTTCCCTTGTGGCTCAGACCATAAAGAATCTGCCTGCAATGTGGAAGACCTGGGTTTGATCCCAGGGTTGGGAAGATCCCCTGAGAAGGGAATGGCACCCACTCCAGTATTCCTGCCTGGAGAATTCCATGGACAGAGGAGGCTGGCGAGCTACAGTCTACAGGCTCACAAAGAGTCAGAAATGACTGAGTGACCAACACACACACACACCAACATTTGTGCATAGAAGGTCATTATTAAGCAATCAGGAAAAAACTCTTGTTCTTTGATCTGACCCCTAACTCACTGTGATGCAGTGTGTAGAAGCAAGCCATCCACAGGAAGGCAGAAGAAGCTCTAGGACAACTATGACAAAGTGCAGGCCATCTCCCTCAATCTCTCTCTATAACTCAAAAATGAGAGTTACATCACAGACTTCTAAGTCTGACAAGCACATGTTCAAGTCCAGCAATACCAGTCACTAGTTATCTATCATTTGACCTATTACTACGTAGTCAACCCTCCATAACCAAGGATTCCGTAGCTGCCCCAGTTGGTTGAAGCTGAGAGCCCACATTTTATACAAGAAGCTTGAGCATCTGTGAATTTTGCTATCTGAGGGGAGTCCTGGAACCCGAGGGATGACGGACAGTACTATCCTAATTCTCAGTTTTTCTCCCCTGGAAATATCCACCTCAACAAGCTCTTTTAAGGCTTAAGTATGAGATGTGGATGACATTTTTGAATACTAAGTATTCAAAACAAATGTGGGTATTAATATATATGCATATCAATATATATTTAACATATTACATATTTATTATTAAATCTCTGGTAAGCTTGATTTATAAACATTTATGAAAAAAAGATTACATATCGTTACTTGGCAGTGGGAAAATAGAAACTAATTATTCATGAAGAAAAAGGTTTTCATTTTCTATGGAGAAGAGCGTTTGAAAATCAGAAAAAGTAAGTATAATGAGATTAAAGGAACAGACAACTGAACACTATATTTTAGATACCTAGTTAACCACTGAGAATTATTCCATACAACTTTTTGATGCATATCTTGTTAACTGTCTATAATATGGATGACTGGAGTGGCCACCATGATGATGATCCCAATGCTAAAGCAACAAAGATTAAGCACCCTATCTATGCATTCACGGATACTAAATACTTCCTTTGGATTCCTCCAGAATGAAAGCTCATGGACAGCAAGGGCCGTGCTTATCTTCCCCAGTGCTAGATCTCAAAGGCCTAGAACAGTGCCTGGTACCTGACAGGTGCTCAAAAATACCATATTACAGACATCTGATTTATTCGTTCTATTCTATTTCTTATCTGTCTCTTCCTGCCAAAATGTGAGGCAATGATATTACTTTGTTCACTGATGTGTCTCACATGCCCACACAGGTGCCTAGCACACTTTGGGGGGTCTCATCAATGTTTTGAGACTGAGGACTGAAGAGAGTAAGGAGAGTGAGAAATAGTAAAGTCTCAGTAATCTAGTCTGCTCAAGAAGCTTCTTAACCTTTAGTTTCAAATAGCGGTTTCAAGGAAAATGGCTTCTACTGCCCCTTAAATGCAGAGTATTCAGCTAAATAACCAGACCTTTCAGGAGTTTCTGAGAAGATGAAGACAGGGGAAAAAAGTCAGTTCCATATCCAAGGTTGCAAAGGCTGCTCCACATTCATCCAAACTCACGCTCTCCTACACTGGTTTGTCAAATCCTTTATTTAAATACCTCATTATCTAAGACAATTTTATACTTACTGTCATGAAGGCTTATGAAACCTGCAAACCTGTCTTGCTGGAACAGGTACAATTTAAGCCAGTGATTGTTCAGAAGAGAAAGGAAAGGTGAAGAATGGCACCATTGTGAAGATTTAGAGCAGGAAGGTAGACAGCCCTCGGAGCTAACCTCTGTTCTCCAGGGTGTTTGTTTAGGCTCCTTAGACAATGCATGTAGCCTAAAGATAGAGGGGGAAAAATTGTAAGTCTTCATGTATAATTTTTGTTGTTATATCTAAACTGATAGTTGAGGGCTAGGAGCTGAAACAATATTTTATAGAAGTATCATGTTGAAGTTTTTGCAGGTTTCAAAATATTTAAATATGTAAATTTCAATGAAGAGATGTTCAGATTTTTTTGATAGTCTAATGATTTTAAGCATCTCATTTCTAGTCACACACTGACAAAAGATGTTCAGATTGCAGTGTGAGATGGTTTCTATGGTTACAGTTGTTTCCTAGCATTTTAGTGACATCTTTTGTGAGCATTGGCTGCTTCACTTATTTGTCACTAATGTATGTGTAGAACTATAGTTAATAGCCTTGGGCGGACAAAAATTTTTTTTTCTGAATGGCTGTATTGTTTTTTAGCAGCATTTTTCAATAAGGTGACAATGCATTAGAATACTAATGGTATGTATGGTATTTTAAGATGTCAAGTTTTCAATAAAATGATAATGAAAATTTTGCATTTCATTTAATAGTTAAATATTCATGAATTTTCACAGCATGATGAACTGAGTGAAAAATAAAGAAACTGTATAATGTATAATACTAAACATCATAAATTAAGTTTCTTTTCATAGAAGCTATTCAAGAGTGTTTAATATATGGTTCTTCATGGATTTAGACCAATCTGAGCTAAATTAAAGGCATCTAAAAAGGAAACTTGTTTAAACCAATTTAACATATTTTAACACAGCATGTTTACAATGTAACAATATAAAGGAAAATGACACATTACAAACAATATATACATTATATTAAAATTATGATCACTAAGTGGGGAATATAATCATCGGGCAACAATATTTTAAAGAAAGAAATTGTGAAGTAGCAGATGGAGGCATGCATGGGAGTAAAGCCTTGTGACATAACAATGAGTAATAAGATGAAAGTAAGCATAGAAATTGAGACTCTAAAAGTTCTGTCCAATGATGAGCTGTTTCAGGCATTAGACTAATTTCTGGAGCACCTAGGCATGAATATCATGTCTCCCCTTTGGCCTTGGACTGATCCAGTTCCAATTCAAATGTTAGACAGAGGAAAAAATACTGCCCAACATCAGAGATTAAGAGACTGTTCATCCAAATTCACATATCATTGTTGTCTGCAGCAGGATCCACTCCAACTGCCTGTTACAAAGGGTGCATCTATAATGAGTATTTGGAGATGCTGTATACGGAGCTGAGCTATCAAAGAAGTGACTAGTGGAATTCTAATTACTGATCACTTTGATATGGAAGATTTGACTCCTTATCAGAAAGATATTGACAGTCACAAAATAACATACAACCTCCTCTGCCAACCTCATGGCTCAGAATTGTTCAGTTACACTCTCTTGACTGGCCAAGCATTCCGCTGGACCATCCTATTATCACTGTAGGATGGGATTGAGAGAACCATAAGACTGAGACACAGAAGGAAGACTTGGCTTCTACTGAGAGCAAATCAAGAGCAGAACCAAAATAAAGTAGATAGAAAATCATGGAGGTTTCTTAGGAAAATTTAAAACAGAACTACCATATGATCCAGCAATCCCAATCCTGGGCATATATCCAGAGAAAACCATTATTCGAAAAGATGCATGCACCCCAATGTTCACAGCAGCACTATTTACAATAGCAGAGCACAGAAGCAACCTAAATGCCCATTGACAGAGAAATGGATACAGAAGATGTGGTACATATGTACAATGGAACATTACTCAGCCATAAAAGAATGAAATAATACTATTTGCAGCAACATGGATAGACTTAGAGATCATCATACTAAGTAAATCAGATAGAGAAGGACAAACATGGTATCACTTACATGTGGAACCTAAAAAAATGATACAAATGAACTTATTTACAAACAGGAACAGACTCACAGTCTTCAGAAACAAATTTATGGCTACCAAAGGGGAAAGGGGGGGGTTGTAAATTAGGGGTTTGGAATTAATATATACACACTAATGTATATACAATAGATAATCTACAAGGCCATATTGTATAGCACAGGGAATTCTATTCAATATTCTGTAATAACCTATATGGGAAAAGAATATGAAAAAGAATGGATATATTTATATGTATAACTGAATCACTTTGCTGTACACCTAAAACTAACACAACATTGTAAATCAGATTTGTCTGAGGATGTGCAGTTGGAATGCAAAATTCTAAATCTTGTAGGTTAAAAGCATCATCAGAGTATTATTGCTTTACCCAGATTGGTGGCTAACTTGGTGCTATTCGTCTCTCACAGGTATCATTGTCACTAATTTCCTTAATGCCTAATATATACATGTGTAATAATACTGACAGATAAATAAATGCAGATGGGAATCAAATATAGTTTTTTTTTAAAGTATTTTGTACATGAGAATGTTACTATAAACTCTATTATTTAACCAATTTAGAATTATCCTTGATCATGTTAAATGGGTAACCATTTTACATATTAAGGGACAGAATTACCAATGAAAACAAAATAATTGATGAAAGTAAAAAACAAATTTCATGTAAGGTCTCTTTAATTTTTTCCCTTGATTTTAATATACTATGAAAATCTAGTTCACTCTAACAAATGATTCTTATTTATTAAATATCAAGTGGATAAATTTTGTTACTCAGTCTCCTGACTCTACCCCTTACTAGTCATACAACCTAGTGGGGGCAACCTCAGCTTTCACGCTTCAGTTTTTTCACCTGTAAATGGGGACAGCTGGAGTACCTACTTTATTAAATGTTATGCACACTAAGTGAGATCAATGCATACATAACACTTAGCACTATGCTAGTCAAATTATTACAGGAACACATAAATATTAGTTATCTTCAACATCATTATGCACGCATGTGTGCAGGCTAAGTTGCTTCAGTCGTGTCCAATTCTTTGTGGCCCTATGGATTGCAGCCCACCACGCCCCTCTGTCCATGGGATTGTCCAGGCAAGAATACTAGATTGGGTTGCCAGGCCCTCCTCCAGGGGATCTTCCCAACCAAGGGATCGAACCTGTGACTCATGTCTCCTACACTGGCAGGACGGTTCTTTACCACTAGTGCCACCTGGGAAGCCCCTCAACATCATTATAGTCAATGTTAATTTACTTAGAGAAAGTATAAGAACCGGTAGAGAAATGGTGGGCAAAAGACATTAAAGGTTTTCCTAGCACAAATGTCATGAAAGCGAATATAGGTGCAAATAGTGTTTTAATGGAATATGTTAAACCAGATAAAATATTGTGGGCGAGAAGTCAACAGAGCAAACTTGCTCGCTTTCTAGTCATCAGCTCCCTTATCCATGCAAGTAGGTTGGCATAACTGATCTCTTCCTGGTCTAAATGGTGATTATGGTACAGCTTTTTGAAACCTGATGCTTAGAAAGAATTTATAATAAAAAGGGACAAGTACTGTATGATCCCATTTATCTGGGGTACCTTAAATAGTCATATTCATAGAGACAGAAATTAGAATAGTGGTTCCCAGGGTTAAGGGGAGAGGGGATGGGAAGTTCTTACCTAATGGGCACAGAGATTCAGTTTGGGATGATAAAAGTGTTCTGGAGATGTACGGTGGGGATGGTTGCACAGTAATGTGAGGTACTTAACACCACAGAACTGATCATTTAAAATGGTTAAAGTGGGGAATTCCCTGGCATCCTGGGCTCTAAATACCAAGGGCCCAGGTTAAATTCCCAGGCAGGAAACTAAAATCCCAGAAGCCATGCAGTGTGGCCAAAAAATAATAAATAAAATAAATTTTAAAAGAAAATGGTTAAAGTAGTAAATTTTATGTGAAGTATATTTAGCCACAATAAAAAAGAAAAATATAAATGGCCAATAAATGTTTGGGGGAAAAAAAACAAAAAGGAATATAGTTAATCCAATTTACTGAGGTAAAAACAATGACCCTTGTCCGTAATTTCAGGCACTTGGTCAAATAACATATTATGATTATTGTCTGTTTGTATGATGCCCAAGACTCTAGGACTTTGATTTTAGTATTATCTTATCAAAAGTCCCTCATTAATTTTAGGTAACTCTTTTGGCTTCAGACTTGAGAATAAAACAATTACATCACATCACTATCAAAAAAGTCCACTTCAGTGCCTCAGGAAGTCTAATGAGACCATTGTGATCAGCACTCCTAGCAAGGCGATCTTTACAATATTATCAGTATCTTGTACGGAACGACTAAAGAGAGCATTATCGAGACAAATTGTGGCTAATGCATTCTCCTTTATGCATTTCTGGGCTGATGACCAGCCCCATTAAATATCACCCCAAATGGACTGGGACTGCTACTGAACAGGAAAAAGAAGACATTTTCTTCCTGCATAAGTACAGCCAACACAAACATCACCCAACATGAGTGCTGCCCTGGCATTTCTTTTCCATTTTGAGGTGTTTCTTAAATGTCTCAGGAGATAGAAAACTAACATCCTGTCTGCAGAGATTCCAATCAAGCAAGCACTTCATTTAGCTAGGATCAGACTAACTACAAATTTGATCTTTAGTTTCAAGGCCTTATCCTTTCACCCAAAAGTTACCCTGATTTCAAATAGCCCCATTTCTCTGTTTTATCAAGAAGTAGCAACAATCTACTACCACCACTGTTATTATGGCATTTCAATCAACTCATTTCATTGTGGTTTGAGAAAACACTTTGTTGAAAACCAAAGGAAAATCTGCCACGTTTCCATTCAGACATATGGCAGGGAAAAAAAGCTTAATAACCAGTAATCAGAGTCTGCCTTCTCTGGGTGGAATCCACTGCGGACAAAAACAATTTATGCTGCATTGGACAAAAATAGTTCATCGATGTTATTCTTCAAGAGATAGCAAAATAACTCCTTCTCATCTGATATCCCAAAACTAGGGGGGAAAGAGTTCAGATAATGTTGGGATCGATAAAGTCACAAAAGCAGAGTCATGGAGGAAATACATCTTGAAATTACTGTCTTGCTCTTTTTTATCACAGAACTAGCCAAAGAATAGTCAGGGCCATTATGAAGGCTGGTATTACAACAAGTTTTAGTTCAGGGAATCATAGAAGTTAAAGACAACAAAGATTTAATATGTATCTACCTAGAGTAGTGACTGCCATGATCAACAATCTGCAGTTTTTCCCTTTCAGAAAATAGACCTCTGATTATTCCCCAAGGCTTAAATAATTCAGAATAGTGAATATTAAAACTTATTTTTTAATATATTTCAAACTGACATTTGAATATGGATATATATTCTATATAAGATTAACATAAACAAATTAACAAGGCTTCATGAAAGTCCAAGCTCAGGGGAAAGGAAGAAATATCCCTTTTCTTCACTATGTATCAAGACCCTTTAACTCTTTCCCATAACCTTCCATGTTCAGAGTATTCTACTTTTGTCCCTGCATTATCACTCTCTTAGGCAAAAGTGTCCCTCTCTACAAATTACCCTTTCTTCAACGGGCATGTGTTTCATTCCCAAAAGGTTTCTCAGTCTACACAGTGAATAGCAGGAGTTGTTACGTCAACAAAAAAAAAAGTAGGCAGAACATGTTTTCATGATAATACAGTGATTCCTAAACGTTGCTGCACATTAGAACGGTCTACAAAGTTTTGGAAAAACCTGCTGTTCAGGTCATAACCCAAGCCAAGGAAATCAGAATGTCTAGGGGTACAAGCCAAGCACAGTATTTTTTTAAAGATCCCCAGGTAATTCCACTGTGCAGCAAAGCTTAGGGAACATTTCAGTATATGTGGTGGTTTAGTCACTCAGCCATGTCTGACTCTTTGTGACCCCATGGACTGTAGCCCACCAGAATCCTCTGTCCATAGGATTCTCCAGGCAAGAATACTGGAGTGGGTTGCCATTTTCCTCTCCAATTTCAAGATATAATGGAAGTCAAAATTTGTTATTAATTATATGTCAATAAAACATCTCTTCACACAAATAGTCAAGAATTGGGACTGTATTTTTTAATTATTTATGTATCTGGCTACACCAGATCTTAGTTGCAGCACTCAGGATCTTTAGCCATGACATGCAAACTCTTAGCTGCAGCATGTGGGATCCAATTTTCTGATCAAGGATTCAACCTGGACAATCTGCCTTGGAAGCTCAAGAGTCTCAGCCACTGGACCACCAAGGAAGACCCAAGAATTGGCAATGTTTTGATTTCTCAGTGTTATTTAATCTTTAATAATCCTAGAAAAGTCAATTCAAAGTGAAACTGTCAGGATAAATAATAAAAAGCATTTCTTCTCTTTTTTTATCATTATTAAGTCAATACCATACTGGCCTCACTAGATATTTTCTTATTCGCGATTTTCTTTTTGCGATTTTGTTTCTATCATTTTCCTGATGGGGCTGGCATACACTGTAATCATGGGGAAAGGTGTGTTCACTCCCTGCAAGGGATGGATCTTTCTAGGAAGGCTGTTTTTCCAGTATTGTATAGGTTCTGTGATATGAGGGGAAATGTCAAGCCACATCCATTGTAATGTCTTAATTTTTGTCCTCAGACTCCAAAAACCTATTCCCACCTAGAAACAGTGTGTTAACTCCCTATTTTGTACCTTCCATTTGTAGATAATGCAAATATCGTTCCACTCAAAAGTTATTCTCTATATCAACAAACAATTTAAAAATCTATTTCTATCACCCAATACCTTTTCTAAGGAAAATCATTTCTATATTCTGATTGAAAAGCTGAAGAAATTACTAGATAATCCAAGCTTATTTTGATCATCTTCCTTAAAATGCTACTTAACCAGCCTGTTGCCTTTGTCCAAATGCCACTATGACTTTTAATATCTGTATTCTCAGGTGTCTGGCTCCTTTTCTTTCAGGCTTTTTGATTAAGACAACCTTGGAAACAGTCAACTTCACTTTTATTTTGTAGAGTCTAGATGGTTTTATTATCCGAATGTTTTCTTGTCTCTTCACTTTTTCTTGCCCAATAATTGATATATTCATATACAAGAATACAAACAGAAGGAAAATTAAATAACCCCTTTTGAAAATTTCTTTGGTATCATGAGAGCTAATCAACAATAGAAAAAAATTTAATATAAATCCAACCAGTTAATTCTTGCTCACACCTTGATTTCCATGAACATTTATTAGTTTCCTTAACAGATTTTGGAAGTCTCCTTTAAGTTCAGAATACCATAGTTTCTAAGTCTTTATACTATGCCTTATTTATAAACCTACCTACCATGATTCTAACTTGAGTTAACAATAAGTTAACAAGCATTTACTAAAGGTCTACTCCATACCTGGCACTGTGCAAGGCATTATAAAGAAGGCAGAAGGAAAGGAGCCAGAGAATCATCCCTGGAATTTGTAACCTGGTTGAGCAGGTGAAATGCTATTGGTTATAAAACACAGCCATTTTCTGAACTGCTAAGAAAGGAAAAACAGTTCAGTTTAGTTCAGTCGCTCAGTTGTGTCTGACTCTTTGGGACCCCCTGAATCGCAGCACGCCAGGCCTCCCTGCCCATCACCAACTCCCGGAGTCTACTCAAACCCATGTCCATTGAGTCAGTGATGCCATCCAACCATCTCATCCTCTGTCGTCCCCTTTTCCTCCTGCCCCCAATCCCTCCCAGCATCAGGGTCTTTTCCAATGAGTCAACTCTTCGCTTGAGGTAGCCAAAGTACTGGAGTTTCAGCTTCAGTCCTTCCAATGAACACCCAGGACTGATCTCCCCTGGATGGACTGGTTGGATCTCCTTGCAGTCCAAGGGACTCTCAAGAGTCTTCTCCAACACCATAGTTCAAAAGCATCAATTTTTCGGTGTTCAGCTTTCTTCACCGTCCAACTCTCACTTCCATACATGACCACTGGAAATACCATAGCCTTGACCAGACGGACCTTTGTTGGCAAAGTAATGTCTCTGCTTTTTAATATGCTATCTAGGTTGGTCATAACTTTCCTTCCAAGGAGTAAGCGTCTTTTAATTTCATGGCTGTAATCACCATCTGCAGTGATTTTGGAGCTACCCCACGCCCGAGGTCAGGGGCGGCAGCCAAGAGGAGCAACCCCACCTCCAAGGAGCGGTGGCTGCACAGGTGCAGGAGGGCCTGAGAGGAGCTACTCCACGTTCAAGGTCAGGAAAAACAGGCACCTCATTAAATTTTGACATGTTATCATGTGTGTCAAGATGCATTGACATTTTAAGAGGCATTCTAATTTTAGAAATGCAAAAATATAAAGTGCATCTTAGTTTTAAACCCAATAGGTTATATACTGTAACAACCAGAAAATAATACACAATGATGCTAAATACAGGAGAGGCTGTAAACACAGTGATGGGTAAAGGGTTGCTGCAATAGATACCACTACAACCACTTGGATGGTTTGCACAACTAAAATCTATATGGGACAGAAAATCAAAAGCACCAGTGAAGTCCCCTGAGTTCCATATCACGCAGGGTGGCAAATCCCTATGTACTCACTTTAATGAGCAAAGCACACAGAATACCACACTCATATCTGATCCATTGTCACATCCTACTTATCTTATACCCACAATCTTTCACATCCATCCCCTTTTCCCTTTCACACTTCCCACTGTACCATTTCCTCTCACAATTTTCTCCACCAAATCTCTCTAGGCAGTATCTAAATTAATCTTCCCTGTCCATATCTCTGGGCACAGCAATCCCAGCATCATGGAGATGACAACAATGGCTAATCAATGCTGACTAAACTACTTATCTGGCATTCAAAGCCCTAGAAGATCTACCCTGGTAGATGTTATCTCGTACTTTTCTATTGCAACAGTAGTGCTCTTAAAACATTTCCATTTAATTGACTTATCAGATCAATAGTCTCCATTCCCTGTAAAATCTGGCCTCTGTGAAACATTGATGATTAAACTCTCCGGGCTAGCAAGTAATACAGTACATCTGTGCCCTTCTCCCACCAATTAGCTATATGCTTGTCCAAACCTATTTATGCCAGTATTACTTGTTCTTGCAATTATGGGATTTAATTAAACACAAATAATGATAAAATATGAGTATAGGAATTAACTTGTTTCTATGAAAAATGAGTTATATGCTTGATTAAAAAATATCAAGCCAATAAAAGAATGAAGTCAAATTAAAAATGGGTGATACAGCTATCCATGGGGTCGCAAAGAGTCAAACACAGCTGAGCGACTGAACAGAACTGACTGATACAGCTATAATAGATTGAGAAAATAAATAATAAAGATATAGAAAGATACAACAGTCAGATTGCTATCAAGTGTCTCCCAGTTTTGCTCCATGTTAAATAAACCAAACTGGTTTATATCAATTCAAGCATAAAATGGTGTATTTTGGGCAAGATCTACAATCATCAGACTCCTACTCCAAGAAAATGATCTGTTCTTCAGGAAATGATTGTCAAATAAATGTATGCCTGTACATTTTATGTTAAAAAGGCTACATGTGTTGTTTTTTTAATGATTCCTCCACTTTTACCAAGCTTTCAACTTACAAACTAGCTACTGTTATCAACTCAATTGATACAGAAATTCTCGTCCTACCCTGGGCACTAACCAAACTTTTAACTCCTAGACCCATACCATTTCTTCTTCAAGAATTAAGGAATTCTCATATCTCCTACTATTCAAATCCACATAAACCTCAAGCATCTGTGCAGATGTCCCTATCCCTGTGAAGTATTTCCTGAAGCCTTCCCGCCAGAAATCAGAGTCAGAGGTACCTGAAGGTTCTAATATCAGTCCTATCATCTACTGTGGGGACTTAGTCAAATGCATTAACCTGTAAGTCTCAATTTCGTCATCCACAAAATGGGAAAATACCTATCCACATAGGGTTATTAAAGGGTTTAATGTGTAAAACACTAAGAATAATGCCTGTAAGTAGGTGGGTTCAAAAAATGAGATCCCAACCTCCACCCATGTATCCTTCTTTTGGATGCTTACAGACCCTTGCTCTTCTTTCATGATGCTCTTTTTCTCTGTTGTTTAGTCGCTCAGTTGTGTCTGACTCTTGTGACCCCATGGACTGTAGCCTAGCAGGCTCCTCTGTCCATGAGATTTTCCAGGCAAGAACACCGGAGTGGGTTGCCATTTCCTTCTCCAGGGGATCTTCCTGACCCAGGCATCAAACCTGCATGTCTCACGTCTCCTGCATTGGCAGAATTCTTCATTGCTGGGCCACCGGGGAAGCCCTATATTATAACAGTTTCAGTACTGTCTCTTCCCATCTACAGATGATATATTCCTCGACTGCTAAGCTGTGCAGCTAATGCGTTTTGTGATCACTAGTATGGCTCTTAAATAAATAGACCATTAAGTGAAAGGCGGAATGACTGATGAACTTTTGTTCTGGTTAGATAAATAAAGGCCTGGCAAAAGAATAATGAAAAGAAAAAAAAACAGTTTACAGTATTTTACATGTTTTGTATTTGACTTTCTGTAAGACTTTCTTCAATAGGATACTTAAATGCTTAATCACAGCAAATTATAGGAGCTTAGGTTTCCCTGCTGGCTCAGACAGTAAAAAAAGAATCTGCCTGCAATGCAGGAGACCCAGGTTCGGCCCCTGGGTTGGGAAAATCCCCTGGAGAAGTGAATGGCAACCCACTCTAGTATTCTTGCCTGGAGAATGCTATGTATGCACAGAGGAACCTGGTGGACTACCGTCTATGGTGTCGCAAAGAGTCGGACAGGACTGAGCAACTAACACACATTTAGTTTTTCAGTTGATAGGATCTTAAAGATGCATGCTTCTATATTGCTTTTTTGAAAGGCTTCATTTTTTGTTTCTTTGTTGATACTGCCTTTCTCCTAAAAACTGCTGAAGGACTAGATTACACCTGACAGCAGTCTTGGCAGCCCCTGGAGAATTCCAGTCTTTGCAATGCAATGTTCTCTGGGAGAAGAGAAACCTTTTTCTTCCTTTCCTCCTCCCTCCCAGCCCCCTGAACTCCCCCCAAAGGATTAAAGCTCTGCATTCTTTTTAGTTGACAATTGACTGGAACATTTTGCAAATAAGTGCCAGGCCTCGATGAGGTGCAAAATACTGACTGTATTAGCTAGTTATTTAGAGAGATGTTAAGATGCTCTTGCCAACATACATTCAATTTAGGCTTTGGATGTTTTGCGTGATCTCCCAGGCAGCATTTGCTTGAAAATGTTGGAATTTAATTTTAAAATTTTCACATTTGTGGGGGGTTTTTTGTTCTTAATTTTAAAAGCAGCAATAATTTTAGCTCTTTAGAACAGACTCTAGGGTTAATCTTTGTATATGTGTGTATGATTATACACACATATGCAAAGTCTAAAAAAAATTATTATGCTGCTTCTTATGCTCTCTTCTAATTCTTGTCATTGAACTTAAACTTTCTCAGTGTCAAAAAACTTAAAATGGAATGGTAGTGCTGTTTTTGTAGAGATGGCTTTTTTAGGTTCACATCATTCTTGAGTTAAACATGTAGATTCACATGTAATTCTACAATCATAGACTACAAGGTTATTAAGGGGCAATGAAAGGTCTCTTAGCTACCTACCACATAAGGCATGTGCCAGAACCCACTTAAGTCACATATAATGGAGGATTTCTCCTCAACCAGGAGGAACTATGTTCCTTGATAAAGGTCATTCCAAACTACCACTAATTAATATTTATAATAGTAACAATAATGTGTGTTTGTACATGTAGAAGACATTCATTATTTTGGCTGTCCAACTGAAGATGCAGACATGTCTGGGCATGTTTAGCAAAATATTAGGTTAAGCTTAACTAGGGCTTTGTCACACATGCATGCATGGTTATGCACTTCAGAGATCTAGGGGAACCATTCATGTCACGGTCCAGGCGCAGACTGGAAAAGAATTTCCAGACATGAGACAGAATGAGAGGGAAATAAAACTTTAATATTAGAGTGGGAGACGCTGTTAGAACAGGGACCAGCTCAAGGGAGAACCGACATTGAACAGGGGTCTTTAGTCCACTTTTATACCCATGGTACAAGGAGCAGGATAGGGGTCTTGTGGATCATTTGCTGATTGGATGAGGTATGTATACTGGGTGGGGGAAGAGTAGGGCAAATCCCTTCTCCCTATGGGGTAGGAGGAAAGACAGGTTACACTGTTCCATTAACAGTTACAACATGGGGGAGAGAAGGACAATAAGGGTCTGGCTTCTCCATTCCTGCATTCCAAGACCCTCGTTGGTTTTATCTGCTCTTTCATCCTTCGGTCACCACAATTCACACAAACTATTACATTATGACAAGCAGGGAACCTTGACCTAGGGTGAAACATGGGCTCTGGGTGGACAAAAATGTCAGCAACAGGGACAGAGGCTTTCAGAAGGCCAACAGTAGCATCAGACATCCAGCTTTAGTGTTCACCAAAAGAACATACAAAGTAAACTGTGTTGCAGATTGATTCACAAGCAAATAAGATTCCCCCTGGGGGCCCCCAGAAATGCTTGGAAGACAGGAAATTTTTGAATGACTATAGTTCCTTCATGAGATGGAAATGAGGTTCAAAAATATAAATGACTTTCCCAAGGACATTCAGGTAGACAAACCAGGAATAGAAGTCACTGGTTTTTTCATAGTCATGTACAGCCACCAGTAGTCTATAAATAATAACTCTGTGAATGACATACTTTTACATTCAATAAAAGATTGAAATAGAGGGCCACCTCTGAGAGTGTGCCCTAATGTTATCAACATTATCCTTATAAAACTGGACTGAGGGAGGGGGGACCGGGATGGGGAACACATGTAAATCCATGGCTAATTCATTTCAAAGTATGATAAAAACCACTGCAATGTTGAAAAGTAATTAGCCTCCAACTAATAAAAATAAATGAAAAAAAAAAACTGGACTGAGAATTATTTAATAGCCAAGTACTTTGTGATATCAATAAACAAGAAAAAAAATACAAACTTGCATTCAGTCCTGATACAGTTATTTCATTAAAAGATTCTTTTTGCTATGACAATGACTAAACACTGTCAGATATAGTCTACCACCCATCCACCTTACAGAGAAGTTGCAGGTCATTTTAGAGAACAGCATTGAAAGAGAAGCTTCAAGAAGGAAAGGGTGGGATGTTCAGAGAGAACAGCACTGAAACAAGTATACTATCAAGGGTGAAACAGATCACCAGCCCAGGCTGGATGCATGAGACAAGTGCTCAGGGCTGGCACACTGGGAAGACCCAGAGGGATGGGATGGGGAGGGAGCTGGGAGAGGGGATCAGGATGGGGAACACATGTAAATACACAGCTGATTCATGTCAATGTATGGCAAAAACCACTACAATATTGTAAAGTAATTAGCCTCCAATGAATAAAAGTAAATGGGAAAAAAAAAAGACGCTTCAAAACTAGTTTTGATATTCTCAAGCGTAACCTGTTGAAATTACTAATAGGTGTACCTACACCCCATGTTTGAAAGGTTTTTTGTTTGTTTGTTTGCTTGAAAGTTTTAAATCAAATCTTGCTGTATATGCCTTCCACTGTTACTTATAATTGCATGGACTTTCATACCACCATACTTTGATGGGAATTCCAGCTTGATACTTATAAACTATGTAGCCTTGGGTCAGTCACTGAGCCTTTGTGAAGCCATTTCCTTACTGTGTGTAATTTTACACAATTATAACACATTGTAAAATACAATTATAACATTCACCTTGCAAAACTATAGGCATAGAGATTTTATCTGATATAGAATTTCACAAATGGTATTGGTAACCATTACTATTTTTGTTACATAATTGTTGATATAGAAATCCAGTATTTTAGCGCTTAAGAACTGAAGATTAAGTACATGCAACAGAATGTGTACAAAATCTTAAGTGAAGAATATAAGATCTTCACAAAGAAGATCAGAAGAAGAAAAGATGATCTAAATCTGTTCAAATGCTGACATATGTATGAATTTACTAGTTTATCACATGATATGGAACCAACCTAGCCTTCTTCTTACTATTTATAATTTTATTAAAATTTTACCAATGTGATACTTATATAATTCAACCTATGATCCCGATGACTCAGCTGGTAAAGAATCTGCCTGCAATGCAGGAGATCCCGGTTCAACTCCTGGGTCAGGAAGATGCCCTGGAGAAGGGATAGGCTGCCCACTCCAGTATTCATGGGCTTCCCTGGTGGCTCAGATGGTAAAGAATCCACCTGCCGTGTGGGAGACCTGGGTTCAGTCCCTGGGTTGGGAAGACTCCCTGGAGAAGGGTATGGCAACCCATTCTAGTATTCTTGCCTAGAGAATCCCCATGAACAGAGGAGCCTGGTGGGCTACAGTCCATTGGGTCACACAGAGTCAGATACGACTGAGTGACTCAGCACAGCACAGCACAGAAGTATATAAATAAACAAAAAACCATAGCCTTCCCTTTTCCTCCATTCAGTTCCAGTCCCCTGAGAAAATCAACATTCCCTGTTGGATAAATGTCCTTCCCTATATATCCTATGATTACACCACCATATTCCAACATCTAAACTTGTCAATCTTACCACCGCCACTCCAGCAACAAAGCACCTTGGAAATGTCAGCTTATGTTGTTCTCTTGTATGTCTCTCTCCATCCACACCTAAACTATGATATGCCACAATTGGGGTAAAGGACCTTCTACTAAGAAGGCCCTCTTAAATGTTCACAGGAGACTGTTGGAGTCCTTATGAATTGGGGCTCTACTCACCAAAGAGATGGTTGATATAGGCCACTGATTACGGTGCTCTTTACGGTCCAAATCACGATACCTGTGAGAGTGAAGGGGAACACCATTAATAACTGCAGTGGATAACCCCGATTGGTATATGTTGTCTCCCTACATTTAATTCATACTGACACTTCTGCCTTCTTCTCAATCTCCCTTAAAACATGACTTTAATGATACTATATCCAGTTCACAATTCTTCAATGACCCACACTCTTTAGAACAGTACTTCTAAAAATCTTTGTCTTGGGATATTCATCTTAGTGGCACTTTTTTTTTTTTTTACTTCAAAGTGCAAACTGGAGGCGTGTATATTCCACCTCACCCTATTGTCTTCAAACTACACTACATTCATATGACCAGCCTGGCCTCTGAAAGTATTCGAGTTTAGAATCCCCATTAACTTACCATCTCCAAACTCATTTAATAAGAAAGGCCTCCTCTCCTACACCCAGACACTATCCCAGTGTGTATGTCTTCCAAATAGGTTGTTAGCTGCCTATCATTTTTATACTTGGCTATACTCAGAACAAATGCTCAGTAAATATGTACTGAGAGGAGGTAAGGAAGGAAAACAGGACTGAAGGAAGGGAGGGAGATTTATTTGATTAAGTCAGTGGATACTTTCCATGTATTTCTTCTTTTTTTTTGCCAGATTACTTTCCACGTAATCTGTTTTTTTTCCAGTGTTACTAAGTGTTATATATAATTCATATACAACATTGCACAAGTTGAAGGTACACAACATATTGATTTGATACATGTATATATTGTGAGAGAATTACTACAATAAGTTTAGTAAATATTCATCACTTTACATAGTTAAAAATATTTTTCCCTTGAGAACTTTACTTTTTCTTCTGAACTTTTTATTTTGTATTGGGGTATAGTCAATTAACAATGTTTTAACACTTTCAGGTGAACAAAAACGGGATTCAGCACATACAAATGTATTCATTCTCTCCCAAAGCCCCCTCCCATCCAGGCTGCCACATACCATGTGCTACACAACAGGTCTTTGTTGGTTACCCATTTTACATACAGATATGTGTACATTTAAGATCTACTCTCTTAGCAACTTTCAAATATGTCATACATCCCTAGAACATATTTATCATATAACTGGGAGCTTGTGTCTTTTGGCCAGCTTTACCCAATCCCCTCCTCCCCGCTTTAATCTACTGTATGGATTCAGGCCATCTTTCAGCAGATCAGTGGATAATGCTGGTAATAAGGATTCACAAGCTTCTTTCTACCCCTGTACATTTCCCTGTCACTGGAGTCACTAATGGGAGAAATGATAAAAGTGAAAGGGTTCTGTCCTTTAAAAGTAATCCTGATTTGAGGAGGAAAGTACAGGCCCTGATTTGGGTGGGAAAACCTTTTATTCTAGCTCCTTTCCATGAGTACTAATCACATGTGTACATGCTAAGTCACTTCAGTCGTGTCCGACTCTGTGTGACCCTATGGACTGTAGCCCACCAGGCTCCTCTGTCCACAGGGATTCTCCAGGCAAGAATACTGGAGTGGGTTGCCATGCCTTCCTCCAGGGGATCTTCCCCACCCAGGGATCGAACCCACGACTGTTATGTAAGTCTCCTGAATTGGCAGTCAGGTTTTTACCACTATCACCGCCTGGGAAGCCCTAATTGGCTAGTTGTAAAATGATAGGCAGAGAGCCCAAAGGTGTGCTTAGTGGTCGGGAAGCTGCACAGAAGTGTAGAGGCACTATGAGATATAGGACCAAGGAGTGAGCAGTGAGTGAGTGGTGGAACTCCTTGAAGAAACACTAAAGATAGGACTATCGTTGCTTAAGGTCAGTTATTTGGAGTTGCTAATTTTATTATCAAAATTTTCACTGTTGTACTTGGGATCAAAAAATGTCAGTCATTTCTTCAGATGTTTTAGGAAGTATGTTTTGGGGACACATTAAATGTGAACCCTGCTGTTGACTGCTGTTGAGCAGTTAATGGTAGGATGGGGTCCCTAAAATATAGTTAGGTGTGGTCATCTTTCCCGCTGCCTTCTAGCTTAAATTTGCTATGCAACCAAGACAGTTTGAGGTAATTGTACTGTGAGAGAGCTGTTAATAAATACAAAGATCTGCTGGTCTTGGAAAAGTTACTGTAGTCAGAAAAAGATACTAGATGATAATGATGATGATGGTGTTGGTGTTGGTGGAGGCAATGATGGCTGTTGTAAGATGACAATGATTTGACAGGGTGGAAGAAGTACACAGCCAAGAGTGAGAAAGCCTTGGTACTAGCTCAGGTCCGCCATAGACCAGCTCCATGACTGTGAACAAATCACCTAATTATTCTAAGATGTTGATTTCTCATCTCTACGATGGGAAGATTAATACTTTCCTGTGTGCCTCTTAAGGCTGTTACATGGGAAAAGCAAGAAATAGATGGAATCACTTTGTAATCAGCAACATGCTTAAGTACTTAATATACTTAATGACACAGATTTGGCTCAACTGCCTCTGCCAACCAGGTTATCCCGATGAATTGCTAGCCAGGTTGCTAGTTTTCAGATGGGATCATGTGAACTGGAAAAAAAAAAACCCACATGCACAGGCTATTAGACTTTGGGAGCTTTGTGTGAAAGCTGTAACCAAATATGTGAGGCTGTAGTAAGTGTAAGGTTTATAATCCTAATTCAATGTAATTTATATACTTTTTTTTAAATAACACATTTTTATGGCATTTATATGTTCAAAGTGTTTTCTAAAATAGCTGACCCATAATAGAAAATAGGGCTTCCATTGTGGCTCAATGATAAAGAATCTGCCTGCCAATGCAAGAAATGCAGATTCGATCCCTGGGCCAGGAAGATCCTCTGCAGAAGGATATGGCAACCCACTCCAGTATTCTTGCCTGGAGAATTCCATGGACAGAGGAGCCTGGTGGGCTACAGTCCATGCAGATGCAAAGGAGTCAGACACGATTTAGCGACTAAACAACAACCACAAATAGAAAATAAGTATTCATAAGGATGAAAGGGGCTTCCCTTGTGGCTCAACTGGTAAAAATCCCGCCTGCAGTGTGGGAGACCTGGGTTCAATCCCTGGGCTGGGAAAATTCCCTGGAGAAGGGAATGGCTACTCACTCCAGTATTCTGGCCTAGAGAGTTCCATGGACTGTATAGCCCACGGGGTCACAAAGAGTTGGACATGACTGAGTGACTTTCACTTTCACTGAGCGAAGATGAAAGGGAAAATGCTATGGCTGAGAAGGAAGTGTTGGCCTGGCCCTTAGAAAAATTTAAACTCTAGTCTATTACTACTATAGGGCTCTGAACAAAGATCTCAGTTTCCCCACCTGCCAATTGAGGATGGGGAACTAGATGATTTTCAATGTCTTACTAACTTTTAACATTTGATAATTCTGTGAAATTACCTATGTTCTCCCATGTTTCCAGATGGAGATGACACTGAATGACATTCTCATCTGAGCTAGCCCTGCTGTCATCTCTGGTTCTCCTAGTATCAATGGGACGTGCCAAGCAAAGAAGGAATGGAGAAATGTGCTTTGAAAACCAAATATGATATACTTTTATATCTCAAAATATCTGTTTATACTTTTCATGCAATTTGTAAGATGTAAATATCTTAGCAAATATCTTGTAAATATCAAAGCAAAAACTGGATAAAATTTGCATACAAGTATCAATAGTTGGGTTAAATGGAGAACTAGACATGAACCTGGCCACCACTAATGAATGGACTACGATACACAGGCTGGATCAGAGTTCTCCAGATCACAAATGGCAGAAGACAATCTAGAAGACAGGAGAAGTACTGGAAGTCAGACTGAAGACCAACTAAATGTCCATAATGATCTGGGCTTTCTTCAGTGCATTTTTCTGAGCCAAGTGCATCCCTGTTTCTACAAATTGCAAGGATAGCATGGTAGAATTTACTGTAAATAGTTCACATGCTTTAGGGTTGTTAAATAATATTAGCCCATTAAGCCACAATTGTCATCTTGACATTGAAATCCTCCTGTATAAGATCTCATAATGTTTGCCTGCCCTGAAAGGTTTGCACTATTTTTCAATTGCATTCTATGCAGTGTCCTCCTCCTACGTTAATCTTTTCCAACTCCTTTCAGTCAATTTTGGAAACAAAGAGAAATCCCAAAATTGAAAGAACACTTTATTAGTTTCCTTACTTTCTACACCATACCATTCAGAGAAGGATATCTCTTAATCTTCTTCCGCAACTTCCTCTGAGGTGTCACCAGTTTTGTATGAGGAAATGCTTTTATATATAATCTGATTCTGTCCTGCCATGAAATAAAAACTTTACCTCTTAGTTCTGTATATTCTATTATCAATAAAAAGACCCTCAAAAGGTGCTACTGAATAAGGCATTTGGCAGTTATTGATTTCCATGTCTCCATTATATCTCCCAGCACAATTTACACCAAATACTCCGTTAAGTGTCCCTTTTATCAACCTGAACTTCTGAATATGTCCTTACCTCTAACAGGAATGTTCACCTATCCACCCAATCACCCATTCCTTTGACTCATCACTACTTACCCTATAGTATTAATTCAAATATCCCCTTCTCCTGGAAACTTTGACCAACAAAACACTTCATATATGCATATACACACACACATACAGTTAGATGCTCTTTAACTCAGCTCCCATAGCAACCTTTACTTAATTCCTACTTACTACCACAGCACACTTTAACTGTTGGCTTATTTCCCTCTCCAAATGTATGCAATAACCTTCTTGTGGTCAGGGACTGTCTTATTCACATCCATATCTCTGTCACCTAGTACAGTACTTGGACTACAGAAAGTAGTCAAGAAATATTCAGTAAGTGAATAAATGCATCATCTCAGACACAAGGCCCACCCACTAATTCTCTAAAGCAATCTTTTTTGCTTCCACATTAAAATTATGAAAATTTAACAAGCTCTTGATGGTAATTTGGAAGCCTCACTAGGACCTCTCAGACGGTATTTCTCTTGTGTTTCAAAATGTATCTGCTTTGCATGACAGTCCAGATGTCAGCCTTTCTACATTTTCCCAGAATTACCTTGAGTAGAATACGTGCCTCCTGTGTAGTTCCAAACCTTCTATCTGGGCAGGCAGCTCTGTTGTTAGCTAACTGTCGGCATTACACTGCTGCATTCATAAAGGATGTCAGCGCGGTGCAGTATTGCTATGTGAGATCATTTGCTCATGTAAAGACACACTAAATCTAGCAGTTGCTTTGTCTCTTGCCAAGGGAATTGTGCACCGTTACATTAGAGATGAGAGTTTGCAGTGTCAACCTGCTACTGCTGTTTTTGCTACCCACTGTAGAAGAATCAACAATTCCTGCTCGTTTCCTTGTTTTTCTACTCTGGTAACAACTTAGCCATTATCCAAACAGGAATCGTACCACTGCCAGGAAAATAAAATCCCTTGGGGCAAGGGTCAGTTCATGCAAGTTTCTCTACCATGGGCTTGAGGCCTGTTCTTTATCCTCAGGCCAGTGTCTGGGCACTGCCACTCCTTGCTAAGAGGCTTTCCTCCATTTTCCATATGAGCTTTCAAACCAGTATTCAAGATATCCCATTGTCACATTTTACCAGGTTTCCACCAGGCTTCCAACATCAACTTCCTACTGGCATTACTACCTATTTGTTGCCCAAACTTTTGGAAACGTGCTCTGTTGGCCAGGCTAATATGTTACCTACACACGCAGAAGAATTCCCCTCCAGGACAGCACATTCCCAACGGGCAGCCTAATTCCAAAGTCCTTTTCCTCTTAGTCTGCCCCATTCTGTAGACATCAATTGTGCCATGTCTGTCCTACACTGAAACAGGACACATGATAGGATTTGATATTCAGGATATTTCCAGTTTAGAAAAGAAGAAACAATTGATGAAAGAAAAACAACTCAACTTCCTCTCTTTTTTCCCCAAGATTCATGTCAATGTATGACAAAAACCACTACAATATTGTAAAGTAATTAGCCTCCAACTAATAAAAAATAAAATAAAATAAAATAAAAAAAGAAAAATCACATGTAAGTAAAATCATATAGTATTTGTTTTTCTCTGTTACATGGGGAATCTAACAAAAAATAAAACAAAACAGAAATGCATGGATACAGAGAAAGACTGGCAGTTTCCAGAGAGCAGGGGATGCTGTTGGGTGAAATAGATGAAGGTAATTAAGAGGCACAAACTTCCAGTTATAAAATAAATAAGTCATGGGGATGTAGCACACAGGTTAGAGAATATTGTTAATAATACTGTAATAAATTTAAATTATAACTGATGGTAATGCCTCACAGGTCCATTCAAGTTGTCACAAATGGCAAGATTTCATTCTTTCTTATGGCTGAGTAGTACTTCATTATATATATATGTATGTATGTATGTATGTATGTATGTATGTATATATATATACAGGGAAGGCAATGGCAACCCACTCCAGTACTCTTGCCTGGAAAATCCTATGGATGGAGGAGACTGGTAGGCTGCAGTTCATGGGGTCACTAGGAGTCAGACACGACTGAGCAACTTCATTCACTTTTCACTTTCATGCACTGGAGAAGGAAATGGCAACCCACTCCAGTGTTCTTGCCTGGAGAATCCCAGGGACGGCAGAGCCTGGTAGGCTGCTGTCTATGGGGTCGCACAAAGTATGTATATATATATATATATATATACTTTGTATGTATATATACATACACATATATATACATACATATATATATGCATATATATATGTATATATATATATATATATATGCACATATACAGGCTTCCCTTGTGGCTCAGCTGGTAAAGAATCCACATGCAATGTGGGAGACGTAGGTTCAATCCCTGGGTTGGGAAGATCCCCTAGAGAAGGGAAAGTCTACCAACTCCAGTATTTTGGCCTGGAAAATTTCATGTACTATACAGGCCACGGGATTGCAAAGAGTCAGACACAGCTGAGTGACTTTCACTTTATATATTTTATATATGTAATATATATAGATTTCTTGAGGTAGGTCTTTGTCACAATAAACTTCCCTGTTAGAACTATTTTTGCTATATCCTATGTATTTTGGAAGGTTTTGTTTCCGTTTCCACTTTTTTCAAAGTATTATTTTATTTCTTCTCTTATTTCATTGACCCATTGGTTGTTCAGTAGCATGCTGTTTAGTCTCCATATGTTTATGTCTTTTCAATTTCTTTTCATAGTTGGTTTCTAGTTTCATATTGTCATGGCTGATAAATACGCTTGATATGATTTCAGTATTCTTAAATTTATTGACACTTGTTTTGTGGTGATCTATTCTGGAGAATGCTCTATATGTACTTGAAAACATTGTGTATTCTGCTGATTTTTGGATGGAATGTTCTTTATTAAGCCCATCTGTCTGTGTTGTTTTGGGCCAGTGCTTCCTTGTTGATTTTCTGTCTGAATGATCTATTCATTGATGTAAGAGGAGTAATAAAAACCCCTGCTATTTAGGCATTACCATCAATTTCTCTTTTTATGTCTGTTAATATATGCTTTATATATTTAGGTGTTCTTATTTTTGGGTACATAAATATTTACAAGTGCTACATCCTCTTGCTGAATTGATCCGTTTATCATTATGTAGTGCCCTTCTTGATGCTTTCGAATTGTGGTGCTGGAGAAGACTCTCGAGAGTCCCTTGGACTTCCAGGAGATCAAATCGGTCAACCCCAAAGGGAATCAACACTGAATATTCATTAAAAGGACTGGTGCTGAAGCTCGTACTTTGGCCACGTGATGCAAAGAGCCGACTCATTGGAAAAGACCCTGATGCTGGGAAAGATCGAGGGCAGGAGGAGAAGGAGGCAACATGGAGGATGAGATGGTTAGATGGCATCATCAACTTGATGGACATGAGCGTGAGGAAACTCCAGGAGACAGTGACGTACAAGGAAAGCTGACACTCTGCAGTCTGTGGGGTCGCAGAGAGTCAGACACAACTTAGCAACTGAACAACAACAAAGTGCCCTTCTTTGTCTCTTGGAATAGCCTCTGTTTTGAGTTCATTTTGTCTGATGTAAGTATTGCTATTCCAGTTTTTATTTGCATTTGAATGAAATATCTTTTGTCATTCCTTCACTTTCAGTCTCTGTCTTCAGATTTGAAGTGAATCTTTTATAGACAGCATATAGACAGGTTTTATTTATTTAGTTTTTAATCTATTCAGCCACTTTATGTCTATCCCTTTCTCTCTCTCTCTTCTCCTTCTGGGACTCTTATGATGCAAAGATTAGTACACTTAATGGTATCCCAGAGATCCCTAAATTATCTTCATGTTTTAAAAATCTTTTTTTTTTTTTGGATGTTCCTATTGGGTGATTTCTACTATCTCGTCTTTGAGATCACTGATCCACTTTTCTGCATTATCTGATCTGCTGTTAATTTCATCTAGTGTATTTTTCATATCGTTATTGTAGGCTTCATCTCTGGTTCTTTTTTTTTTTCATCTTTTCTTTGAAGTTCTCATTGTGCGTATCGATTCTTCCCCCAAATTCAGGGAGCATCTTTATGACCATTATTTTGAACTATTTATCAGGTAAATTACTCATCTCTGTTTCATTTAGTTCTTTTTCTGAAGTTTTGTCTTGTTTCGTTTGTAACATATACGTTTTTCTCCTCACTTGGTCTAAATCTCTGTGTTTGTTTCTATGTATTAGGTGGATCAGCTGTGTCTCCTGGTCTTGAAAGAGTGGCCTTGTGCAGAAAGCTTCCTGAAGAACGCAGAAGAGCAATCCCCTCTGGCCACAGAGCCAGGCACCACGGGGGTATCCCTGGCATGGGCCGTGTGTAGTCTTCTGTGGTGGCAGTGCCGTGATTGCTGTGGGCGTGCTAATGGGCTGGGCAGGCCCCCTGAGGTGGGAGCCACTTGTAGGGGAGGGTTTTCAGCTGGAGCAGGGTGAGTGCTACTAGCAATGTAGATGGCAAGTGTCAGAAATGGTACCCTCCAGCACTGGGCCAGCTAAGTAGAGGGAGAATTTTAAAAATGGTGCCTACTAGTGCTTTGGTTCCCACTGAAAGTTCCGATAGATCCCTGCCCCTTCAGCACTCACCCTAAAACTAAGCAAAGTTCTTCTGCATATACGACCCAGGTGTTTTCCAATCTGCTGACTCCATGAGGGGACTCAGAGCAAGTCAGTTTGTGCACAAATCCTTTAAGAGCAGTCTCCTTTTCTTTCTCTTTGTATTCTTAGTTGTGGAAGAGCTGTCCTACTAGTCTTCAAGTCATTCTCAGAGAGTTATCCTATATGTAGTTGTCGTTCTAGTGTGTCCATGGGAAGAGGGCAGCTCAGGATGTTTCTACTTCACCATCTTGATCCGCAGCAATTTTATCTTTATAAAAGTGCATGCACATATACTAACACAAATATACAAAAATATATGCACAAAAACATTCTCTGAGTGAATGTTGAACACTAGCCCTGGAATAAGACAGACCTGAGTCAGAATTGAAGCTCCATTATTTCCTACATATGTGACCTTGGACAAATTACATAGCACATCTAGATTTCACTGTCCTCATTTGCAAGATTACTTTGAGAATTAAATGAAATGAGACCTATTAAGTATATAATAACTTCCTGGCACCTCATAAGTACTTAAGTGTTTATTACTCTTCCTAGTGATGATAATATTATTACAAATACTATACAGCATCATTTATAATAGCAAAACACTCAACTATCTATCAACTGGGACTCAGTTAAACAAACATAGGTCCATTCAATAGAATAAAACACAGTTCTTTAAAAATGAGATTATTATATATGTAAATAGAATTAAACTATGAAAAAAATTAATTTTCAGTACTAAAAGTATTATTCTATAGGTGTGAAAAGACATAATAAAACATTTTTACTAGGATAGACAGAGAGTTGAAGAGAGAGAGAGTACATGTGAGCACTAGAAGCAAGAATATGAACCAAAGTATGAGTAACGATTATCTCTGGGAAATGGACTAATGGGGCATTTAAATTTTCTTCTCTATCCCAAATTTCTATAATACTTTGTTTTTTAAAAAATAATAATGTATTATTACTTTCATGATTAACAAAAATAATATTTTGAAAGTAAAAATGAATTTGATACGTGATGTAATTCTTCATATTGAATCTTCAGATCAAGTAAGAGAAAATAGGCATGCATTGTTAACAACTCTTAGCAAAGAGAGCTGTTTCAAGATGAAATGCTCAAGTATAAAAGGAGCTTTATTTTCTTTCCCCTACCTTAGTTTAGACCTGTTTGCTTGTTTCAGTGTACTTACTGAATATGTAAGGCATTGATAGAAAAATCTAAATATGATAGATACATATAAATACATATTTTTTATTTTAAAATAATTTTAAACAATTCAATCTGAATAGAAAGATACAATTTATTAAACTAGCTGTTTTCTATTTTTCAATTATGTATTGAAGGATCATGGGGATCATTTTCATCCTCAGATTCCCAGAACCTAGTTCATAGAAAACGAAGTAAATATTTGTTTAATGAATGACAGAGGGGAGAGTCACTAGCTCTCACTTAAACACACCTCTCTTTTACTTCTTAATAGTTGGACTTACACATCCTCTATTACTAAAGTCAGTCAGCAAAGATATGAGGTGGGTAAGGCAAATAAAAAAGGAAGAAACCAGAGGCCTTCACGGAAGAGCATAACAGATATCATAGAACCAGAGAATTTTAGAAGATGAAGATAACAATGAAGCTACCTAATGTAACTCCTTTTTCTATGAGGAAACAGTCCCAGAGAAAGTGAATTACCCCAGGTGGTAAGATGCCGGTTATTGGCGAAGTCAGGTCTTAACCCAGGTCTTCCACTTCCAGTTCAACTTCCCTTCCTATTCAAGCTGCTACCCCCCACAGCAGTGTCACCACTTAGAGAAACTGGTGTCGGTCTTCCCTCCTCAAGGGCAGTGGTGGCAAAAGGGAAAAGTTTACTCTAATAAAGCTACATACCTTTATAATCTTATTTCGTTTTAAACTGTCTCCCCAGTGAGCATTTTAAATGTAAATAGTAGGCAACTGAAGTGTCTACTATTATTTTGTACCTTTAAAGATGTTTCTGCCTTTCTTCTGGTCACTTGATAAGTCAAGGATATCTGATATCTTTGAGTTAACTTTACCTAGGAAAAAGTGAAAAAGTATGGAAGAACACTTCTCAAAATATAAACCAGATCAGAATACCATTATAAATTTGGAAGCATGATCCCCTTCTTTGAAAGGATTTTTCAATTTCTTCTGCCCATTCAAACACATTTCTCCTTAGTCATTATTTAATAGCACTTCTTCTGCCTCAGCTCTGGCAGCACTTCTCACAAAGGAGATAAAATGACAAAGCTAAAGAAAGGTAAATGAAAGGGAATGAAAGATATGAGCAAAGGGGATAAACAGGCAATGCCAACCGAGGAGAGAGTGAACTCGGAACATTGGTAGGAATTTTACTCAGCTGAATTTACTTAACATGGTGGCAAATGTGAGTCTGACATCACACAAGACTTTTATGAGACCTGATATTTTCCCCTAGATTCTAGTCCATCCAAAGTTAAGCAGGCAGAAGGATGATTGATTCAACAGCTTATCTTTTACTTACTCCAGCCCCAGTTAAGTTTTCCCCCCTATTACCATGTTACACAAGGGCAACCCCACGCTGGCAGTTGGTTGTTAATTACATTTGATGTGCAGTAACACAAGAGAGCTAATTAACTTGCATCAAAAAAGCTTTATTTACTGTGACAAATTAAACAAACTCATAAAGTGTTCAGCCACAATGACTCTCAATTATCATGCAGTCCAAGTAATGTAGTGCAAACATATTCCCAGGCCTCTCCCAGGTATCACTTCAGTCTCACAGCCCTTCTGCACATGTATGATTATAAAGGATCTTTATAATGAAAAGAACTGGAAGTCATCTGCTCTTTGTTTTGCTTTATGTATGTGTGTGCATGCATGTGTTGAATGTATATATGTTCTCATAGGTATAGCTGGATATGTTGGTCATATTCAATTTCTTAATTCTTGCTTACTACACCATTCAACAGATTTTTTGCTAGATTTTAATCAGAGAAATAAAAACAAAAAGGGAAAAAAAATTACTGTTCCAAAGCTCATGCTCTGTGTTAAGCCTGATTGTTTAAACTGATTATCTTCAGATTCTTCTCCTAGATTGTATGACTCTAATAAAACATCACTACTCCATGATGACTCAGAAGGTATATTATAAAACAGAGCCTTTATCTTTTTGTAGAGTAAAAGGATAAGATTAGCTGCCTCAGCCAACAGAAAACAGAACTGAATATCTTTTCAGGAAACTTTCTTGCTTTGGAAAAAAACTAGCTATAATTTCTTCCATTCTTTGAAAAACAGGGTTAAAAATGTATTCCAGTGGTGCCTATTTAAGAAAATACATTCTCTTTCTATCTAGTTAATTTGTAAGGTAATTATTTGAGACTGGTAGCACAGTAAACTGGAAAAAACACTGAACTTGAAACCAGATGATACTGGCAACTAGTTCATGCAGCTAAGTAAGTGGCAGAACCAGGACTGTCTAACTCAGAAGCTTGTTCTCAACTATTGTCAACAAAGTGGCTTTGGCAAGTTATTAAACTCATATTAATGTAGATAACATTTGAGACTGTTTATAAATAGGAATCACAATAAGGGAAATTGTAAATTGCTGATGTCATTATGAATATTTGCTGATTGGCTTCACCAAAAACATTCATGATGAAAGTCTCTTAATTGCCATTTTTCAATAGCAGAGTTCTAAATCTATAGGCTAAGAAATGACTAGGGAAATGAACTTTCTTGAAGGGCAAAATGTTTCCTCATCTACATGACACCTCGGAATACTAGTATCTCTTAAAGAGACTGCTATTCTGTGTGCTTTGAGTAAAACGGAGAAGTACTGAGAAATAGAAACAAAGTCTAGGGAAACTGCTGGCTCTTTAATAACCCCCCCCCCCCCTCCAAGCATTTCTGAAAGTGAGTCATCTTTGAGTCCCTCGTAGAACTCTTCAAGAGACATAAAGGCAAGGGACTGCCTTGGAATTGATCCTCCTTTAAAACCGAACCAGTGTGGCCTCTACAAATCTACCCCAGGAGTCATGTTTGGTCATTTCCCATCAAACCTCAATCCAAAAGGAAGTCATGCTTCCCAGAGACAGATGGGAAGACAGCCTCAGGACAGGATGCCTTTGTGAGTAAGCTGCAGTTTACAGCTGAGGTCCAGAGTCACCCTGCTCCTGTGGGACTTTAATTCTCCTTCTGCCTAGTCAGTGTTTTTGTCTTTTGGACAGACATCAAGTTCAGGTAAAAAAGGCTCACCAATAATATACTTTATTTGGCAACAGGTCACAGCAGGGTCTGGTAAAGAAATCACAGTAGGAAACGCAGCTGAGTGTGGGCATAACAAAATGTCCTTTATTTACAGGAGCATAACCTGTAACATGCAATTTTGACACTGAGGTATACCACAGTGAGTCAAAAAGACTGCTGATTCTCTAATGAAAACTTTGAGTGATTCCAAAGGTCTAGGGTCTTGTACACTGGGTGATTATTACGGACTAACAAGGCAATCTGATTATTCCACCCTAGAATATTCGTAAAAACAATGGCACACTTTTACCTCTGCCAACTTTTCCTATCCAGGCCACTATAGTTTACAACTGTCACGTAGGTTTTCTAATTGAAAAGAGGACAAAAGACTGAACAATTTTGTTTTTCACTTACTGGCTTCTTCATAAAGTTCATCTCACTTAAATGGCTCCCAAGGACCTATACTTCACAAGCAGAACTATTTGCCTCCCTCTCCCTCAGGATAATTATGAGATAAAATGAAAACAAAGACTCAAAACAGAAATAAAGCCTGAAATAAATCATCTGTGCAAATGGAGAGATAAAACTAGTAATATTGAATATCTTACAGCCTAGTCTACAAGGAACAATCTTATAGTTCTCCATCCCATCAGGAAAGATAGGCACATAAGAGGCTGACCAATTTATTATAAACAGGCCTTTTTATGCTAGACTGATTGCAGAGATGTTACTATAATGGAAAATTCTGAAGAGGACATTAAAATACAGCTACAATGCCAAATGGAGTAGTTGATTTTTAGAGCTTTATTCAAGACTGAACGTGACACTCCCTTCTGCGTATGGAAGTGTCCATGGGTGGCCATTAAATCAAACTGAGCATCTTACAAGCCTATTCCTATTGACCAGAGTATGGTGGCTCATTTAACCAATTCCGCAAGTGCATATTGCAGGGACCTAAAGGAGTTGTAAAGACCCTTCTAACACTGTTCAGAGCTCTCTTTGATTACAATGCTCCCTGTGGGACTACAGGAGTTACTCTCCACTCCCCACTGCACCCCACCCCATTTTGAATATTAAGAAATTCTGAACCAAGCAAGCAATGGTGCATTCCTTTCTGCTCAGATTATTTCAGTGAGATTCAGAGAAGTCAGTCAAATCAATACCAGTTTGCAATCCCCCCCCCACCCCGCCCCTGTATTTTAAATTGCAAGGAGACAACACAAATCTCTCTGATTCTGCCCTACTTTTTGGCACAAAGCTCGCTGACACTCTATGTGAAGTTGTGCCTTGAGCTGCAGTGGACATCCCAACTTCTCAGGGTCAAGGACTTGAAAAGAACTACATGACTTTGGCTTTTCTGACCATAAGAGTCTATAAGGCTTTACACTATTGATGAAGCAGGAGATATCAATGTCCTTTTCCTTTCAAAATTCCAAATTAGGGTGATTCTCCTAGTTTGAAACAACCTTAAGAATAAGAATAGGGCTCTTAACTCTCTCTTTTTCTCATCTCAATGGGCCATGTTGTACTAGTCTACAATTAAAATTATAAGTGTATTTCAGGCGAAGTCTATGGAGCAGATGAGGAAAAGGAATAGCTTGTTGACTTTTAGGACATCCTAGAACTCAGAGGTTTAATGGAGTATTGGAATACAGTCTCCATTAAAGGACCACAGTGAGAGAATACAAGCTCACTCCATGCCTGCTGTAACTACTGAATTCATTTTGAGAAAAGCCTTTGAATATTTTCAGTGATAGCCAAGTTTTCGTACTTTGAGGATGAAATTTAAAAATAATTTTAATACACAAATTATCAATTTTAATGAATAAGGTAATGAATTGATTGTCCTAGAGAATATTACTTTTGTTTGGAAAGAAAGAAATGGTACTATAATATTCTGATAATAATCTTCTTATGAGGGTCTAGAATTAGTTCTGAATGCAGTATAAAAACATGCTTGAGACAAAAATGTTATGCTCCATGCAAAACATCTACTGCTTTGAAAAACATTCATTTAAAGTCCTATATACTTATTGAAAATTGGTCGTTGTCCAGACTGCAGAATAATTTACAGAAAACAGCCACTTGTTCATGTAAGAGATACTGACTGAGTACCTACTACATGGCAGCCAGACATCGTCTTAGGCTGAGAATCCAAAGATGATCAGTAAATATCCTCAAGAAGATTATAATACAGTGAGGAAAAAGCCATGAAAACAAACAATATTATATTAATAATGTGGTTGTTGTGTGAGAGAGTTGTACAAACTGCAGAAGCAGCATAGGAAAGGGAGTGCTTAATAAACATAGCTAACACATAGTGCCTTCTATGCGCCAGGCTCATCTAAATAAATGAACTCATTTACCCCTCATAGCAACCTTATAAGGTCAACACTATGGATCCGAAAGAGACAAAGCTTGTCTGAGGAATAACATTCAAGCTGAGGCATGGTGACTTGAGTTAGTGGGACGTAACTAAGATTACCTGGAGGAGGGAATGGCAACCCACTCCAGTATTCTTGCCTGGAGAATGCCCATGGACAGAGCAGCCTGGTGGGCTACAGCCCATGGGGTAGCAAAGAGTCTGACATGACTGAGCAACTAAGCATGGCACAGCACAGCGCAATGGAGATTACACATAGTACATCATTAATAGGGAGTGAAGTACTGAGATAGAATGGGAGCCAAAATGAGGCTGAACATAAATATAAATATGAAGGGCCCAAGGCTTTGAGGCCCTTAGGTGACATCCAAAAGAGGTTAGGATTATCTGGTAGATAATGGGGAACTCTTAGAGAATTCTGAACAGTTATTTGCACTAAATCCCATCCAATATAGTCAATCAACTCAAGGGGAATCTTATAAAGATAAAGGTAAGAACTAAGTACTCAAGGCATCAGCAAAACAGAGTAGCTGCAACATCTCTAAGGATCTACAGAACAAGGCGTGATGAAGATCCAAAGTCTTGGCTCTCCTGGTAACCTGAGATAGTCTATTTATTAATAATTCTCCTAAGAGGGCCAGGTAAAGTGGCCTCTGACTCAGCCTCAGCATTCCACCAAGGCCCCTTGACCTAATCATGGGAACTAATTCCAGTCAGAACCAAAGCTTGTTTGTACAGCTAAATGAATAAATGTGTATAAATCCAGGTTCTGACTTCTTATCAGTCTGTGTTGCTAAAATACTAAAGAGTAATTATAATAGAATTTCCAGTTAACGATTTTTTGTCTGCTATAACATTTAAATTAGACTAAATTCAGCTGTTTGAGTGCCCTCTGACAATATTTTTTCTCTCAGCTCCATGACTGTTTTATCACTCCATACACACTTGACCTAATCGGCACCCTTCTGCACTCTAAAATGTTTATACTGTTAAATGAATTTTTAATCTAACTTTTACAGCATTCAATTTCAGTTTCATCAGCCATCCACAGTGTAATATCTAATGTTTTAAAATAATCTCGACAGCTTAAAAAAAAAAAAGCTGGGGGAGGGGAAAGAATTGCCGTGTTATGAAGCAAATGATTAATTAAAGCAAATTAGATTCTGGCAGCTCTTGCTATCATTATCATGTGTTCCCCGACTAGACTAATAAATCTTTGTTGAGAATGTATGCTTTCACAAGGTTCAGGAGTCACCTGGGAAAGGACATTATTGACTAATATTTTTGTATTGCTGTTAAGTTTTATATTCTATTACCCTGTGGAATAACAACTCATATTTTTCAAACATTTAGAGTGCCTTCAGGAGCCTGCTCACTGTTTAGAGGCAGGTTTGAGAGGGGTGGGGGAAACCCAGTAATTTCTCCATATGCTTGAATAAATGACAATTAACCGATACAGCTAATATGTCGACAAAATGCAAGAAAATATGAAGCATGCCACACTGTGAGCGCCAGCGCATAATCACGTCCTCGCGAGGCACAGCCCCGGCTTCTCGGCAGCTGCAGGCGTTCTCCCTGGACCACACCACGCAGCACAGCTCTCCCTCCACCCTAGGTTTGCCTTCTCTCCTTTCCCAGTATCTGGCACTTCCACACCGAGGAAGGGAACAATGCCGGCAAAGGGCTCCCTGAACCCAACCACACACCGCTGCTGCTGTGTAAACTAAACAGTCTTTGCATTGTGACTGAGGGCAAGAAGGGAGATATTAGCAACTATTTCTAAAAGGGGGACCACATACTTGCCTTTATTTAAGCAAGTCCAAGGGTTGTCACCTTGACCAACTTTTACTCAATTTTTTTTCCTAAAAATATGCTGTTTCATTTTTCAAACTCAAACTGTTTATTGCCTAATTCTAAGGTTTAAAAGTGTATTTCCTACAACTCCCCCATTTGCTTTACCCTAACCTTAGTCAGCTGTGTCCTTTTTTGCCCAAATCCAGGCAAATACCAGTTTAAACTGTAAGCTCAATTGTCTGCAGTCTCTAGTCATTGTATGTCACATTGTTTAAAACTTATCAGGCAAACGTATACATTTATTTGAAATCTGTGACATTGTGACAGGAGAAAAAAAAAAATCACAACAATTTTGTAATGATAAGTACCAGGCATAAATTTATCTTGATGTTTGTTGAACAAGGAAGAAGGAAAGAACATAATCCCTAAAATGAAATTTTGATTATAATAAGTAATAGATGCTATTAAATATTTATACTGGTTTTGAGATAGTATGGCTCATAAAACACTGAGATATGATCAGATGAATTAATGTTACTTCTCACAATTCTTTACATGTTTAACCTCTACCCCTGCCAGAACTCTTATTAATTTTCATTCCTCAGTGAGCTGGGTAGGAGTACCAAAAACTAACCATATATTTCAATATGTACATTATGAGTATTTCCTTTTTGTTCCTTGTAGCTGAAGACTCTGAAGTGAGCTGGGATTACCCATCAAAGTAATTTCCTCCACTCCCTCCACCGCCCCATCCTCCACACTCGAACACGTTCCCCTTTTCCTTGGGGCTCTTTTCACCCTTCGGCAGCTTCCTGGGGCCTCCGCAGACAGGAAGACAGCCTAGAGAGCCGCTCAGAATGGCAGCACAGCCCCACGGCCTGGGTGTTTTTGCAGAGCGTTTTAAAATGATCCGGTATTGAATGAGTTAAAAAAAAATTCCCCCTGGAAAAGCTAATTATTGCATGCAGATACTTCTTTGTGTGATCAAGGAGGGGACAATTTAATAGGCTCTGTAATACAACCAAGAACAAAATTGCTTTAAAGGAAGTCTCTTGTTGAGTGACAACTCTGTTGCCTGAGCCAATTAGGTCCCAATAAAGAGTGTTGAATTGGCTCCTGCTTTCTCATTAATTATGTTCTGTCACAGACATGGGGCTTGATTTAGCAATTTTGTATTACATTAAGATACTGAAAGGCCGGGAACAAATGGCTCACTCTGATAATAGGCATTCTCTACACGGTGTGACATTTACTATCCAGCTGTCCGTAAGGCGGCCTAGCACTTCAGTTCAGGGGTTTATTTGTCATTGCTTCAAAGGGACACTCAGCTTTTCACAAAAAAAGAAACAGAGAGGCTAATAGATAGGACAAAATGTACTGCTGATATGCTTTATTAGAGATAGGATGCTAGGGTTTTGCTAACAAGCTCATCCGTTGGGACGCAGCCGAGTTTGCTGCCAATCATCCTACACACAAAGGCACACTAGTTAACAAGGAGAAATGAATTACAGACACTTATTCTGCCGGTGGGATCACAAATACACCAATCTGTGAAAGAGGCACAAACTCCAGAGACAAACTACGTATTTGTCAATAACCTCCTAGAAAGAACCCTAGTAATTCTTTGAAGACCTTTGATTTCGCTTCCCTCTAAAATACATGTATAGGAAATGTTTTTGTTACCATGACATTCTTTCTTTGTTATTTGTACAAATTTTCATCACATTAAAAACAGAAAACTGAGGAGGTCTGCAAATGTTTTAGTAGGTATCTATACACTACTTTTCATATCCCACCACAGGGAGCTGCTGCTTTGGTTATTTCATTAAGAACAACAGAAAATTAAATCTTTAAACTTTAGGTTTGAGCTGTAATCTACCAATGCGATAGGAAATAGTCTTTAACTTGGAATCAAATGTATATACCAATTAAAAGAATAGGATAGGGGCGAAATGAAAACCAAATCCTTCTGGTTAAAGAATTAGATGACTTTTTATCATAAATATGTATACATGTTCCACTATATACATAGAGAGAGAGACATATTTATAAAATCTTTCTATATGTATTTACATATACATATGTGATTTCATAATATATAAACTGAACCTAGATCAATGTCTAGGTTAAACAGAAACAGTTCACGTGTTCTATGTATGAAACTGAGACAAATCTCTGACCGTGGACTAGATCAACACTTTTGACATTTCTATTATTTAAACATTCTCCTTCAAACATATCATAGAGAAGGGACTATTGTTGATTATAAAAAAAAATAATAACCTTCAACTCGAGCTTACCTACTGACCACATGAGATTAATCAAATCTGAATATGTCATTTGCAGGTTAATTATAAAACAGCTCTTCAAAATAACTGTCCTAGAGACAGTACACTGTTCCTCTGATTGCAGTTTGCATCAATTCGTTTAATTATCCTTCCCGCCATCTTGGATTATGGGATAGAAAGGATAAAAGGAGATTTACCAGACTCCCTTTCCTCAGGCAGAAGTTCAAAGAATATGAAGATATTCTGGGTTCAGCTTCAACTTCAGGGACAATGGTCCATCCCTCCATCTCTGCTGCTTTTACCCTTTCATGAGACTCAAAGCACTCTCTACCAATTGGTAAAGGTATCAAGGGATCAGCTTTTTAGGAAAAGCTTCTTTCACCTTTTACTAAACAATTCCTGACATAGAAACTTGGCCTCCTCTACTCACCTCTACTCTCTTTAAATCCTCTGAATGTGAGATTCTAAATGATTCTTTATTTTTGTTGACCTAGTAATAATTCTAGGGAAAAGAGGCCATGAAACAGAGAGGTAGGATGGCTGTATGCTCCAGTTGTATGTGTGATACATCTTTCTTCTTTCAGCCCTCAGCAGCAGCAAGGAATGGGTAAAAATAATTTGCTGAGAGAAACAGGTCTTACAGAATATAATTCCTAACTTTTCCCCCCTAATTTCTAAGTATTAAAATATCATTTTTGAGAAGGCATGCGCCAAATGATCTCTTTCATTTTTAAAAAATGCCTTAAAAGTTGAAGACGAGGGCAAAAAAAGAAAATTATGTTAAAATACAGTGTCAATTTTTCTTACGTCTCTCCACTTCCCCAAGAAAACATCATATGCAAGAAAGCACTTGCACATTATTTCCCAACACCAATAATACCTGTGAATTATATATACATTTTTAAAAGCATGTATTGAACACAGACCTGGTTGAAAGAGCTTACAATCTAAAGGGAACCATGAAATACTTTTTTTCCTCTCTAAAATTTGCCAAGCTTCTATTTTAGAAATGCCTTTGCAATAAATAATATACATAATAGAAGCAAGAATCACTTTATCTTCACTTAGCAGGAGCTTTATCTTTGCTATTCAGATACCTCATAAGGCAGAAATCTTTCAAAAAGCCTGAGCCCCGCCTCAGGCTATAGCAAAAGTATTTATATAGAAATTAAGTATTTATGCAGCAGTTTATATTTCCAAAGCCCTTTGTAACCATCCATTTGTTCATCCAAATAACTTCCTTCTGAAGTGTGTGAGTGCTTTGTTTCCCAAGCACAGAGTCAGGTTCAGGGAGGTGACTGACATGTGGTGGAAAGGACTTAGGTTACACAGAAAGAACGACTGTATCTCAGAATGGCTTCCCTAAGGGCTTCATGAAGCTTCTCTTCTTTAAGTCTTTAAAAATAGGCTGGGCCCCCTACTGAAATGCATTATTTATGACTTTGTTATGGTTTATCTGTAGGCAGAGGAACTGAGTAAGTGATTCTGGCTCTAGCAGTCCTAGCTTTATATACTCAGGATATTTACGCCCACAGGACAGCTCAGGAGCAGGCTGCAAATGAGAGGATGAAACTACTATCTCCACCTAAGGGATTGTGTCCTGCCAAAATATGAACTATTATGAAGGGACAGTTGGGAGGCATCGGGTCTTTAAAAAGTTTCTCTTGAAAATTTACCCCCATGGCCACACCAAGGCGGATATGGGGAACAGACTCCATATATAAGACTATGTTCATCTCAAAAGACCCTACTTTGTCACACCCATTAGTTTCCTACTGATATGCTGATTCTACCTCTCTTTCTCCCTTAACACTGTGGTATCTTTGGAATCACAAAATTATTCCTTTCTTTTACCCACACTCACGTGGCCTCTAGAATTGGGGTAACTACTACTGCTCTGACCACTAGCTAAGGAATAAGTGATACTGTGCCAGTTCTAGACCTAGCCTTTAGAAGAACCAGCAACTTCCTCTCCTCTATCTTGGAATGTTCACTCTTGGGGTACTCCCTCGTGGAGCCCTGGGCCTCTATGTAAGAAGTTCAGGCTCCTCTGCTAGAAAGAGACACCACAGGGCAAAAGCACTGAGATACCAGACACATGAGTGAAGAAAGGACTTTGGACACTCAGCACTGTCAAGGCTTCAAATGACTCTCATCACTAGCCACCGTCTTGTGGCAATCACATTTCAGTGACACCCAAGTTAGAACCCTGCTGAGCCTCATCAACTCCCAGAATGATAAGACCGTTATAAATTATAATTGTAAGCTATTAAGTTTTGGAGTGGACTTCCCTCGTGGCTCAGATGGTAAAGAATTTCCCTGTAATGCAGGAGACCTGGGTTTGATCCCTGGGTTGGGAAGATCTCTTGGAAGAGGGAATGGCTACCCACTCCAGTATTCTTCCCTGGAGAATTCCATGGACAGAGAAGCCTGACAGGCTACAGTCCATGGGATGGCAGAGTTGGACATGACTGAGTGACTAACACACACAAGTTATGGAGTGGTTGGAAATAGATAAACAGAATAACCACTATAAATCCTGTCTTCTCCATTTCCCTGTGTCCTCAAAGAGCTATGAGAGAAAGCCAAAAGCAAGGCTGAGCTAAGCTAACTAGAAGTATAGGGCTCTTGAGAAGTGGCCATATGGTACAAAGGACTAGAGTTAGTCTTGTGAAATTTTGGACAACTATTTAACCTCTCCCAGTATCAATCTCAGAAACCATAAAATGGGACTAATGATGTGACCTCAAGGGATTACAATGATTTAATAAACTGAAGGATGGGAACCACCTAACAGAGTACAGAGACAGGTGGGTCCTCAATAACTTGAGCTAATTATCATTATCATCATTATAATATTGTCTAAGCATGCTAGTCTTCCTTTCCAATATGTTAAACCTACAAGCCATTGCCTTTTCCCAAGATGTCCTGAGCTTCATTAAAGTGTGCATCCAGAAGACATTTATGTAAGATCCCACCCCAAGACTATTGCTAATTGGACTTAAAGAACATAGCCGACCTGAGATAGACCAATCAGATTCCTGATCCTTTCAAACTGGAAATAAGACTGAGAGAAGCCAGTTCATTTCTGTATATAGCTGCAGTGAGAATGGGTAAGAAGGGAACTTAAAGCTGTCCAAATTCCACCCTGTGAACTGAGATCAGAGAATATAATAGAGAGAGTGAGTGAAAGAAAAGAGAGCATTTCCCAGAGCCCTGCTGGCTTTCCAAGTTTTCTTTCTAGGCTTTTTCTGAGACTCAAATGTAACCCTTCTCCAGGATATTATAAAAGGCACCTATACTCTTATAATATTGTCCTCTTTTCTCTAACTTAAGCTGGTATCTGTCATGCAGTCAAAGAATTAAAAAGAATCCAAACAAAAGAAGAGGAACTGAAAGAAGACACTTCAGACAGGATACTGCCAGCAGCTTCACAATGCCAAAAAAAGCACTCAGGATCTAGACTGAATCCACTAACATAGTGCTTAAGTCTTCTATGTCTTCTCTATATCATAAGGATCTGTTTATCAATACCTGAATGGTTCAATGTCCTCTTTTTATTTAGTAACAGCTTTATTAATATATAACTTACAAAATATACAATTTAAAGTGTACAGTACAACGCTTTTAAGACATTACCCTAGAAAAAGAACCCATACCCCTTAGTAGTCATTTTCCATTTTTCTCCCGCCACTGATATCAGTCTTAGGCAACCACTAAGTTACTTTCTATAGATTTACCTATCCTGGATATTTCTTATAAATGGAATTATAAAATATGTGCTTTTTTGTGACTGGTTTCTTTCACTTAGCATGCTGTTTTCAAGGTTCATCCATTTAGTTATATATATCAGTACTTCATTCATTTTTATGGATAAATAATATTCCATTGCAGAGATACACCTCATTTGATTTATCCACTCATCAGCTGATGAAATTTGGTTTTGTTGTTGCTGTTGTCCAGTCTCACAGTTGTGTCTGACTCTTTACGACCCCATGGACTGCAGCACGCCAGGCTTCACTGTCCTTTGCCATCTCCCAGAGTTTGCTCAAACGCACGTCCATTGAGTTGCTGATGCCATCCAGCCATCTCACTCTTTGTCATCCCCTTTTCCTCCTGCCTTCAATCTTACCCAGCATCAGGGTCTTTTTCAATGAGCCGGCTCTTCACCTCAGGTAGCCAAAGTATTGACGCTTCAGAATCAGTCCTTCCAATGAATATTCAGAGTCGATGTCCTTTAGGATTGATTGGTTTGATTTTCTTGCTGTCCAAGGGAATCTCAAGAGTCTTCTCCAGCACCACAGTTTGAAGGTGTTAATTCTTTGGTGCTCAGTCTATTTTACTGTCCAGCTCTCACATCCATACATGACTACCGGAGAAACCACAGCTTTGACTACACAGACCTTTGAAGGAAAAGTAATGCCTCTGCTTTTTAATACACTGTCTGGTTTGTCATTGCTTTTCTTCCAATGAGCAAGCATATTTTAATTTCATGGATGCAATAACAGTCCACAGTGATTTCAAAGCCCAAGAAAATAGTCTCTTACTGTTCCCATTGTTTTGCCATCTATTTGTCATGAAGTGATGGAACCGGAGGCCATGATTTACATTTTTTGAATGTTGAGTGTTAAGCCAGCTTTTTCACTCTCCTTTTTCACATTCATCAAGAGGCTCTTTAGTTCCTCTTCACTTTCTGCCATAAGGGTGGTGTCATCTGCATATCTGAGGTTATGCAGATAGCAATCTTGATTCCAGCTTGTGCTTCATCCAGCCTGGCATTTCACATGATGTACCTTGTACAGAAGTTAAACAAGCAGGGTGACAATATACAGCCTTGATGTACTCCTTGCCCAATTTGGAACCAGTCTGTTGTTCCATGTCCGGTTCTAACTGTTGCTTCTTGACCTGCATACAGATTTTTCAGGAGGCAGTTAAGGTAGTCTGGTATTCCCATCTCTTGAAGATTTTTCCACAATTTGTTGTGATCCACTCAGTCAAAAGCTTTATGTAGTCAATGAAGCAGAAGTAGACATTTTTTCTGAAATTCTCTTGCTTTTTCAATGATCCAACAGATATTGGCAATTTGATCTCTGGTTCCTCTACCTTTTCTAAATCCAGCTTGTACATCTGGAAGTTCTCAGTTCATGTACTTTATTGCTATTTTGACTAACAATGCTATGAACACTCGTGTACAAGTTTTTGTGTGAATATCTGTCTTCATTTCTCTCCAGTATACATCTAGGAATAGAACTACTGGGTCATACTGTAACTATGTTTAACAGCATATTTTCAGCCTATTTAACAGACTATTTTCCAAAGTAAAGGCACCATCTTATATTCCCTCCAGCAACAATATTTAGAGGGCTCCAATTTCTCCACATCCTTATCAACATTTGCTATTCTTTGTTTGCTAAATTACAACAATCCCAGTGTGTGTGAAGTGGTATCTCACTGGGTTTTATTTGCATTTCCTTGATGACTAATAATGCTAAAAATCTTCTCATGTGCTTATTGACCATCTACGTATCTTGTTTGGAGAAATATCTATTCAGATCTTTTGCCTATCTTTTAATTGGGATGTTTGGGTTTTTTGTTGTTAAGTTGTAATAATTTCTTACATATTATAGCTACATATCCCTTATCAGATATATGATTTGTAAATATTTTTCTCCCAGTAACAGGGCTGTCTTTTCAATTTCTTGATAATGATCTTTGAAGCAAAAAAGTTTTTAACTTTGATGAAGTCCAACTTATGCTTTTGTTTGTTTGTTTGTTTTGGTTGCTAGTGGGTTTTATATGTGTCATATCTAATAAACCATTGCCAAAACCAAGCCTCAAAGATTTACCCCTGCTTTCTTTTGACATTTTTATATTTTTAGATATAAAATTTTAGATCTTTGGACCACTTTGAGTTAACATTTTTATATGGAGGTCAAGCATTCCAGTGCACTTGAACAAAAGAAAGAACAGTCTTCCCAACAAGTGGTGTTGCGACAATTGAATGTCCACATGTAAAAGAATGAAGCTGGGTCCCTGCTGCTGCTGCTGCTGCTGCTAACGCTTCAGTCGTGTCCGGTTCTGTGCGACCCCATAGACGTCAGCCCACCACACGACTGAAGTGACTTAGCAGCAGCAGCAGCAGGGACCCAACTTCATTCTTTTACATGCGGACATTCAATTGCCCCAACACCAATTGTTGAGAAGACTATTCTTTCTTATGTTCGTTCAACTGCACTGGAACACTTGCCAAAAATCAACTGACCCAAAATGTGAGTGCTTATTTCTTTTTCTTTTTTTGGCCATGAGACTTCAAGGATATCAGTTCCCAAACCAGGGATTGAACCTGGGCCATGGCAGTGAAAGTACAGAATTTTAACCACTAGACCACATGGTATTCCCTTTTCTAGATTCTTAATTCTATCTCATTGATTTATGGGTCTCTCCTTATGCTACTACCACAGAGTCGTGATTAGCTTTAGAGTAAGTTTTGAAATCAGGAAGTGTGAATCCTGCAACATTCATCTTTTTCAAGAGGGTGTGACTCTTCTAGCTTCCTTGAATTTCCATATGAATTTTAAGACCAGTTTATCAATTTCTGCAAAGAAATTAACTGAAATTATTATAGGGACTGTATCAAATCTGTAAATCAATTTAGAGAGTATTGGCATCTTAAGCAATATTAGATCTTCCAATCTATGAACATGGAGTGTCTTTCCATTTATTTAGGTCTTCTTTAATTTCTGTCATCAATGTTTTATAGATTTTAATTTAGTTTTGCATTTGTTTTGTAAATTTATTCCTTGTGTATACTCTTTGCAATAAAGAGCTCATGCAATAAGAGAGGAGCCACAGTCACCTGCAGGTCTTGTTCTTGCTGACTGTATAGAACTTCTCCATTTTCAGCTGCAAAGAACATAATCAATCTGATTTTGGTATTGACCATTGGGTGATATCCATGTGTAGAGTTGTCTCTTGTGCTGTTCGAAAAGAGTGTTTGCTGTGACCAATGTGTTCTCTTGGCAATACTGTTAGCCTTTGCCCTGCTTAATTTTGTATTCCAGGACCAAATGTCTGCTATTTCAGATATCTCTTGATGTCCTACTTTTGCATTCCAATCCCCTGTGGTAAAAAGGACAACTTTTTTGGTGTTAGTTCTAGAAGGTGTTAGAGGTTCTTCATAGAACTAGTCAACTTCAGCTTCTTTAGCATCACTGTTTGGGGCACAGACTTGGATTACTGTGCTGTTGAATGGTTTGCCTTGGAAACAAACCAAGATCATTAAACTGGAGAAATTAAGGAAAACCATTAGGCCATTCAGGTATGTCCTAATCAGGGACCATACCATTCAGGTATGTCCCTTATGATTATACTGTGGAGGCGATGAATAGATTCGAGTGATTAGATCTGGTAGACAGAGTGCCTGAAAACTATGGATGGAAGTTCATGACATTGTATAGGAGGCAGTGACCAAAACTATCCCCAAGAAAAAGCAATTCAAGAAGGCAAAGTGGTTGTCTGAGGAGGGTCTACAAATAGCTGAGGAAAGAAGATAAACTAAAGGCAAAGGAGAAAGGAAGAGATACACTCACCTGAATGCAGAGTTCCAGAGAATAGCAAGGAGAGATAAGAAGCCTTTATTCAATGAACAAGGCAAAGAAATAGAAGAAAACAATAGAATAAGAAAGATTAGCAAGAAAATTGGAGATATCAAGGGAACACCTCATGCAAGGATGGGCACAATAAAGGACCGAAACAGCAAGGACCTAACAGAAGCAGAAAAGATTAAGAACAGATGGCAATAATACACAGAAGAGCTGTACAGAAAAGTTCTTAATGACCTGAATAGCCACGATGGTGTGGTCACTCACCTAGAACCAAACATCCTGGAGTGTGAAGTCAAGTAAGCCATTTCTGCAAACAAAGCCAGTGGAGGCAACAGAATTCCACCTGCTATTTAAAACCTAAAAGATGATGTGGTTAGAATACTGCACTCTGTATGTCAGCAAATTTGGAAAACTCAGCAGTGGTCACAAAACTGGAAAAGGTTAGTTTTCATTCCAATCCCGAAGAAGGGCAATGCTACAAAATATTCAAACTACCATACAATTGCACACATTTCCCATGCTAGCAAGGTTATGCTCAAAATCCTTCAAGCTTGGCTTCAGCAGTACGTGAACTAAAGACTTCCAGATGTACAAGTTAGATTTATAAAAGGCAGGGGAGCCAGAGCTCAAATTGCCAACATTCTTTGGATCATGGAGAAAGGAAGAGAATTCTGAAAAAGCATCTATTTTTACATGCCAAGCATTTGTGAAACATGATAAACTGTAGAAAATTCTTAAAAGAGATTGGAATACCAGGCCACCTTATCTGTCTCCTGAGAAACTTGTATACAGATCAAGAAACAACAATTAGAACCAAACATGGAGCAATGAACTGGTTGAAAATTGGGAAAGGAGTATGACAAGGCTGTAGACTGTTACTCTGTTTAACTTATATGCAGATACCATCATATGAAATGCTGGGCTGTATGAATTAAGCTGGAATCAAGACTGCTGGGAGAAATATCAACAACTTCAGATATGAACATGATACCACTCTAATGGTAGAAAGTGAAGAACTAAAGAGCCTCTTGATGAGGGTGAAGAGAGTGAAAAAGCTGGCTTGAAACTTCATATGAAAACAATTAAGATCATGGCATATGGTCCCATCACTTAATGGCAAATAGAAGGGGAAAAAAGTGGAAGCAGTGACAGATTTTATTTTCCTGGGCTCCAAAATCACTGCAGACGGTGACTGCAGCCATGAAATTAAAACAAGCTTGTTTCTTAGAAGGAGAGCTATGACAAACATAGAGAGCATATTAAAAGGCAGAGACATAACTGTGCTGACAAAGTCCATCTAGTCAAAGCTACAGTTTTTCCAGTAGTCATATATGGATGTGAGAGTTGGGCTATAAAGAAAGCTGAGCACCTAAGAATTGATGCTTTTGAACTGTGGTGTTGGAGAAGACTCTTGAGAGTCCCTTGGACTGCAAGGAGATCAAACCAGTCAATTCTAAAAGAAATCAACCCTGAACATTCACTGGAAGGACTGATGCTGAAGTTCAAGTTCCATTATTCTGGCCACCTTATGGGAAGAGCCAACTCACTGGAAAAGATCCTGATGCTGGGAAAGATTGAAGCCAAAAGGAGAAGGGGGCAGCAGTGAATGAGATGATTAGATAGCATCAGTGACTAAATAGACATGAATTTGAGTAAACTCTGGGAGACAGTAGAAGACAGAAGAACCTGGCTTGGTGCAGTCCATGGGGTTGCTAAGGGTCAGACACAAATTAGCAATTGATCAACAATGTATTCTTTATTCTTTTCTAATATTATTGTAAATGGAATTATTTTCTTAACTTCATTTTCAGCTTATTTATTACAAACTGAAATACAATTGATTTTCATATATATTCATCTTGTATACTGCAACCTACTGAAGCTGTTTGCTAGTTTTAATAGTTTTCCATGAATTCCTCAGGATTTTACATATAAAGATCATATCACCCATCAATAGAGATGATTTTACTTTTTCCTTTCCAGTCTGGATGCCTCTTATATGATTTCCTTGCCGAATTACCCTGGCTAGAACCGCCAGTACAATACTGAAAAGAAGTAATAAGAGCAATCCTCTTTGCCTTGTTCTTGATCTTGGGGGAAAGCATTCAGCCCTCCACAGCCAAGTATGATGTTAGCTGTTAGTTTCTAATATTTTCTTGGTCACTAAACATTTCAGTCACATTTTTGAGATGTTTATATCAAATCTTCATGTTTACAAATATGACTAAACATTGTTCACTTCTTTTAGAATCTTTACAAACACTGTTAACATCCCATATTCTACCATGCATGCATGCGTGCTCAGTCACTTCAGTCGTGTCGGACTCTTTGCAACACTATGGACTGCAGCCTACCAGGCTCCTCTGTCCATGGGATTTTCCCGGCAAGAACACTGGGGTGAGTTGCTGTGCTCTCCTCCAGGAGGTCTTCCAGACCCAGGGATTGAACTGCATCTCTTGCATTGCAGATGGATTCTTTACCGCTGAGCCACCAAGTAAGCCCATATTCTACCATACTCAGACAGTTATAACAGTGGCAGTTTATACTGAGTTGTGGGAACAAGAATACTTGAGTGAGTCTCATAATGATCTTGGGTGGCCTTGGCCTGCAAAGGCTTGAGTGGGGCTTGGGTTCCCAGCCAAAGACTGAAGCCGGGCTGCGGTAGTAAAAGCACCGGATCCTAGCCACTAGATTAGTGGTTAATGACAAGGGCCCTGGCCCCCTGGCTTTGGAGAAAAGAATTTCCACAAATATACAAAGTAGTGAAGCAAGCAAAGTACTTATAGAGAGGAAGAAGAGTACAGTATGTGTGGACAGACACACAGGCGAATTCAGAGAGAGAGAGAGAGTCACTGAATCACACCCTCATGGCAGTCTGAATTACTTTTATGGACCATTTCTTCCTGGTTTCCTTTGGCCAATCATTTTTATTTTCCTGGGTCACAGTCCATATTTGGTATATCTCAAGAACCTTCCATGTGTGTGCACGCATCTCTGAGCCAAGATGGATTCTACCACACAGGCATATGGATAGACCGTCCCTTGACATTGCTCCCTTTTTGATCTGCAAGGAGCCTTTCTGTGCACATGTGGTCGAGGAGGTATCCTGAATTGGGGAATGAAAAATATGTGGTCTGGGAAGGGCCCAGACTTCTCTCTTAATTGTCCTGCTATTCTCCTCTTGGTGTTTCAGTCCATAGGGAATGAATCTCCATTTGCTTTACCCTGGGTCAGGGGGCCCATCTACCTCCTGCCTCAATAACAGGGTCCTGGATGTCTCCTTAACCTTTGGACCTTTGGGAGCCTCACTCTTCTGAAAATTGAAGAAAGCAGCCCTGGCTCTTACTACCTCTCTTTGAGAACCATGTAAGGAAATATTAATATGAGAAGTACTTTTAGAAAATGCAACACTTTGTGCAAAGAGATAGTTGTTTATTCCTTCTAAAATATATAAAGATTTTCCCCATGTACATCTACCCAATATTTTTGAAGACATCAACTCCTTTTCTCCCTTATTTGTATAACTAAAGATTCTGTTAGAGCAGACAGGTAGCTAGATACGAGCAGAGAAAGGGAGACAGGAGCCAGGTGGCAGAAAATTATGTACCTTGTAATCAGCAGGGTTCCATGTGCAGACAAAGAAAAGTAGGAATCTCCAGACTGACAGGAAACCACACATTTGGGTGATAAGTGACCTGGAGGCAGCCAAAGAAAGGTGGGGGAAGGTGGAGTCCCTGCATCAAATGTAACTTGTTGCTCCTTACGCCACCATTACAATAAAATTAGCCTTGCAGATAAGAAATACCCATCAGGCAGGGACACCAGAACACTTCCTATCAAAGATAAGCACAAAAATCCCTCCTCCCCACATAAAGGTGGACCTGGGATGAAAATCAGGGAATACTGAAGAAGGAATTCTTAGGGCCTGGACTCCGTCTTAGGCCTGTTCATGCTGATCATGCCCGGCCACCTCTCCAATGGACTCTGAACTCTGTGTTCCATAGACTCTGTGGTCTATGGAAACCACAACAGAAGGATAAGACCCCCTTTGGACAGGGGAACCTTGAAGATCGTATCCAGGTTACTCATCGCCTAAGAGAACATATACATTAATCACCCCTTCCTCCAGACAGGCCATAAATTTTTCTGTACCTATCAGAGTGTAATCTCGGGCTTATTGATTATTGGCTAATTGTTTAACTGTCTGAGCACATGGCACATGAATGATGGGGTTATTGGGATTGTATTTACCCTTCCTTTGTTTATGTAAGTCTCAAGGAATTTGAGGTGGTGGGTTCGGACATGTACACATGGGGTATAAAAGATGTTCACAAATGATGGTCGGGGTCCTTGGCTAAGAGGAGACTCTGCCTTGGGCCCACTGGTGTAATAAACTGCACTCCACTATCTGCATTGTCCTTCTGAGTGAATTTGTTTCCCAGAATGCGTGGCTACAACAATATGACCTCTAAACTTCCCCTTCCCCAGTGAATATTCTGCCCCTTCATTTGTATTCCCCTCATAACTGGCTTGCCAAGGAAACCCAGGGCAGCTATTCACCTGTCTGCCCACTTTCCCTCTTAGAGTATATTCTTGGTTAAATAAATCCTCACTTTACTTTCCTGACTCCTTTGCCTCATCTCTGAATTCTTTCTGAGATGAGGCAAGAACCTCAAATATACTGGTAACAATTCTGTATCATGATTAATGTAGAAAGTTCTTTTTCATTTTCAAACTACATAAAAGAAATGCTTTTAAAAACTTCATTTCTTTGTTAGTTTACTTATTAATTTATTTATTTAGGTATAGATGATTTACAATACAGTAAGTCCCCTACATAAGAACAAGCTCTGTTCCGAGAGCACGATCCTAAATCTGATTTGTTCATGAGTCCAAGGAAGTTAGCCTAACTAACTTAGCCTAGCCCAACTAACATAATCTGCTGTATATGCTATAGAACTGTACTGTAATAAGTTTATAATAATTTTCACACAAATAATATGTACATAATAAACAAATACAAAACTAAAGAAAACATTTTTAATCTTAAAGCATTACTTTGAAAAGAACAGTAGTACAGTACAACAGTTGGCCTTTAGAGGTGGGCATGCATGTTTGCATCTTTGAAAACTTGCAACTTGAAGGTCATATGTAAGGGATTTATTTAACTGTATTATATTAATTTCAGGTGTACAACCTAGTGATTTAAAGTTTTTATAGATATTTCACTTTAAAGTTTTATAAAATGTTGGCTATATTCCCTGTGCTATATATCATTGTAGCTTATTTTATACATAGTAGATTATACTGCTTAATCTCCTATTCCTATGTTGTTCCTCTCCCTCCCCTCTCCCCACTGGTAACCACTATTTGGTTTTCTATATCTGAGTCTGTGTTTTGTTACAGTCATTTGTTTGTTTTATCTTTTTATATTCCACATATAAGTAATAGTATACAGTATTTGTCTTTCTCTAAATTAATTTACTTATACTGCAGAAGTAGAATTCAGATTCAACGTCAAAATGTTGTTCTATATATCTTAAAAGATGAAGCTTTTATCTAAACTGGGGAAATACATTTTTAAAATGACTCACCAATTATTTTTTCCTGAAATATTTTTAGACTTATGTTATTGCTAGAAACATGTCAATTAAAATCTTTGCTCCTCAGTTTCATCATCTGAAAATGGAGGGGATTAAAGAACATAACTATAAAACCCCTTCCAATGAAAAAATTCACAACTTTCAGATTTCATGAAGAATCCTACATAAGGTTTTTAAGATGATGTGAAATTTTTCTAAGGACTAATTCAATTAGCTTTCTGCTTTATATTTATTGATATATATATATTCCATATATATATATGGAAGTGAAAGTGAGTTTAGTTGCTTGGTCATGTCTGACTCTTTGCGAGGCCATGGACTGTAGCCCACCAGGCTCCTCCATCCATGGGATTTTCCAGGCAAGAGTCCTGGAGTGGGTTGCCATTTCCTTCTCCAGAGGATCTTCCCGACCCAGGGATTGAACCCGGTCCCCCACACTGAAGGCAGACGCTTTACCTCCTGAGCCACCAGGGAAGTCCTACATATATACATATATATATATCTTTCTTTAACTGCTTGGGGTCACAGTTGCAGCACGCAGGATCTTCACTGCCTCATGTGCAATCTCTTGTTGCAGTGCTCAGACTCTCTAGTTGTAGGGCATGGGCTAAGTAGTTGCGGCACACAGGTTTAGCTGCTCCAGGGCATGTGGAAATCTTAGTTCCTTGACAAGGGACTGAACCCATAACCCCTGCATCGCAAGGTGTATTCTTCACCACTGAATCACCAAGGAAGTCCCTATATTATTGCCTTTTTATTTCAAGTATTTTTTTATTCTTTATTAAACAGTGTTTCTCAAAAATCAGGACAATTTTTTCCTTTTATGTTAAACAGATTACCTGCTTTCCAACAATAATTATTTCTATCATAAGAAAAACTTTTCACTTAGTGGAATTATTTAAACAGTGCTACATTAATTGAAAATATTGTTCTCAGGATTAACTCCTAAATGCCTTTGATATGTACTTACTTGCATTTACCATAATGCATACTACTATCTTACAGCACTATGATTTACAGAGCAATTATCAAAATGTGGATTTAAATTGAACATTTGTATAAATTAAAAAATGGCATCACTTTCTCTGAGAGGCCTTCCCTGATTCATCAGTCTAGATCGGATCTCTGTAACACATGTTTCAGTTCAGTTCAGTCGCTCAGTTGTGTCCAACTCTTTGCGACCACAGGGGCTGCAGCACGCCAGGCTTCCCTGTCCATCACCAACTCCTGGAGTCTACTCAAACCCATGTCCATTGAGCTGCTGATGCCATCCAACCATCTCATCCTCTGTTGTCCGCTTCTCCTCCCGCCTTCAGTCTTTCCCAACATCATGGTCTTTTTCAATGAGTCAGTTCTTCACATCAGGTGGCCAAAGTATTGGACTTTCAGCTTCAGCATCAGTCCTTCCAAAGAATATTCAGGATTGATTTACTTTAGGATGGACTGGTTGGATCTCCTTGCAGTCCAAGGGACTCTCAAGAGTCTTCTCCAACACCCTAGTTCAAAAGCATCAATTCTTCTGCACTCAGCTTTCTTTATAGTCCAACTATCATATCCATACATGACCACTGGAAAAACCATAGCTTTGACTAGATGGACCTTTGTTGGCAAAGTAATGTCTGTGCTTTTTAATATGCTGTCTAGGTTGGTCATCACTTTTTTCGAAGGAGCAAGCGTCTTTTAATTTCATGACTGCAGTTACCATCTGCAGTGATTTTGGAGCCCAAAAAATAAAGTCTGCATATCTGAGGTTATTGATATTTCTCCTGGCAATCTTGATTCAAACTTGTGCTTCATTCAGCCTGGCATTTCACATGATGTACTCTGCATACAAGTTAAAAAAGCAGGGTGACAACATACAGCCTTGACATACTCCTTTCCCAATTTGGAACCAGTCTGTTGTTCCATGTCCAGTTCTAACTGTTGCTTCTTGACCTGCATACAGATTTTTCAGGAGGCAGGAGAGGTGGTCTGGTATTCCCATCTCTTGAAGAATTTTCCACAGTTTGTTGTGATCTACACAGTCAAAGGCTTTTGCGTAGTCAATAAAGCCAGAGTAGATGTTTTTCTGGAACTCTTTTGCTTTTTCGATGATCCAGCGGATGTTGACAAGTTGATCTCTGGTTCCTCTGCCTTTTCTAAAACCAGCTTGAACATCTGGAAGTTCACAGTTCATGAATTGCTAAAGCCTGGCTTGGAGACTTCTGAGCATTACTTTACTAGCGTATGACATGAGTGCAATTGTTCAGTAGTTTGCACATTCTTTGGCATTGCCTTTCTTTGGGATTGGAATGAAAACTGACATTTTCCAGTCCTGTGGCCACTGCTGAGTTCCCCAAATTTGCTGGCATATTGAGTGCAGCATTTTAACAGCATTATCTTTTAGGATTTGAAATAGCTCAGCTGGAATTCCCTCACCTCCACTAGCTTTGTTTGTAGTGATGCTTCCTAAGGCCCACTTGACTTCACATTCCAGAATGTCTGGCTCCAGGTGAGTGATCATACCATTGTGATTATCTGGGTCATGAAGATTTTTTTTGTATAGCTCTTCCATGTATTCTTGCCACCTCTTCTTAATATCTTCTGCTTCTGTTAGGTTCATACCATTTCTGTCCTTTATTGTGCCATCCTTGCATGAAATATTCCCTTGGTATCTCTAATTTTCTTGAAGAGATCTCTCCTCTTTCTCATTCTATTGTTTTCCTCTATCTTTACACTGATCACTAAGGAAGGCTTTTTTATCTCTCCTTGCTAATCTTTGGAACTCTGCATTCAAGTGGGTATATCTTTCCTTTTCTCCTTTGCCTTTAGTTTCTCTTCTTTTCAAAGCTATTTGTAAGGCCTCCTCAGACAACCATTTTGTCTTTTTGCATTTCTTTTCCTTGGGGATGGTTTTGATCCCTGCCTCCTATACAATTTCATGAACCTCCATCCATAGTTCTTCAGGCACTCTGTCTATCAGATCTAATCCCTTGAATCTATTTGTCACTTCCACTGTATAATCATAAGGGATTTGATTTAGGTCATACCTGAATGGTCTAGTGGTTTTCCCTACTCTCTTCAATTTGAGTTTGAATCTAGAAATAAGGAGTTCATGATCAGAGCCACAGTCAGCTGCCAGTCTTGTTTTTGCTGACTGTATAGAGCTTCTCCATCTTTGGCTGTAAAGAATACAATCAGTCTGATTTCAGTATTGACCATCTGATGATGTCCATGTGTAGAGTCTTCTCTTGTGTTATTGGAAGATGGTGTTTGCTATGACCAGTGTATTCTTGTGGCAAAACTCTATCAGCCTTTGCTCTCCTTCATTCTGTAATCCAAGGCCAAATTTTCCTGTTACTCCAAGTATTTCTTGACTTTCTACTTTTTCATTCCAGTCCCCTATAATGAAAAGGACATCTTTTGGGGGTGTTAGTTCTAGAAGGTCTTGTAGGTCATCATAGGACCGTTCAGCTTCTTCAGCATTACTGGTTGCAGCATAGACTTGGATTACTGTGATATTGAATGGTTTGCCTTGGAAACAAACAGAGATCATTCTGTTGTTTTTGAGATTGCATCCAAGTACTGCATTTCAGACTCTTGTTGATTATGAGGGCTACTCCACTTCTTCTAAGGGATTCTTGCCCACAGTAGTAGATATAATGGTCACCTGAGTTAAATTCACCCATTCCAGTCCATTTTAGTTCACTGAATCCTAAAATGTTGACATTCACTCTTGCCTTTTCCTGTATAACCACTTCCAATTTGCCTTGATTCATGAACACAGCTGCATACTTTTCCTTCACAGTATTAAGCATCTAATGTCACATTTCTCTGGGTAGTAATTATTAATATTTGTCTACCCACCAGAGGACCACTGCTTCCCCAGTGTTTGGTGTGAATGAATCAGTGAAATAAGGCACCATTGCTATAGTATATTTGTACTGCTTTCCACGTATATCTTTTTTCATCAATAATAAAAATCTATAAGCTCCTCAATGAGAGAGATAGATCTTTTTTCTCTCTAGGACCAACATAGTGCCTGGTGTTTAAGGATTAACTGAAGATAACAGAAAGAAGGGAGAAGTGAGACATGGCTTTAGCTGAAAAGTTTGTCATTGCCCACGACCACTGGAACAAGGCTACTTAGAGTGGGCAGGGTCAGCCAGGGAGTCCTGAACCACTGCCACAAAAGGGGTCACCTGGTTTCCAGATTCAGCAACAATTTGCACTTCCATTCTGTATTCCTTCCTTATGTCTGTCTTGACTTCTAGGATCAGGCCCACCTTCCCCCAGCCTGGTTCCTCTCACCTCTCGACTTTTGGCCTTGCAGTGTCACTAATCAGCCACCGTTCCGAGGGTGGTTTCCCAAGCCTCCTGGGCTCTAACCCTCTGCTGCCCTCACTAGGCAGTCATCATCGTAGTTACCACCAGAGAAAGCTACCTGCTGGAACCTGGCCATTCTGATTTGGTTCAAGATAGAAATGCTTCCAACTTGTTTGCAAGTATAAAAATGATGCATTAATGCTAAATTGCTTCAGTCATGTCCAACTCTGTGCAACCCTATGGATTGTAGCCTGTCAAGTGCCTCTGTCTATGGGATTCTCCAGACAGGAATACTGGAATGGATTGCCGTGCCCGCCTCCAGGAGATCTTCCCAACCCAGGGATCAAACCTGCATCTCTTACATCTCCTGCATTGTCAGGCAGGTTCTTTACCACTGACACCACCTGGGAAGTCCATAAAAATTATATTTAATTCTAATTTTACATGTTAAAGTCAGTTTAAGCAGAATAATAAGGATCAGAAAGAGGTCCATTATAACACTGAGCCCACTAAATAGTCTAGATTTATTAGGCAACCTCTGAAGATATTACTTCCTCCTGAGACTATTCTTCCAAGCCAGGCAATAGCATGTTGGCAATAGTCAATTAAGGTGGATTTGCATGTCATCCTAACTATAAAAATTAAAATGCACACTTTAATTGTAAACATGCTTTGTCTAGGGGAAAAAGTTATTCATAAAATAACAGAATCCATATTATTTGAAACAAAACATACATGTCATAAATCAAGGAATCACAAAAAAATTAATAGCAGTTAATCTAGGGAGAAATGATTATGATTGGGGAAGGCAAACTAGGAAAAGGCTGCCACTTTTTATTTGGTGCCCTCCTGATCATTTTGAAAATCTAAAGATATACATCTATAACTTTTATTTTTCTTAAGTATCAGCAAGAGCTATCTCTATCTAGGTAGGTAGATTATGGAGCACATTTTCAGTATCTTCATTATATCTTTATATTAAGAAACTGTGAAAATTTCTTTTAAAAAATAAAGAAGGCAGAATTTTTTTTAAAATTAAGATTACATTTAAAGGAACAATGAAGTAATAAAATTACCTAGGTACCGATCAGATACTACCTGATCAATTTAAAATGTGTTTATTCATTGTCTAATGATCAAACACTGGAGACCTAGCTCATACGTCTCCCATCAAAATCCTTCAAAGCAGTCCCAGGCCTCAGTCAGCACAGAGGTCTCACTGAGAGGGACCCGGTTTCTCTTGCCTCAGGGAAGTAGTGTCCAGAGTAAGCACTGGGCCAGGAGCTTGTTATGTGCTCTTTATACGAACGTGACTCAGTGCTGGTTCTTGCCTCCAAGTTACTGATAGTCTAGAGGAGGAGAAAGATATATGTAAAACAAATAACTAAAACATTCTATGACACAATTCTATATCACTCTATACAATTAAAATATTCTAGGTACAACATGCCAAGGGAACACAGAAGAAGGGAGAGAGAACAGAAGATATTTTATTGAAAAGGTGTTCAACATCTTATGATAAGGCTGGAAATCAAACTACTTAACCAGGAAACAGTTTCAAAATGTGCTAATATAAGAGCAAGAAACTCAAAACCTTCTCCACCCTAGCCCCAAGCTCTGTTGCCAGCTTCATCTCCTATCCCATTTATATATGTTTCTGCTATAATATAAAACCAAGGGTCAGGGCTTCCCTGGTGGCTCAGTGGTAAAGAATCTGCCTGCCAGTGTAGCAGACACAGGTTCAATTCCTGATCTGGGAAGATCCCACATTCCTCGGAGCAACTAAGTCGGTGCCACAACTACTGAGCCTGTGCTCTAGAGTCCAGAAACTGCAACTACTGAACCCATATGCACAACTACTGAAGCCCATAGAGCCCTAGAGGCCATGCTCTGCAACAAGAGAAGCCCCTGCAGTGAGAAGCCATGTATCATAGCTAGCAAGTAGTCACTGCTCGCTGCAGCTATAGAAAAGCCCACACAGCAACGAAGACCCAGCACAGCCAAAAATAAATACATAAAATAAATATATATATTTTTAAAGTGTCACCCAGCATGCCACGCATTTTCAGGGGATTCTTCAGCTGGTGCTGTTTTCCTATAGGTTGAATGTCCTTATTTTCCCAGTCTGTCAAAAACTTAATGATCCTTTAATTAATTTTGTCTAAATGCCACCCTACCTGATGCTGCTAATTAGAATTTCTCCCTTCTTCCTCTAATATTTATTATATTTGCTACAAGCCAGGCATTATTCTAAATCCTTTACAAGTATTGATGTATTTAATTCTCAAAATGATTTTAGAGAAGTATCAATGTTGATTTCTTTCACTGATGAAGTAAGTGACACAGCAAGGTTAAGTAACTTGCTCAAGGTTATACAACAGTAAGGGCTAGTCTGTTGAGAACCAACTGCCTTACAGAGGGGTTCATTAACACCCATAACAACTCAGTGAAAGAGTTACTCTACCAATATTGTATCATAACCTATATGGGAAAAGAATCTGAAAAAGAACAGATATATGCATATGCATAACTAAATCACTTTGCTCTATACCTGAAATTAACACAACATTGTAAATCAACTATACTCCAATATAAAATTTTTAAAAATTTAAATTTGTAAAAAAGAGCTACTGCTTTATCCTATTAGAGGAGAGGGAATGGGTTAAAAAGGTTAATAACAAGCAATAAGTATGTGGAGCCAGGATAGAAACCCAGTCAGTTTAACAATCTCAACTCCATACAACACTCTCTTTACTCCACTTCCTAATTAGATTGGAAGGAATCTTGAAACAATGACCCCCTCATTGTATGAATGTAGAAACGGAGACCTGGAGACTTACTCAGGTCTCACTCACAGACCACATTCTTGCCATCATACTGTTCTGCCTCCTCAAAAACCTAGGAGGGAGCCGATAATCAGTCACTCTTAACTGCTGACCTCCACTGTGACCTACACGTCCTGAGGGACTGTGCTTTGAGTTCTTCTTGGGAAGATGAAGCCACAAAAAGAAAGTGGCAGACTCCATGGGGGATGGCAAGAATCTAAGACCTGCTATTTATACGTGTTTAAAGGAGTACACTTGCATGTACCAAGTTAATCTGTGGGCTTCCAGGATACTTAATTTTAATGTACAAATAAAATAGCATACAGATGTATAATAGAAATGAGTAAATATGGCTATTGCTAAGCAAATATAAAACTGAGAATACACCCAGCACAATGAAGGAGATAAGTTATCATCTGCACATGCCTGTTTCATGTGAGTTAAACTGCAAATCTTACTGACTCTGTCATCCTGTAACAATTTTAATTTCATTTTTTTACCTCTCCTTTCTCTAACATAATGCCTAATTTTACAAATGGACATTCTTTAATGATTAAAAAAAAAAGTATACTTCATTTAACATTATTTTATGAAGATGAACACCTAAAAGGAATATCAGCATTAAACTCTCAAAAGTTCTTTAAGTCTCTTTTCATCAGATTTGCATGGATTTACTATACCTTATTCTGCATAGGAGTGATATTTTACTATTTGTCGGGAGTGCTGTTTGACACCTTAATATGAACTAATTTTAAAATGCTGTTGCTGCTGCTGCTGCTGCTGTTAAGTCGCTTCAGTTCAGTTCAGTTCAGTCGCTCAGTCGTGTCCAACTATTTGCGACCCCACGAATCGCAGCACTCCAGGCCTCCCTGTCCATCACCAACTCCCAGGGTCTACTCAAACTCATGTCCATCGAGTCGGTGATGCCATCCAGCCATCTCATCCTCTGTCATCCCCTTCTCCTCCTGCTCCCAATCCCTCCCAGCATCAGGGTCTTTTCCAATGAGTCAACTCTTCGCATGAGGTGGCCAAAGGATTGGAGTTTCAGCTTCAGCGTCAGTCCTTCCAATGAACACCCAGGACTGATCTCCTTTAGGATGGACTGGTTGGATCTCCTTGCAGTCCAAGGGACTCTCAAGAGTCTTCTTCAACACCACAGTTCAAAAGCATCCATTTTTCGGGGCTCAACTTTCTTCACAGTCCAACTCTCACATCCATACATGACCACTGGAAAAACCATAGCCCTGACTAGACGGACTTTGTTGGCAAAGTAATGTCTCTGCTTTTTAATATGCTATCTCCAGTGTTCCTGCCTGGAGAATCCCAGGGATGGCGGAGCCTGGTGGGCTGCCATCTATGGGGTCGCACAGAGTCGGACATGACTGAAGTGACTTAGCAGCAGCAGCAGCAGGTTGGTCATAACTTTCCTTCCAAGGAGTAAGCGTCTTTTAATTTCATGGCTGCAGTCACCATCTGTAGTGATTTTGGAACCCCAAATAATAAAGTCTGACACTGCTTCCACTGTTTCCCCATCTATTTCCCATGAAGTGATGGGACCAGATGCCATGATCTTAGTTTTCTGAATGTTGAGCTTTAAGCCAACTTTTTCACTCTCCTCTTTTACTTTCACCAAGAGGCTTTCTAGTTCCTCTTCACTTTCTGCCATAAGGGTGGTATCATCTGCATATCTGAGGTTATTGATATTTCTCCTGGCAATCTTGATTCCAGCCTGTGCTTCTTCCAGCCCAGCATTTCTCATGATGCACTCTGCATATAAGTTAAATAAGCAGGGTGACAATATACAGCCTTGACGTACTCCTTTTCCTATTTGGAACCAGTCTGTTGGTCCATGTCCAGTTCTAACTGTTGCTTCCTGACCTGCATATAGGTTTCTCAAGAGGTAGGTCAGGTGGTCTGGTATTCCCATCTCTTTCAGAATTTTCCACAGTTTATTGTGATCCACATAGTCAAAGGCTTTGGCATAGTCAATAAAGCAGTCATGTCCAAGTCTGTGCAACCCCATAGACGGCAGCCCACCAGGCTCCCCCATCCCTGGGATTCTCCAGGCAAGAACACTGGAGTGGGTTGCCATTTCCTTCTCCAATGCATGAAAGTGAAAAGTGAAAGTGAAGTCACTCAGTCATGTCCAACTCTTAGCTACCCCATGGACTGCAGCCCACCAGGCTCCTCCATCCATGGGATTTTCCAGGCACGTGTACAGGAGTGGGGTACCATTGCCTTATCCAATTTTAAAATGAACATATGATAAAGTGAGAATGGTTGAATCTTAGCTCCTTGAATACTATCTAATAACATATTCTAGTTACACAAATAGTATGAATGTGTGGTTAGGAGAATAATGTAAAATTTTTATAGTATCTTAATTTTTCAAAGCACTTCACAGTTTATGAAATACTTTCATAAATGTTATTCCAATTTGGTCATTACAACCACCCTATAAAGTAGAGAGAGTAGGATTCATATTCCAATATTACATTATGTGCATGTATGTGTGTGTGTGTTTGTATACACAACAAATTGGGCAGCAAAGCCATCTGAAACCATTTTAAGCCAAGTTTGTTTCCAGGCTCTTTTTACCTTGAGGATTTTTAGAAATAATCTAATCTAGTTCCCACATGTCATAGATGAAGAAACAATACCTAAGAGGTATGATGACTAATCCAGGGCTACTGACCAGTGAATGGGAAAGTTCCAGAAAGCAAAGCCTCCTGACTTGAACATTTTTTCACTAAACTGAATTAACTTGATCTGAGGACATCCTATTATGAGAGAAAGTAGACAGGGCTACTGATTGGGTCAAACATTGCCTCAGGGTTCTTCCCTAAGGACAAGTCTCTGGGTATGACCATATTTCTAACATAGAGTTCTACAAAGTCTTTTTGGGTTTCTCCTAATGATGCAAAAGATACAACTATATTAGGAAAGAAATATTACTTCAACCAGCATCCCCCACCCCCTGCCACCACCCTCATAAAGTTCTAGATGCTAGCAACACCTCTACAGCCCCATCTTAATGCAGAGGGAACCACCTCTTAAAGAAGTTTGGCAAGAAGAAAAGGTATGGCAAGGCTGAAAGGAGGCTTAAAAAAAGGGCAACTGTCTTGGTTGTGCAGATAGAGATCTCATGTCTCCACACAAACTTAAACACCCACGATGAGCCTGCTCTTCATCAAATGTGCCAGGGCTCACCACCCCCACCACACTCCTCTGCTCCCCAGTTAAATTTACACTCCTGTCCAGCACTGTGGGAATGAGACCGCAGCTTGTCCTGTCTGACCAGATGGGTTGAGAGTCTCTGTCAACACCAAAACTATTTTGTACCACTGACTAAAATACTTTTAACATTATTCTTAGCAATTTTTTTATTATACAAGTAAAACTCTGAAAACTTAATCAACTGTTTCTCCAAAGTTATTGGTCTTTTGAAAAACAGTCTTAAACACTATTTTGTGTACCAGTCGAGAGAATGTGTCTCAGAATTTGATAACCCTGGAGTTAAATCCCAAACTTTCCATTTATCTGCTATGGGATCTTAGACAAGCTACTAGACTTTGCTAAAGTTTATCAAATGTAAAATAACTCTGCCTTTCAAGGTTGTTGTGGAGATTAAAGAAGACTACATATTTAAAGCTATTTTTAGCACAGTGCCTGACACTGGATGAACACCAAATAAATAATAACTAGTATATTTATTTTTCCATAAAAAGAGTCAGGGTTCACAAAGATATAACAATTTTTGGTTTTACAAATTACTGAGGCTAAATATGCCCACCCTACTGGTTAGTTCATTGACATTTATTCACTCTTTCATTGGGCAAATATTTACTGAGAACCTGCCATGGAATAAATGTTATATTTGCTACAATGATGACTAAAACCTCCTCCACTGTCAATGGGTTCAGAGACTAACTGATATTTAGTTAAATCATACACATTGACTTAATTAAATCAATTATATTCTATAAGAAATGAATTCTTCATGTATCACTATGTTTTATAAAGTTCGGCCTCCTCCCCTGCTGAAAGTTGATGATGGCAGAGACTACATCTTACTTGCTTAGTATCACAATACCTACTTAATACACTATCTGGCACTCAGAACCCAATAAATATGTGCTCAAAAACAAACTGACTTGAATGAAATGAAATCATTGTTCCCAGGAAGCACTTGTTTTTATTATTTAAATATTTATTTAATATTTTGGATCCATGTAACTTAAGATGCACCATCTTCTTATGTTATTTCATTTATTCAAACAAATATCTCTTCAGAAAAAATAAGAGTTAATATTATTATATAATATATATTTCTATATAATATTAACTAATAAAGTTAAATGAGTAAAGAAACTGACACTTTTAATTTGATAACATAGAAAGATATGAAACTTCAATTGTAGGGTACTGGAATGTTCCATTGTTGAAATGGTACAAGTGAGTGAATGAGTGAAGTCTCTCAGTCATGTCCAACTCTGCGACCCCATGGAGTGTAGCCTACCAGGCAAAAATACTGGAGTGGGTTGCCATTTCCCTCTCCAGAAGAAACTTCCAGACCCAGGGATTGAACCTGGATCTCCCACATTGTAGGCAGACCCCTTACCATCTGAGCCACCATGGAAGTGGTGTTAATCAGTTGAAATGGTATAGTGACCATCAACCAAATGACATTCTGAACCTGGTATAGAATCTGTGACCTACAGATGACCTAGTTTGATTCTACTAACCTAACTGGCTAAAAAGAGCCCTTTACCCAGAATTACATGAATATCACACTGCAGTCTACTGACTCCATTGTAAAGGATGCCTTCCCCAGACAAGTGGATTATTCAACAAAGGACTATTCCAGACCATAAACTGACCCCTCAATCCTATCTCTTACAGGTCTTGATCTTTAAAGGACTTTTCCTCTTCTTGCTTCAATACCAGAGTTTAATGCAATTTCAGCCAGAAACTCTGTGGCTGATAGACTATAAGATAATCTTTAGTTTTAAAGCTGTGGGTCAATAATACAGCTTCTAGGAAAGGGACTCACCCTCCACTATAAATGTTGCCTGATTCACTATAGCCAGAGTTCATATACACACCACTTTACCATGCAAAGAAATTTTTTAAAATTAGAAATTAAAATCCATTCATAAAAGCATATAATTTCACTAGACACACAGAGCAATTGATTTCAAGTAGATGCTGCCTGATTGCTTCTCACCTTATTTATATGCAGAAATTTCAACTTCAACTTGTATTAATGGCAATCTTGTTAGCACAACTGTGCATCCCACATTAGAGACTGTCTTCTCCACTCACTGTGCATGTAAGGCTAACTTCATTATCCGCAAAGTGGAGCACGGGACAGAGGAAGTGGGCCCACTGATTCTGGAAACATCTCAAACATTCACCACTTTCATCGTAGATGTTTTGATAAACAGACATATACACATCTGATTACCTGAGAAAACAGTTCTGAGAAGAAAATCCACAGCTGAATATTAACTTTTTTATAAGAGAAATGGGAAGAAAGAATGAAGATCTGTTTGAAGCAAATCCCACAAAATGAAGGCATACCCTTCGGGAGATTTGGCATTCTCTTCTGAAAAACTGATTCCTTGTTCTCTGCGATTTTCTATCTTTATCCCAGACTGAGGGCTTAAACTGAACCTGAACACTAGAGGCCCAGGCTGGTAATGGCTTTGTAGGAATTCACTACACTACTGGTGATACCTGAAGTAGAGAAATGAATTTAAAGACCTCTGTGTTTACTCTATATTGAATCCAAATAAGTGTAGTTATTTGTTGCACTGAATGCCTCTTTAAAAAAGTGTGTCTCAAGGGACTAGAAGATATGAACCAGACTGTGGGTAAGCATCTATAAAGCAAAGAAATGTAGTACCTTAAGCAAAGAACAAATCAAATGCTTAATCCATCTTATAGCTTTTCCTGGAAAGGTTCCCAGGATGCTTTATTTGAAGTCTATGTGAAGGTGTGAAGTTTAGCAAGGTTTAGCAAAAACAATAAACCCCCCTTGTTATTTTATTGAAGATTTTGAACTGCTAGGTACTCTGGTATGGAAATAAAAATCAAAACATGCACTGAAGTTCAATATAAAATAATGCTAAAAGGATGTCTTAAGTAGGTGGCAACTATACTCTATTACAAATAATTATTAATTTCTTCAAAGTGCACTAAACATTTTAGTTCATCTGACTTGCTTCTGGAGCTTGGGATGAGTCTTTTATTGATTTCAATTATATTAGTTAATTTCAATAAGCATTAATTAAATACTGGACATTTCTTTGCTAGATGCTTCAAGACACAGGACTGTGAAGTCCTTCAGAGCAAGAACAGGGTCTTATTTATATAATTGAAGAATAAATATAGAATAGAAACTAAATTACCATCCATGGTATATATAGTGGGAAAATGTAGAAAACAAATGGCTATGCTGTTCACAGCAGAGAAAAATCACCACTATTTGTGAAGACCAAAATAAGCATCATTAAAGAAGCAGCATTTATACGGGCCGGATGGTGAAGATTTTGACAGGCACAAAGGCACGGTTAAGAACTTGACAAAACAAGCAAAAGAATACAGTGACAAAGAGCATGGGCTCTGCCCGATTCCAATTCAGATTCTACTACCAGACATTTGTGATTTAGGGCAAGTCATTTAAATTCTCTTACTTTGATTTCCTTATTAAAATATGGAGCTAGTAATAATACATACCTCTTAGAATAGTTGTAATAGTTAAATAATTAAAGGGATGGACTGAGAGTCTGGGGTTAGCTGATGCAAACTATTAAATTTTAAATGAATAAACAAGAAGATCCTACAGTATAGCATTGGATACCTACAGTATCCAGTTTCCTGGGATAAACCATAATGGGAAACAATATTTAAAAAGAATGTATACAGGTATACAACTGAGTCACTTTGCTATACCATAGAAATTAATACATTATAAATCAACTATATATCAATTAAATAAACAAACAAACATAAAGTGCTTAGATTATAGTCTAGAACATATTAAGTTCTGTAAAAGAGTTAGCTATTAACATTCTGTGTAGAGCAAAGACATGGTTAAAAGAAAATGTCTACACAATGATGAACAACTGGCTGGAGTGAAGGGCAAAAATAGGAGAGTAGTAAAAGACAAAACTAGAAGGATAACTTATATTGTAGAGAGCATCAGATATCAGAATGTGTTCAGTCATTTCAGTAATGTCTGACACTTTGGACCATAGCCTGCCAGACTCCTCTGTCCACGGAATTTTTCTGGCAAGAATACTGGAGTGGGTTGCCATTTCCTACTCCAGGGGACTGTCCCTGCCCAGGGATTTTCTCCATGTATCCTAAGTCTCCTGAATTGCAGGTGTTTTGTTTTTGCTTTTTGTTTTTGCCTTTAACTGAGGTATCAAGTTAAATTAGAGTTGCACCTTAGGAGAATTAATCTGGTCTTGGTGCAAAGGATGGATTAATGGTGGGATAGACAAGATGGGAGGAAAACCTAATGCAAAAAACAGACCAGAAGGAATAAAAGACTTAGGTAGAATAGTAGCAGTAGAATGGAAAAGACAGGTTCTCTCATCTATTCATGGTGGTTTAGTTACTAAGACGTGTCTGACCCCATAGATGGTAGTCCACCAGGCTCCTCTGTCCATGGAATTCTCCAGGCAAGAATATTGGAGTGGGTAGCTGTTCGCTTCTCCAGGGAAACTTCCCAAACCAGGGATTGAACCCAGGTCTCCCGCATCACAGGCAAATTCTTTACTGTCTGAGCCACCAGGAAAACCCAAGAATACTGGAGTGGGTAGCCTATTCCTTCTCCAGGGCATCTTCCTGACTCAGGAATTGAACAGGGGTCTCCTGTATTACAGGCAAATTCTTTACCAGCTGAGCTACCAGGAGATTTGGATGTCAATAAATAAAACAGGAAAGTCAGGATAAGCAATTATCATGCAATGACAACAGGTAGACTGACTTTGGATATGCTGTGTTTAAGGTATCTAGAGGACATCCTAATGACACTTAAGACTACGTAACTGGAGATGACAATCTGAAATTATCTGTATAGATGTAACAGCTGAAATAAATAAGAACAGCTAAGACTTCCAGGAAATAAGGGGAGAAAAAGAAAAATAACTCCAAGAATGAAACTCAGGAAAGTCCATTGTGTAAGGTTCATAAACAACTACAAAGTAGGCAAGGACCAATGGCATGAGAAGTGGCCAAGACCAGGTGGGAATCACCCAGGCCTGATAAGTCCATCAGTTCTTTACCACCATCTTATTTGCTAGGGAAACAATCCCACCAAACTGAATCTTTAAGAGCTTTAAGAGAAAAATTAATTCTTCCTTAAGTTGTTATAATTTTCATGATGTTTCCCTCACTGTGGAGAAATCATAAAACCCCTGCTGAATTTTGAGACTTAACTTGGGTGTAAGTTCACACCCTGAACCTTTGAAAATTAAATTATAGTTGCATCTCTTGTGTTTTTGCTTAAAGGGCATAGAGATTGCTCTCTCTGCTCTAAGTTTATTAGCTAATAATAATGATGATGATGATACCTAGAGAGATAACTATCTATGCCTTGCATATATCTCTTTTTACAATCACTGTATATTAACTCTTCAAGAAGGAAGTACTTCATACACCTTAATGTTCTGTCTCTTTGAAAAGAGGAAGATCTCATATCCCCAAAATAGAGCATATAAAATAAAGGGAACTTGAAATAGATAAAAATTATCTTCTTCAATGAAATCAAATTGTATGTGTCAACTTCAAACTGGCACTGGTAAACCCCTGCTTTCTATCTCCCTCCTACAAATTCAACTTTTTCTTGACACCAAAGTGATCCCATTGCCGAGGCTTCCTATTAACCCCTCTCCATATTCCACTACTTGTTTTCGTTGCCTTATCATCTCTAGCATCTCTGAAGCACTCAGCCCCCAGCCCCAGAATTTATGCTGAAATAATCATAACTCATGTCTTTTTCTTTTCCCCTCTCTTTTTCACCATCAGAAAAATACTTTTCATTATAAATGGATCCTTTGGGTCATTTTATAAACTGTGAAGTGAAAGTGAAAGTCACATCCAACTCTTTGCAACTTCATGGACTATACAGTCAATGGAATTCTCCAGGCCAGAATATTGGAGCAGGCAGCCTTTCCCTTCTCCAGGGGATCTTCCCAACCCAGGGATCAAACCCAAGTCTCTTGCATTGCAGGTGGATTCTTTACCAGCTGAGTCACAAGGGAAGCCCAAGAATACTGGAGTGGTAGCCTATCCCTTCTCCAGGGGGTCTTCCTGACCCAGGAATCGAACAAGGGCCTCCTGCATTACAGGCAGATTCTTTATCAACTGAGCTATCAGGAAAGCCCACTGAATCCTTACTAAATCCCCATACCCTTTGATCAAGTCATAATTGTGTGATTTTTAAATTTTGTCTACTCTTTTCAATTAGAATTTATCAAGGATCTATCATAGTACACATTTATTGTTTTTACATCTATTTCTTCACTTTGAAGTGAAGTGTTAGCTATTCAGTCATGTCCAGCTCTTTGCAACCCCACGAACTGTAGCCTGTCAGGCTCCTCTGCCCATGGAATTCTCCGGGCAAGAATACTGGAGTGGGTTGCCATTCCCTTCTCCAGAGGATCTTCCCCATCCAGGGATGGAACCCAGGTCTCCTGCCTTGCAGGCAGATTCTTTACCATTTGACCTACAGGCAAATCCTTTTCTTCACTTTGGGGGCTCTGAATTTTGCTTTCAGAGAACTTCTTCATTCCTACTCTTAGTAAAAACATTTGGATTGGGTCCCAAGGCTGGGATACGTGACTTGGGCATAAGAAACCCATAGCATTTCATAACCTGGGATCATAGTCATCGGTACAGGGATGAGCAAATGAACCAATTTAGGCTAGTGAGAATGGATCCAGAAACTTCAACAGAAGCTACAAAGCAGTCTCCCTCTTCTTAAAGGCCGGATGCCATGATGACAGAAGCCTGAAGTTTCTAGGGGTCACATCTGAGACTTTCAGGTAAATCAATCAATATATTCTTTTCAAAAATGAACTCAATTAACCCAGTTTGAGTTGCTTTTCTGTCACTTACAACCATTCCCACTCTGCATCTATGATGCGTCAAGCACTATCTTGGGTGCTAGAGAAATATAAAGAAATAGATATATTCCTGCCCACAAAAAACTCACATCTAGTAGATTAAATAGATGTATGTAAAGATCACAAATCACCAAAAAGCAAGGACTAGAGGATGCCTTGAACTCCAAGTTTTAAAACATTGGTTGAACTACTTTGCTTTCCAGATAAAGCGGTTAGGGTATATATGCAAGAGAGTTTTTCCAATTAGTACCATTTAATCATGAATAAATAAATGAATGAATGAATATCCAAACTGGACAGGAGAATGAATAATCTATAATACAGTCATAAATGGACTATCAGCATAGAATTCATAACTACATGAATAAAACTGAATGAAAAGCAGATCAGAGAAGAATGCATATGGTATGATATTTATAACAAAGTAAAAAAAAAAAACCCAGGAAGCTCTAAAAATAAGTAAGTTATGGATAAATACATATGTATTAAGGTTTTTTAAAGTACAACTCAGTAGAGGGGTTACTGGGGTTAACACTATAGCAGCCAGGGGTTTGCAATGAACAAGGGATCTAAAGGAAGCCTAGTTTAGTCTAACACAGTGGACCCTATTTTTTGACACTTACATTGTTTAAAAATACACATGGAAAAAAAAACCTATATGCTTACAATGCACCTAGAGCTTTTTTATAACAACTTTTTTTTGTTTGTTTTGAATTCTTGAAATATATATTATTCTCATTTAGTACCCTCTTTAGCCAGAATCTCATTACTGCTTCGTTTTTGTAATAACATTTAATTTAGGTATTTTCCATATATTGGCCCTGCTAAAAAATAGGATATAGCATCTTTCATATGATAGGAACCAACAAGGAAACTTTCCTTTAATTCCCTTTTTACACTTTATGGTAAGTAGCAGGGGGGAAAAGGCATTTATAGATCATTTCTAGGCAAAATTGTGAAGCTAACAACCAACCTATTTATACCTATGTGCAGTCTCTTTAATTTTACTAGAAATGGGAATCATGGCCTCTTGAAAAGAAAAAAAAGTCACCATTCTGCATTTAGCTGTATTCATATATTGCATTTCTGTATTTTTTGTTTGTATTGTAAAAAATTCACATAATAAACAATGTTGTGATGTAAAAAAAAAAAAATAACATTGGTAATATTCTACTGCCTAACTGTAATGATGGACTCTTGAATGTCCAGTATACAATTATGATTTATAACTTACACATTTCATGTAGTGAGTATTTTTTAAACTATCTCCAAAGTATGCTGCCTTTCTCATATTTACTTTCCATGTTTATAATTTAAAAACCTATCACTAGACAAGTTGACCCATAAACTACTAGGGTTTCAACAAGTCTTACTATGATTAATTATCTGAATCCCTCTTCTAGATCCATGCAACAAGAGTAGAGAATGACTTTAAGTTTAAATCATTATATTTCTTCTTGGTTCCACATTTCTACAATGTGATTTATATTTTCTGGTACATTCAATTTTGAATACCAAAAAAGGAGATTCAGAAAATGAAATTTACATCTTTAATCCAAATATACACACAAACATCCCCAAAACACTTGTCTATGAGTTGTAAAATTGCTCCAATATAAACAACAGAGGAAGGATCTGATGACAGCCACAGGTGCAGTTCTGTCGAACTCCTGGGTTTGTTGCATTTGAGTTTAATTATTTCTAATGAAAGTTCTCCCTCTGTTTGGCCTTAACTAAGGATGTAGGATCACTTGAGCTGTGCTGGCAGGTCTCAACTTGTAAGCACAAGTGGCCTCTTTAGCCCACAGGCATGCTGCCTTACACCTGGTACAGGCAGACAGAGAGAAACTAGGGTCTGCAAGTATAACTCAGCTGTATCTGTCAACATCAGTCAATGACAAACCGCAGGGACAATTGTCAAAAATGTAGGATCAGGTCCTACTCATGAATTAGCTTTTCATCACATTCAATCATGTTACCAAGTACGTACCACATACAAGGCACTCAACCAGGTGTTGAGTAATTAAAAAGATGAAATCTAGTTCCCTCTTTGAAGACTTATTCCCAATGTATACGGTAGAGCAGTGATTCTCAAACTTTAGCTTGCATCAGAATCACCGAGAGGGTTTGTTAAAACAGTTTCCTGGACTCCACCATTAGAATTTCTGATTCAGTAGATCTGGGAAGGGGCTGAAGAATTTGTATTTCTCATGTGTTCCCAAGTGATGCTGATGCAGCCGGTTCAGGGACCATATTTTCTGAACCACTGTGGTAGACTGTTTCAGAGGTCCAGGATGCCTCTCAAGTTGTTGGCATACTTGATGAGAGAGTCATGGAAAAACTGACTCAAGAGGAGATAGGGAGCCAAGATGGCGGAGGAATAGGATGGGGAGACCACTTTCTCCCCTACAAATTCATCGAAAGAACATTTGAACGCTGAGCAAATTTCACAAAACAACTTCTGATCACTAGCAGAGGACATCAGGCACCCAGAAAAGCAGCCCATTGTCTTTGAAGGGAGGTAGGACAAAATATAAAAGATAAAAAGGGAGTCAAAAGAGCTACGGTTGGAGACCCGTCCCGGGAAGGGAGTCTTAATAGAGGAAGTTTCCAATCACCAGGAAACCCTTGCACTGGCAGGACTGGGGGAAGTTTTCAGCAATCTAACTGGGAGGAAAAATTAAACAAGGCCCACAGATTACGTGCCTAAAAGCAACTCCCAGCAGAAAAGTACCCCAGACGCCCGTACCCGCCAGCAACAAGCGGGGGTGGAACGGAGAGGAGCGGGAGGCATTGCTTAGGGTAAGGACCGGCCCGAAGACCCTGAGAGCAATCGGAGGGAGCTTTTTTAAACTGTGGGATAGCAAGGGTCAAAATTAACAGGCCCGAACACACTGCCGGCGGTTCGCAAAACAAAGGGACTGAGAAACTCCAGAGAAGAGCCGACCCATCCCCGCTGGAGGTAGGAGGCAGGGGGCGAGGGGAAAAGGGCAAACTCAGCCCCTGAGAAGCCACCCCCTCCCACACTGCAAACAGGCCCCCGGTTCCTATCTAAAGACTTCCTGAGACCCGACTGGCGGCGCGCGCTGGGGCCGCGGAGGGAAAAAGCGCGCCATACCCGGAGAGAGGGCGCCCAAGCCTCTGGCTGCCTGGGCCGCTCGCTGCAGAGGGAAAAGGCGCGCCGCACCCGGGGAGAGTGCACCAAGCCTCTGGCTGCCTGAACCGCTCAGGCCGGGGAAGGCACAAAACGCAGGCGGCAACCGAATCCGCGCTTTTGTGGAGTACCCGAAAACTGGAACCGCACTCAACGCAGGGCCCGCTCCATATAGAGCAGCCGGGAGCCTGAGCAGTGTAGACGGGGAAAGCGCTGCCGCCCATGAGTGGGGCAAACCCAGTGTGGCCGGAACACGGTGAGTGCTATCCACACAGAGCGGTATCTGTCTGCAGCGCCCCGCCCTCCCCGTAGCAGGACTGAACTGAACTAGAGAACCTAAATAAGAGGTCACCTCCACCCGCCTGTGTCAGGGCGGAAATTAGACACCGAAGAGACGGCAAACAGAAGCCAAATAAACAAAGGGAACCGCTTCAGAAAGGACCAGTGCCACAGATTAAAATCCCTGAAGGTAACACCGACTACACCGGAAGGGGCCTACAGATATCGAGAAGTGTAAGCTGGAAAGAGGAGCTATCTGAAATTGAACTGAACCTACACTGACCGCAACAACTCCAGAGAAATTCCTAGATATATTTTTTTTTTTAATTAAAAAAAAAATTTTTTTCTTTCCTTTTTTTATTTTTTATCTTTTCTCTTTTATTTTCTTTTAAAATTCCCTATTACTCCCCCATTACTCCTCAGCTTTCATTTTCATATATTTTTACGATTTTTTTAATTAGGGAAAAAAAAATTTTTTTTTCTTTTTCTTGTTTCTCCTATTTCCTTTTAAAGTCCTCTAATACTCCTCTATTATTCCTTAATTTTCATTTTCATTTCACTATAACCTTGCCATAAAAAAGAGAGAGAGAAACCCTATTTTTAAACCGAACTTCATATACATTTCTAAATTTTTTTTGTGTTTTTGTTTTTAAATATTGTATTTCAAAGAGTCTAACCTCTACACTAGATTTTTAATCTTTGTTTTTCAGTATGTGATATAAATTTTGGACATTTAAGAGTCCAATATTCAGTTCCCATTTCTATTCAGGAGTGTGGTGATTTCTCTCCCACTTTTGACTCTCTGTTTTCTACCTCAGAACACCTCTATTTCCTCCTTTCCCCTTCTCTTCCCAATCCAACTCTGTGAATCTTTGTAGGTGTCTGGGCTATGGAGAACACTTTGGGAACAGATAACTGCGTAGATCTGTCTCTCTCCTCTTGAGTCCCCTTTTTCTCCTGCTCACCTCTATCTCCTTCCTCCCTCTCCTATTCTTCATGTAACTCTGTGAACCTCTCTGGTTGTCTCTCACAGTGGAGAATCTTTTCACCATTAACCTAGAAGTTTTATTATCAGTGCTGTATAGTTGGAGAAGTCTTGAGACTATTGGAAGAATAAAACTGAAATCCAGAGGCAGGAGACTTAAGCCCAAAACCTGAGAAAACCAGAAAACTCCTGACTACATGGAACATTAAAGAATAAGAGACCATCCAAAAGCCTCCATACCTACACCAAAACCAACCACCACCCAAGAGCCAATAAGCTCCAGTACAAGACATACCACGCAAATTCTTTAGCAACGCAGGAACATAGACCTGAGCGTCAACATACAGGCTGTCCAAAGTCACACGTAACACATAGACCCATCACAAAACTCATTACTGGACACTCCGTTGCACTCCAGAGAGAAGAAATCCAATTTCACGCACCAGAATGCTGACACAAGCTCCCCTAACCAGGAAACCTTGACAAACCAATCGTCCAACCCCACCCACTGGGTGAAACCTCCACAATAAAAAGGAACCACAGACCACAAGAATACAGAAACCCCACTCCAGACACAGCAATCTAAACAAGATGAAAAGGCAGAGAAATACCCAACAGGTAAAGGAACATGAAAAAAGCCCACCAAGTCAAACAAAAGAGGAGGAAATAGGGAATCTACCTGAAAAAGAATTTAGAATAATGATAATAAAAATGATCCAAAATCTTGAAAACAAAATGGAGTTACAAATAAATAGCCTGGAGACAAAGATTGAGAAGATGCAAGAAAGGTTTAACAAGGACCTAGAAGAAATAAAAAAAAGTCAATTAAAAATTAATAATGAAATAAATGAGATCAAAAACACTCTGGAGGGAAACATGAGTAGAATAACAGAGACAGAAGATAGGATAAGTGAGTTAGAAGATAAAATGGTGGAAATAAATGAAGCAGAGAGGAAAAAAGAAAAAAGAATCAAAAGAAATGAGGACAACCTCAGGGACCTGTGGGACAATGTGAAACACCCCAACATTCGAAATCATAGGAGTCCCAGAAGAAGAAGACAAAAAGAAAGACCATGAGAAGTTACTCGAGGAGATAATAGCTGAAAACTTCCCTAAAATGGGGAAGGAAATAGCCACCCAAGTCCAAGAAACCCAGAGAGTCCCAAACAGGATAAACCCAAGGCGAAACACCCCAAGACACATATTAATCAAATTAACAAAGATCAAACACAAAGAACAAATATTAAAAGCAGCAAGGGAGAAACAACAATTAACACACAAAGGGATTCCCATAAGGATAACAGCTGATCTATCAATAGAAACCCTTCAGGCCAGAAGGGAATGGCAGGACATACTTAAAGTAATGAAAGAGAATAACCTACAACCTAGATTACTCTACCCAGCAAGGATCTCATTCAGATATGAAGGAGAACTCAAAAGCTTTACAGACAAGCAAAAGCTGAGAGAATTCAGCACCACCAAACCAGCTCTTCAACAAATACGAAAGGATCTTCTCTAGACAGGAAACACAGAAAGGTGGTATAAACGTGAACCCCAAACAACAAAATAAATGGCAACGGGACCATACCTATCAATAATTACCTTAAATGTAAATGGGTTGAATGCCCCAACCAAAAGACAAAGGCTGGCTGAATGGATACAAAAGCAAGACCCCTATATATGCTGTCTACAAGAGACCCACCTCAAAACAAGGGACACATACAGACTAAAAGTGAAGGGCTGGAAAAAAATATTCCACGCAAACAGAGACCAAAAGAAAGCAGGAGTCGCAATACTCATATCAGATAAAATAGACTTTCAAATAAAGGCTGTGAAAAGAGACAAAGATGGACACTACATAATGATCAAAGGATCAATCCAAGAAGAAGATATAACAATTATAAATATATATGCACCCAACATAGGAGCACCGCAATATGTAAGGCAAGCACTAACGAGTATGAAAGAGGAAATTAATAGTAACACAATAATAGTGGGAGACTTTAATACCCCACTCACAACTATGGATAGATCAACTAAACAGAAAATGAACAAGGAAGCACAAACTTTAAAGGATACAATGGACCAGCTAGACCTAATTGACATCTATAGGACATTTCACCCCAAAACAATCAACTTCACCTTTTTCTCAAGTGCACATGGAACCCTCTCCAGAATAGATCACATCCTGGGCCATAAATCTAGTCTTGGTAATTTCAAGAAAACTGAAATCATTCCAGTCATCTTTTCTGACCACAGTGCAGTAATATTAGATCTCAATTACAGGGAAAAAATTATTAAAATTTCAAACATATGGAGGCTAAACAACATGCTTCTGAATAACCGACAAATCATAGAAGAAATCAAAAAAGAAATCAAAATATGCATAGAAATGAATGAAAATGAAAACACAACAACCGAAAACCTATGGGACACTGTAAAAGCAGTGCTAAGGGGAAGATTCATAGCATTATAGGCCTACCTCAAGAAACAAGAAAAAAGTCAAATAAATAACCTAACTCTACACCTAAAGCAACTAGAGAAGGAAGAAATAAAGAACCCCAGCGTTGGTAGAAGGAAAGAAATCTTAAAAATTAGGGCAGAAATAAATGCAAAAGAAAAGAGACCATAGCAAAAATCAACAAAGTTAAAAGCTGGTTTTTTGAAAAAATAAACAAAATTGACAAACCATTAGCAAGACTCATTAAGAAACAAAGGGAGAAGAACCAAATTAACAAAATTAGAAACGAAAATGGAGAGATCACAACAGACAACACTGAAATACAAAGGATCATAAGAGACTACTACCAGCAGCTCTATGCCAATAAAATGGACAACTTGGAAGAAATGGACAAGTTCTTAGGGAAGTATAACTTTACAAAACTGAATCAGGAAGAAATAGAAGACCTTAACAAACCCATCACAAGCAAGGAAATCGAAACTGTAATCAGAAATCTTCCAGCAAACAAAAGCCCAGGACCAGATGCCTTCACAGCTGAATTCTACCAAAAATTTAGAGAAGAGCTAACACCTATCTTACTCAAACTCTTCCAGAAAATTGCAGAAGAAGGTAAACTTCCAAACTCATTCTATGAGGCCACCATCACCCTAATTCCAAAACCAGACAAAGATGCCACAAAAAAAGAAAACTACAGGCCAATATCACTGATGAACATAGATGCAAAAATCCTTAACAAAATTCTAGCAAACAGAATCCAACAACATATTAAAAAAATCATTCATCATGACCAAGTGGGCTTTATCCCAGGAATACAAGGATTCTTTAATATCTGCAAATCAATCAATGTAATACACCACATTAACAAATTGAAAGATAAAAACCATATGATTATCTCAATAGATGCAGAAAAAGCCTTTGACAAAATTCAATATCCATTTATGATTAAAACTCTCCAGAAAGCAGGAATAGAAGGAACATACCTCAACATAATAAAAGCTATATATGACAAACCCACAGCAAGCATCACCCTCAATGGTGACAAATTGAAAGCATTTCCCCTGAAATCAGGAACAAGACAAGGGTGCCCACTCCCACCACTACTATTCAACATAGTTTTGGAAGTGTTGGCCACAGCAATCAGGGCAGAAAAAGAAGTAAAAGGAATCCAGATAGGAAAAGAAGAAGTGAAACTCTCGCTCTTTGCAGATGACATGATCCTCTACATAGAAAACCCTAAAGACTCTACCAGAAAATTACTAGAGCTAATCAACGAATACAGTAAAGTTGCAGGATATAAAATTAACACACAGAAATCTCTTGCATTCCTATACACTAACAATGAGAAAACAGAAAGAGAAGTTAAGGAAATGATACCATTCACCATTGCAACAAAAAGAATAAAATACTTAGGAGTATATATACCTAAAGAAACAAAGACCTATACATAGAAAACTATAAAACACTGATGAAAGAAATCAAAGAGGACACAAACAGATGGAGAAATATACCGTGTTCATGGATTGGAAGAATCAATATTGTCAAAATGGCTATACTACCCAAAGCAATCTATAGATTCAATGCAATCCCTATCAAACTACCAACGGTATTTTTCACAGAACTAGAACAAATAATTTCACAATTTGTATGGAAATACAAAAAACCTCGAATAGCCAAAGTAACCTTGAGAAAGAAGAATGGAACTGGAGGAATCAACCTGCCTGACTTCAGACTATACTACAAAGCCACAGTCATCAAGACAGTATGGACTGGCACAAAGATAGAAATATAGATCAATGGAACAGAATAGAAAGCCCAGAGATAAATCCACGAACCTATGGTCACCTTATCTTTGACAAAGGAGGCAAAGATATACAATGGAAAAAAGACAACCTCTTTAACAAGTGGTGCTGGGAAAACTGGTCAACCACCTGTAAAAGAATGAAACTAGAACACTTTCTAACACCATACACAAAAATAAACTCAAAATGGACTAAAGATCTAAATGTAAGACCAGAAACTATAAAACTCCTAGAGGAGAACATAGGCAAAACACTCTCCGACATAAATCACAGCAGGATCCTCTATGACCCACATCCCAGAATTTTAGAAACAAAAGCAAAATTAAACAAATGGGACCTAATGAAACTTAAAAGCTTTTGCACAACAAAGGAAACTATAAGCAAGGTGAAAAGACAGCCCTCAGATTGGGAGGAAATAATAGCAAACGAAGCAACAGACAAAGGATTAATCTCAAAAATATACAAGCAACTCCTCCAGCTCAACTCCAGAAAAATAAATGACCCAATCAAAAAATGGGCCAAAGAACTAAACAGACATTTCTCCAAGGAAGACATACAGATGGCTAACAAACACATGAAAAGATGCTCAACATCACTCATTATCAGAGAAATGCAAATCAAAACCACAATGAGGTACCATTATACGCCAGTCAGGATGGCTGCTATCCAAAAGTCTACAAGCAATAAATGCTGGAGAGGGTGTGGAGAAAAGGGAACCCTCTTACACTGTTGGTAGGAATGCAAATTAGTACAGCCACTATGGAGAACAGTGTGGAGATTTCTTAAAAAGCTGGAAATAGAACTGCCATATGACCCAGCAATCCCACTTCTGGGCATACACACCGAGGAAACCAGATCTGAAAGAGACACGTGCACCCCAGTGTTCATCGCAGCACTGTTTATAATAGCCAGGACATGGAAGCAACCTAGATGCCCATCAGCAGACGAATGGATGAGGAAGCTGTGGTACATATACACCATGGAATATTACTCAGCCATTAAAAAGAATTCATTTGAATCAGTTCTAATGAGATGGATGAAACTGGAGCCCATTATACAGAGTGAAGTAAGCCAGAAAGATAAAGACCAATACAGTATACTAACGCATATATATGGAATTTAGAAAGATGGTAACGATAACCCTATATGCAAAACAGAAGAAGAGACTCAGATATATAGAACAGACTTGTGGACTCTGGGAGAAGGCGAGGGTGGGATGTTTCAAGAGAACAGCATCGAAACATGTATATTATCTAGGGTGAAACAGATCACCAGCCCAGGTTGGGTGCATGAGACAAGTGCTCGGGCCTGGTGCACTGGGAAGACCCAGAGGGATCAGATGGAGAGGGAGGTGGGAGGGGGGACCGGGATGGGGAATACATGTAAATCCATGGCTAATTCATTTCAGTGTATGACAAAAACCACTGCAATGATGTAAAGTAATTAGCCTCCAACTAATAAAAATAAATGGAAAAAAAATGAAAAACTGACTCAAAAGGATTTTTCTTTGAAGTGTACAGCAAATACTCATTGGAAGGACTGATGCTGAGGCTGAAATTCCTATACTTTGGCCACCTGACATAAGAGCCGACTCACTGCAAAAGATCCTGATGCTGGGGAAGATTGAGGGCAGAAGGAGAATGGGGTGACACAGGATGAGACGGTTGGATGGCATCACCAACTTCAATGAATGTGAATTTGAGCACGCTCCAGGAGATAGTGAAGGACTGGGAAGTCTAGCATGCTGCAGTCCATGGAGTCGCAAAGAGTTGGATACAACTTAGCAACTGAACAACAACAACAGTAAGTATATTTTAAAAATATTATTGGCACTTTTAATTTTTAAATTAGTGATTACTGCTGACACTTAGGAGAAGGCAGTGGCACCCCACTCCAGTACTCTTGCCTGGAAAATCCCATGGATGGAGGAGCCTGGTAGGCTATAGTCCATGGGGTTGCTAAGAGTCGGACATGACTGAGCGACTTCACTTTCGTGCATTGGAGAAGGAAATGGCAACCCACTCCAGTGTTCTTGCCTGGAGAATCCCAGGGACGGGGGAGCCTGGTGGGCTGCAGTCTTTGGGGTTCCACAGAGTCAGACACGACTCAAGTGACTTAGCAGCAGCAGCTGACACTTAAGGAGTCTTTATTATTGGGTTGGCCAAAAAGTTTATTTGGGTCTTTGTACCATCTTATGGAAAAATCCAAATGAACTATTTTTGTCAACCCAATACATGTATGCAGGGCTAGCTGCTTTATGTACATTGCTTCACAGAAATTCCATTAGGTTCGTATTATCACCTCCATTTTACAGATGAGTAAACAGGGTTAAAGATATAAGGAATTTGCCCTAAGCAAGATTTCTCAATCTAAGCACTTGACATTTGGGCCTGGGTAATTCTTGAGGGTGGCCGGGGGTGGTGCAGGGAGCTGTCCTGTGCACTTCAGGATGTTTAGCACCATCCCTGGTCTCTATCCATTAAATGCCAATAGCATTCCCCTCAGTGTGACAACCAAAACTATCTCCAGACATTGTCAACAATCCCTGCATCCAGTTAAGAACTACCACCCCAAGCAGTTTAGGAAGTATAGTATTAGTCGCTCAGTTGTGTCGAACTTTTTGTGACCCCATGCATTGTAACCCACCAGGCTCTTCTGTCCATGGGATTCTCTAGGCAAAAATACTAGAGTGGGTTGCCATTTCCTCCTCCAGGGGATCTTCCCAACTGTACACAAAGGAGACTTCATTAATGCGTATTAGAGGATACCCTAGGTTAACCTGTTATAGTAAACAGTCTCTTGAGTCTTTAAATTCTATACCTCTGGTTTAGAAAAGACCTAACCATTTAGCACCCTCCTCTATCAGGAGGTCATATGTACTGTCACTGCACAAGCACAGAAATTTTAAGTTGGAAAGAGAATTAGAGATTATGTGAATGGATATGCTTACTTTCAGAGAAGGAACCCATGGTCCATAGAGGCACTACAGCACACTGCCAGGAATCAGGGAGAACTCAGATCAATACCAACTCCTTCAACAATGTACAAACTTTTCCTCATTTCACTTCCCCATTGATTCTCAAGAAATATTACAAGTCCCTGTGCACACATGACAAGTATGTTTTACTCTGTGCCAGCAAATGCTCAAAAAGCAAATGGTCCTGGCTCCTCCTCATTGCATGCCATGGAACAGATGAAAAAATGTATTGGGATCCCTGGGGAAGTTTTGTAAAAGGACAGGTCCAAACAGAATAAACTGATAGGAGCTGAAGACACTCATGTAAACCTGCCTGGGTTTGCCTTTCAAAAAGACAGCTCTGTCAGGAAAATACAGAGTTTGCCCAATATGAAGAAATCTGGTAATCATATACAATTACAAAGCCTACAAATGTTAGCAAGTTGAGTCACTCATCCAAGTAGTTTTCCTTGTCCAGAATGCAAATTGCAATAATTGGATGAAGACATCTGTACTATTTTAATCTGTCATGTTAAATATCGGTATTTTGTAACTCATCTTGATAGCTAATTTTCATGGAACTATGTGTTAATTGAGCAAAAAAGACATCTTTAAGGTGGTTATCATAAGATAATCACACCCTAGGGCATTGTGAGGCAAGAAGAACGACTCTGGATCTGTGATTCTCCAAGGATATGATTATCACATGATAGCTGCCACACCTCCTAAAGCGCTACCTCTCTGGGCTGCCTCCATCTGACACAGGTGGCTGGTGTATGAGTCCCTTCACTTCTCACAACATCACATTTATCTCTTCCCTGGAGGATTCTGTGCGCTTTCTCAAAAATAATACCTTGAGACAAGATACAGTCAAGAAAACAGTGCCCTTCAGAAAGAGATGACCACAGGGAAAGTTAAACTTGGTTTTTTGGAAAACAGACACACAGAGACATACACCCACTCAGATTCAAATCCTATTTCCATGACCATTTCCAAATCCCAAACGGACACTCTTACTCTATCCACCTTCATTTCTCCTAGTTTTCACCAGATCTTACTCCAGATTTTACTCCAACACTCCTCTGCTTATACAATATACTCCTTTTTTTAATAAAAAATCTGGTTATTTTTATCTGGCCATGCATTGCCCATGTCACTAGTCAAGTATCAGGATTTTATTTCCCCCTAAAGATTCCTGGTTAATACAGTGCATTCTTCCTGTTCTAATAACATGATGCAAAAGATAATCTAATGAATTAAATCAGATATATCAATTTGCAGTGTTGAAAATGACCCTTATTCAGCTATGACAATTAACTCCTACAACTAGCCAATTCATACACAAAGGATTTTGAGGTGTTAGCAGGTTTATTGGGTTATATACTCTAACAAGCAATGACAGAAGATCTGTTCCACTGATATTTACACTAGCCTTGGGAATTCTAAAATTAACATATAAGCCATAGCAATATTTGGTAGAGGTGATGCTTACAGTAGTCAATATGGAATAAAAAACTACATTTTCTTTATTTAATCCTTTCATTTTTTTTAAAATGAAGAGTTGCTATTATTGTAATGTTTACTTTTGGATATATAAACTGTGAAATAATGGTGAAAACACTTGTAAAGTAGCCAAAAGATAAGAGAAAAAACTCCCTATCAACTGTATCCTAGAATAAAAAAAAGATGTGAAGTGCTTTAAGCCTGTTCTTTAAAACTTCAGTTAGAAAAAGGATGGGGACTGTCAATCTGTGGTAATGTATAAAGATTTGAGGTGCTGATGCATTTTCCTGCTTTCAGTGCAAGAAGTCGTCTTTGTTTTGGGTTTCCTTGGCAACACTTCTAGAAGTGTGAACAGGAAGAGTAAGTCCTAAGGGGAGTCTGGTCTGAAGAGGGACCGTAAAAAAGAAAGAGTCTATAAGTTCCCTATTTTTATTCCTTCAGAAGTGCATGTATGTAATGAAGGATGGACAAGAAAGGAGAACACATCATTTTCCACAGTCATGTCTACCCATGTGAGAGGGAGATAACAATGATATTTGAAAGCCTGTGTTGTTTTCCTGGCTATGAGACATCCAAGGAGATATGGACTTCCTAGAAACTTTCTTTCAAAGACCAGTTTCATCTCAGAGTTGCCTCAATAGCCAAAGATAAGTAGCAGCTATTCATTTTTGGTGATGCCCTAAGTCCAAGTCATTTCTCTTCACAGAAAATTTTTGTGATGTCATCCTCAAGGACAAAAGCTTGTTGGAATTGTTAACAACTGACTTTCTCATTTATAAAACTAATACCATGCTTAAGCATGGTATTTATCAGTAGCTTCTACTTCTAAAAGTGCTCATTTCGACTTTACTAGGTCACTGCAGCTAGTGCCACAGTTTGCCTAGCACAAGACCCCATGAGCTTGGCTCAGACTGGACACTGTGCTACCTCTGTTGATGCCCTTCTTAAAACTTTCCTCTTACTTGGCTCTGTGACTCTGCTGTTTTCTCTTCTTCCTCCTTTTCCTTTTTTGCTGGCAAAGCTAGGACCAAGGTAAGACAGGTGAGGCACTGGCTTTGGATACAGAATTTAAGGGAACACCAAAAGACTCTAATCAGAATAAGTGATTCTTTAATGCACTAGTTTTTTTTTTTAATCATAATTATATGAAAAAAAATAATGATGAACAAATGTCAAAAATATAAATAAAACAGGATCCATGTTGATTAGATCCAATCAGTATTCATTAGAATGTTTTTACTTCCCCCTTTCCCCATTCTACTATTCCAGGCCACATTCCTTTTTTTTTTTTTTTTTTTTCCATTTATTTTTATTAGTTGGAGGCTAATTACTTTACAACATTGCAGTGGTTTTTGTCATACATTGAAATGAATTAGCCATGGATTTACATGTATTCCCCATCCCTGTCCCCCCTCCCACCTCCCTCTCCACCCGATCCCTCTGGGTCTTCCCAGTGCACCAGGCCCGAGCACTTGTCTCATGCATCCGACCTGGGCTGGTGATCTGTTTCACCCTAGATATACATGTTTCGATGCTGTTCTCTTGAAACATCCCACCCTCGCCTTCTCCCACAGAATCCACAAGTCTGTTCTATACATCTGAGTCTCTTTTTCTTTTTTTGCATATAGGGTTATTGTTACCATCTTTCTAAATTCCATATATATGTGTTAGTAAACTGTAATGGTCTTTATCTTTCTGGCTTACTTCACTCTGTATAATGGTCCAGGCCCCATTCCTAAAGTTTGCATCATTAGTCATATTACTTCAAGAACTTTTATTTAGCACATATATGTTCCCATCATGCTACAATATAACACATGCACTTTTACACATATAAATTCATCATCTGTTTTCATTCAATTATTCTTTGTTGGAGATGTTCTTGAATATTCTCCCCAGATATGGTATGTAGATAATACATTCTCTAAATTATCATGCATCTTCAGGGTTTTTCCCCAAAAAAGTAAGGGATATTTTGACTAGATACCGAATTCTTGGATTTTCTTCTTTTTCTCTTGGCTATCTTTGGATTTTACTCTGTTACCTTCGGTTTTCCAGTGTTGTAGATAAGAGGTGTAACTGCCAGTTTAATTCTTAATTTCTTATTTTTAAAACAGTTGGTTCCTTCTCTCTGGAAGTCTACACAATTTCCCTTTTATCCTTTGAACTCAGAGAGATTCCTGGGCTAGGACTAGTTTGTTGCTTGTGTGTGTGTGTGTGTGTGTGTGTGTGTGTGTGTGTGTGTGTGTGTGTAACAATTATGCCAGGAATTCAGTGACTCTTTTGATTCTTTGGCTCGAATCTTCCTTCAATACAGAGAAATTGTCTTCTATTATTTGTCTTATTATTGCTCATCTCCACTGATTCCTACTTCTTCTTTTGGAATTCCTATTTGTATCTTGAGTGCCTGTTCTCCAAAATCACTTTTCTTTCCCCTCTTGTTTTCTCTACCTTTCCATTTCTGTTCTCAGCTGTTTTTTTCTCCCCTCTCAGCTAATTTTCCAGGCCACTGATTCAGGACTCAATGGTAACTATCTTCTCCTCCTTTTCATGTATTGATTTTTTTAATTCAAAACTTACGTGTTTTTTTAATTCTAAGAATGTAAGAGATTTAACACTGTATTTGTTCTCTTATTTTTTTGTTCTGGTTGTTCAAATTGTTTTCAGTCTCCACTAGCAGTTCTATTTATTTTAGGAGTTACATATTCTGGATGCTATTCTTCTCCTGTCATTGCTGAGTTTTCTTTGTTAATTTCTAACTCACTCTTAAATCTCATATCCAGAGTTTGAGGTGCCCAAAAGAGAAGCATGTTGCTTCCACAGGTCAAATCCAGCAGTCAATTTGCCAGTTTACCTGGGCATTGGAAGGAAGCCCCTCCCCAGTCTCTGCTGCAGTCAAGGCTGGGGTTCCTCCAGCCTCCAGAGTAAGATGTTACTTCCTCATAGCTTCTGGGAACCAGTGAGGCCACTTCCTGGGGGAGCTGCTCTTTCTCAGGAGTGACCTAAGGGTGACTCAAGTTGACTCTTCTCCAAGATACATACTATTCTGGTCCTCACACTCTGAGGACTCTGCTACAGCCTATAGGGGTCTCTCCAGGCCCAAAGAGCACAAGGCTTTGTGTTTGCTCCCTCTCCACTCTAGTAGAGTCTTGCTCACACCTTCTATAACTTGGCATGCGGCCAAGCAACTCCTGAGTGTGGCAGAAGTGACTAGGATTTCAGAGTGGAGATGCATAAGGAACAAAGTACCTCTGATTCAAGTTCCATCTCAAAAGACTACCAGAGTGGAGGGAGCAAACACAAAGCCTTGTGTTTTATCCTTATTTCAGTTAATGTCATTGGGATCTCATTTTGCTCTAGTATAAAATATCAGTCATTTTTGATAATTAATCTTCCTCATTACCCTCTTTCAACTGATCTACATTTTTTTTTCATTATAAACCCTACATTATCTCTTGAATCCATTTTCTCCTTTACATTTCTGGCTGCCATACATTTTTTTCAGGCCTTTATTACATCCAGCATAAATTTATGCAGTAACTTCGTAACTGACTTCTCTCCCTCTATTTGGTATATTCTTGGAAGGTACACTAAAACATAGTTGTGACTAAGTGATTCTTACCATTTACTGAAATCAACTCATCCAAGGTTTTCTCCCATATAAATTCATAAATTTACACACATACACACTCATGGAGTGTGTGCACATACACACACATACACCTCCTCCTCCTCCTCCTCTTCCACCTCTGAGGACACGTTTTGATCGTGGCCAAGCACTTTCTCAAGTCCTGGCTAGACTTATCTTGTCCTTTTCTCCTTCCCAGTCCATCTCCTCTCAACTCCTGTTTGTCTTCCATGGCTCAGCTTATATGTCTCTACCATGAAGGCTTCCCCTGTTCGTTGTCTAATGTAATATCTACCAGTTTCACCCCCCTGCAACTTTATTATCATTTGCATTTCACTCAATATAATTTGTAAACTCCTTGAATGTAATGATTATGTGTGGCTTACCTTTGCTTCTTCCCCAACACCTGGAAAATTGTAAGTACCTCTGTAGTTCAGTTCAGTCACTCAGTCGTGTCCAGCTCTTTGTGACCCCATGGACTGCAGCACTCCAGGCCTCCCTGTGCATCACCAACTCTTGGAGTTTCCTCAAACTCATGTCCATCCAGTTGGTGATGTTATCCAACCATCTCATCCTCTATCATCACCTTCTCCTCCTGCCTTCAATCTTTCCAGCATCAGGGTCTTTTCCAATGAGTCAGCTCTTCATAACAGGTGTACAAAGTATTGGAGCTTCAGCTTCAGCATCAGTCCTTCTGATGAATATTAAGGACTGATTTCCTTTAGGATTAACTGCCTTGATTTCTTTGCAGTCCCAGGGACTCTCAAGAGTCTTCTCCAACACCACAGTTCAAAAGCATCAATTCTTTGGCACTCAGATTTCTTTATAGTCCAACTCTCAAATCCATACATGACCACTGGAAAAACCATAGCTTTGACTAGACGGACCTTTGCTGACAAAGTAATGTCTCTGCTTTTTAATATGCTATCTAGGTTGGTCATAGCTTTTCTTCCAAGGAACAAACGCCTTTTAATTTCATGACTGCAGTCACCATCTGCAGTGATTTTGGAGCCCAAGAAAATAAAGTCTGTTACTGCTTCCGTTGTTTACCCATCTATTTGCCATGAAGTGATGGGACTGGATGCCATGATCTTCGTTTTTTGAATGTTGAGTTTTAAGCCAGCTTTTCCACTCTCCTCTTTCACTTTCACTATCTTCCATAAGGGTGGTTTCATCTGCATATTTGAGGTTATTGATATTTCTCCTGTCAATCCTGATTCCAGATTGTGCTTCATCCAGCCCAGCATTTCACATGATGTACTCTGCATATAAGTTAAATAAGCATGGTGACAATATACATCCTTGATGTACTCCTTTCCCAATTTGGAACCAGTCTGTTCTATGTCTGGCTCTAACTGTTGTTTCTTGACCTGCATACAGACTTCTCAGGAGGCAGGTCAGGTGGTCTGGTATTCCCATCTTTTGAAGGATTTCCCACAGTTTGTTGTGATCCACACAGTCAAAGGCTGTAGTGTAGTCAATAAAGCAGAAGTAGATGTTTTTCTGGAACTCTCTTGCTTTTTCTATGATCCAGCCGATGTTGGCAATGTGATCTCTGGTTCCTCTGCCTTTTCTAAATCCAGCTTGAACATCTGGAAGTTCATGGTTCACATACTGTTGAAGCCTGGCTTGGAGGATTTTGAGCATTACTTTGTTAGCACGTGAGATGAGTGCAATTGTGCAGTAGTTCGAACATTCTTTGGCATTGCAAAACCATTCTTCTATAGTAGTGAATTGAATAAAACTGTTTAGATAAACATTTATTTGGCCTCTCCAACATCCCAGGCACTGAGTAGTGCTTGAGATAAAACAAACACAGGCCTTGCCCTCAGAGATTCAAATGCCAAATTATACTAATATATTGTAATATTACAATTAAATTATCTGGTATGAATTAATGTGTATCTGGTCATATATAGCTGAGGGATTTCTTTTTCTCTTAGCCTCACAATCCACCACAGAATGTGGCCAAGACTAGCCCTGCCTGCACCTTGTTGCCTAGCACACATATTCAGGCAATGATCATCAATGTTTCCTTCAGTCTCTTTAGACTAAGAAATTGAGGATGTCCTGGGTAAACAGCCAATCTCCCCATCAGTTCCCAGCTGCTACCCTGACTCACAATCTTTCGTCCTAGCTCTCTGGCTGATACCCAGTTGCACAGAATGCACCTTTCTGTGGCTCATCATTGCTCTAAGTTGGCAAGCTCATTTAGAGTCTGTACTGGTTGCTAATTCTGCTCACATACTGCCAGTCAGACGAAACCATGCATATATTGAGATAGGCCAAAACACATTTAGCTTCTGAGAACTCAGATGAAAACCACATTAAAGACAATAGGAGTCAGGACATAATAGTCTCTTACTTATATTGTCAGAGACAAATTACGGGCCTCAATAATACTTAGATCTGACCCAATAAACAGTCTTATATTAGGGCTTGGCCAAAAAGGTATGGCATGGAAATTAATATATTTCTGCTTAAGAAGATTTAATTATATGCTGAGTTCTACATTACATGATATGACTTAAAATCACTTCCTACGGAGCCCTCTGATTTTGGGCAAAATACTTAATCTCTCTGGTTTCAGTTCCCCATCTGATAAATGGAAGACTAGAAATACTGACTTTTTAGCTATATAGAGCAATAGGCTGTGGGTCTCTAATAGGTTCCAAGATTAGAAATTGCCAGCTAAACATGAATCTGCTGAAGACAATAGGAGGAGAGGACAAAGTCAAAATTCCACGTTAGAGATTTGAGAAGAACTCAATTGTGAGATGATTTATCAATCACTAGTCAATCACAGGAGACAGAATTCTGGAGTCTTTCATTGCCACCCACTGCTTAGTGCACCAGGCTGTGTTGTTGAACATACACTGATTAGCCCTCTAAATTCACTCAAGCAGACATGATTAAGGATGATTCCAAAAGTACTATGACTGCATTTATGAAGAAAGAAATGGGTTAATGTCAAGAAGCCACTGACTCTTTTGAATTCCAGTATCTAAACGGCTATTGTTCCTCTCAGCATAGAATTTTCTAGAAGACAAAACACATACTAAAGCTCCAAAAAAGAAAATATCCATTAAAAATACAAAGAGACTGGGGCTCCACTAATGTAATATGAAAATTCAACTTGCAAGTAAGATGCCAGAGTTGAATTGATTGCTGTGTACAACAGTGACATGAATATAAAGACTCCCTAAGGTTAAATTGGGCTCCTGCATTGAAATTCTAATTAGAAATATGAGTGCCCCAACTCTGCAAAAGTACGTGTGTGTTTAATTATTCTCCCTTTTTACCTTATCTCTTCCATTATTTTATACCCTTTCCCCTCCTCCTTTCTTGCTGTTCTCAGGCAACCCATGCTCCTCACTTAATCTAAGTGTAGGGCCTTTCTTTAAGTTGGCATTAATTGACAAGCAGTGTTTAATTATTATTTTTCATGTCTAAAGAGGGCTAATATTAACTCTCCACGGGCCTGAAGGCAACCTCAGCCCCCTGCTTCTGGTGGCACTGCTCTGCTTTCATCACTGCTGTTTCTTTAGTCAGACAGACACGCCGTGTATTCTTCAGCTTAATGGTATGTACCTTCATTTATGCTAATTGAGGTTGCTGGGTACCTCACTTGTCTTCTACCATTATAATTGGCACTTTGGACAACTGAAGATTAAGTCATCTTTATATGATCTAAAAGGTGTATGGAAAAAACACAGCTTTGAGGACTATGAACCTAGAGTCTTCTTAATGCCAGGAATGAGCCCTATCAGAATGGCATCCTCAGTTGGCACCTGTACTTAATATTGCTCCATATTTGATTGATCAATAATTAATATCTCAAAAGACCTATAAACCATATACTTATGCACTGGTGCTCTGGTTTAAGAGTGGAGATTTCACTTATTGCCATAATCATGATGATCTGACTTGTCCCTAAATTCAGCAGTTAGGGAAATCTCTCTAGTCCACTGGCATAGTGGTCAATCTTTTGAATCAAAGCTGGAGAAAACCCTGTTGATATTAAGTTTGAGGTAATCCGCTTTTTGGAGCTTCCCTGGTGGCTCCGTGGTAAAGAATCTGCCTGCCAGTGCAGGACATACAGGTTCAATCCCTGGGTCAGGAAGATCCCCTGGAGAAGGAAATGGCAACCCACTCCAGAATTCTTGCCTAATAAATCCCATGGACAGAGGAGCCTGCTGGGCTACACTCCATGGAGTCACAGAGTTGCACACAACTTAGTGACTAAATGACAACAACCATCTGCGTTCAAGAATAACGTTTTATTCCACCTGCCTTATCACTCTATATTGAGCTTGAATCTCTTGGGCTAAAAAAGGACCTGAACTGCTAGACAGAAAGGGCAAATGAAAGTTACCACAGTGAGCTACAGATCAAATCCAATAAGGATATTTAAAGCAGAAAAGCATCAAGGATTAGGTATAAAGGAACAAGTAGGCACTCTGGGTTCAAGATCAGTATGTGCTAAACCAAAAAATTTAGGTAAGAAGAGTTAAAAAGTCAGACTTAGGTTCAGCAGTTGAGGCTTCCAAACAGAGTCATATGACCCCAGAGTATCAAGGTCCTAGGTGACACTTAGAAATGTTACAGCAAGTAGAAATGGCACAGGATCCAGAGTCAGAGAGCCTAGATTCCAATCCTGACTCCATCAGGGACTGACTCCATCAGGGACTGACTCCATCAGTAGGACCCTAGGCAGAACACACTTTAAAGTTACTGTAATTAAGATCTTTCTTATAGAACTTTTGAGAGGATTAAATAAGGTAATGCATGTTAAAGCACTTTGGACATTTTAAGCTGTCATAATCTTAATCATTATTAACTTGAGAACATATTTCCTTACATAGTAGAAAACAAGAGTTCAACTGGTACCATGGTTCAGCCACATGTGGATTTAATAGGCATTTTTTTTTCTAGTTAGTTCTGCCATTTGCCGGACAGTCAAAACAACAACAACAACAAACTCATAAACCAGGAACCATGCATATACCTGTTGTGATTGAAAGCCTTCGACTTACTAATGCCCATAAAGAACAGAGCTTAGAAGGAATCCTATGTTGAATGTTCTTTCAATCTAGATTTATTAACTTACGGTACTGGTCATCAAGAAAATAAATCACAAACTCAATTTATCTCTGCCAGGCTCCACAAACACTAACTTGTGTGCTAATAACATCAAAGAAAACAGTAACTGTATTAAAAAAAAAAAAAAAAACCCACCACCATCAGTGGTTCTCAAAGCCTAAAAACCACCAACAGAATTTCTCAAAGTATTGTTTCAAAGCTGCAACAGTAACAGTTTAACAAACCTGGAAACTTATTGGAAACAGCAAATTATGGAGCCCCACCCATACCTATTGAATCAGAACCTCTGGGGTTAGGGTACAGCAATCTGGGTTTTAAGGAACTGGCCAAGTGATACTGACACTCTTTGGAAGTTGGAGAGCTACTGCACTGGGTTGAGACCAGAACTAGCAACATTAAGTGCAGTGGTTTTACTTGTAGTTTACTGAGGGGCCTTAACTAGTTTACGACATGTTTAAGATGGCTGAAGATGGCTGTATATTCAATACAATATGTGCAAGAAAATCACAACCAGTAAATGTATGACAGAGACAACAGAGATCTTTAATTTGTATTTTGGTTTATTGTTTAATGAAGTTCATTTTTCCAACTTTAGTCTGAATAGATGAATGGCTTGGTCAAGTCTAACGTCTTATGATACTTGAGCAATTCAAACACTCTCAAAAAATTTGAGCATATTTTTATTTACTATGGACTCTAATCAAGGTGGAAGTTCTTACAATTAGTCTTGATAATAGAAACATAAATTAAACTTGGTTCATTAATTTTAGCGATATCCCTCCTGGTTTGGCTTTTAATAGTATGTAAATCTAGCTATTAGGTTTCCTAGGCAGTGCTAGTGGTAAAGAACCCCCCTGCCAATGCAAGAGACAGAGGAGACATGAGTTCCATCCCCTGGTCAGGAAGATCCCCTGGAGGAAGTTATGGCAACCCACTCCAGCATTCCTGCCTGGAGAATCCTTTGGACAGAGGGGGCTAGCAGGCTACAGTCCACAGGGTTGCTAAGAGTTGGACACAATAGAAGCAACTTAGCACTCACATATGCGTGAAGTTTATAAGACAAGGTATTAATATAATAGCTAGACTTGCATGTGGGTGTGTGCTAAATCACTTCTGTCGTGTCCGATTCTTTGCAATCCCCTGGACTGTAGCCTGCCAGGTTCCTCTGTCCATGGCATTTTCCAGGCAAGAATACTACAGTGGGTTACCATTTCCTCAGGGGCTCTTCCCCACCCTGGGATCAAACCCATGTCTCTTGCCTCTCCTGCATTGGCAGGCAGGTTCTTTAGCACTAGCACCACCTGGGAAGCCCCTATAAACTTCATAATATACTTTAACAATATAGACAATAAAATTAAAATTTAATATTGGTAGGACAGGAATAGATTTTCAGAAAAGAAAATAGAAGCTAAAATTCTTTTTATAATTATTAAAAGAAAAATCTTATTTTTCTAATGATTGGAGGTAAAAGGTAAATTTTTCTCCACTTATTCATTTCAATGAAGTAAAATGTTACGCTACACAAGTATCAACAAGAGTATAAAAATATCTTATAAACCAGTCAGCCATTTCTTCTTTCATAAATATTACAATTTTAATATATTATGTAAACTAAAGTTTTATTGCACACATCATGGCAACTTTACTTTCATTATGTTTAGGCCTGAGGGTGAGGACCCAGAGCTCTCTGTCCTAGGGTTCCACTGGTCTCCATTACACTTCTGGGTCACTGGAGATTGTTGCTTATGTAATTGCTGAGGAAGCACTATATACGCATTTGTGAGTGAGTTGGCTTTTAATATCTCATCAACAATTACCAACATTAAATGCAATCTTCCTAACACAAACCATACTTCTTCATGAAATTAAAAATAAAAGCAGGCCAGAGCAATCATGCCTTTAACTTACTCTCACCCACCCTCCTGGTGATATCTGGAACTAGCATCAGGGCTTCCTTCTGTTTCTACTTCCTTAGTGCCCCACAGCATCCTCCTGGGAAAACCCACTTGCACCCACCAGCCTGACCATCATTTTGTCTCCAGTGAAACTGCAATAGAATTTTTAGCCCTTTTCTACTCCTCTTTATTTAAAACATTGCTCCACACATTTTGGCATGACACTTCTTGCTTAAGAGATAGATCTGTTTCTTTCCAACTGAAAACTAAAGAATAAGACTTCTAGCCTTAGGGAGTCTATTGATGAGACAAGTGGAGATCTAGGATTCAAGATGAAAATTCTGAAATTATGGAAATGAAAAAGGAGAGAGAGCTGCTGATTTTATGAGAACACCACATATAATGAATCAGGTAGGCATAAAACTTAATATATCTAAATATTTTTAATAACCCTTTCTAATAGCATTTTATAATTACAGTGGGACTTTCTGGTGTGTGAATTATGATGTATTCATGTTTAGTTGCATTGACTGCACTCAGCTTTCAGCCATGTGCCTAGCAACACACTGGGTATGAATTAATGTGTAATAATTCATGGCCTGTTGAGTCTTAATAAATATAGCATTAATTCAATTTTAGAACTGCAACATAATGACTCAAATATTTTTCAGAATGCTAAGTGCCCCATACAATTTTCATCTGAGAGCCTGTTTTCACATTCCCAAACCTCACTTAAAACAGTAATATTTTCCTACTGCAGAGAAAAAAATGTAATTTCCCACCAAAAAAAATAAATAAATAAAATACTATAAGGAATTATCTCTCAAAGAGCCCTGTTTACCCTAATAAGTATGAGTCTCCAAAAAATCTGCTTTAAATGGGGGAAAAAGTTTTTTGTCTATCAGGAAATTTTAAAAACTACTTTAAAAGACTCAATTCCTTATTCTCCATTATTCTGTGATTCAAAGTAAAATAATATGTCATATTTAAAGGGGAAAGTGCCCAGCAGGAGAGCTGTGATCCAGTCCTGATTCTGCTAATTCACTCTTGATTACCAGTAAGTCACAGTAACTCTGGACCTGTTTCCTCATCTGTAAAACAGATTTGATGCTACCTCTTTTCCCACTGCAGATGGTGTTATGAAGACAGAACAACATAAATCTGTGAAGATGCCTTATAAATTAGTATAGGCAATGTGCCTAGCCCCATACTAGGTGCACTCTGAGCTAAAGAGCTTTCATATCCATTATCTAGTTGAAAACTTCCAACAAGATGGTAGATGGGTAGGTACTGTTAGTCCCATTTCACAGCTGAGTTTTGGCCACAGGATGCTCTCCCTCTCAGTGGCAGATGCACATGAAGCACTGAAAGACCTAAACTGAATAAAACATGATTTCCAAAGTCACAGTTAGAGAGCCCCCACATCCACTTGACAGAGGAAGACACGGAGAGAAACTGACAAATGTAATTGAGTAGCAAAGTTAAAACCCAAATCCTGGCCTATAGACTTTAGACAGACCAGAGGCTACCTTTATGATGAAAAGGTTAAGCAACTGTTTTGCCTCACAATGTTCACTTGGGCCATTGAGAAGCCTCTCACCGCAACCTCAGATAGCATTCAGTTTAGTTCAGTAGCTCAGTTGTGTCCGACTCTGCGACCCCATGAATCGCAGCACACCAGGCCTCCCTGTCCATCACCAACTCCTGGAGTTTACCTAAACTCATGTCCATCGAGTCGGTGATGCCATCCAGCCATCTCATCCTCTGTCATCCCCTTCTCTTCCTGCCCCCAATCCCTCCCAGCATCAGGGTCTTTTCCAATGAGTCATCTCTTCGCATGAGGTGGCCAAAGGATTGGAGTTTCAGCCTCAGCATCAGTCCTTCCAATGAACACCCAGGACTGATCTCCTTTAGGATGGACTGGTTGGATCCAAGGGACTCTCAAGAGTCTTCTCCAACACCACAGTTCAAAAGCATCAATTTTTCGGTGCTCAGCTTTCTTCACAGTCCAACTCTCACATCCATACATGACCACTGGAAAAACCATAGCCTTGACCAGACAGACCTTTGTTGGCAAAGTAATGTCTCTGCTTTTCAATATGCCATCTAGGTCGGTCATAACTTTCCTTCCAAGGAGTAAGCATCTTTTAATTTCATGGCTGCAGTCACCATCCGCAGTGATTTTGGAGCCCAAAAAAATAAAGTCTGACACTGTTTCTACTGTCTCCCCATCTATTTCCCATGAGGTGATGGGACCAGATGCCATGATCTTAATTTTCTGAATGTTAAGCTTTAAGCCAACTTTTTCATTCTCTTTCACTTTCATCAAGAGGCTTTTCAATTCCTCTTCACTCTCTGCCAGCATTGGACACAACTAAATCACAGTTTATCAGTGACAGTGTTCAGTCAGTCCAGATCTCATACTGCATACTTTTCCAATGGACATCCTTCTATGTCTTCATGTTCAGAAGTACATTTTTAAATGACTTTTTATTGGTTTTAAGTAAAATATAATATCTACATTTTATTAATTGAAGGAAGTTAAAGAACTTTCCTTTTGTTAGTAGCTACCATATTGCTTACCCTACTTTTTCCAGAATTCTGATGTTCTGCAAGGATGAGCTATTAAAAACAAAACAAAACAAACAAACAACAACAACAACAAAAAAAAAAAACAATGACCAAAACTAGTATTGTAACAGAGAAGAACAAGAACAAACCTGACTCCATATTGGATCTATTCCCTCAGCTCTAACCCTTCTCCTCTAATGCCTGTGCTTAGTCATGCTAATTTTGCACATTTGTAAAATAATAGTGCCTCTAACATGAAATATTAATATATATGATAATCCATTTTCAAGACTCTAACCTTTAAGGGTTTAACACTTTTCCATTCATATAGAGATAAAAAGTTTCACAACAAAAAGTGACAGCTAACTTGCTGGAGGTTTATAGGAACATTGTGACCACAACAACACGGACACTATAAAAACAAAGAATTCCAGCATCAAGAAGTTTGCAACAACCAGCCACATCTCCTGTCTTTTTAGGATGAAAGAAATCAGAATTCTAACTCAGGTAAGATGGGTCTTTGGGATACTCTTTTGCTGGATTTCTGAATAAAGTCCCTATTCTTTGCTCCAACAGCTATCTCTCAACTAACTGGCCTGTCAAGGTACAAGCAGCATTAGTTTGGACTCGGTAACAGTCTCTCATACCCAGCTCACAGTCATCTATCTGACAGTGCCATTCCTAGCATAGAGCACTCCTGGCACCAAAACTGCAAAAACAAATCTTTAAAATTTTGACCCAAGACCATTTATTTCTTTTGTGATATGAGGAAACTTGAGGAGAAGTAGTTTGGGGCCATGATGAACCTTACTGAGACAGAAGATATTATACACTAGGGATATATTGTATACATTGTATCTTGGTATATTCATTCCATATATGCAGATATGAAACACAGCAACATGGAGTTATTTTCAGTTCAGTTCCGTTCACTTCAGTCGCTCAGTTGTGTCTGACTCTTTGCAACCCCATGAATCGCAGCACACCAGGCCTCCCTGTCCATCACCAACTCCCAGAGTCTACTCAAACTCATGTCCATCAAGTCGGTGATGCCATCCAGCCATCTCATCCTCTGTCATCCCCTTCTCTTCCTGCCCCCAATCCCTCCCAGCATCAGGGTCTTTTCCAATGAGTCAACTCTTCACATCAGGTGGCCAAAGTACTGGAGTTTCAGCTTCAGCATCAGTCCTTCCAATGAACACCCAGGACTGATCTCCTTTAGGATGGACTGGTTGGATCTTCTTGCAGTCCAAGGGACTCTCAAGTGTCTTCTCCAACACCGCAGTTCAAAAGCATCAGTTTTTCGGTGCTCAGCTTTCTTCACAGTCCAACTCTCACATTTTAGAGTAAGTCAAACTCAGTTTCTAACTCTAGCTTCACTATTACCAGTACCTGGCAATGGAGACTGATTTCATCTCTATCAGCATGTTATTTAATTGTAAATGGAGGAAACAACAGTTTCTATCTCATAGAGTATGGGAATTCAATGGAATATTCTATATAAACCATGGAGGACAGAGCCTGACACATAACAAGCACTCAAAAGTGTTAACTAATATTATGCTAGAGAAATTACTGTGGGTCCATGTTCTAGATAAGATATAGCTCAAATGCTAGATATTACAGGTCAAATCTATCTCAGGCTTTTCCCATTTTATAGGCCCATCATCACAGAAGTTTATTAAAGATATGAATGCTCCTAGAATGGAATTCTCCAGGCAAGAATATTGGAGTAAGCAGCCATTCCCTCATCTAGGGGATCTTCCCAACTCAGGGATTGAACCTGGGTTTCCTGCATTGCAGGAAGATTCTTTACCATCTGAGCCACCAAGGAAGCCCCATATTATCACCACAAATAATTTTAATTTCACTCAGCATGTACCTACGTTACAGTTCAATCTACATTATGCCAAAATTACTTATGCATTTGTATGTCTCCTTCCCTGCACAGGATAGGAGAGCAGAAAGCACAACTGACTCTATCTTATCCAAGAACTAAGACAGTGCCTACATCTATCTATCTCAAGTCCAGTAAAAGTCAGTTGCATTATACTGAACATACCACCGTAGAGTAAGGCATCCACTTGATCATTGTATCAAAGCAGATGCTGTTGGGTAATGCAACTACTGCTCTTTGTTAGGAGTAGTAAGTACCAGAGGCTCAGGTAACGACTGTCTGTGAACAGAATAATCATGGGGACAATTAGATGGCTAGCCTAGTTCAACCCAAGTGAATGTCATTTTGGTCAGGCATTTCAGAATTGCAAAAGACTCTTCTGTACACTGGAAGACAAAGCGTTATCATTCTGAAACTCCAATGGCTTTCTCACTCTTCAGTGCAAAATAATAGCCCATATAGACTTTCCTTTGCAATTATCACCTATTGGAAATCTGGTAACACTTATTTAGTTAGCAATCTAGCTCCTTTCCCTGTTTAAAAAATAGTAATAAATAGCTCAGTGCTTTTTTTCTTCCATACATTGATACGAGACCACAAATTTGATCTTCTCTGATATGACAACAGAGACTTGTTTAATAGCAACAAGTCTTCCAAGGCCTAATCTCCTCTCCCCACAAGCTGACTGAGCAGAAGAGGAGACAAGGCAGATAGGACTGAAGCAACGGTCCTGCTTCTGAGAGCTCAGGTGAGTGGACTCTGTCCTTCCTGCCCAGGCACAGTGAGAGAGAATCACAGGGCAGACAACTGTGGGAGGGATGGTGCCAATCCCTGAACAAGCAGGTGTCCCAACTTCTCTTTGATATGTGACTCCCTATTATTCCTCTCATCCTCACCAATCTTATCAACCTGATTGTTTGATAACCACATCAAAATATAAATGCACAGATTTGTGTGTTTGTGTGGACCATGCTTAGAAATTTTCAGAAGAAAGCAAGATGGACCAAGCTGTCAGTATTATCCCTGTCTGAGAGAATCCCTTATGCATGTCACATGGAAATTCAGCTGTCATCACCCTGCCTCCTTCAAGAAGCCTGTACCCTATTCTTCAAAGTGTCAGAGCACATATTAGGCAGAGCAGCAAGTGACTTAACTAAAACACCCTGACAGGTGTGGATAGATTTTACCGCTTCTCCCATACACACACATGCCACTCACCATTTTAGAGATCTCTGCTCACTGAAAAGATTTTCCAGTATTCTCTGGTATCAGATATCAGAGACCTTGCTTCCACCTCCACTGAGGCTGTCACTAGTCTCTTGAACTTCAACTGGACCCTCAAGCCTATACGATCTCATGATTCTTTTACAGGTTATCCCAAGGGGTTACCAGAGCCAGTGGAACATAATGGTTATGCATGTGGATTTTGGAGCCAAATAGCCAGACCCAAATCCTGGCTTAATCATTTATAAGCTATTTGTTTCGGGAAAAGCTTCTTAATCTGTCAATACTACAATTTCCTCATTTGGGATGCTCATAATAGTGCCTTTATCAGGTTATTGTAACCTGTCCTTCACTATCTTCTGCAGCTTGCTCAAACTCCTGTCCACTGAGTCAATGATGCCGTCCAACCATCTCATCCTCTGTCACCCCCTTCTCCTCCTGCCCTCAATCTTTCTCAGCATCAAGGTCTTTTCCAGTGAGTTGGCTCTTTGCATCAGGTGGCCAAAGTAGTGGAACTTCAGTTTCAGCATCCATCCTTCCAGTGACTATTCAGGGTTGTTTTCCTTTAGGATGGACTGGTTGACTCTTCTTGCCATCCAAGGGCCTCTCGAGAGTCTTCTCTGACAACACAATTCAAAAGCACAAATTCATAAGCTTCTTTATGGTCCAACTCTCACTTCTGTACATGACTACAGGAAAAACCACAGATGTGAATATACAGATCTTTGTTGACAAAGTAACATCTCTGCTTTTTAATATGCTATCTACACTCTAAGCCTTATGCATGTAAACCAACTTCTTAAAGCCAATCAATTGATATCTCTCCCTCTCTCTCTACACACACACACACACACACACACACACACACACAGAGATCCTATTCTTCTTTCTCTGGAAAATCCTGATTACTACAATGGGAGAAGAAGGGTGATATAGGGGTGTATAGGCTTCCCTGGTGGCTCAGTGGCAAAGAATCCGCCTGCTAATGCAGAAGACATGGATTCAATGCCTGGGTTGGAAAGATCCCCTGGAGGAGGAAATGGCAAACCACTCCAGTAATCTTGCCTGGAAAATCCCATGGACGAAGAAGCTTGGAAGGCTACAGTCCGAGGGGTTGCAGGAGTCAGACACAACTAAGCGACTCAGCACAGAAGGGCATATATTAAAGGGTTCTCCTAACATAGTTTGGGAAATCAGTGAAGGCCTCTTGAAGAAACAACATTTAGGCCAAGATTTACATCATGGGTAAGTGTCAGACATGACCAGAGTAAAGAGGAAGTCAAAACTATTCCAGGCAAAGGAAATAGCATTTTCAGTGGCCCTACAGCAAGAGAAGTGCTTTCCAAGCATTAGGAAGTACAGTCTTGGCTGGTTGATGGTCCTTATATGAGAGGTATAACCTCGATGCCTTATTTGGCAGGCCTCACGCTAAGAAAGTCAAGCATACTGTCACACAGTCGCTCTCAACAGAGGTCGCAGTCAGTCTGATCCAAAGAAAAACACCATACATATTCATCCCTCCTGTTGGCAAAGTTCATGCCCTCCCTCTCTGCACAGGGATGTAATCAGTGAAGTCTGACACGACTCCAGGCTGCAGACACCCAAGAAAATAGCAAAGTCCTTATGAGGAGAGACCTAATTCAACCTCAGAGCAGTCCAGTCAGCAGTCACTCCGTTCTGAAACCTGTCAGACTGCGATACTGCTCAAGGCTGTTGTTTTGACATTAGCTTGACACGTTCACATGTCGCCCTCATTGTGTGAACTCCTACTCCATGTTTTGTAATAACAGCAAAGGCATCAATATTTAAAAACAATCAAATGTATGTTTGGTTTAAATAGGCAGTTGAGCTACCACCGCTTCCCAAAAGTTTTCTATGTTTACTTGCCTGTTACATGTATTTTAAGTTAAACTTTCATATGAGAAGTCTCTTATCTGAATTATGGATAACCATAAAAGGTCAGTAATTTAATGGATCCGAGATTCTACTCTTCTCTCCAAAATATCATAATCTAAGTTACTTTCCCATTTTATATCCTGCTTTCATCACCAATCCAAAGATGACATAAGATTCTGTAGGTGTATACTAATAGGTGGTTACCCTCAAAACTGCTCATAAGGTACGAATGCCTTAACAGATATCTCCGTGATGGAGGCAAACTGCTGAACTCATTCACTTTGTCTTCACTCTCCCGTTTGGCAAGTGCAGGTGAGAACTTAAACCAGAGGCCTATGAAAATAGAAGTGACACCCAAATCCCACCACATATTTCCTCAGGCCCCATATTTCACTGGGCTTCTCTGGTAGTTCAGATGGTAAAGAATCCAGCTTCAGTGCAGGAGACCTGAGTTCAATCCTTGGGTCAGGACAATCCCCTGGAAAGGGGATGGCTACCCACTCCAGTATTCTTGCTGGAGACTCCCACAGATGGAGGAGCCTGGCAGGCAACAGTCCATGGGCCGCAAAGAGTTGGACAAGACTGAGTGACTAAGCGCTACATTTCACTACAATAGTATATTTCCTTTTGCTAAGAAATTGATGAATAAGGACTTGTGGAAGTTGTTACATAGGTTAAATTTGCCCACACAGCTCACTAACGTTGAATAGAACCAGGTTAGTGCAATAGTCTCTCTGTAGTGTCAAGGTTGAAAAACATAAATAAAACAGAATAGTTAGAGAGTGGGCTAAACAACCAGTCTTGCAGGTAGCTTGAAGAAAGCCACCACTCTTTGGACAAAATTTTTGAACCAGAATACATCTGAGGAGTAGGTATAGCCCTATCATTCACCCTGAAATGCTGACTGTATTTCAAAAGCCCCAAAGTCTCCAAAGGCATGATGTGGCTCTCCATAAATCAAACTTGGTAGACCCAGGAAACTTTTCCATCCTGCTCATAAATTTTGGCATTATTCAAAGTTTGAGTAAAAGCAATAATAGGCATCTGTGAATTAAATTTAGTATTTTGAAAACCTAATGGAAATATACATAACTAAAATAAACATAAGTACACATACACTAGGCTTTCTTTCATTTTGTTTTGCTTAATTTTTATGGCATTGTATCAAATCAATAGTTATCATATGTCAATCAAAAACTCTGATTGGCAGTTATCCCTAGCTTATCTTAATAAACAAAGAAAACAAAGCAATTATTACTTGATAAATGCTATTTGGTAAATAAAATTGCAAACGTGTGAAGTCCCTGAGGGGGAAAAAGAGCAATTTTTAAAAAGGCCTTGGTGATGACAAAGGGAGGAACCCTGGCCCTGACTATACTTGTGCTTCCCACTGTCTGCACAATCTCTCTGGATTCACTCCATTGGAAAAGATCTAGAGTTAGGTCGAGAGACTCTGAGTGCGGCACAGGCCAGGCCTAAACAAATCCTTCCTGATCCCCACATGCCTCCTCCTCACCACCTTTGTCAAAGGCCAAGTCTACAGCAGAAGCAACCTGGACATTGGAGAAACAGATTTCAGAGAATGACCAGCATTCTCAGAGTCAAAAGTATAGGAATCCTTTGCAACTCTCCTCTGAAACATACTTTCAGAAAAGAACTGCGGCATCAAAGGTGGAAATGTACGACTTTTCTTTGGGAGGACACTGCTCATAATCATAGAATGACAGATAATCAGTCTCTAAGGATTTCCATCTCATTTTTCAAAGGACGTCTTGATTCAGCCCCAATGTTAGAAATGCCATATACCGAGGCAGAACACACAGTGGCTGACTCAAATGAAAACACTCGAATCTAAGTTTCCTTTCAGTATTTGGTCTACTTTAGCTACAGTTACACCAAATAACCAAAACCACCTCATTTTTGACTTGTCTTAAGTTTTGCTAAAGGTGAGTGAGCAGGGCCATCTGAAAGTATGACTGTGATGTCATCAAAGCTGGATTTAGTATCCTTGATGTTTTATCTCTCCACTCCAATCTTTTCCAGTATTCTCAAATTCTTCTATCCAAGTGTGTTCCTAGAAAAATATCTTAAAAATTCATATATGTGAAGGTATAAATGATGGATATGACTTAATCAGTTTTTTTAGCTAAGGGTGCTCTTCTCTGGACTGGAGCCAAGATCCAGATGCATTTGGTGGGTGGAGCTGGATGATCTTCTCCACTCTGCCAATTTTCACGTGCATAAGGATGGTTTCCAGGGACTGCATAGAGTCCCTAGGAGGAGTCAGATGAAGTTGATGCAGCAAATGGCATGATCTCTATCTTTATCTGCCTTCTGCTTCATACACACAAAACCCAGCCTGATTTTGAGTTTCTATAAGAGAGAGGTTACTGTAAGAAAATGGGAGACCTATGTCTATAAAAGACTGTGTGATATAGAACTACCATCTCCACTCTGCTGCAGACCACAGTCTGCGTGGTCAAGACAGCCTCCCAGAGAAAGTGGAGTTGTACTGGAAGGAAGCATTCTTACAGAGGCCACCAAGACAGAGTCAGTGTCAAGGTCCTTCTACAAGGAGACCAAAACATCTGAGGTGGCTCATTTTAGGGCACATGTGAGACACCATCTGGCCTGAAGACACCAAAAACAACTAAAGAGTTTGGGATTGAAGGTGCGGTGAGGGTTGAAGCCTATGGAAGCTTAATTAAAAATTACACCTAATGAAACTTCCTCCATAATTGTAAAAGTTAGGAGAAGTATTTGAGAACCACTGGCCCATGTTGCAGCTTATGTTCACGCTGTGTGGGCCAATACCTTTTCAGGAAATCTACTTTCACTAATTGTGCCTTCCAAATAAAGTGTTATTAGTAGCATCATAATTATCATCATTAGCCAGCATTTATAATTTCATCTTATTTTTCATACCTTCTTTCTGTTTTTCAGCTACTAGATGGTATGGCAATAAGTACCCTTGAAATTGACATGTCACTTTCCTTTTGCGGCAATTTACTCACCTAGTACCAAAGCTTGAATTTAAATAAAATAACTATGACTGTACCCTGGCCCTGCCCATTAATGCCAAATGAATGCACTGCTCTATCAGTAAATAGCAAATTCATTATGGAGTGTTACTCAAGCTCTTACAAATGAGCCACTTGAGTCAGATGGTTCCTCAATCTCGATGTCTGCCTTTGCATGTCATCTACCTAGGAAGGTGATGCTTTGAAATCATGTTAAGAATTTTAATCATGGATATTCTTTGCACATTGTGTAAGATAGGAAAAAAGGTGGACTCCTGCTTCCCCAGACTTCTGTTCAACCCCTGCAGTTTTCCTCACCTTGGATGATATAGTCAAGGCTTTGATTCATTTTTCCATATTATAACCATCTCTTTCACAGCTGGGGTGAAGGGAAGGAGAGCGAGTGTTAGATAGCGATAGGGAAAGTCATAATTTAAGGGTCAGAAACCTTTTAAAAGTGGTGCACCAGAGTTTGGGGTTCTTTTCTTCTACTGTGTCCAAGAGAGTGACCCCTTCAGTCCATCGTTTCAAGTAAAATCTTGGCTGTGTGCTAGCAGAGCTTGGCTAAAATTGAGGTGCTCACTCTGGCCTTATTAACTATCATTACTCATTCAAAAATTATTGAGTACTAATAGGAATTTTCATTTAGTCCTTAGGCAGCACTAAGAAAAGCAGACATAATTATTAGTCCCTGCTTTATACAGAAGCAAATGGGAGCTTGAAGAGCATAAATAACCTCATATATGGTCACACTAGCAATAAGCAGGAAACTTTCAAACCCAAGCCTGTGTGTTCCCAAACCCAAGTGCTAAAGCCTGTGCTGCTCACCTGCCTGGCAGTTCTTGCAAAGGGAATGAAATCCCTTCTAATCACTGAAGCATCATGCTGATTGATCATGCTGCAGATATGTCTCTCACCCAAACTAAGGGCTTGTTTGGGATGTCTTCAGTTCTTATTTTTAAAGTAGCAGTTCCATGACTTGTGCTTGGTGAATGGATCGACTTCCAAAGCCTGAAACTTCATCTACTGTCCCTGAGACCTACCATTCCTCAGTCTCTCCACAGAGGTTGATTTGAACAATTCTTTCTCTCTCCTCTAATATACCCTTTATGAAATACATGCATATGTGGGTAGTCAGTCCTGTCTGACTCTTTGCAACCCCATGGACTGTAGCCCTCCAGATTCTTCTGTCCATGGGATTTTCCAAGCAAGAATACTGGAGTTGCTTGCCGTTTCCTCCTCCAGGGGATCTTGCCAACCCAGGGATCAAACCCATGTCTCCTGTATCTCCTACATTGGCAGACAGAATCTTTATCTCTGAGTCACCTGGGAAGACCACCCTTTATGTGTTAACGGATAATAAAAGTAGGAATTTACTGGTGGCAAAATGCTTTTCCAAAGGCTAAACCTATAGGAAATACAAAAATTATGAAAATAGTGATCAAATATATGTACTATTCCATTTAACTTCACAACACCTTCATATAAGGTGAATACCATTAATATCTGTTACCAACAACACTCAAACTTCTCTCTACAAGTTGTTAATGAAGTTCAGTCCAGAAATTGTTACTGATTTGCAACAAAATACTATAGAAATTGAGAGCAAATGTTTAGAAACCTTAAAAGCAATTTGACAGAGTAACTTTAATATTTTGAATTTAAGAATAAAATATTTAAGTATTTCTAGAAATTCATTTTTATTGTACATTACAAAAGTATAGGTCTATAGATGGACTGGAAATTTTTTTAAAAAACATGGTCCTTCAGCAAAGACAGCTTGAGAAACACTGGAGTTGACTGTATATCTGTGAGAACCAAGGTTTAATTAGAGAAGTTAACTGCCCAAAGACACATAACCTAAGGAAAGCAGAGTCATAGTCGGACTGGAAGCATAAAACTCTGCTGTAGGTTTCTCTCTTTGAGTGCCTCCTTACAGGCCTATGATACCAACCACTAGGTTTTTTGACTAGAACAGAACCAGGAGGTGAAGAACCAGCAGCACAGTTCATTATTTATGTCAGCCTCTCCTCCACTATTTCCTCCCTCTGTCAGTGAGGTCCCTTGCACTCAGGCCAGTGTGGAGCATCAGTCCCAAGCAACTTCTGTCTACTTTGGGGCCTGGGGGCATCATTCTATAGGTACTTCTAGTTATACTCCTTGAGTGAGATGATTTCTGGCTGTTGGATTCTAAAATCCAGATGCTAACTAAAAGACGCTTGACAGACTCTGCACAAGCCACATCAACACTTTAGAGGGCATGAAACAGAGATCGTACCTTGGTGAGATTTCCCCATCCCTCGCCTTACCAAGGGCAAAACAATCTTTCCTAATCAGATGGAATATGCTGCAGAGGGTCTCTGTTCTTTCTGAGTACTCAAGTTTCCACCCCACCATTGCTTCGACCTTGTACTTTGACAATCAACAACAACAGGACTCAGTTATCCAACATCAGAAGAGCTACTTTGTAAGACTGTGATAACTGTCCTCTTGATTTGAAAGTCATTAGAGAAAATATGCCAAGTCAACCAGGAGAAACTTCACCACCAACAACCAATAGAAATCAAACTTGCAGACAGACTTGTCTATCTTCAGAACCTCTGCTCCCAAACATTGGGCAAATCAGAGAAAACTGAGCTGTCAGAGTATAAACATGTCTGTCTCCTGCCTACTCAAGTTGACAGGATTAACATTCTATGCATAAAGACTGTCTTTTTATTTTTTTAAAGGGCCACTGAAGTGAAGTGAAGTCGCTCAGTCGTGTCCGACTCTTTGCGACCCTGTGGACTGTAGCCTACCAAGCTCCTCCGTCCATGGGATTCTCCAGGCAAGAATACTTTCCTTCTCCAGGGGATCTTCCCGACCCAGGGATCGAACCCAGGGTCTCCTGCATTGGAGGCAGACGCTTTAACCTCTTTGCCACCGGGGAAGCCCAAAGAGCCATTAGATGAAACCAAAGGAACAGCTCCTAAATCATGCTTCTGGGAATCCCAGGGACTCTGGGCAAGTGTCATACGATCAGAGGGGATGGAGGAGGGAAGGAAGGAGAAGTTAGGAAGGTGAGGGGTGGGCCTCTCCCTTCTTTACTCAAGAAGCCTTGCTTCTATCTGTTTCTCAGTTTAGACATCTCTCTAAGAGTCAATTTGAAGAAAAGACTCTAATTTTTTTTCTTTGAAAACTACTTATTCACTACAATTTTGTTTCTAAACATTTTGGTTTGATTTAAATCAGCAAGTTTTAAGCCTATTTCAGAATGAAACTGGATTTTTTTTTTTTTTTTTTGTAACTCCAAACTTTAATTTCAGAACTATTTGGCTGTAGAAATGAGTCAGACATCTCATTTTAACTAAGACATTTTTGCCAAACTGAAAAGAAAATATGAATATGCTCTCTTCTTGAAAGAGAGATGCTGCTACAGGATCTGATTCTCCTTTGTTATAATAATTTCTTGAAGACTTCTCAGGGGAAATTCAATGCTGAAAATTGGGAAGAGAGTAGTACCCTACCTCTATTAAAATTTTTGTTTGAATTTAAAAACATGCATTTAAATATTTCACAACTGAAACTATCCTCTAAGGTCTTGGATGTAGTTAATGAAAAACTTCTAACCATGGAAGTGATATTCCACTGGGTTCCATCGTTAATTAAGTCCATAGGATGATAATACTATGAAATCCATTCAGAGATATAAGTGGAAAAATCTAACCTATGATAATTTAGGTCTGCACCTAGAAATGAACAAATCTAGGTTTGAGAGCCATGCCCAAAGATATTTGCCATCTTGAAAAATTCCCAAGATCTAGTTTAAAATTTTGTTTTTTTGTGCAAATGCTAGTTTTAAAATGCATGTTAGTAAACATTAAACTTATCATCTTTGTAGAACAATCTAGACCCCATTGAAAGGTTATTATCCCAAGATTCATTTCTACAATAATCATAATTATTGCTCTAACTTCTTTATGTATATTGGCTCTAATATTCATGGTAATAAATGGGAAAAGAAGTATTATTATACCCACTTTACAAAGAAGGATTCAGGACTATACAATTTAAATTATTTGCCTAGGACCACTATAGCCAAATAAATGGTAGAACATGGCTCCAATGCATTCTCCTACTTCACACTGCATTGCATGAGATTTGAATCTGTATGTCTACCTTGAGGATATAGAGGAGGGTGTATATGACCCAGCCTCACTTTTACTGGCTGCCTACTATATGCTGGGCTTCCCTGGTGGCTCAGATGGTAAAGAATCTGCCTGCAATGTGGGAGACCTGGGTTCAATCCCTGGGTCGGGAAGATCCCCTGAAGAGGGAAATGGCAACCCTCTCCAGTATTTTTGCCTGGAGAATCCCATGGATGGAGGAGGCTGGGTGGGTTACAGTCCATGGGGTTGCAAAGAGTCGGACATGACTGAGCAAGTAACACTATTATATGGTGAGCACTGGGCAAGACACTTTACACACACCACCCTCTTTAATCCTCACAATGCCACCAGGGAAGTATTATTATTACCTCCATTTAACACAGAAAACTGAGGTTTAACATAGTTAAAAAGCACAGGTCACACATTTGAAATATGTATGAAGTTAAGATCTAAAGACCAGTTCTGTCTGATTTCAAAACATAGACACGACCAAACTTTTACTTCCAAATGAATTCTTCTCAAAGGAATACATATCTAGTTTCTGATGCTCCCATTGTTTACAAGTTTTCTAAAGCTCATCTTTTGAAATTGTCTTCTTAGAGTGAGTTAGTAAACCACTGAGGAAAAACTGCCCCCTTAAACTCACTTTATACAACAGCAACACCATATTCCAGATGACTTCTGGATTTTTTAAAAAATCCAATTTTCTCTCAAATTAAGATTTGATATTACTAAGTGAAAGTGAAAGTCACTCAGTCATGTTCGACTCTTTGCAACCCTATGGACTATACAGTCCGTGGAATTCTCCAGGAAAGAATACTGGAGTGGGTAGCCTTTCCCTTCTCCAGGGGATCTTCCCAACCCAGGGATCAAACCCAGGTCTCTCACATTGCAGGCAGATTCTTTACCAGCTGAGCCACAGGAAAGTCCAAGAATACTAGAGTGGGTAGCCTATCCCTTCTCCAGCAGATCTTCCTGACCCAGGAATCGAACTGGGGTCTCCTGCACTGCAGGCAGATTCTTAAACAATTGAGCTATCAGGGAAGCCTGCTATCACTGAGAATTTCCCCCCAAAATATGTCCCTGATTTCAAAGTAACTCTAAGAATGTTTTGAGTAGTTATAGCACCATTGGATTAAGTTGATAGCTTTTCTGGGTACTTATTGTGATGGAACAATGTGCACTTAGGGACATGATTACTTTAAAAAAAAAAAAAAAAAAATATATATATATATATATATATATCCCACAGCTCATGATTATCTCTCAGTCCCATTGTTCAACCAGCCATCAATCCTATTTTTGCACTGTGTGTATCCCCAGACATATTTTCTGCGCCTCTCCTCACAAAATGATTCATTAAAGAAAGTTAGACATCCTTATGTGAAAGGGGCATCAACCTGTGGAAAGGAATCAGGGGCAGCAATTCTCAAGGAGAATTTCTAATCACCCAGAATACCCTCCACGACAAATCAGAACCCATTCCCTTCCTTTCCCCATAGAGGAAAAGTCTAACCTGACAAAATGGTCCCACGTTCCACTGGAAATGATACATCACTTTCAATATTTGCCTCCATTTTGTGGGAACCTTCTCAAATATCAGATAAAGCCTATACACCTATAAAGCCATTGAGTATTTTGATTAAAATCAGCTTCACTTTGAAATTTCAAATCACAAATAGAATATCACTTTTGAGCTAAAAATCCTACTAAGTTGGAAGGAGATTGGCATTTAAACAGATGTCACCAGTGTTTTGGGAAATGTAAATTGAGGTACAGATGGTGACTGCTAGGGAGTTAAGAGCATCTGTGTTCCATGAAAAAAAAAAGCTATATTTGTGAAAAAATTTTAAAATAATAACTGAAACTCTCAACTTGATTTTGAAAGAAGACAAGAAAATATCCTCGTTGGATGGCACTGTTTGATAAATTTCTTACCATATCAAAGATGACTCAAATTTCTCAATATTAATAAGATACAAGATGGGGAATTTTACCCTATGTCTTCAGTAAGCCAAGATTAGAACTTCTATCTAAAAGAACAAGTGCATAATCTTGGGAAAGACTGCTGATTCTTCTATTTCAGCCAGTTTTGTATCTTAATGTGAGTTCTAAGGAAAATATCTGCCATACAGTGATAAAGGGCAGGAGGTCTGGAGTCAGAGCACCTGAACTCAAAACGTGGCACTGCGGCCTTGTAGCTGTGTGACATTGGAACACATTACTTAATTCCTCCAAGCCTCAGTTTCCTCATTAGCAAAATAAAGATCAAAATAATAGTGCTGCCCTCATGGGATTGTTATGAGGATTAGTGCTTAAAGCCTATCTAAACATCAATAAATATTAGTTAATATCATCAGAGGCTTTCTTCCTAATCCTGGGAGATCTACAAAGATCTCAGAATCATTGAGCTACTGCCTCCCCAGATCCCACATCCCCACACCCCTGTCTTGACCTAGCATAAACAATGACCTAGAAATTTGGATCTCATGAATTAGTAAATCCACAGTTCATGCAGATCATCAATGGTCTAACAAAGGACCTTTGTTATCCTTTCGAATAGGCCTCTAGACATTTCCCATCAAAGAATCAGCCACTCCAAGTACTAACCCTTGAAGTTTTTAACTTAAGCCCTTCTGCGAGATGTGAAAGCTTTTCAGTTTACCAGGATAATTCATAAAGTTAATATTCCCATTAATATGACAAACATTCTAAACAGTTTTGCACTAAAAAGCTAATTTCAAACTAGGAAGAGACTGAATCAATCTATTGTGTGTATTTGTTTACTTGTGTATTTGCCTTTAAGAATTCTTATGCTCAGTGGCTCATATTAATCCAATTTTTCAATGAGTTTTTTCCTTCAGGGGAAATCAAGAAACCAGAAGATTAATCAATTCAGTCATACTAAGAAACCATGTAGGAACCATATAGGAATCCAGACTCCAAGGTTAGAGTTTAATGTGCTACACACCCTACCTGATTGGAATGAGTTTATGAATTAGATCCCATACACAAATGGATGCATTTAGCTTCGTTCACAGCACATCCGCAAACTCATTTACCAGATCCATAAGCACTTGTAAACATTGCTAATGGAGTTTGCTAAATGAATATTATAAACGTAATCCAAATGAGCTCTCCATGGAAATTGCAAATCATATGAAAAATATAGTGCATTCAGTTGTAACACATTTCAGGAACGGTATATTTTAGTTAATTGTGTTAGTATATGATACACGGCTAAACGTCATTACTAGCACCTAGAAAAAAAAATAGCTCTTTCTGCTGGCTTAAAACCATTCAACCTAGGATATTGAATATTATCAAATCCATCAATCAAATGTTCTTTATTGCTAAGGTAGATCATCCAGGTTCACACTGTGTCCTTCAGAGAAAGCATCCAGGGCACTTAAGCTTACCTCACTTAAGGTAAACTTCTTTGGTCTGTGAAACTATCAATGTGTGTTGTTAGTTGCTCAGTTGTGTCCAACTCTTTGCAATCTCATGGGCAGTAGCCCATCAGACACCTCTGTCAGTGGGATTCTCCAGGCAAGAATACTGGAGTGGATTGCCATTTCCTTCTCCAGGGGATCTTCCCAACCCAGGGATCGAACCCAGGTCTCTCACATTGCAGGCAGATTCTTTACCATCTGAGCCACCAGACAGCTTCCAAAATGGTGACCTGGTGGCCTGAAATTATTACTGCAACTTTCAAGACAGCCTGGTTCACTCTTGGACTTGACTAAAAGTTATCCTCTTTAATTAATAAAAGTACAGAGGAAGTTTTAAACATATGGTAGTCTTTTTTCTTTATTTTTCTCATACTGCCATACTTTCAACTTGAATTCTATAATTTAAGTTGCCTTATTTGGATGAAAATTTCTATACTCATGTCATTTCTTGCCCAAAGTACAAGCAAGGCATAATCTGAGACTCCCAAAGGTTTTCTTATCTTGGTGATGATTTATTTCAGGCATGAGAAAACTAAAAATGCTACTCAAAAATGGAAGTCTGATGCTTTGAAGAGCTCAGTGCTCTCAAAATGTGAACTTCATTTCTCATTTTATGGAGTGAGAGGCTGAACATACAAATGGACAATGGTCACACCATATATAAAAACAGAAATCTGACTCCTGCAAATTCAAGCAACTTGCCCAGGAAACCAACTCATTGTCTACCATAGTTTACCTCTACAAGTCAGACTTGTAGGAATTCATGCTGTTATCTCTAGTAACAACCTGGGAAACCAAATAATAATCGTAACAGTCAGCCCCAAACATGCAAGTCTTAATAACTGACAGCTTCTATAATTTTTATTCCTGCTTCCATCTTAGAATAAACCAGAGAAAAATAAGTACTCCTAATTAATCACATAGGATATCTCACATCTAGTTATCTACCTACAGCTTCCCCATGTCAACAGCTGTCAATCAGAACAGCTTTTCTGAATCTGAAGCCTTCCTTTTTGTCTACTATAAAACCTCCCCATTCCTCTGCATGCCTTTAAATCTTTACCAAAACACAAATGACAGAAGTAGCTTAACCTCACACTATAGCAAAGGCCTTTGTTCTCTTTTGGTTGGTCTTCATTATACTACAAGAGCAACCCAGATGATGTTTTAGAGATCAAAACAAATGCTGAAATGATGTTCATCTAATTTATGGAAAGGACTGTTGAGGTTTATATCCTGGTAGATATTATCTTTCGAAGCATTAAAGAGTCTAAATCGTTCTGCAAGAAACCATCCCCCAAGATACCATTTATCATATAAATAGATTTTCCATGAAAAAGTAAGTATGAGCCAAGTTAGTATAAACAATCACATTTCTTAAGTCAGCCTAACTGGATTATTACTCTTGCTACCAAGTACTAGATTCCTCTCTTTTTGAGCTCATCTTGCACATTATTTCTCAGTTCCTCCTTCAAAACAAGTTTTACCAGTCAGGGGCTGAGTATGTACATACAAAGATAATAATGGAGATAGAAACCCTCATGCTCCACCTCCACCCCCACCACCTACCCCTTCACAAGTTCGAAGGCAACTGCGAGAAGAACATCAGTGCCTGACCTTTCATTTTTTTAGTATCATGTGTTATCTTATCTTTATCTCATTTAATTGTTAACTTGGAGGAAGTTCTCAGGCTAAACAGAGACTGTAAAACAATGATAATAATTTATCTTTTGCGCCCAAGAATTGGAATGTACTGAGTAAATAAATATTATAGTGAATAAATTAGTACACTGACCAAAAATCAATGCCCAAGTTTTAGAAAAAATAGGTCAAATTTTATTCATTCATTTATACCGAATAAAATTTCCTTGTGTTTTTTAATTGTTTGTTCAGGTTATTTGATTTTGAAAGTTTTTAATCATGCAGTGACCTAGAATTATCATGAATACCAATTATGAACACCAATTACCACTACAAAAGTGAAACACAGACAAGCGTCATCTCGAGCCCAAAGACGTTTTCCAAGGAGATGTTCTTTTCTCCCTGCAAAAGATGCCACCAACTTATACTACTTTCAGTGGACTCAAGACACTATTTGAGGATAAAAATGTCTTGATTACTCAAGTATAGAAACTACAGTGAAAAATGTGAGTGCTTATTTTCTCTTTAATGGGCATACCTGAGATGCTACTGAGAGTCATAAATGCCTGTCTTTTATATCTCTACAGGATTTTTGCAACAGGAGATCTTTATATGTGGCATAAAATATTTCCTTCATAATGAAGCTTATCCTAAATTTCTAATCAGTTTAGCTGGCCTTCAGAGCATTTTTCTGTTTCTTTCATTCCATTTTTACGATGAGCTGACAAAAACTCAACATAATATTCTAGACAAGACTGTCAATTTATATAATGGCACCTTAATATTTTCCACATTATTCTCACTCCTCTTCCAGTGACTTATTTTTAGGATTGTTGCACATTGAGCAAAGCTCATGATCTTTTCCTTGGAAGGTTACGGCTAATTCAATATCCATCACTGTGTATGATTAGCTTAAATTGTTCTTTCAGATGTGCATCACCTCACACTTGCCTGTTTCAAATTTCATCTTCATCATATTGCCCAATTACCTAGTTTGGTTAAGCCTTGCTGGAGTCCCTTGTGATTCTTATTGGGCTGAAATTTTAGGGTCATTGAATAATATCAGTCCTTTGTTCACCTCATCTTATAGATGGTTAATAAATGTATTCAACAACAAAAATCTCCCCTGGTGCAGAGCTCTAGGGCATTCTGTTATTAACCTCACTCTGCATCCACAACGGGACCTGACCCTCATTCTCTCAAGGCTCTTCCTGGTCTTTTTAGTCCCTGGTCTGACATCTACCTCTAAGGCTACAATGATAAAGCTTTCTTATCAGTGCTTGCAAGGTAATTTATCAAAATGCCTGTATGGGTCAAAAAAGCTCATATGCACTCCTGGCAGTGTTTGTGTGATCAAAACTTTAAGGAGCAACCAGTGTACACAATACTGTAGACAAAATTATGCTGATGAGTCATTTTTTATTCTGCTAACCTAATTCCTTCTTTTTTTCCTCATATATGAATAAAATGTTTACTTTCTTTCAGTTATTTATAAGCCTTCTGGGTTCCTCTTATTAAAAGCCTATAGTCTTTGAACCTACCATTCATCCACCCTACCTCCTTACCTGTTTAGAACAGTAGCTGGATTTGATTTGAAACTTACATAACTTTGAACTGGTTTGTAATTCATACAAAGTGCATTACTTACCTTCTATAGAAAGTACACATCCTAAAGAAAAGAATTAAGTTTTAGTATCATCTTGAGAAGCATTCATACTATTGAATGATTCAATATGAGAAGTCAATCCAAAATGTATTCTGATACATACTGGCCAAGCAAGGGAATAAGATGTCTCTTAAATAATTGGTTGTTCACTCCCAAGGCATAGTTTTATTTACATATAAATTTCTAGCAGAATACTCTTTTTTTTTTAATCTTCACCAATGCTTTTATTTTTTTTTGTATTCTTTTTTTTTCATTTATTTTTATTAGTTGGAGGCTAATTACTTTACAATATTGTAGTGGTTTTTGTCATACATTGACATGAATGCTCTTAACTGCACAGAACCAAGAGCATTTCTGTGTGTATTTGGCTCTCTTTAGATGTTAACTATTAATTTGGATTCACTGGCATTACAACCTTGTTGTCTTGATTGTGCAGAATTTAGCATTGTAGCCATATCTAATGTATGAGTCCTGAGTCTTCCCAGATAAATTCCAACATGCCTTCCTGGCACTCCAAGGTGAATGGAATCTCACTTAACTATGTAACTTTGTGATTTGAAATCACATAAATGAAGTAACAGAGTCCACTTATCTTTAAGATTCTGGCAGCAGTTAAAAGAACTGAGAGGAAGAAGCAGTTTTCCAGATAGGGAATCCAAATAAAAACATGTGTTACACTTTCAAAGATACTAAGATGGCTAATGCTAAGTCATTTAGTTACCCAAACTCTCCTCACAAAGAAATATTCCCTTCATTTCTCTAGCTTGTCATTCTGTGAAATAAAATGCATGGATGCAATGGAAGGCTGTCCTTTTAAATTAGGGAAATGAAGCATGGCAAAAGCAAATAAAATAACAATCTTCATCCAGAAAAGTATTAATACAACCCACAGCTCTCAAATCCCCATCCAAACCTAAAATTGATGATTCAGTTCCATATCCAGATGATGGGATGTTGTTGTTCAGTCACTAAGTAAGTTGTATCCAACTGTTTGCAACCCCAAGGACTACAGTACGCCAGGCTTCCCTGTCCCTCACCATCTCCTGGAGTTTGCTCAAACTCATGTCCATCGAGTTAGTGATGCCATACAACCATTCATCCTCTGTTGCCCCCTTCTCCTCCTGCCCTCAATCGTTCCCAGCATCAGGATCTTTTCCAATGAGTTGGCTCTTTGCATCAGGTGGCCAAAGTATTGGAGTTTCAGCTTCAGCATCAGTCCTTTCAATGAATATTTAGGGTTTATTTTCTTAAGGACTGGTTTGATCTCCTTGCTGTCCAAAGGACTCTCAAGAGTCTTTTCCAGTACAAATTGAAAGCATCAATTCTTCTTTGCTCAGACTCTTTATAGTCCAACTCTCACACCTGTACATGACTACTGGTAAAATCATAGCTCTGATTATGTGGACCTTTGTCAACAAAGTGATGTCTCTGCTTTTAATACACTGTCTAGGTTTCAGGCTAATTTGTACCTGCTATTTCAAAGCTTTGATATATTGTGAAATCTTCCTTTGTGTTGTTGTTATTTTAGTCACTAAGTCATGCATGACTCTTTTGCAACTCCATGGACTGTAGTCTGCCAGGCTCCTCTGTCCATGGGATTTCCCAGGAAAGAACACTGGAGGGGGTTGCCATTTCCTTCTCCAAGACATCTTCCCAACCCAGAGATTGAACCTATATCCCCTGCATTGGCAGGCAGATTCTTTACCACTGAGCCACCAGAGATGCTTTGAAATTTTCTTTAGTAAGTTAATAAATACATTTATGGGTATTTGGAGAAATGGTTAAATTGTCATTTGGTCAATGGTTTCCATATTTGGAAAAATGGCCACTGAGCACTAGTATTGCCACTACTAGCATAAACCAAGTACTTTTGGATTGTGCAAAGAGTGAAAAATCAAATCAAGTCAAGGCAGCAGACCCCTAAAAGAAGGTGAATTTCTCAGAGGTGGATATTATCTTGAGTGAAAATATCATGTCTTACATTTATTTCCTTTTATTTCCCTGTAGTTCCAGGCATTTGGTTCAACAAACAGCTCCTTTAGTGAGTTAGACAAGCTTATGCCCAACTTGGCCATTCATTGATTCATTCAACAAAGATCAATAACTGTGATTATATGGCACGGGTATAAATTTTGAGCAGGTATCAGAACTGAGTAAAAGTGCACCCTTAGAACCTAAGTTGTCTGGGTTTCTCATCCTAATTTTGCTTTGATGTTCCCATGATTTTTCTCTTTTATATATCCTAAAGACTGTTATCATACAGAGAAGAGTGGTCAAATATTTTACTCCCTCTTGTTGGATTTTTCCCTTGCCTTTTTCACCTCTTTCATAGAGCATGTAGTCATGCTAACCAAACATAAAATGCAACAGCATGGAGAACATGTTTTGGCTTTGGCTAACCCCCAACAGTTTTAACAGCCATTGATGATATTCACACAAAAACCTGGCTGATGTCACCCATTCTTGGCATCAGGATCTCTGAAATTATCAGTTCTAGTGAATTTCTATTTTCAAAACTATTTAGTGAAATGAAAAGTGTTTCACCATCAGGACATTATTCTTTAATTATAAGGTCCTATTGAGTGTCACGTGTCATCTCAAAGAGATGGGGGCAAAGGAGGAGAAGCAACATAAGTTAATAATTTCCATGTTGCTGGAGAGGCAGGAATTAGGAGGTGAATTCACTTTCCCTTTGTAATGATTACATTTTAGCAGAGATGTTTTTTATTTTTGTTTTTAATTTGAATTGAAAGCATGCAAAATCACTTGGATTATTGATCCTAATAAGCTAGTTCTTTCTTGTGAAACTTATGTTATCATATTAAGGCTCTTTAACTTTTTTTTTCTGATTAGTCAATAAATCTTTGATACTTATGATGAAAATCGTGCCATTTACTCCTATCTATAATAGAAGATTTGGGGAATTCCATGGTGGTCCAGTGGTCAGAACTCTGTGCTTTCAATGCCAGGGGCATGTGTACAATCCCTGGTTGGGAAACTAAGATCCCACAAAGCCGTGTGCCATGTGCTAAGCCTCTTCAGTCGTGTCTGACTCTTTGTGACCCTATAGACTGTAGCCCACCAGGCTCCTCTATCTATGTGATTCTTCAGGCAAGAATACTGGAGTGGGTTTCCATGCTCTCCTCCAAGAGATCTTCCCAACCCAGGGATCAAACCCGCATCTTTTATGTCTCCTGCATTGGCAGGCAGTTTCTTTACCACTAGTGCCACCTGGGAAGCCCTACAAAGCCATGAGTCATGGTCAAAGAAATAAAGAAAAAAATATATATATATAATACATGATTTGATTACATTTTGTCATCTTACTATATAAAACTATATTATTTTAAAAAATTCAAACATTTTCTAAACATTAAGATGTATCACTACTCCCAAAGTTCTAACTAGAATTGTTCTACATATTAAAGCTGTTATTCTACATATTAAAGCCATTAATTCTTCCCTGATCAAGTTCCTTTCAAAGTCTAAGAGGGACTCATGAATTGCATTTTTCCCAGTTATCTCTTTCCTAACCTCTGGCCATTATTTTCATCTCCTTGCTCTTAAAAATTCCCCTTGTTGAGTATTTTTTAACCTTTTCCAACTTAGTTCAGTTCAGTTCAGTTGCTCGGTCGTGTCTGACTCTTTGCGACACCATGAACCGCAGCATGCCAGGCCTCCCTGTCCATCACCAACTCCTGGAGTTTACCCAAACCCATGTCCATTGAGTCGGCGATGCCATCCAACCATCTCATCCTCTGTCGTCCCCTTCTCCTTCTGCCCTCAATCTTTCCCAGCATCAAGGTCTTTTCCAATGAGTCAGCTCTTCCCATCAGGTGGCCAAAGTATTGGAGTTTCAGCTTCAGCATTAGTCCTTCCAATGAATATTCAGGACTGATCTCCTTTAGGACGGACTGGTTGGATCTCCCTGCAGTCCAAGGGACTCTCAAGAGTCTTCTCCCAACACCCCAGTTCAAAAGCATCAATTCTTCGGCGCTCAGCTTTGTTTATAGTCCAACTCTCACATCTATACATGACCACTGGAAAAACCATAGCCCTGACTAGACGGACCTTTGTTGACAAAGTAATGTCTCTGCTTTTTAATATGCTGTCTAGGTTGGTCATAACTTTCCTTTCCAACTTAAGCAACCTGTATAATAGACAGGAAAGGATAAGGAAAAATAAAGAATACCTGACAAAAAATGAGGAATGGAGAAAAAGAAGGAAGCAAACAAGAATGAAAGAAATGTTTTGAAAGCTTGTTTTTGGTGGCTTTGATAAGTACTTAAGAATACTGACTTTGTGTTTCTGAATTCACTGGAGTTGCTTACCAAGAATGGCTGGATTCCAGAAAGTGGCCATTGGGCCTCTGGCCCTCTTCTTGTCTATCACTGTATTTATGTAGAGTACTGAAGCAGTGTTACTGAACACTTACAATCCTCTGATTCTCCTTGTTCTACTGCCTTGCTGCTGCTGCTGCTGCTAAGTCGCTTCAGTCGTGTCCGACTCTGTGCGACCCCATAGACGGCAGCCCATCAGGCTCCTCTGTCCCTGGGATTCTCCAGGCAAGAATACTGGAGTGGGTTGCCATTTCCTTCTCCAATGCATCAAAGTGAAAAGTGAAAGTGAAGTCACTCAGTTGTGCCCGACTCTTAGCGACCCCATGGACTGCAGCCTACCAGGCTCCTCCATCCATGGGATTTTCCAGGCAAGAGGACTGGAGGGGGGTGCCATTGCCTTCTCTGTCTACTGCCTTAATTTGAACTAAAAAATGGTGGGAGGAAGGAGGAATTAGGAAATACAAAGTGGGGGAAAAAACACACTGAATGGATCTTTGCCTTTTAAAAGCATCATGAAGGGTTCTCCTTATGAGTTCCTAAAGTCTGTTCATCATCTCTTCAGAAATTTATTTTCAAATAAAGATGCAGGACTTTCCTGGTGGTCCAGTGGTTAAGAATCCAGCTGCCAATGCAGGGGATATGGATTCAATCCCTGGTCAGGGAAGATTTCATATGCCGTGGGGCAACTAAGCCTGTGTGCCACAACTATTGAGCACTTTAGGGCCTTTAAGCAGCAACTACTGAGCCCACATGCCCAGAGATCGTGCTCTGCAACAAGAGAAGCCCACGCACCACAACTAGAGAGTAGCCCCTGCTCACCGCTACTAGAGAAAGCCTGTGCACAGCCAAAAATACATTTTTTTTTTTAAAGATGCAAACCAGCACAAGAACATTCCATCTGCTTCTTAGAACAAATCCTGATGCCATCTGATATTGGGGAAGAATAATAAACGGAAGTATACAAAGTTTAAAATATAACAAGAAATTGTAATAATATAAACTATGTCAATAGGTTTTCCATGTCAAGTAGTAATATATCATCATCAATCTAATATTGATGTAGTAATGTATCATCCTATTTCTAAAGTTCTTAAAACTGAGACAAAACTCTACCCTAAAACAAAAGAAAAAGTAAGTGATGACTAACTGCAGTCATTTGCTCCTGATTTTCTGACCAGCCTGTGCTGTGTTGGAGCTCCACCCCATCCCCATTTCAAGTGTTGGAATCAAGAATGACTCTGTTACTTGGAAATAATGTCAAGGTGTTGAGTGTCACAAAGCAAGGCAGCTTATATTACTGCATTTGTATCTCAAACATCCTCAGTTTTATCAATCATGGAAATCACCTCATGACAAGAAAGTGAAGAGAAATGAAGTTTTTTTTTTAACTTATTTTTTATTGAAGGATAATTGCTTTATAGAATTTTGCTGTTTTCTGTCAAACCTCAACATGAATCAGCCATAGGTATACATACATCCCCTCCCTTTCGAAACTCCCTCCCATCTCCCTTCCCATGCCATCCCTCTAGGTTGATACAGAGCCCCTGTTTGAGTTTTCTGAACCATACAGCAAATTCCCATTGGCTATCTATTTTATACATGGTAATGTAAGTTTCCATGTTACTCTTTCCATACATCTCACCCTCTCTTCCCCTTTTCCCATGTCTGTAAGTCTGTTCTCTCTGTCTGTTTCTCCACTGTTCCCCTGTAAATAAATTCTTCAGTATCAATTTTCTAGATTCCGTATATGTGCATTAGAATACGGTATTTATCTTTCTCTTTCTGACCCACTTCACTCTGTGTAATAGGTTCTAGGTTCATCCACCTCATTAGAACTGACTCAAATGCATTCCTTTTTATGTCTGAGTAATATTCCACTGTGTATATGTACCACAACTTCTTTATCCATTCATCTGTCAATGGACATCAAGGTTGCTTCCATGTTCTAGCTATTGTAAATAGTGCTGCAATGAACATTGGGGAACAAGTGTCTCTTTCAATTTTGGCTTCCTCAGGGTATATGCATAAGAGTAGGATTGTGGGGTATATGGTGGTATTATCCCTAATTTTTTTAAGGAATCTCCATACCGTCTTCCATAGTAACTGTATCAATTTACATTCCCACCAAAGTGCAAGAGTGTTCCCTTTTCTCCACACCCTCTCCAGCATTTACTGTTTGTAGACTTTTTGATGAGGGTCATTCTGACCAGTGTGAGGTGATATCTGATTGTAGTTTTGATTTGCATTTCTCTAATAATGAGCTATGTTGAGCATCTTTTCATGTGTTTGTTAGCCATCTGCAGGTCTTCTTTGGAGAAATGTCTGTTTAGGTCTTTCCCCCACTTTTTGATTGGGTTCTGTGTTTTTCCGGTATTAAGTTGTATGAACTGCTTATATATTTTAGAAATTAATCCTTCATCAGTTTTTTCATTTGCTATTATTTTTCTCCCATTCTGAGGGTAGTCTTTTTACCTTGCTTATAGATTCCTTTGCTGTGCAAAAGCTTTTAAGCTTAATCAGGTCACACTTGTTTACTTTTGTTTTTATTTCCATTACTCGAGGCGGTGGGTCATAGAGAATCTTGCTTTGATTTATGTCATCGAGTGTTCTGCCTATGTTTTCCTCTAAGAGTTTTATAGATTCTGGTCTTACATTTAGGTCTTTAATCCATTTTGAGGTTATCTTTGTGTATGGTGTTAGGAAGTGTTCTAATTGCTTTCTTTTACATGGAGCTGTCCAGTTTTACCAGCACAATTTATTGAAGAGACTGTCTTTGCCCCATTGTATATTCTTGCCTACTTTGTCAAAAAATAAGGTACCCATAGGTGCATGGGTTTATTTCTGGACTTTCTATCTTGTTCCACTGGTCTGTATTTCTATTTTTGTGCCAGTACCACACTGTCTTGATGACTTCAGCTTTGTAGCATAATCTGAAGTCAGGAAGGTTGATTCATCCAGCTCCATTCCTCTTTCTCAAGACTGCTTTGACTCTTCCGGGTCTTTTGTGTTTCGATATGAATTGTGGAAATTTTTTGTTCTACTTCTGTGAAAAATGCCATTGGTAATTTGATAGGGATCACATTAACTCGGTAGACTGAGTTTGGTAGTACAGTCATTTTCACAATATTGATTCTTCCTACCCAGGAACATGGAATATCTCTTCATCTGTTTATGTCATCTTTGATTTATTTCATTATTGTCTTATAATTTTCTGTGTACAGTTCTTTTGTTTCCTTAGGTAAGTTTATTCCTAGATATTTAATTCTTTTTGTTGCAATGGTGAATGGGATTGATTCCTTAATTTCTCTTTCTAATTTTTCATTGTTAGTACATAGAAATGCAAGAGATTTCTGTGTATTGATTTTGTATCCTGCAACTTTGCTAAATTCACTGATTAGCTCTAGTAATTTTCTGATACTGTCTTTAGGGTTTTCTATGTACAGTATGTCATCTGCAGACAGTAAGAGCTTTACTTCTTCTGATCTGGATTCCTTTTATTCTTTTTTCTTCTCTGATTGCTGTGGCTAGGACTTCCGGAACTATGCTGAATAATAGGGGCAAAAGTGGGCACCCGTGTCTTGTTCCTGATCTTAGGGGGAATGCTTTCAGTTTTTCACCATAGAGAATAATGTTTGCTGTAGGTTTATTATATGTGGCCTTTACTATATGAGGTAGGTTCCTTCTATGCCCATTTTTTTAAGACTTTTAATCATAAATAGGTGCTGACTTTTGTCAAAGGATTTTTGTGCATCTATTGAGATTACCATATGGTTTTTATCTTTCAATTTGTTAATATGGTGTATCACATTGATTTATTTGCATATACTGAAGCATCCTTGCATCCCTGGAATAAACCCAACTTGATCATGGTGTATGAGCTTTTTGATGTGTTGCCGAGTTCTGTTTGCTAAAATTTTGTTGAGAATTTTTGCATCTATGTTCATCAGTGATACTGGTCTGTAGTTTTCTTCTTTGTATGTTGTCTTTGTCTAGTTTTGGTATCAGGATGATGGTGGGCTCGTAGAATGAATTTGGAAGTATTCCTTCCTCTGCAATTTTTTGAAAGAGTTTTAGAAGGATAGGTATTAGCTATTCTCTAAATGTTTGATAGAGTTCTCCCGTGAATCCATCTGTTCCTGGGCTTTTGGTTTTTTTGTAGATTTTTGATCACAGCTTCAATTTCAGTGCTTGTAATTGGGTGATTCATAATTTCTGCTTCTTCCTGGTTCAGTCTTGGAAGATTAAACTTTTCTAAAAATCTGTCCATTTCTTTCAGGTTATCTATTTTTTTGCCATATAGTTGTTCATAATAGTCTCTTATAACCTTTGTATTTCTGCATTGTCTGTTGTAACCTCTCCTTTTTCATTTCTAATTTTGTTGCTTTGACTCCTCTCCTTTTTTCTTGATGAGTCTGGCTAAAGGCTTGTCAATTTTGTTTATCTTCTCAAAGAACCAGCTTTTAGTTTTATTTATCTCTACTATTGTTTCTTTCATTTCTTTTTCATTTATTTCTGCTCAGATCTTTATGATTTTTTCCTTCTACTAATTTTGGGTGTCTTTGTTCTTCCTTTTCTAGTTGTTTTAGGTGTAAAGTTAGGTTATCCAATGTTTTTCTTGTTTCTTGAGGTAGGATTGTGTTGCTATAAACTTCACTCTTAGAATTGCTTTGCTGCATCCCATAGGTTTTGAGTTGTGTTTTCACTGTCATTTTTTTCTAGAAATTTTTTAATTTCCCTTTTGATTTCTTCAGTAACCTGTGGGTTATATAGAAATGGGTTGTTTAATCTCCATGTGTTTGTGTTTCTTACACCTCTTTTCTTGTAACTGATATCTAGTCTCATAGCATTGTGGTCGGAAAAGATACGATTTCAATTTTCTTAAATTTACTGAGGTTTGATTTGTGACCCAAGATGTGGTCCATCCTGGAGAATGTTCCATGTGCACTTGAGAAGAAGGTGTATTCTTCTGCATTTGGATGGAATGTCCTGAAGATATCAATGAGATGCATCTCATCTAAAGTATCATTTAAGACTTGTGTTTCCTTATTAATTTTCCATTTTGATGACTGTCCATTGGTGTGAGTGAGGTGTTAAAGTCTCCCACTATTATTGTGTTACTGTCAATCTCTCCCTTTATGTCTGTTAGTGTTTGTCTTATGTATTCTGGAGCTCTTATTTTGGATGCAGAGATATCTACAATTGTTATGTCTTCCTCTTGGATTGATCCTTGATCATTATGTAGTGTCCTTTCTCATCTCTTGTAATCTTCTTTATTTTAAGGTCTATTTTTGTAGGATATGAGGATTGCTACTCCAACTTTCTTTTGCTTCCCATTTGCATGGAAAATATTTTTCCATCCTCTCATTTTCAGTCTATATGTGTCTTGAGGTCTGAAATGGGTTTCTTGTAGACAGCATATATATGGCTCTTATTTTTGTATCCATTCAGCCAGTCTGTGTCTTTTGGTTGGAGCATTTAATCCATTTACATTTAAAGTAATTATTGATATGTATGTTCCTATTGTCATTTTCTTAATTGTTTGGGGTTCATTTTGTAGATATTTTTTCTTCTCTTGTATTTCTTGACTGTGTAAGTCCTTTTAACATTTGTTGTAAAGCTGATTTGGTGGTACTGAATTCTCTTAACTTTTGCTTGTCTGAAAAGCTTTTTATTTCTCCATCAATTTTGAATGAGAACCTTGTTGGGTACAGCAATGTTGGTTGTAGATTTTTCCCTTTCAGCACTTTAAATATATCCTGCCATTCCCTTCTGGCCTGCAGAGTTTCTGCTGAAAGATCAACTGTTAAATGTATGGGGTTTCCTTTGTATGTTACTTGTTGCTTCTTCCTTGCTGCTTTTAATATTCACTCTTTGTTTTTAGTCTTTGTTAGTTTGATTAGTATGTGTCTTGGTGTGTTTCTCCTTGGGTTCATCCTGTATGGGACTCTTTGTGCCTCTTGGACTTGATTGACTATTTCCTTTCCCATGTTGGGGAAATTTTCAACTATAATCTCTTCAAAAATTTTCTCATACCCTTTCTTTTTCCCTTCTTCTTCTGGGACCCCTATAATTTGAATGTTGGTGCATTTGATTTGGTCCCAGAGGTCTCTGAGACTGTCCTCAGCTCTTTTCATTCTTTTTACTTTATTCTGCTCTTCAGAAGTTATTTACACAATTTTGTCTTCCAGCTCACTGATTCATTCTTCTGCTTCAGATGTTCTGCTATGATTCCTTCTAGAGCATTGTTAATTTCAGTAATTGTGTTGTTTGTCTCTCTATGTTTATTCTTTAATTCTTCTATGTCTTTGTTAATTGATTCTTAACTTTTCTCCATTTTGTTTTCAAGGTTTTTGATCATCCTATCATTAATCTGAAATTCAGGTAGTTTGCTTATTTCCTCTTCATTTATTTGGACTTCTGTGTTTCTAGTTTGTTCCTTCATTTGTGCAGTATTTCTCTGCCTTTTCATTTTCTTCTTTAAGTTATTGTGTTTGAGGTCTCCTTTTCCCAGGCTTCAAGGAAAGCTGAATTCTTTCCTTGAAGAAGGTTGAATTCTTTCTTCCTTTTGGTTTCTGCCCTCCTAAGATCAGTCCAATGGTTTGTGTGAGCTTCATATAGCTTCAAGATTTGTGCTAAGTTTTTGTTTGTTTGTTTTTCCTCTGATGGGCAAGGCTGAGTGAGGTGGTAATCCTTTCTGCTAATGACTGGGTTTGTATTTTTGTTTTGTTTGTTGTTTGGATGAGACATACTGCACAGGGTGCTACTGGTGATTGGGTGATGCCAGGTCTTGTATTCAACTGGTTTCCTTTGTGTGAATTCTCACTATTTGATACTCCCTAGGGTTAGTTCTCTGGTAGTCTAGAGTCTTGGAGTCAGTGCTCCCATTCCCAAGGCCCAGGGCTTGATCTCTGGTCAGGAACGAAGATTCCACAAGTGGTTTGTATGGCATTAAGTGAGATCAAAACAAATATCCAAAAATGAGAAGCCAAAGATGAACCCCAGACAAATGGCTGTTACAAAATCAGGCAAATAATAATTAAAATAATGGAATATGCACATATACATATACACCCCATGAGCAAAGCCAGAACAGTTCAACAAAAATAAAGTACAGTATATTGACCCGGTAAACAAAGGAAATCAAAAATTATATTTACCCGTTAAGAACAAAACTAACTTAAGCACAAACTGGAAAACAAAACTAATGCAAGGTGCCAAGTGGGAAATAAAGCAATGGAAACTAAACTAACAAATATCTTGAGAGGAAAGAAAAGAAAGAAAGTCAAGAAAAGTTAAACAGATAGATGAAGAAGATTTATATTCATTAAAGATTAACTGCAAGGGGAAAAGGACAGTAGCAAAGGCAAACAAAGGAATAAATGTAGAAAAAATATAATAGGTTTAAAAGAGAAAAGAAAAAATGGAAGAAGAAAAAGAAAAAAAAAAAGGAACACTCCACAGAACTGCAAGAGCCCAAAGTACAGGCAGAGGTTTATAACAACAATAGAAAGTGTGACTAAATATAGACATATACATATACATCCATAAGCAAAATCAAAATAGTCAAACAAAAATAAAGTACAATAGATTGACCTGGCAAACAAAGAAAACCAAAAATTATATCTACCAGAACAAAACTAATTAAAAGTACAAACTGGAAAACAAAACTAAAGCAAGGTGCCAAATGGGGAATAAAGCAATGAAAGTAAAACTAACAGATATGTTGAGAGGAAAGGAGAGAAGAAGGAAAGAATAGATATGCAAAGTTAAATAGAGGTAGATAAAGAAGATTTATATACATTAAAGATCAACTGCAAGGTGAAAAGAACAGTAGGAAAAGCAAACAAAGGAATAAAGGTAGAAAAAAATAATAGTTTCAAAAAATTAAAATTAAAAAAAAAAGAGAAAAGAAAAAAAATGAGGAAAACTCCACAGACCTGCAAAAACCCAATGTAGAGGCAGAGGTCTATGACAACAATAAAAAATGTGACTGAGGAAAAAAAAAATTCAAAGGCTTAATTGGATTTCTTAGTGCCAATAAAAGCAACAACCTCAATGGGGGGTGGGGGGTAGGGAAAAAAATCCAAAAGAATCTAGAGAACAAGTCAAAAAATAAGAATAATAAATGTTTTCCTTGAGTCACTGCTGTCAGAGTCCTTTCCCGCGCTGGTAGTCACAGTCCACCTCACCTCCCTAGAATGCGCTCCAACACCGTGCTGACCTCTGGACCTGCTGTGGGCCCAGATCAGATTCTAATCTGGTCCTACTCCTGTGAGCTCTTGCCTCCAATGTCGACAGCTATCAGAGCTAGTGTGTTTTCTTTGTGGGAGCTCTCAATGGCCTTTTATATATTCCATAGACACAGAGTCTGCTTAGTTGATCATGTGGATCTAAGTTGCAGCTTGTACAGCTGGTGGGAAGGTTTTGGGTCTTCTTCCTTAGCCACACTGTCCTTGGGTTTCAATTGTGGTTTTATTTCCACCTCTGCATGTGGTTTGTCCACTGGGGTTTAGCTCCTGAGGCTGCCCTGGAGGGCTTGGGTTTGCCCTGGTGAGGGCCAGGTGTGGAGGTGGTGCAGCTGCTTGGGTCACAGGGGTTCTGGCAGCACCAGGTACTCAGAGGAGTTGGCAGCTAGGGTAGCAGGAAATAGAGTGCTCTAGAAGGGTATGGCAACCAGTATTGGCCAATATGCTCCAGTATTCTTGCCTGGAGAACCCCTTCTCTGACAGAGAAGCCTGGCCGGCCACAGTCTACAGGGTCGCAAAGAGTTGGCCACCACTGAAGTGACCCAGCGCGCATAGACACAAGACATTTTTTGCCTGTGGCAGCTCTGCCCCAGTGAGAGTTGAGCGTGAAGGTGGCGCAGCTGCTTGGCTTGCGGGGACCCTCGCGGCGCCAAGTGTGCAGGGACACGGACTGCCTCTGCCACAGGAGGTATGGCCCTGTCAGAGTCTTTTTCGAGCCTCTTGTAGCTGGCGACCAGAAGGCCTCTTTGGCTCATCTTTCTCCATAGCTCTGCCCCATTCAGGCACCTAAAGGGAGCCCTCTCCTGGGGTCCTTCGATGTTGTTCAGTGCATCAGGCACTTAAAGGGGCACTCTGTGTGGGCTCCTACTCTATAGTTCAATGCATCAGGCATTTGATGGGCCAGTCTCTCTATTGTTCAGCTGCTGGCCTGTGGGGAGAAAGGAGCTATGGTGATGACTCCACCCCCTATGCATGACTCAGCAGTATCCCCTTGCTTCCATGGTTGCCTGGCTTTCCTCCACAGTCATTTCCCTCCACAATCTCCTCTCTCACATCCCCGGATCAGTCTCTCCACAGTCAACAGCAGCCCTCACTGTGGGATTGCTCCATAATCCCTAAACTCCAGCTCCTAGTTGCTGTGGCTTCCAGGAGACCAGCGTTTCTGTCCGGGGTATGTATGGCCGTGGCAAGGACTGTCTGATTCTCATTCTGTTTAGGCTGCCACAGATCAGCTGTTTCACTCTCAGCCTTAAATGTTTCTCCTCTGACTCAGACAATTGCCCTGCTGTGGGGATTGGACCCCTGCTTCAGTTTCCCCACACGCTGAGGGCAGGTCCGATCCTACTAACACTCCTGTTTTTCCCCCTAGTTCCTTTGTCCTATGGAGTTTTACATGGTTCTATATATCCTTTTCCACTGGTCAGGTACTCCTGGCCGCTCTCAGCTGGTGTTCTGCATACACTTTTGTGTCTGAAGGTGTATTCCTGATGTATCCGTGGAGAGAGATGTACTCCACATCCACCTACTCCTCTGCCATGTTGTTTTCCCTTTTTTTTTTTTTTTAAATAAGGCATCACTGAATGAGCTAAACACTGAACAGTTTAGCACCAAAAAATCAGCGATGATATATGCAGTAAGAACAAAATAACTACAAAAACTATTTATAAATGATCCTACTCTAAATAAAACTGCTCTTAAGTTGCAAGGAAATAATAAATAAAACTATCTGCAGTGCTTTCCTTTATCCTTAATACTGTTCAGAATGGGTAAATTATCCTTTTTCAAATTTGGGTCACTTACAAAAGAAGCCCAAATTTAGGCTTGATGGTAAGCACATGAAATAAAGGTTTGATTGACACCTAGCAAAGACTTCATGAGTTAAACCATTAAGTTACCTTATTTTAAAGACCCCCATACACCTGGTCCATTCTGAAAAAAAAAGTTTTTTTTTTAAACAGAAAAAGCAACTGCTATAAAATATACACTGACTGTAAGTAAGTTTGACTAGGGAAAAACAATAGTGACGTTAATTAAGCCCATCAGCTCAAACCTTCATCCACGTAACTAGAATTGCTCATTTTTTAATGAACACAAGAGGCTTTCATTAAAGTTTCAAGAAATCATCAGATACTCATTGTCTTTCAGGTTTTTACAAACTAATTTATAAGATGTTTTCCTGAAATACTGTGCTTCTGAATTAAAACAAACCTCAGTACAATGTAAGCTGGTTCAGTTACTTCAAGGCTCTGAAATTATTATTAATCATTTGCTTTGGCTATGAATCTGGTGACCCAGTGCCCTGATTTTAGTCAACGTCTCCCAAAAAGCCAACTTAGTTACTTGATTAAAAAAAAAAAAAATCAAGTAAAGAATGAACAGTAAATATTTCTATTCAAAGTGTGAACCACAAACATGTTTTCTTAACAGTTTATCCACCGGGAAATATTTTTAGAGATGGGTGATGCTGTTCTTGCTTTAAGTGCTCCTAGAGCAAAAATGTGTGTGATTTCTTTCAAATTCAAGAAACAGCATTAACTGAAAACCAGATGCCAAGAATCTGACAAAATTAAACTGTACTTCCAGGGCACCTTTTCCCCTATGTTTTATCTTCCATGAGCTCTTCTGGTCTATTGTGAGTCCCACAGGGCATTGTTGTCTGTTGCTTTCACTGTATATTACACTACACATAAGCCCAAATCATCATTCACATAAGCCCAGAGCAATTTTACTTAATAGAAGAGAACACTCAGAAGTTGAAAATCAGGACTTGAAAATGCACAGAGTAGTAATACCAAAAGAAGAATCATTTCCTAGTTGTTACTGGACACCAGGTAAGACAGATTATTGTAGTTGTGGGTACTCTGCGACTTGGAAGGTGACAACCTCAAAAAATTAAAACATCTGCAAGTGTCTGCTTAAAATGATAAGCTGCGGGAAAACTGGCCAGAAAAACATAATAGGGTATTATAAAAGCTGGGATCTATCATTTTATTAAGAAAACTATAATAGGATCTAAAATCAGAATGGGAAAAATCTTTAAGGAAGCAAAGAAATGTATCTCATTAGTATAAACCTAAAACAAGCTTCTTGGACCCTAAATATAACTTCCTTATGACAGGGTTAGGGTTTAGAGGCATGCCAAACTGGGCCTCACACACACATCTGGGTGGACAAAACGAAGAGGAGACAGGGGCAAAACAGCTCACAATGTCTTATCTTATTGCTACTCCCTTCAAGAGTATAAGGACCTACCAGGTGGTAAAGTAAAGAACCCACATGCCAATTCAGGTTAGAGGTTAAAGACGCAGGTTCGATCCCTGGATTGGGAAGATCCCCTGGAGGGCACAGCAACCCACTCCAGTATTCTTGCCTGGAGAATCCCATGGACAGGAGTCTGGCAGGCTGCAGTCCATAGGGCCACACAGAGTAGGACATGACTGAAACAAATTAGCACACATGCCAAGGATATAATAACAACAAACTTTTTTCTCAAATAAGTTTAAGTATTTTTAAGGACTATGACACTTTCAAAAACTTGCTAGGGTCAAGAGAATGTGGGGATTCCAAAAGTTTTAATATTTTTGTTCTTGTTGTTTCAGAAAGGAAGTGCAGGCTTGAGATCGTTAAATTGGCCCACAGCTCTCCACAGTAGGGACTGTTTTACACATGAGCTATCGTGCTTCAGGTCTGTCAGAAGCAGGTCTGGGGCCATCACCCAGATGTTTTTAGTTCTATGACCTTAATATTACACTTCAAACTGTAAGTGACAGAAGTAATTGGCTTCTCAGAGGTGAAAAACCTTAGTAAGAAAGTCTGCATGTACCGTTGCAGTAAAAGTGGGAGCTCTAAATGTAGGTGTATTTGTCAAAGTACATCAAACAGGAGTCCACTAACTTATTTATCACTGGATTTTGGATGGGTAATGTTGTTGTTTAATCTCTCAGTCATGCCCGACTCTTTGTGACCTCACAGACTGGAGCCCTCCAGCCCTCTCTGGTGATTTCCCAGGCAAGAATGCTGGAGTAGGTTGCCACTTCCTTCTCCAGGTCTTCCCAACCCAGGGATCGAACTCATGTCTCCTGAATTGGCAGGTAGATTCTTTACCGCAGAGTCACCAGGGAAGCGCAGACAGCATTTTTAACCATCCAGTTCTGTAACATTAAACTCGTCATCCTATTCCCTACATCACACCAAACAGATGCCAAATCAATGAAACGAATTGAAATAAAAATCCATTCTAATATCCCCTGGACAGGCAGGTAGATGAATTTAAGGGAAAAAGACTTCAAGACAGCTCTTTCCATCCTGAGCCTGGCTACCACTAGTTCATGGTACCAGCAAAGAGAGCAGCATTGTCTGGGAAAAGAATACAGACATCTTTACAACATGCCATTCAGCTGATGGGTAACTCAGGGTTGAGTAATGTGTATGGAAGGAGCATGTACTGACCTGCCTTATATGTCGGACTTGATATGGTCTTTAGTGATCCTTTGTAATTTAATCACTTTTCTTTTTGAAGATTTTGAGTGATATACTTCACAAATTAACCATTTGTCACTAAAATATTAGAGCTGGTATTCAGACAGTTCACACCCAAATAGCGGAGCCAGTTGTTCACAGCTGGCATCCATTCTGATTAGTCAGAATTAATGCCTTGGATGACCAGCTGGTGAATATTTTGAATATCATACCTCTGTGCCTCAAGTCATATCTATGTTCACGGTTTCTATTATTTGCATTGTTGGACAAGACGGAGCTGACAGGAAAGCCAGACTTATCTTTCACTGCTTGGATTTTAATCCCAATTCCATCTCTCAATTAGTTGTATGACTAATTTCTAGAGATCCATTTCCTCACCTATAATACAGGGGTAATAATACATGTCATCATATAGATACAGAAAGAGAAGGAGGATTACATTAACTCTTGGAGAGCGCTTTGATCATGGTAGAGCTATAGCTCATGGTAAAGCACCCAATTTACTAGCAGCTGTTTTTACTGAGCATTTAAAAGCCACACCTCCAACTGCTTGCAGTCTTCCCACACACTTAAAACATTCCCATACTGATAAAATAAAGGAAGGGAAGATATAAGACTAATTTCATGATAACCACTGCAGATTACCTGACACAGAAAAAGAGAAAAGCACAATACAATTTTAAGACAACCTCTTGGGGTTCACAACAGACCTTTTGTGGAGATAGCCCTTGCCTAGAGGCAAAGTACAGTTATCAAACATGAGTTCAAACATGATATATAATGTGCTTCCAAATTATTTCATCCTAAGAGCATAGGTTTGTATTCTGTGAGAAAGGTTTGGGTTATATATAACACAAGTCTGTAGAAATTTGTAAGCTAGTTCTTACCTTACTGTGATACATGTCCACCTGAGCTAAATGATACCTAACATTTACTGAATGCTTAAATGAAGTTATCTGACACTATTCTGAATGCTTTATGTACATACATCAACTTAGTTAATTCTTCCAACAAACTTATGAGATATAGGTACTATAATTAGTCCCATCTTACAGAAGGCTGAGTTAAGCCATAGAAGATTTAAAATTTAACCATACAAAATACACCTACCATGATAGAATTTGCATCCAACCTAAACCATCTTGCCCTAAAGCTCTTGCACTCTACAACGTATGCACAACTTCCAAAAATCTCATATAGGCAGAATGATTGGTTTTCTGACACTCAGCTTTGAATTAACAATTGGGACCAAATATATACTTAACATTTACCACTTTCTACATAGGCTGTTCCAAACAAATGTTTTTAATTTAATTGAGTATTAAAGGCCTTGAACTTGGAAATGAGAAAGTTGACCAAGTAAATTTCAGCACTAACACACTCAAAATGGAAAGAAACAGAGATAGCAAGGTATGCCTTTGGTTTACTGACAGCATCCAAGAAGCGCGTTACAAGCAACACTGGCATCTACTTATTTCGGGAAGCTCATCACAATGACATCTTATAAAAAGTGACCTATGGTGGTCATAGAAAAACAGGAAATACAAAACACAAAGGAGAAATCAAAAGTCACCCATTATCCAACCATGAGTACTGCTACTGCACTATAATTAATTACATGTAATAATATATTTTTAAATTATTGCTAATCTTATCAATTTTATTTTATGTATTTTATAGTTAGTTTAAAAGAACTAAATTTACATTGATAAATTAACTACATAAGGTTTAAGAAACACTAATACATCCTGAATATACACATGTAATTCTTAGTCTTAGGCATAACTAAGAATACAGACTTTAGAACCATGGATTCAAAGAGCTGGCTATGTACCTCACCAAACTGTAGAACTTTGATCAAGTTAAATAGGCTCTCTATGCCTCAGATTCCTTGACTGTGAGGTGGGAATCTACATATTGTGGGCTTTGAAGGAAGAAGAGATATATGAAAAACTTCTAGAGCCATTCCTGGCATATAAGGGACACTTAAGTTTATCTCGCCTTTTCCTCCTCCTCTGCTGTTGATCTAAGAGCACACTCATGTCTACAGTAGTAGATGGCATTTATTTATTTATTTGCTTACTTATTTACCTAGTAATAGTGAGTCTACTGAATGTTGACCTCAACTCAAGCATGAGTGGTCTCTATGCTAATTCTTCTTCATTCCACAATCATTTAAAATATCTAAATTTCATATGATAGTACATATTTAAACCTGAACAACTCACAAGTATATTACTAATAACTTTGGCTTCAACTACAAATATTGATCTAAGCTTCCTGTATAAAACCCAGTGGCACTCAGCTCTTAGCTAAGCATGTCAGTTGGTTAGGATGGAAAAATTAGGTAATGAGGGAATTCCACCCCCCGACCCCAAATCACAGTTGAACTGCAACCCAATTTCAGACATAATTCATTCAGTTCACAGGCCATATGTTGGACCACCATGGTTTCAAGAAAGTCTTTGCTGAGAATGACTGACTAATGTCTATCACGGCCCTACTTTAAGCATATTCTTTCTTGAAATCTTAGTCCTGTGAAGTCCTGAGTTCCTCTCTGTTCCATCCTCATTGATGTTTGGTCTGGTTTTATATCAGAGCTGACCTTCTGATTGCAGAGTTCTCAGGCTCTCTGCCTAAAATCACTCAAATTTGGCATGAGGATTTTCTATAACTGCACAGATTTGGTCGGCCATATTTCTATTCTTCTGACAATTTCTGATTCTATTTGCTATGACATAAATTCCTGTAAGAGAAAATTCTGAAAACTCTTCAAGTGTAAACAACCTATTAATTTTACATACAGAATCACTTCTCTTGCCAGTGAATGAGATCTGCGGATGATATTATGAGAAAAAAATGCATTATTTCCCCTGTTTCTAAAAGCAGAAAGAAGGAGTACCAAGCTGCGTTTCCTGGAAGCTTCTCTGTTATTCAAAAAGTTTCCTCTAGAATCATTTCTTTTTGCTTTTATCAAATACTTGCCCCTGCTCCCAGTTCAACAGCTGGGACTAAATCTTGTCTTTCTGCTACCTCATTTGAGTTTGCTATTTAACAAATGTACATGTGTATATGTATGCATATTTACATATATAAAACACATCTTATATAACATGCATATTTTATACACGCATATATGTGTATATTTATATATCATTAAATTTTACCATAAGAAACAGTGACACTTGCAGGAACTCAACTTAAAGAATGGAATAACTGGTTTTCTAATTAAGTCACTGCATGTTGTTTTTCTCAGCAGCTCTGCTCTCATATGAATCCCTTCCTCTCCTGAATCCCACGCACCATCCATAGCTTGTTCCCTTCCTTCCCACTGTGCCATCCTTTATCAACAGGAGCAGTCAAATCAACCCTTGGAGTGTTCTTAAAAGCACCATATGCCCAACAGAAGAGCACTTGAATTACTCTGTATACCAGATCCTGCTGTACATCATAACAGATTATTAGCAGAGACCAAAAACTAAGACATGATGTGATCTTATAAGCCATCAGAAACTGTCACCTGAGAGCACTCCTTGTCCCATTTATTGTATTTCCCAGATTCTCATTACTATCAACTAAATCAGTCAGGCTCTTACAGGGTTCTTGGATGCAAATGACTTCTGACCTAAAGCTAGTCACCCAGCTTCTTTATAGGTACGGTATTTTAAAAAAAAGAAAAAAAAAACAGAGAGTATTTGTGAGCAGGCAAGCTTCTCCATACTGGAAAAAAAAAAAAAAAGCAAAGAAACTTTTCTAAGTAACTTATTTGAATGACTTCCTTTGTGGAGTTTCCTGACAAAGAAAGAGGTAGTGACAGAGAAGAGACAAATTAGTTCAAAAATCTAAGCAAATAACACGTAAGTTTAATACAGAAATGTTCCTGATAGAATTGTTTTCCAGTTTTGTGATTTATCTTTTATATACAAGACCAGCCCTGCCTCTACTGTGTTTTTTTAACCCTCTCAGGCTTAAAAACTAAATCTTTTTTCATGGGGGCCTAAGAGCCTAAACCCACTCCAGTATTCTTGCCTGAGGAATCCCATGGACAGAGGAGACTGGCGGACTATCGTCCACGGGGTCGCAAAGAGTTGGACACGACTGAGCAACTAACACACAAGAGCCTAAAGAAGGCTGTAGTTCAATCTCACATCAAATAGTTTAGGTTCAAAAGTACTGAGTAGTCTGCCTTCACACTGACTTAGCTTCAGGAAGAAGTTACTTTGAAAAAATAAAGGAATGAAAAGCTACATATCAATATGCTTGCCCTATAGGCCAAGGATGCAATAAGTGAGATTAGATGGTATTACCTACCAAAATGTACTTGGCTCTTAGAAGATGTGGCAGGTGAGAAGAAGCTTTACACAGTGATACCAGAGGGAGAAGGCACGGAGAGACAGTTATTTAGAGCAGCCTTGAAAGGAATAGTTGCATATGGATACAAACTTGGTGGGAGGAGCCTACTAAAAGGAGAGTTACAACAAAAAATTCCAGCTTCATGGCCATGTTCCTATGTGTGCGTGTGTGCGCTCAGTGGCTCAGTTGTGTCTGACTCTTTGTGACCCCACGGACTGCAGCCCCGCAGGCTCCTCTGTCCATGGGATTTCCCAGGGAAGAATACTGGAGTGGGTTGCCATTTCCTCCCCTGGGGATCTTCCTAATCCAGGAATTGAACTTGTGTCTTCCGTGTCTCCTGCACTGCAGGTGGATTCTTTACCACTGAGCCATCTGGGAAGCCCTAGCCATGTTCCTATACACATACATTTTTTTCTGCAAAAGAGATGTTTCCATAGGAATGTAGAGTTGCTCTAAAATGGTTATTAGGCTGTAGTATCCAAACAGACAGCACACATTAAAATAGATTGAAAACACATACATCAGAGATGGAAGTCGTATCACTATCCCTCTGCCAGTTACATAAAACTGTAAAAGTAAATGTTTAACATTTAGCATACTGACTCATATTACTACGGGTATTTGCTTTCAGCCATTTTGTATTTTCAAGATGTATTAAAGTTTTGGTCCAATGGGGCTTTCTAGGTGGCAGTAGTGATAAAGAACCCGCCAGCAAATGCAGGAGATGTAAGAGATGTGGGTTCGACCCCTAGGTTAGGAAGATTCCTTGGAGGAGGGCATAGCAATCCAATCCAGTATTCCTTGCCTAGAGAATCCTACAGAGAGAAGAGCCTGGTGGGCTACAGTCCATAGGATGGCAAAGAGTTGGACATGACTGAAGCAACTTGGCAGGCAGCATGCAACTGGGGACTCAGTTCTGTGGTGTTTTGGGAGTCATTTCTGGAGGTCGAGCCTCAAGTAAGCTCCTCAGATCTTCCAGCAATTTTATTTTAAAGCACCTAATTCCCTGTATTACATTTCATTCAAGATATTTAAAGCAGGTTCTATTTTATGAACTAAATGCTATGATGAAGGTCTGGACTCAAATGCCTCCATCAATTAATTGGTAATGGCTACCTAAGGCAATGTGTTTAGAACTTTGAGAGTGAGGTCCAAACTCTGTGGAGAAGATTTTTTTATACCTGGTCCGGGAGTGTTTAACATTTGCCACCTTAATATAAATATACATCAGCCTCACTTAACAAATTATTCTGTGTGTGTATTGCGGGGTGGGGTGGGGGAAGCTTACATATGAATAGATATAAAATCTGCAAAGATAGGTAAAACTTCAAAATTTCATTTTTATTCAGACATACTGTGAAAATGAACTAGGCATACCAAATTAAAGATTGCATAGAGGAAAATGTTAGATTTAGTCACAGGAATGCTAATTGAACCATATATGAGTTGTAATTTATTATACTTGAAATAGCAAAAGTTACTTCAATACAATCCCACTAGTCTAAATCCAATCTTAAGGATACAAAGGTCTGGCCATTTTGTTCTCTGAACTTGCTGAATTGCTCACTGCTGGAAATGATTTTAAAGGATTAATTTTAAAGAAACTTCAAATCAAAAACCAAAGTATTAGAAAAGAATGTAACAACAACAACAAAAAACCCTGTGTTCCTGTTACTTCGTAACCATTTGCCTTGGTTAGATAGGTTGATGAGAGAATATTTTTTCCCCCATTCTGAAAGGCAATCATTTTTTCCTGAGAGTGTTAATACTTCAGTCATTTAAGCTTCCTAATTTGATGCTTTTTGGTTAAGAAGGAAACCATAAGTGAGGAAAGGAAATGCTGAGAGGAAATTACTTGAACAGAACTTAATAGTTTTGTGATATGAAGCTGTGATCACATTTTTTTCACGGTATGAGTCAGTCATATAAATGTTTGGTTTACTTAGTTTCTTAATTTGACATGAGACTAAACTGGGTAAAACTTGTCAGTAAAATGTTGTTTTTCTTGAGTTAAACCACATTGATTTCATTATTAATATAGCATCTCATATTTGTAAGTGAAACTGATTTAAGTGGGCTTTTGGTCATCATAAATCTCATTTTTAAAAGTATGTTTTTAAATGAATTACTAGGCCATGCTATAATTTCAACAAGCCTGCCTCCTACATGGGGATTTGAAGATCATGGTTATAGCTACTATTAGTGTCAACACAATGTAAGTAGGGTTCATTATGAAACTCTCTGGGGATTTCTAAAGTGATTACATTCTCTTTAAAATCCACAAAAAGGAACTCTTCAAAAGATAACAATTCAATGAGATGAGATAGGAGCCATCTGGTTCGCTTGTAAATCATATCCTTATTTTTTATGGTATGTCATTGCTGCTCTATCCTATTAGCATGAGAGAATGAAATTCAGGAAGGCTGACGTTTGTCATTTTTTTTTCCATTTATTTTTATTAGTTGGAGGCTAATTACTTTACAATATTGTAGTGGTTTTTTCCATACATTGACATGAATCAACCATGGATTTACATGTGTTCCCCATCCCGATTCCCCCTCCCGCCTCCCTCTCCTCATAAAAAAGGAAAAAAAGTTGAACACCAACTATTAGGGTAAACTTCCTGCCTAAACTCTGGCAAAGGCCACCATCATATTCATTGGAAGGACCGATGCGAAGCTCCAATACTTTGGCCACCTGATGCGAAGAGCAGACTCATCTGGAAAGACCCTGATGCTGGAAAAGATTGAAGGCAAGAGGAGAAGGGGGGCGGCAGAAAATGAGATGGTTTGATGGCATCATCAACTCAGTGGACATGAGTTTGAGCAAAGTGTGGGAGATAGCGAAGATAGCAAAGGACAAGGATGTCTGGTGAGCTGCTGTTTATGGGGTTGCAAGGAGAGGGACACAACTTAACGACTGAACAACAACAACAAAACCCAATTCCTCAAACTACCTTTCTCCATGCAATCAAGTATGTGCCCCAATGGTTTCAAGTTATAGGCAAATACTCAATACTATTTTTTTTTTTTTTATACCAATCTTTTTAATTTAGGGGCTTCCCTGGTGTTTCAGACGGTAAAGAAACTGCCTGCAATGCGGAAAACCCAGTACATTACCCACATATTTTTCTCAAGCAAACAGAATAGGTGGTAACCAGCCCACTCCAGTACTCTTGCCTTGAAAATCCAATGGACAGAGGAGCCTGGTAGGCTGCAGTCCATGGGGTCTCTAAGAGTCGGACATGACTGAGCAACTTCACTTTCACTTTTCACTTTCATGCACTGAAGAAGGAAATGGCAGTCCACTCCAGTGTTCTTGCCTGGAGACTCCCAGGGACGGGGGAGCCTAGTGAGCTGCGGTCTATAGGGTTGCACAGAGTCAGACACGACTGAAGCGACTTAGCAGCAGCAGCAGCCTCGAACCTGGAAGGCTTCCACAACCAAGAATATCTCCTTGACTCAGATGCCATACTGATTAAAAGTTTACTATTACAACAAACTAAGTTAGCTCATGATAACAAATGCAAACTTACAGTGCTCTGATTAGTTTCTTATCCATTCAAAAAAACCAAGAAATCCAGAGGTTCCGTGTATGACTTTGGGTTATGGCGCCCTGTTTTTACATGTAAAACTCTTGAGAAGGATAACATATGCAGTCCCTACAGCTTGTAAGGAATTGGCTTGGTAAAACTCTTTCCAAGTGGGTGCAGGACAACATAGGATATGGGATCACTAGGGTCCCTGAGGCCCTGGGAGAGAAGAGGGTGCTTTATTTAACCCAAACTTGATCCCCTGCTCCTAAACTAACTTCTCCCTCAAAGAAGTGAATTTATTTTTTTCAAGTGCAAATCCATTTCTTCTTCCAAGGGAGCATTTCCAAAAGAATTCAATTCCCTGATTCTCACCCTGCCTCTTATGAGAGTTCCCCTTTAAGTTTCTATTCTGGCTCCCACCTCACTAAACCCTAAGCCCAACCCATCCAGCAGCAAGCCATTTTGTGATGTGAAATGGTGCAGCACAGTAGGAACTGCAAGGGCTTCGGAGACACACAGACCTTGGCTGGAGTCTCAACGTTATCACATACTGTATGGTGTGGAGCATATTACTGATACAGTGTCCTTTTCTCTGTAATAGGGTCAAAAATATCTATCATACAGAGGTTGTGGTTGGCAGAATAAGAACTCTCAAAGATGACTACACATCATGCCCCAGATTCTGTCAATATGATATTTTACAGGCAAAAAAAGATTGCAGGGTATATAGACTCTTTATCCTGGAAGATTATCCTGGGTCCAATCTAAAATATGAGTGCTTGAAAGTGGTGATACTTTCCAAGCTGTGGTCATGAAAAGATGTGACAGTGGAACAAAGAACAGGGAGATGGCAGGATGAGAAGGATTCGATCTGCTACTGCTGGCTTTGAAAATGGTGGAAGGGGTCCATAAGCCAAGAAATATGGATGGCCTTTGGAAGCTGGGGAAGTCAAGGAAACGAATTCTCCCTTAGAATCTCCAGAAAAGAATATAGTCCAGCTGGCCCCTTGATGTTAGCCCAGTGAGATCTGTGTCAGACTTCTGACCAACAGAACTAAAATATTTAAAATGTGCATTGTTTAAGCTACCATGCTTGTGATAATTTCTTCCAGTGACAATAAAAAAAGCAATACAGAGGTATTGTAAGAAAGCATAAGAAGAGGATCTACCATAGTGCCTGGCACAGATAAAGCCCTAAACAAGTATCAGTTTCCTCCCTCAGTTAATCTAGGAAATTCTAATTCATGTATTCACAACAAGAAACAAAACAAAAAACACATTCTATGTGCCAGACACCATTCTAGAAACTCTTGGAGTTTACAACCTTATCAAAAAAGCAAAATTGTTTTATGTACTGCAATAATTTTTCACTTTCTACACATACCAGACTCAAGTAGGCATTTGTTTGTCTCAACCGTTGTGCCAAAAGCTCCCACACATTCAGACTCATACACATCAGCAAGACCCACCAACAGCTGGACACCTCCTAGTCTTTTGACCCCGTGAATCTGTTGCTGTAGAATTCTAAATGGAGAATATTATTTATGTTTTGTTTTGCATTCAGGAAGCAGATGGAAACCGAATGTTACTGATAGGTTTGATCTTACTGTGTCTGTCTCTGATCATAGGACCATACAAAATCCATCAGAAATACCACTATGACCTCAAGATGGCCACAAAGCAGACAGGCTCAAATCAGTCACTGCTGAGGGTTAGATGGGAGACAGGGAGAGGAGTGCAGAGGGAAGGGCATGGCTGCTATTCCCCCTTGAAGATTTAAAAAATGGAAACACTGAATTAAACATATATTTTAGTAAGATCAGATTCACACCATGGAGTGCAGGTGAACCTGGGTATAAATTCCAGTTGTTCTTGCAAAGGAGGAAGCACTATAGAAGAGTCTATTTAGACCAGCTGGGCCACATGGCCTTGACTCCCTCACTCCACCTTTCCTAGAGCACTTGGTATTTTCCTCAGATTTACAGTGGAGGTGACACAATTCTCTGACCAGCCCTTGAGACAAATGCTTTTGGATGCAAAGGGCTAGGAAATCCTTCATGAGCTTGACCATGCTGGATGTTACAGGGTCTTCTGACTCTGCCCACTCCTCCTGGTAGGATTCATGGCAATTCTGCTTCTGGATATTAAAATTCAACCCTCTTTCCAGAGGTAGAACTCCACTCCAGACTTGAGCAGCTGAGAGCTAGTACCCCATGAGGAGCACTCAGAGAAATATATTCTCACTTTGTGATGACCTTTATAGTTTTACTCTGCTTCCAAGTGTCCCTTGCAGTTATATTCAAATCCCAGTGACTATAGGGAGGATCTGCTAGAGAGGTGCAGGCTTTTATTTCAGCAGGGTCCCTGGCTAGATAGGTTAGGATTTTCAGCAGGGGATTTGCCAGCCTCACAACATGGTGTTTTCTCCCTAATTGAAGCATCCCACTGTCCAGAAAAATCAAGTCTCACTGTTGGAGAAGGAATCTAATCATTTCACTCTGGAATGATTCTGGGCATCTGATGGATTGGTGGAGTTCTCCTTGTTGGTTCCCTGTCTTTTCTGTGTGTAAATGTTTGTGTGATTTCTTTTAATGTTTTTATTGATGTCAAGACGTTGACATAAAAATAAGATTAATAGTGTCTGATTTAGGCTTCTGGTTTCCCACATCTCCCCATCTCCTTGAGCAGCTGGCATAGCTGGAGGACTGTTTACTCTATGGCTTATTTCCCCCTTATCTTTGATGTCCCAGGATGTCAAAGGTTGTAAATTTAATATTGATTTTATAAAGTAGTTTTACTCTAACATGTCAGTTGTGATTAGCTTCAACCTGGAAGAAGCTCAGTCACTGATCTGGATTTGCACGCAATGTGGCTCCCCAGCTCTCAGACTCTCTGAGTGAATGCTTTATTTATAAGAGTGGCAATGGTTTATAAAGGCCAGGACAGCCCCCAGCCCCCAGCTCTCTCTCTGCTCTGAGCCTCCAGCGCCTGGGCCCTTACATTTAGCTTGAAAATCTAAGTAGATCAGAGAGATGTATCATTTGCTGGCATGTCAACAGACAGAAGAGTTTATAGATCACATTATACCCCAGTGGCTATAACCAGAGAGAGAGGAATGAGAAGTCTTACTTGTGATTCCACCCCTCCCTTTCTTTAGTCTCCCAGTGCCCTCATGTTTCACCACCAGGGTAGGGGCTGCTGCTATAATAACAGTGATAAAAGCTGACATTTATTGAACACTTTCTATATGGTGATCACTTAATAAGAGTCAGGCATGGTACTAAGGGTTTTCCACGCATCATCTCATTTAATGCTCACATCAGTCCTAGGAAGTGAGTATATATTATTACCCTGTTGTTACTGAATACTATTATCACTACTGTTTTACAGATGAAGGAACCAAAGAATGGCCAGAATCACACTGCTGCACATTTTGAGGCTGGAATTCAACCCAATGCAGTCTGACCACCTCCCCTGCCACAACCCATATTCTCATCTCCGACACCATAATAAGTGCTTTATCACAAAACTGGGAAAAGACATTTCATGCTGAAGTTAACACCTTGGTTTAGGTTAATGTTCTCTGTTCTTATTTTTTTGATACAAATTAATTTTTGAAACACAATTGTAGAATTTATCCCCAAATCCCATTTCTTTTCTGAAGAAGAGACAGGCAACTGGTGTGTTTATCTTGCCCCACTGATCTTCTCTCCCTTCTCACACCTTGTAAGAATTCCTCCTTAGAGAATGAAGCTGAAGATGCCCACCACTTTGTGGCGGGAAGCTCTTCCTAAAGCCATGTGGCCATGTTTCTGCTCATCAGCTGCCACTGCAGGTGCTGCAAAGGGACCTTCCAAGTTAAGGAATGAATCAAAGCCTTCTTACTTTGGGAAATCTCAACTCACTGTATTTTAACACTGCAGAGGCTAGTTCACCAGGAGGCTGACAGAGGGCACTCGGGAACTTTACCTCCCAAGTTAAATACATTCCTTACCTGTGTGCCAAAGTCCTCCATTCTTTCCCTGAGGCTGAGATGTTCAAGGCAAGGAGTCTATCTGGGAGTGCTTTTCCTCATATTTGCCTTCATGCCTCTTCCTAGATGTTAACAGTGGGGGCAAGAATACATAAAGGCAAATTAAAGACAGTGCCAAATGCTCTGATATGCCTCCCATTAAGAGATGAGATCTCTGTTTCACCCCTTTGATTCTGGGTGGGTTTCTGTGCCTGCTCTGATGAACAGAATACAGTAGAAGTAATGCTGAGCACATTTCTGGACCCAGACCTTAACAGACTGGCAGTATCCACCTTCACTTACTTGTCACATGTAAGAAGTTCAACTACCCTAAAGGAGAGACCATACAGCAAGGCCCTGGAGAAAGAGAGGGACCCAGCTGAGACTGTCAAGGGACCAAATATGTAAGTAAAGTTGTCTTGAATCCTCTAGATTAGACCAGATACTATCTTAAAGTCACCAAGTGATACCAACCAAAGAACAGAAGAAATGCCTAAATTCTCGACCCACAAAATAGTGAGATACAATAAAATGGTAGCTGTCTTGCATTAGTGACTTATGCAGCGATACCTAACAAGTACAGGCACATAGGTGCTTGGAATGGATCACTATAGCTTTTAAGGAACATGGACCTGGGGCATGCACTCACAGATGGAAGGCTGCTCTGTCTAGCCTGACTCTTATGCATTTAAGCACAGGGAAGAGCAAATAACTCTTAATTTGTGACTTGAGGATATTTCTGAGGGACAACCACTGGTGTGCTACCTTGTGGAGCAAATCTTCCCAACTGATTACACATTGTTAATGAAGGGTTAAGTCTTTGGCATACTGGCATCTCATAATTCATGGTGAGTCGGAACCCAGCCCTCAGCAAAGCATACTGAGCCCACACTTTGTTTTTCCTTTTAATTTCCTTAGCTACCACATTATTTTCAACAGTCAGAAGGTAAATTTCTTCACTTCAGAAGAAGCACATAGAAAGCCTTGCTCTCAGGTAGTAAGAAAACACATTTTTTTGTTGTAAGGCTTAAGAATTGTGGTAAAAGACATAAAGGCAGGCTCTTTTAGTTAATAGTTTCCAAATATAATTTCATTCTTCTATTTAATTGTATGTGTTTCAATGCATATGCTACTTTAAATATCTGTGATAAAACAGTATATTTTGGAAACATAATGGCACTTTTTTGAGTAGTTACAGTTTATCTGTCAAACTGTAATATACTTTCATGGAAATGAGACAAATAAAAAAACACCTGAGTGAGAAATAAGGGAGACTTAATAAGTAGTCAGCTTGGTTTTATCCTCAAACTAAACTGGCCCAAACTCTTTTTTTGAACTGAAGTTACTAAGAATGTACTTATTTTCTACATTAAAGTCTCTGTTGTTTGTGTGTTGTTATACAATAGAAACAAATACAAAAGCTGGAGAAGAAACTTCCTTCAGGAGAATCCCATCCTCAAATTCTGCAGACAGATGTACTAGCCCTTGACTTCCCACATACAGGTTATCATGGCTAGAAGTTTAGATAGAGCCTTTTATTTCAGACTTAACCTGACAATCATGCATCACAGAACTCAGGGGTCTTTGCTGGTATCAAGAGATCAGATTCCACATCCAACCCACAGGAATTTTGTTTTAGAAATTAAACTAGATTTGGAAAGATAGACAAGGAGTTAATCAAAAGATAAGGATGAGAGAAGCATAAAAAGACAACACCACATCAAAGTCAGAGGAGAGGATAACATTAGATTATATAGGTAGTAGGATTTGGTGTGATTTTTGTATTCTTTGTACTTTTACATGGCTTAATTTTTTGTCATTAACACGTGTCATCTATTTTAAAAAGAACTAGAATATCATGAAAATAATATATTTCAAAATAGTCAAGATGTTTTAAACAGGCCCAGAGATCTAAGAAGATGACAACTGCTCAAAAGAAATGCAGTCCCCACCCCCACCCCCAATCCATCCCAAACCTTTTTATGGTGCAATGTTCTGCTGAGCCAAAAACTTCCAAGGGCAGAAAAAATAAAAATAAAAAAAGAATGATTGGAAATACTGGTTTCTAACCCTTCAATGATTAATTGCTGAATCTTAAACCTATGGAGCTTCCTGATTTTCCTCCACTTTAAACGTATCTTTGTATGGGAGAAGTTTGGTCAATGTTGGAACACTGTGAATACAGAACTGAAGCTGTTTAGGGTAGTGATGCCAATTCCTTTACATGTAATTGTAATGTTTTCAAGATTTTTCCAAGCTGTACTGGATAAAAATCCACAAGTAAAAAATTCATACAAGTTTTTCATAGAGAATGCTATTCAATGAGAAGTTAAACCTCATTTTATCATATCACAATACAAACATAGTTTACATGTACTAAGTGTAGCCTAGCTTCATCTTACTTCATCTTATAAAATGTTAAGCACTTCCTTTCTCATATTAAAAAATAAGCTTTCAAATTTAGAATAACAATTTTACACATTTTTTTTTTTTTAATTTGCAAGAAGTTTTATGAAATTCTTTCAGGCTGCATGTGAGGAAAAATTTGCAATGTTTTCATTCCACTGGCATAACCGAAGACACACAGGTTTTGGGGTTAGGAAGTCCTGGGTTTAATCACCAGATTTGCTATATATTGGGTGTGTGACTTTTCGAATTACTTGAACAGCGTCCCCTTAAAAGGATATATTAAATATCATTTACGTGGCAGGCAGAGGCGCTAACCATTAGGAACACAAAGAGAACATGGTACAGATGGTCTCTCCTTCCTTATCTCTCTGGGCCCCGCCTTGTCCCCTATGTAAAATACCTGCCTACCTCTACCTTATGTGACTGTTGTCAGGATGGTGATGTGATACAGAGAGCAAGCACCCCGTACAAACCTGGTGTGAAGGACGAAGTACACTATTATCTTGAATAATATCACAACACAGGATGCGACTGTCTTCTGCATTAAAACCATGGACCCCCGGGCTGAGAAAGCATGTGTTAACTTTCTGTATCAGAAGCCTCATTACCTCAGCTTTTTACTTCAGTCAGCAAAGCAGGTATGGAGCATGCGGAACGTGACTGCGCGGGCCACCAGCCCCGACTTCCGGTCTGCCGCGTACCTCTGCAACTGCGCACGCGCAGCTGCCAGTCCGCTCCCCAGTTTACCCTGAGGGACGGTTCTCAGCCACTGAGGAAGTGGGCGAGAGGCTAAAAGCCCGAGTTCCAAGGCGCACTTGGTAAGACCCCTCAGACAAGGTCCCCAGCACGTCAGCAAAGCACAAAGCACGTTTGCACTGATGACTCGGCATTGTCAGTTTCTTTCCCTAGTCTCTCCCTTCTGCAGCTCCCTGCCGGGATCACTTCCCTGAGTTACACACGTTCAAACCCTTGCCTCAGACCTTGCTTTAGAAGGAAAGCCAGGCTAAAACAATATCTATAGAAGGAGAAATTTTAGGCAGAATTTTGTGATCCAAGTGTGTAAAACAGACCATACAGTGAAATAGTATGCAAGCATTGGAAACAGTGAATCCAGTTAAATGCGAGAAATCTTCATGACATTGTTTGGTATGAAAAGCAAGATGCAGAGCTGTTATGTAAAATGAAATAAAACAAAAAAAAATAGTCTTCCCTAAATCCTTGTATCTATATGAAAAACACTTACTTGAAAATGTAATATATGAGAATTTACTTTTTAGTTACCTTTAAACTAAAAAAGATACATACTAGTTTGTTAAATGTGGTTGGTGGTGTGGGAGTGGAAGGGAAGGGGAGTGGAAGTGAAAGAAGGAAAAAGAGGTCATCATTTAAAAGATAACATGTATGACATAATGTTACTATTCCATTCAGATAAAACCATACACATCTGAGTTCCTGCCTGTGACAGATAAAAAAGGACAATCACCAGTCTGCTGGGAAATGAAGTTTCAGGTAGGGTTTTATGTTCATCCTCGGACTTTTCTTGTTTTAAATTTTACAGTAAGCATAGATTAATTATATAATCAGAAAAACATTAAATCAATGAATACCCAACAGAAAAATGAAGAGACCATTTGGCATATTGGTTAAGAGTACAGACTGTGGAGCCAGACAACTACATTCAGATCTTGACTCTGTCACTTATGATTGCATGATCTTGGGCAGGTTATTTCATTTCTTTGGGTTTCAATTTCCTCATGTGTAAAATGGAAATAATAATAATGTAGTACCTGATTCATTGGACTTAAGAAAATTAAATGCAAAATGCATAGAAAGCTTTCAGAATGATACCTGGCACATAGTAAATGCTGTGTAGAGTTTAGCTATTATTATTTCTTTATAATTGATTATAGAAAGAAAACTAGTTGAGCTCTTAGATGCTACAGTCTTTAGTTAGGCAGAGAGAGGAGTTATGCTTCACTGTCATGGCAGCAGGGTGACCATTCACCCATAGCCACTCCACTCCTGCAGCTAAGACAACCTCTCCTTCTAGGAGGAAATTGAAAAAAAGAGAGAGGAAGGGGAAGGAGAACATGGACAAAGAAGACAAAGGAAAGAGAGAAAATAGTCCCAAAGTTTCCAGTAGGATGCTAGTGAGACAGGGTATGCCTGGCACACTGTGCCCTCTTCACAGGTGTTCAACCTGGCCCGAAGGGTTCTCTTTCCAGCTTCCTGGTCATCTCATTTCTTCAAGAAGCAGGTAAGTTCACGTTGGTTATCTATTTTTTTCTTAATTGAGATGCAACTGTTAGTATAGTACATTCTGCTGACATTAATGTCATACTTCCTAGATACCAGATAAAAAATACTTATAATTAGTTATAAATGAGAATGTATACACAATTCTGAAACTGTGTCTTCATCATCAAAGTTTGCTTCCAAGTATGATATATGTTGCTTTAGTGCCAATTCTTATTAATTGTGCAGTGCAGTGTGCTGACACCCATGATACAGTGGGTGTCAGCATATCCAGTCACAAAAATATTTCTAATTAGTCATAAATGAGAATGTACATACAACATTTCCAGTAGCCATTCTGTTCCTATCAGAGTTCACAACAGAGAAAACTTAAACTGTTGCTGCTGAGCTGCCTTGCTCCAATTCCAACAACTCCTGTTTCAGAAATGCTTGGCAAATGGAATCTTTAGATCTTACTGGGTAAACAGATCTAAGGTAGGTTTATTTCAGCCCAAGTTCTTTGAGATTCATATACTCCTGAACCTGACTAAAATGCATACCATAGCCATTTCAAAGGCAGTGATAAAGTTACTTGGTTAAATATTTTGGCTAGATTTCCTGTTTTCAGAAGCCTGAGCTTTGTATTATGTGGCTTATGCGTTTGCATGTGGCAACTCGGGCAGTATTAAATGACCCTACATCTGCCAACCTCCATAAGAACCATGCCTCATAGGGAAGGCCCCAGGCACCCATCCACCACTGTGAACCACACAGATAGAGGACTCTAAACATCAATAACTGCTTTCAAATTCCTAGACCTTGAACTTTCTTTAGGAATCCAGGCTGTAAGCCTCTTAAGATGATTACGGACCATCAAGTACCTCCCCTAGTTCAAAGTGTTGAGTCTATAAAATCACCATATATTTATAATTTAGATATCTCCAAACTCGAGACTATGAAGCATTCTGATCTGCTCTTTAGATTTCTGTGTAAGATCTCCGTCGTTGTTTAACAGGGTTTGTCTTCTATTGCTCTGTGCAAGTGGCAGTCCTATACAAGTCATAAGGTCCTGATTTATTCATCGTGCATCACAGTGAAATGGGGGCTTTGTGTGAGGGGAAGGAAAACAGTTCTGGTAAACTGTACTTACTTTCACTACCTTTAAAAACTCATTAAATAGGATTCTTCCTTTTAGTTACCGAAGTGTTTAAAGCCCTTTTTAATGAAAAATTCTAATCCTATATAATCACACCATAAGGACTTTCTTTATGTTCAAAGTGGAAACAGTGTTAAATTTTAATGCATACCTCTGGCAGGCTATAATAAAAGTGTTCAGTCAGTTTTAAATCCGATTAGTGTAACTGTTACAGATTAGGGAAAAACCCCAAGTGATTTGAAGCAAGTCCCCAACTCACGGAAACTAATTCAGGGCCTGGGCCTGATCATGCCAGAGTCTAAGGGAACATCAAGACCTGTTTTCGGTTTGCTCACAGTTTGTTTAGTAGTTAATAAAACAGGGTCTCTTACCAGGTATTGCAGGGCTTGAAAGACAAGCTTTCAAATAGAGGTAGATAGGACAGATTGCAATCCCTTCTTTGTTACCCAAGTGACACATATAGTACCTGGCTGATATTCTTATCTTTTCTCAGTATTTACCTCAGTGCTTCTCAATAGTTAGGTTCAGTTGGGTAAAGCAGGAATATTAAAAACATCTGAGAAGAAATGCATGTGTATATTCAAATATTTATGAATCTGCCCTCCCATCCACCTCACTTTGACTTCCTCCATAGTCTAATACATGTAGAGAAGAAAATAGTTAGCTAAACCCTAAGATCACATGCTAGAATATATGAAGGCACCTGCATTGAGCAATTAAAAATACTACCCTGAAAAACCTTGCAGTTCAAATTTCTACGTCATCCCAAGTGAAAATCATTAAGCTGACTGGACTCAAAATCAAGTGATCTGACATCAGGTCCCAGCTTTGCCCAATGGCTCAGCAGGTAAAGAATCCACCTGAAATGCAGGTGACACAGGATCCCCTGAAGGAGGGCATGGCAGCCCACTCCAGTATCCTGGCATGGAGAATCCCATGGAAAGAAGAGCCTGGCAGGCTATAGTCCATAGGGTCACAGAGTTGGACACGACTAAAGAGAGGGAGCATGCCTGCATGCACCCAGCTTTGCCACTTACAAGTTGGGAGATCCTTATCATTTATGAAACTCAGTTTTATCACCAATAAATTAAAAATCATTGTATCTGCCTTTTCTACATTTTAGGGTTGTTGTGAGGATTAGATTAATAAATCTGCATAGTCTTAAATGATGGCATGGTATTAACACATCTGGATTAGAAACACTTTGAAAGCAGTACTGGTCATCTTGCTTTTATATTCATATTCTCTTACTGTTATGTACATATCCTAAGTGACTACGCATCATGATTTTCATAATAGATGTCAATTTGCATCTCACCTTAAAACTTGGGGAAAGAACAGCGTATCCAACTAAGTAAGTTGTCAGGAAAAGAACTGAGATCCTTTTCACCTGGGTTAACATTTGACTTCAACTGCCTTCTCTACCTGGACACATTTTAAAGACAATGCCTATTTGAATGTCATGGCTCTGTGGGCCTTTACGCCTCTGGAGTGAAAGGCTTTGGGCTCCAGGTAGTCATTATTCCCCAAACTTCTCTCCTGTTCTCCATTTTATGCTGCCAGACCAAAGCACTCAGTACTGCTTCAATATCAAGAAAATATAACTAGGCCTTAGATAAATTAATGATTACTGAAGAATAGAAAATACTTTTCACCTTTCAAAAAAAATCTAATGAGTGATAAGGAAAAATTAATTTGCTCATTATAAAAGGATCAGGAAGGGGAAATCAAAGCCAATACAAAGCACCCACAGTAAGAGAAAGGACAGCAAAAAAAATAAAAATAAAAACAAGGACTCGTGAATGCGGAAGAAATTAAAACAAACCTGCAGGCCCTCTAAAATACAGCAATCAAGCAGCTCCATGCATGCATCCCATATTTGAATTTTTATTTTACATGAAGTATTTTTGTATCTGCCTTGCCTAAATTTGGCCTCTTACCAAAGCCTAATGACTCTACTTTATGTTAAGCTTTTCGAAAGATCTAAACTTAAAACTAGGAAGAAAAAAAAAAAAAAACCTGTTAATTTATCTTGCAGGAAAAGGTGTTATAATTTGAATGAAAAGCAGCATGCAGACAGATAAAAAGGAGCTGGCACAAACCTCGGGCAATCAGTAACATTTTTTGTACCTGCAGGCTGAGAAATTGTCTCCAGTGTTGTACAATGTTATTACCATTGCCTATTTTCACTTGAACATTAGGTTCAAGCCTAATTGTGTGAAGATTTGAATGTTCTCCTCAGATTTACTATTTCAATAAGCTCATCATGTTAAAACACTGTATGTGTTGACAGTGGTTACAGTGTATTAAGCAAACAAATCATTTTCTTTTAAATGCTAAGTAGCCTAATTTGACCTTTCTACAGGCCCTGGTCAGTTCTGAAATGGTCTTTTTTAATAGTCTTCTCTCTGACCTTTCTATCTTTTACTCCATCCATCAACAAGGTATTATCTTCATAGACTTTTGTTGTTGTTCAGTTCCTTAGTCTTGTCCTACTCTTCGCAACTCCATGGACTGCAACATACCAGGCTTCCCTGTCCTTCACCATCTGCCAGAGTTGGCTCAAACTGACGTCCATTATATCAGTGATGACATCCAACCATCTCATTCTCTGTCACCCTTTCTCCTCCTGCTTTCAATCTTTCCCACCAGCAGGGTCTTTTCTGATGAGTCAGCCATTAGGTGACTCATACATGTATGGCCATATATTTGGCCATAAGGTGGCCAAAGTATTAGAGCTTCAGCTTCAGAGTCAGTCCTTCCAATTAATATTCAGGATTTATTTCCTTTAGGATTGACTGGTTTGATCTCCTTGTAGCCCAAGGGATTCTCAAGAGTCTTAACAAACACCACCGTTCAAAAGCATTAATTTTTTGGCTCTTAGCCTTCTTTATAGTCCAGCTCTCACATCCATACATGACTACTGGAAAAACCATAGCTTTGACTAAGATAGACCTTTGTTGGCAAAGTAAAGTCTTTGCTTTTTAATACATTGTCTAGGTTTGTTACTGCTCTTCTTCCAAGGAGCAAGCATCTTTTAATTTCATGGCTACAGTCACCATCCACAGTGATTTTGGAGCCCCCCAAAATAGTCTGTGACTCTTTCCATTGTTTCCCACCATGAAGTGATGGGACAGGGTGCCATGATCTTAGTTTTTTGTATGTTGAGTTTTAAGCCAATTTTTTCACTCTCCTCTTGTCACCTTCATTAAGGTGCTCTTTAGTTCCTCTTTGCTTTTTGCTATTAGGGTGGTGTCATCTGCATATCTGAGGTTATTGATATTTCTCCTGGCAATCTTGATTCCAGCTTGTGCTTCATCCAGCCCAGCATTTCTCATGATGTACTCTGCGTAGAAGTTAAATAAGCAGGGTGACAATATACAGCCTTAATGTATTCCTTTCCCAATTTTGAACCAGTCCATTGTTCCATGTCCAGTTCTACCTGTTGCTGTTTGACCTGCATGCAGGTTTCTCAGGAGGCAGGTAAAGTGGTCTGGTATTCCTGTCTCTTTAAGAATTTTCCACAGTTTGTGGTGATCCACATTGTCAAAGGCTTTAGCGTAGTCCATGAAACAGAAGTAGATGTTTTTCTGCAATTCTCTTGCTTTTTCTATGATCCAACTGATGTTGGCAATTTGATCTTTGGTTCCTCTGCTTTTTCTAAATCCAGCTTGTACATCTGGAAGTTCTCAGTTCATGTGCTGTTGAAGCCAATCTTGGAAGATTTTGAGCATGACCTTGCTAGCGTGTGAAATGAATGCAGTTGTACAGTAGTTTGAACATTCTTTGTCATTTCCAAATAATAAGGTCATAGACCTGGAGCAAGGTGGGGCTGCTATGAGCTATGCTCATGAATATTTATAGTAACAAAGGTATGCTCAGGTTTCAGAAAGAATGTGTGATATCTAGTTCATAAATCTATTTTATGGAGTAAAATTCGGGGCCGAGTAGGATGTGGCTGTATTAAAATAGCAGGAGACATTAACTCCATGCACAAACAAGAGGGTAAAACATTGGTATAGGTAATGCCAAGGTCAGAAGCACCTGGAGGTTGACATTGAGTTCATCAGGGAAATAAAACGAGGGTGTTATCTCTAATTTTAGCAGGTCCTTTGGGTCTCTTCTTTATCTTAAGAAATAATTTAATAGCATATTTAAAATTTTGGGTCCATTGTAAAAAAATTCAAATACACACACAAACATAAAAGGAAAAATCGTCAACGATCTGTCTCTCAGAAATGATTTTGTTATTGATTTTAGATTTCATTATTCCAGGCTTCTTCTATGCATGTTTGAAAAAGTTAATCTGGCACACACTGATTTTTAAGTTCTCTTTTTTTTCACACAACTTCCCACATGTTTAAACATTCTCCAACTGCAGTAACACTCTAATAGCTGTATAGTATTCCATTAAGAAACACTGTGTTGCCTGTGGTTGGACATTTAGGTTACCTCCACAACCCAGTTACGATGGTGATGAATTTATAGCAAATTCTTTTTGAATACCTAAACCTATCTATCCTCCTAAGGCATTCTGCAGCTCTAAAGCCTCCGACTTTTATGAAGTTAGTGACTTTTCTACTGACGTCCATTTAACTTTAAGGATATAATACACACATATGCACACCCTTTTGCCTCAAAGTAAAACCCCTCAAAATAACTGCATATACATCAATTAGCATTTATTTCTATAATTCAGTAATGTGCACTTCCTTCATGTAGTAAGTTGTATCTGCAACATCATCCTTAGAATAACTGTATGAAATAATATACACACTTAAGAAACACTGCACAATTACTTCTACCCAGTCCAAAGACAATTCTCATTTATTGGTTCATTCATTCAACAGGTGCTTATTGAGCACCTACTGTATAACTTGCACTTTACCATATGCCATGGCAGAAATATTTAAGCATCCACAATTGGTATGTCTTTATTTCAAAGTCACCAAAGAATGTTTATATTTTTCTTACGTTTCTTCAAATATCAGAAGTAGTACTTAATTTATGTTTTATGTTCTGTAAAGATATCACTCTACTTTTGAGTAGCATGTGAACCTTTTTCAGCTTGTTGACCAATTAATTAATAACAAGAAATTCTAGCAAATCTCCCTTGACTGAAGTATAGTCTATAGCAATCTGGGCCAAATCACCAGGATTTTAAGCCATTCTATACTTCTTTAGGCCTTTAGATAACAAATAATAGATATCAGTTAGGCCAAGAGGCTTGCCTTAATAAATGAGGTGAGCAAATGAGTAATTACATTAACAGTCTTTAAGGGTCTTGTCACCTACCCATGAAGTTCTGGAACCTGTCCATCAAGATCATCCAGTACCACTGTTACATATCCTAATGCTAAACTGTGTTCCTTTATCCCATTATTTTACTTTTTAATACATCTAGCTTCACCTTCTCAGTTGATTCAGCTCTAAACCTAAGATTCCACCCATTCTATCTCCCAGTCTTCAAATACCCTCCCAAACTCCCAACAGACTAAACAATGGCCCTCTCCCAGTGAATACTTCAAAGAACTCAAAGCTGGCCACCTTCTCAAAAATCATTCCTGACTGGTTAGAATGAAAAGCAGCTTTCCAAAGAGTTCCATCTCAACAGCCTGCCATTCCCCATGGAAAGTGTATTTGGATATAGATAGTGTTGTTACATATGTATGAGAATATGTTTTACTTATTCACCTGCCTTTTTTCAGCCTGATTGTGAGCCCCTTATGACTGAGAACATGCTTTTTTCTCCATCCTATTATAATCCCACCCCCACAGAGTCACGCTGCTAAATGTTGGTGCCACCTTTCTTCAAGAGAGTGTTCAGTAATTACATTTTAACTGGATATGTAGAAATACAGATTTTTAAAGGTGTGAAGCAACGGTAGAGGTTACCTAGTCCATCACCTTCTTTTTTTAAAGCTCACATTTATTTAATACTTTCTACATGCCAGATACTGTGCTAAACTCTTTATGTGAATTATCTCACGTGATCCTCACAAAAACTCATAGGGTAGGAGCTCTAAACATCCCTATTTTTGTATGCATAGCAAAACTCTCCTTATGGCTTTCACAGTGAAGTATACATAAATGAATGAATGAATAATCGCTCAGCCCAGGATCAGGACTAGAGTAGGACTGGAGAGCCGCTGGAAGAACAAGATTTAAGAAGGCACTCTCAGGGTTTTGTTAATACCTATGCAAATTTCACACTCTAGGTGCCTCTCTTGCATCACCCTACCTCAGCCCTAACCCAAACCTTACTGTATGTTAATTTCTGTTCTAAATATATTTCCATATTAAATACAACAGTCTTATGAGATAGGACTGAAACTGACTTCAGTATTAAAAGTACATCCAAGGGACTTCTCTGGTGGTGCAGTAGTTAAGAGTTTGCCTTATAGTGCAGTAGATGTGGGTTCAATCCTTGGCCAGGAAACTAAGATCCCACATGCCATGGAGCAATTAAGCCAGTGTGCCATGACTCCTGAGCCTGCATGCTCTGGAGCCCACGTGCCACAACTGGAGAGTCCATGCACTGCAAAGATCTTGCATGACACAACAAAAATCTTGCCTGCCACAACTAAGACCTGAGGCAGCCAAATAAATACATATAAAAAATAATCATCAAAAGATAAACACATTCTTAAAAAGAAAGAAGAGTACATCCAAGAATTTCATAGACAAATGTGTCAAAATTCAAAAGCTGGATTGATCACTTAAAATATCAGCCATTTTATTTAAATGCATTTATGTATGTTTCATGTCTTCTTCCTGGAATAACAGTATCTGAAAACAATGCTTTGCTTTTTAAGATTAGCCTTATACAGTATCTAACCCCACATATCAATCCAGGCAATAGGTAAATGGAATACTATAAAATATTGGGAAATGTAAATATGTTTGCTTTTTATATTTTTTTAGCTCATTTTACCATTTTAGGAGATAAAAACATGAACCAGTAGTGAAGTAGATTTTGGAGCTAGATAGGACTGATTTTGAACAGTCATTCCCCTGTATGGACTTTAGAAATCAGTTACTGCTTTAAGTGATCTCAAATGTAAATTTTTCTGAGAATTAGGCATACTGTATGTAAAAATTACACAATAGCAGCATATGCCACACATTCAATGTGTAATAGCTGTTATGATTTTATCATGTATATTTTTGGAGCATACATGATAGAATCATCATAATGTGGAAAGTATGATGACTTGATGTAACATCACAAATCTAATGTAAAATGTGATCATCTTAGACACATGAAGTATGGAACAGTCATATATCAGTTAGGATAGGCTAAATTATTCTGAAGTAACAAATGAAAAACCAAGCTTGCAGGAGCTTATCTTCAGCTACTCAGGAATTTGCGCTGACAGAAGCACTGTTTTCTAATATCTGCTTCTTTTGGAACATGCAGGCCTCTCTGTCACCAGCAGGGTAAGAAGACCCTGGAGGATCTCACATTGCTAAGTATATATTGGTAAAGGAAATGATATACATCACTTCCACATACAACCAATTGCAAAAACTAGTCAACAGGGCCCCATCTAACTAAGAAATGTAATCCTCCCATTTACTTGGATGAAGAAGAGATCAGACATTGAGAGCACTGAAAGACTCTACCATAAGACATGTCTCTTTGTCTAGGAGGCTATCACAAAGTTCTTAAATTGTGCAAACAACTATATGGATGCTTCACCAACAAGTTGTTTTTATTCTATTGTTGCAGAAGCCATAAAACTAAGTTTATGGGTTTTTTTGTGTTTTTTTTTTTTTTTTTTTTTAAGGAAAGCATCTTTGTCCTCATTCTGACTTAGCATAGGCTGATCTGGTATTTGGTCAGTTTGGGTGTGAGGAAAAGAATTGCAAATAATCATTACTAGAGCTGCCCTGAGTATGCCAAAATGAAAGAAGTTGTCATGCAGGAAGGAACTTTGCATAACAAAGTGTTAAGTGAAATACTACCAGGCAAAATAAGGTAATGCTCTTTTGCTGTCTAGCACCACAGAAGATGCTAACTGAAAGAGTAAATAAAAACAGTCAACGTGCATTTAGCTTTCATAATTTACCTTCTGCAAGGTTGATTTAGAGTATGCAGAATATGCCACATTATTTAGGCTGTAAAAAGGGGCTGCTTTATACTACCTGCCATGTACAATTATAATAATCTGTCAGACAAATATAATTACAGAGTGTGATGTCTGTTTGAGTGTGAAGGCTTTGATTGTGTGGTATTGTCTGCTCTACATAGTGGCACAGCATAAACAATTGTACTCTGTGGTACCTCTCAGCCAGGACTAATGCTCCGCATCAGGAACGCCCCATCAAACAGCACAGATGGTTGGGTTTGGGTTTAAGATTGCTAGCTTTGTTTGGTTGGTTTTTTTCCCCCAGGGCTTTTTCAAGGGCAAACTTGACCACAGTAAGCCTTATGCAATACAGTATGGTAGGTCTCTAAGATATTATTAATAAATCATAAAAGTGAATGAGAATGGGAGACTAGACAGGATACGGTCAGTTAACAAGTGTCAGCCATTTTAATGATGAAAAATAGATTGACAAAGGAATGCATGAATCATTTTGATGATTAAAAATATAATTGGTGACACTCCCTGGGTTTAAAAGTTAAAGTTGTTTTTTACAGAATAAATTGTGATTGTAATTTATTTTTAGAATGTCACATCAGCCAATAACATGGAAAAGGTAAACGTCATTAGAGCCTTTCATAATGATATTTTGTTACACTGGAGGCATGTTTGACTTTAAATTAGCTGATGGTCTCCTCTCCATATCTCTACAATAAGTTGATCAGGCTATTTTAAATTTATTTTCCAACTGATGATCTTCAGATCATTTGTGACCTTCATACCCAGAGATTTTGCTGTGGACTTCTCCACCAAGGATATGTTTTGCTCTCTGAAATGAGATTTGCCTAGATGGGATCAGAATTACCCTGCTAAATCACTTCAGTCCTATCCAACTCTTTGTGACGCTATGACTGTAGCCCTCAAGTCTCCTCTGTCCATGGGATTCTGTAGGCAAGAGTACCGAAGTGGGTTGCCATTCCCTTCTCCAGGAGACCTTGCTGACCCAGGGATCAAACCCATGTCTCTTATATCTCCTGCATTGGCAAGTGGGTTCTTTACAACTAGCGCCACCTGGGAAGCCCACAAGATGGGATTAAGAGGTATTCATTTACCAAGTTCTGCTCTAATTCATGTGGTTCAGTTCAGTTCAGTCACTCAGTTGTGTCCAACTCTTTGCAACCCCATAGGCTGCAGCATACCAGGCTTCCCTGTCCATCACCAACCCCTGGAGCTTGCTCAAACTCATGTCCATTGAGTCGGTGATGCCATCCAACCATCTCATCCTTTGTCATCCCTTTCTCCTCCTGCCTTCAATCTTTCCCAGCATCAGGGTCTTTTCCAAGGAGTCAGTTCTTCACATCAGGTGGCCAAAGTTTTGGAGTTCAGCTTCAACATCAGTCCTTCCAATAAACATTCAGGACTGATTTTGTTTAGGATTGACTGGTTTGATCTCCTTGCAGTCCAAGGGATTCTCAAGAGTTTTCTCCAACACCACAGTTCAAAAGCATCAATTCTTCAGCACTCAGCTTTCTTTATAGTCCAACTCTAACATCCATAGATGGCTACTGGAAAAAACGTAGCTTTGACTAGATGGACCTTTGTCAACAAAGTAATGTCTGCTTTTTAATATGCTTTCTAGGTTTGTCATTGCTTTTCTTCCAAGGAGCAAGCGTCTTTTAATTTCATGGCTGCAGAATTTAACTTAATGCAGAGTACAAGATGCAAAATGCTGGGCTGGATGAAGCACAAACTGGAATCAAGATTGCCAGGAGAAATATCAATAACCTCAGATACACAGATGATACCACCCTTATAGAAAAAAATGAAGAAGAACTGAAGAGCCTGTTGATGAAAGTGAAAGAGGAGAGTGAAAAAGCTGGCTTAAAACTCAGCATTTAAAAAATGAAGATTATGGCATCCGGTCCCATCACTTCATGCGAATAGATGGGGAACAATGGAAACAGTGACAGACTTTACTTTTTTGGACTCCAAAATCACTTCAGATGGTGACTGCAGCCATGAAATTCATGTGGTAGAGATGTTTAATACTGTAATTCAAAACAGTGCACCTAAATATCAATAAATGGTCATCCCAAAGGAATGATCTGGATTTGGCATCTTGTATTCATTTAAATTACAAATGTATATGACTTTCTGATGACATCTGAACCAACTCAGAATGCTCAAACAGCTTTGCACTAACAACATGAGTTCCACTCATCTCTAGAAGAACATTACTAGTCTGTCCCTTCTGGCCACATGGGAAGAGAATCCCAGAAGTTTGTTCTTATACTTCTGGTACTTTCTTGCTATAGATGTGAAAGAATTTTCTTAATGAATCTGAGTAACAATACTATTTTCATAATGTTTCAATGTTTGAGCCTTCCAATGTATGTTTTTTGGAATATAACAAAAGTATCATAAAGTAATCAGAATCATGAAATCTTTGCAACTGAGAAGACCTCTGCCCAAATAGACATGATTGTCATCCCTTGGACCTCACTGTACCCTTTATAGTATCTTCTCATGGCTGTTGCAAGGATAATGTGTGTGTGTGTGTGTGTGTTAGTCACCCAGTTATTTCCAACTCTTTGCAACCCCCATAGAATGTAGCCCACCAGGCTTCTCTGTCCATGGAATTCTCCAGGAAAGAATACTGGAGTGGGTTGCCATGCCCTTCTCCAGGAGATCTTCCCAACCCAGGCTCGAGCCCAGGTCTCCTGCATTGCAGGCAGATTCTTTACCATCTGAGCCACCAGGGAAGGCCTATCTCTATTAACTCTACTCTTCTGTGCCTCTATAATGCTTAAAATAGTACCTAAATAGCATGAATAGCTGAATTCATAAATGACTAGAAAGAAAAAGTACTATATGGTAATAGTGGACATTTTCTGGCCCCTTTCCAACATCCAGTGCTTCCCTTCCTTTCTTTCCTTTCCAACAGTTCTAATTTCTTTTTGAAGATTCAGGTGGCTCTAGAGAAGCTCTTATCTCCAGCTCCAGAGGTGGAATCTAGGTAACCAGTCAGCACTTTGACTCCAACTAGCAAGTTTTTGGCTCTGCCTTGAACACATATACCAACTAAATATTTCCATTCAAAATGAATTTCAGGATTATTTCTGAAAAGGAAGAGACAAAGATGACTTTTTCTGGGTGTAACTGTGGAAACATGCCATCCTGGAGCTGATGGCACCATCTCATGACTGATAGGAGAGCAGGTTTTAGCTTGAAACCAACATCAAGAAAGATATATCAGAGACAGAAAGAAACTGAAAGCTTCCCTTGAACTGAAAATCTGGACTTTGCACCTGCAAAACAAACAAACAAACCAGAAGTAAAGAAAATTCCCTTTAAATAAAAAAAAAAAAAAAAAACAAAACAGAAAATTCCCTTTTATGTCAGCTTGAGTCAGACTTTCTGTTTCCTGCTACACAAAATATCCTGATAAAATTGTAAATATCACCACAGAACAAATGTGAGTTGAACAAACACACTCTACTTCAGAAATATTGGCAAACCCTAATGCAAATCATTCCACAAACAAACGACAAACTAAAAATGATGATCACCCATAATTTCCACTTTCCACTGAAAGGAACCAACCTAAAGAAATGGTTGATTTCAGGCCTCGTATAGGCTATACAAAAATTTAGCCTAGGATACCCAGTTACACCAAAAGGCAAGAAAGTGCTCAAAAGCTGTTGTGTCAAAGAAATAAGGAAGGAGTCAATTTGAAAAGTTTCCCAAAGGCCAAAGATGGGACAACTTGAACATCAGTAGTGATGATAATAATAATATTAACAAGTTCTTTGGATTAAAATGAATGAAGTATGTTAAAATCCATGCATTCATCATGGACTAGGGGAAACAAACCTCATTGATCTTAGAGAATATTAGGAGACCACCTAAATAAAAAGGAAAAAATCAAGCATTTATTTTGTCTTTCTTGTATGAACTGTGCCTCAGTGAGAAATAATCATTGTTAGGGAAAAATTTCTCTCCATAGACTTAATCCAGCAGAGAAATGAAGAAAATCCCACATTGCAAACCCTTAATGAAATAATGTATCTGAGAAATAAACATCAGGCACTGCTAACATTCCCCAAAATAGAGAAAATCATACATTATGTGCCTCTTGATGAAAGTATGCCATAATACCTATGAAGTATTTTTGCCAAATAATCAAACCTGAATCAGACCAAGGCTCTTAATCTAACTACTATTTCACAGAAAATAAAAAAGACATGCAATCAGCAAAATCCAAAATGTGGGGAACTGTACAGAGAAAATGACTCATTTTTGTAAACAAATCACAAGAAAAATAAAAGATATAACTTAAAGATTAAAAGATTCTTAAGAGACATAACCAAATATAATGTGTGGACCTTGTTGAAATTCTGATTTGAACAAACCAACCTTTAAAATTACCAAAAACCACTGAATCAAGGAAAAAGCAAGGGAATTCCAGAAAAACATCTACTACTTCATTGACTACACTAAAGCCTTTGACTGTGTGGATCACAACAAACTGTGGAAAATTCTTCAAGAGGTGGGCAGACCATCTTACCTGCCTCCTGAGAAACCTGTATGCAGGTCAAGAAAGTACAGTTAGAACTGGACATGGAACAATGGACTGGTTCCAAATTGGGAAAGGAGTATGTCAAGTCTGTATATTGTCACCCTGCTTATTTAACTTCTATGCAGAGTACATCATGTAAATTGCCAGACTGGATGAAGTACAAACTGGAATCAAGATTGCCAGGAGAAATATCAATAACCTCAGATATGCAGATGACACCACCCTAATGGCAGAAAGCAAAGAGGAACTAAAGAGCTTCTTGATGAGGGTGAAAGAGGAGGGTAAAAAAGTTGCTTTAAAATTCAGCATTCAAAAAATGAAGATCATGACATCTTCTCCCATCACTTCATGACAGATGGGGAAACAATGGAAACAGTGACATATTTTCTTGGGCTCCAAAATCACTGTGGATGGAGACTGCAGCCATGAAATTAAAAGACACTTCCTCCTTGGAAGGAAAGTTGTGACAAACCTAGACAGCGTATTAAAAACCAGAGACATTACTTTGCCAAAAAAGTCTGTCTAGTCAAAGCTATGGTTTTTCCAGTAGTCATGTATGCATGTGAGAGTTGAACTGTAAAAAAGGCTAAGTGTAGAAGAATTGAAGCTTTTGAACTGTGGTGTTGGAGAAGATGCTTGAGAATCCCTTGGACTGCAAGGAGATCAAACCAGTCCATCCTAAAGGAAATCAGTCCTGAATATTCATTGGAAGGACTGATGCTGAAGCTGAAACTCCAATACTTTGGCCACTTGATGGGAAGAACCAACTCATTTGAAAGACCCTGATGCTGGGAAAGATTGAAGGCAAGAGGAGAAGGGGTGACAGAAGATGAGATGGTTGGAAGGCATCACTGACTCAATGGACTTGAATTTGAGCAAGCTAGGGAGATGGTGAAGGACAGGGAAGCCTGGCATGTTGCAGTCCATGGGGTTGCTTAGATTTGGACACAACTGAGCAACTGAATAACAAAAAAAACAACAATCATTAAAAAAAAAATATGAGGCAATCAGAGAAATTTGAAAGCTAACTGGATATTTGATGATAAGAGATTATTGATTTTATAGGTATGAAAATGGTACCATCATTTTGGCTTTTTTAAAAGATTCTTTACCTTTTAAGATTCGTACAGAAGTTGATATGAATGCAAAGATTTGTTTAATACAGTAGTGATAGGAGGAGGGGGAAGTGAAGGTGCAATAAGATTGACTATGAGTTCATTGTTGAAGTTGAGTGATGGACATATGTGGCTTCATCATAGTATATTCCTTCTACTCTTGGGTGATATTTAGGATTTTCCACAATAAAAAATATTAAGTACATAATTTCATCATCATTCAAAATCATATACCCATGCCAGCCCTCCTTGCTCTCACATTAACAGGCTATGATTCTTCAGTCATGTTCCAGTTCCTCTGCATTCTAATTTACCCACATATCTAACCACAGTCACCAATATCTGCATACCTTCTTCCCAGACAATGGGCATTACCCCACACATGCACACTCATCCGCATGGCGGTGTTACAGCAAATCCATCATTATCCCGGCCCACACACAAAGACTTCATTTTTATAGATATGGTATTCTTCCAGTCATTGCACTATACCTCTCTGTCCTACTTCACCAGCACTGTTCATTCTGATTCTCATATCCCTCTTTAGAAACACACCATACTCCGTAACTCAATCATAGACACATAGCCAGCGTGCTAGGTTGAAAAGTCCCTACATCCACCTTTCTCTGGGCCTGTACACATAATCTGGCTCAGTCTAAACCTCTTAAGTGAAATGCTCTCCTGGAAATAAAACCTGCTTTCTACTTTCTTCTATTTTATTTCAAACTCAATACAAAGCAGTGGTCCCTGAAGAAAAGTTATGCTGGAGTTAGGTTCACACAATTTCCCTGAAATGTAATACGAGATTTAAACACAGATGATATGACTGGTTAATAAATGTCACCATTGAGTGGCTTTGTTCACCTAATAATATCATTCAGATCATTATAAACAAATTGAAGGGGTTCTTATGTGAAACAAACACGGCAGGACTTATTCCTGCGTAACACAAGACGGAGCCTGGGCGTCCAATCCTAACGGCCTGGGAGAAGGGGCAAGGCCGGCGTGCAGCTTTGTGGTATCCCGGGAGGATTTTATTTCCAAATATAAAATTCATGCCATGCTCACAGGTAGAACCTTAGAATAGTTATAATGATCTAATGGCAGCATTACTATGGAAGGCTGCTACTAATACTTTGAACTACTGCCGTTCTATAGAGATCCAAGGATATGATTTCAAAGCTCATGTGGAATGAAGACTGCCCCAACTGAAAGCAATCCACCTGAGTAAAAGAGAGAGGAAAGAAAAGAACAGGGCAGAATGCAACTGAAGCCCCCAATTTGGGATTTCTAGGATGAGGAGGTCGGATTTGGGTCTTTGATTGTGGAGTTTCTTTTATTACTGTTGTAGTTTGGGGAGGGAGTAGCAAAGAAAGGGAAAATGTCTCTAAATTAGAAGGCATTGCCTGCCTCTGGCTTTTTGAATTACCTCTAACTTAAAGATTATAATGTGTTTATTTCCCTCTTCTAGGAAGAGAGAGATAGTAATTGCCTCCATCACCCTCACACTCTCCTCCCTCCTCTATCGAGGGGACAAGAGCTCGTTGATGATAACTCCCTGGTATTCAGTCTTGCTTCAACACTGATGGCAAAAAGAAAATAAATAGTATATTAACCACAAAAGAATTGGGAGCCCCTTTTCGTCCAACCTAATAAATATCCAAGGCCTGTTGGGCCTGTCACTTGACATTTAAACATAAATGGCTGTTGTTGTATTTCTAGAAATCAGAGGAAACATCAGAACCTTTGCAAACAAGAAAACTGAAAACATTTCAAATACCAGTTAAATGCCTGTGTTTATAGGTAGTGCTCACTGTTTCAAAGCTAACCCTGCAATTCTTTTGGAAAGAGCTTCTAACAGAGCTAACAGGACTCGGGGGTGGGGGGGTGGGGGGAAGGGGAATATATATATATATATGTATGTGTGTATGTATATGTAATTTTTAAATGATGCTGAAATTTCCTTTTATGCTTTGAATGATTTGCAGTTGGAATTCATAATTTTAGCACTATTTCTCACATGTAATGCCAAATTTGGTAACACCTATTTAAAGTGCATTGTAACATGTGTTTATGATACATTTGAGCTCTTTAGAGAAAAGGTGCTATAGAAACCTAATAAATAATAAGTGGATGATTGACAAATAATTATATTAGGAGCTCATTTTTGAAAACTTTATAAAAATGCGTGCATTTGAGTTCATTCTTAGCTAGACAGTCTCCTTGGCAGGTAATATGTAAGGACCCCATATGCCACAGAGTTTAAGATTCTGGAGTCTATAAAGAAAAAGGTCATGGCCTACAGAAGCTCATTCTGAGATTGGACTCGTTCTCAACAGGAATCCAAGCAGAAATCCCAGTTTTGGCCTTGAAAATGCATTCACTTATGCTATTTGGAATGTGAAAGAAATTTAAAATATATAAAAAGTAGAGTTATAAAGGGCGGCTGGATTCAACCACATGGCCAAATTTGAATCAGCAAACTGACATTCTCTGAGATAACACACATTATGTCCTTTAAAATTAAAAAAGGAAAACAAGAGCCAAGTATCATTACTCATTTGTTATTTTGTGAGCTGGTTCATCTCATGAGTGCATAATTTTTGTGGTTATAATGCAAACTAAGGGAGGACGAGAGCCAGATATAAACAATCTCTTCCTTCTGGAGTAAAATATATAGCCACCCAGGGATTCGATATAATCATGAAAAGCATCAGATGCTTTGATTCTTGGCTGCTATAGGACCTAGCTTGACAACCTATAGGTCGATCATCAGAGAGGTAAAAATGAATGTAACAGACTTAAAAGACAGAAATAAAGTGCTTTGTAAGTAAACAAAAGTGGAAACAAGCTTATCATAAGCAAAGTAAGCTGATGAAGGTGCAGAAAAGTTTCTCTGGAAAACCAGTGTACTGTTATTTAAATCAAAGCATGACATTTGAACCTTCACATGCAAGCATGAATTTCTAATGCATTAGGCTTTGAGTTGTATATTAGACAAATTCTTACCCTCCTTTTTTATTTTTCTTTGGTGGTTTTGTTGGAATTTCAGCTTCATTGGATTATTACATACTACCAGTATATATGGGCTTCCTGGGTGGCGCTAGTGGTAAAGAACACACCTGCCAATGCAGGAGACATGAGATGCAGGTTCGATCCCTGGGCTGGGAAGATCCCCTGGAAAAGGGCATGGCAACCTACTTCAGTATTTCTGCCTGGAGAATCCCATGGATAGAGGAGCCTGGCTGGCTGCAGTCCATAGGGTCGCAAAGAGTCAGACACAACTGAAGTGATTTAGCACATACCAATATATGGGAAATAGATGGGAAAACAGTGGAAACAGTGTCAGACTTTATTTTTGGGGGCTCCAAAATCACTGCAGATGGTGACTGCAGCCATGAAATTAAAAGATGCTTACTTCTTGGAAGGAAAGTTATGACCAACCTAGATATCATGTTAAAAAGCAGAGACATTACTTTGCCAACAAAGGTCTATCTAGTCAAGGCTATAGTTTTTCCAGTGGTCATGTTATGGATGTGAGAGTTGGATTGTGAAGAAAGCTGAGCACCAAAAAATTGATGCTTTTGAACTGTGGTGTTGGAGAAGTCTCTTGAGAGACCCTTGAACTGCAAGGAGATCCAACCAGTCCATCCTAAAGGAGATCAGTCCTGGGTGTTCATTGGAAGGACTGATGCTGAAGCTGAAACTCCAATACTTTAGCCACCTCATGCGAAGAGATGATTCATTGGAAAAGACCCTGATGCTGGGAGGGATTGGGGGCAGGAGGAGAAGGGGACGACAGAGGATGAGATGACTGGATGGCATCACGACTAGATGGACATGAGTTTAGGTAAACTCCGGGAGTTGGTGATGGACAGGGAGGCCTGGCGTGCTGCAATTCATGGGGTCGCAAAGAGTCACACATGACTGAGCGACTGAACTGAACTGAACTGAATTGAACTGAATATATGTATACACATAGCAATTGGTTAGTGTGTATTTTGCAGAGATGTTTTACGTAAGCCAACTAAATAATCTCCTCCATACATGACTTCCAAATTCAAGACAAATCTGGAAATGTTGTTTATGCTAATGTTATTTGTTATATTTAAGTTGCCATGATCATTTAATTTCCTAGTTTGCTAGGGTTACAAACATTTTATATGCTACCACACTGTGAATGACTTGATCCTGCAGTATCTTCTTATTCCATAAGTGTAATATGATGTATGTGCTCAATCGTGTCTGACTCTGCAACCTCATTGACTATAGCCCACTAGGCTCCTCTGTCGATGAGATTTCCCAGGCAGGAATATTGAAGTGGGTCACCATTTTCTCCTCCGGGGAGAAAATCTCCTTCCTGACCCAGGGATTGAACCCGTGTCTCCTGCGTCTCCTGCATTGGCAGGTGGAGTCTTCACCACCGTGCCACCTGGGAAGCCCAATATAATATATATTCCTCTCCAATGATTAGGGAGAGAGAGAGTGACAGCCATCTTGAGACCATGAAGAAGCAAGTTTGAGAACTGAGCCAACATGCCAAGGATCAGTAGTCAAAACCAAGTCAGTTTAGCTTGTTGTCTTGATCACAAGGATGTAGCCATTTTGAATGCACAGTAAATAGAGATCAGGCAGGAATGGGGAGTCTTAGGGATGCAGCCAGGGCAACTTGGGACCAAACATATCTCATGCTGCCCCTACCACCAGCATCAATACTTCATATCCTGCCTGTCATCTGCACACAGCCTTAACGGGTGGGAGACAGTGGGGTAGTAAACCACATTATTTAAGTTTCAGTTCAGTCACTCAGTTGTGTCCGATTCTTTGTGACCCCATGGACTGCAGCACAGCAGGCTTCCCTGTTCATTATCACCCCCCAGAGCTTGCTCAAACTCATGCCCATCCAGTTGGTGATGCCATCCAACCATCTCATCCTGTGTCATCCCATTCTCCTCCTGTCTTCAATCTTTCCCAGCATCAGGGTCTTTTCCAAGGAGTCAGTTCTTTGCATCAGGTGGCCAAAGTATTGGAGCTTCAGCTTCAGCATCAGCCCTTACAATGAGTATTCAGGGTTGATTTCCTTTAGGATTGACTGGTTTGATCTCCTTTCAGTCTAGGGAACTCTCATAAGTCTGCTCCAGAACCATAATTCAAAAGCATCAATTCTTTTACACTCAGCCTTTTTTTGTGGTCCAACTCTCACATCCATACATGGCTACTGGAAAAATCGTAGCTTTGACTAGACAGACCTTTTGTCAGCAAAGTAATGTGTCTGCTTTTTGATATGCTGTCTAGGTTGGTCATAACTTTTCTTCCAAGGAGCAAGATTTTTCCTGGCTGAAGTCACCATCTGCAGTGATTTTGAAGTCCCCCCAAATAAAGTCTGTGACTCTTTCCATTGTTTCCCACCATAAAGTGATGGGACTGGGTGCCATTATCTTAGTTTTTTGAATGTTGAGTTTTAAGCCAGCTTTTTCACTCTCCTCTTGTCACCTTCATTAAGGTGCTCTTTAGTTCCTCTTTGCTTTCTGCCATAAGGGTGGTGTCATCTGCATATCTGAGGTTATTGATATTTCTCCCGGCAATCTTGATTCCAGCTTGTGCTTCATCCAGCCCAGCGTTTCTCATGATGTACTCTGACTAGAAGTTAAATAAGCAGGGTGACAATATACAGCCTTAACGTACTCCTTTCCCAATTTGGAACCAGTCTGTTGTTCCATGTCCAGTACTAACTGTTTCTTCCTGACCTGCATACAGATTTCTCAGGAGGCAGGTGAGGTGGCCTGGTATTCTCATCTCTTGAAGAATTTTCCACAGTTTGTTGTGATCCACACAGTCAAAGGCTGTGGTGTAGTCAATAAAGCAGAAGTAGATGTTTTTATGGAATTCTCTTGCTTTTTCTTTGATCCAGTGGATGTTGGCAATTTGATCTCTGGTTTCTTTGCCTTTCCTAAATCCAGCTTGAACATCTGAAAGTTCACGGTTCACATACCGTTGAAGCCTGGCTTGGAGAATTTTGAGCATTACTTTGCTAGCATGTGAGATGAGTGTAATTGTGTGGTAGTTTGAACATTCTTTGGCATTGTCCTTCTTTGGGACTGGAATGAAAACTGATCTTTCCCAGTTGAGTTTCTGACAAAATGAGAGCTAAAACTTGAAAGTTTAGAAAAATAAGAGCATCTAGACCTGAGACAATGTTTTTTATTTCGTTTTGACTCACTGCTTAATTAATTAATTACTGGTAATAATTATTTGGGCCTCCCTGGTGGCTCAAAATGGTGAAGAATCTGTCTGCAGTGCTGGAGACCTGAGTTCGATCCCTGGATTGGGAAGATCCATGGGAGAAGGGAATGGCAACCGACTCCAGTATTCTTGCCTGGAGAATCCCATGGACAGAAGAACCTGGCCAGCTATAGTCCATTGGGTTGCAAAGAGTCAGACACAACCGAGCAACTAACACACATTGTAAGATTGATTTAATACCGGTTCCTACAGAAGTTCACAGTCTAATAAAGAAGATAGGTTAGCAAATAATTAGTTATATGAGAAATATTTGATAAACTTTCAAGGTCACATAGCACAGTGTGGGAGTAGGGGCAGGGAGTACAACTTTAGCTGAGTTTTGAAAAACAAAAAAAGTTAACCACAAATGTGAGGAAATGGTGAGTTCTGTTTTGGCCTGGGATCAGGGAAGTTTGGATGTGTATATATGTTAAGGGGAGCGAGGTAGTGGAGAGGTGGAAGATGAGAAGAATTTCTATCAATGATGGCCTGAGGGCTCTGAGGAGGCAGAAAGCAAAGGGACTTAGGCTGTGGGCCCAGAGTTTGGCCTTGTCCAGAAATAAGGAAACTGAGGAGGCAAAACTGGGAAGAGTGTAAATACAGATTCACACAATGAGCGTTAAGTGAAGTTAAGGAAGTTCATGCTTGATGGCCTCTTTTATGTAGGAAGCAGAAGTTAATGGTTATTTTTTAAGGGTAAGAAAGGCAGACCAGGGTTTTCAAAGGGAGAGTTATATGACCAGATTTGTATTTTAGAACACTTTTTTCCAGTAGAGATTCAAGGACTGGATTAAAAGAGAGAAAATGGGGAAAGACTAGAAGCTGGGAGACCCAGCCAGTCACTGGAGTCATTCAAGGGAACATCATAGAGGCCTGAAGGAAACAGTGACAAGAAGAGGGTAAAGGATTGGTTTCTGTAGGTGTTTGTGAAGCAGGTCGTTCTAAGAAGTAACTGTGTAGATGCTGGCAAGGAGAGAAATACAAAAAGATGATGACCCAGGATGGAACATTTTGTTTATTAGAAACCTCAGCAGGAAAGGGAAGTTTATGGAAGAAGATATTGAGCTTAACTTTGAACACATTGACATATAGAAAAATACATTGGTAACATTATGGATTTAGACAAAAATTGATGCAGATATAGAAGGCAATTGGATTGATATATCTGGAGTTAAGGAGAAAAAGGTTGACCTAGAGAGGAAAAAGTGGGGAGAAATCTGCTGCTCTAAGAATAGTGGTTGAAACGATAGATGTAGATGAGATCAACTCATATGAGTGTATGAAGAAGAGATTTTTTTTTGCTTTATTTTTAATCTATTAGTGTAATTCACCAATTTGATGACCTTCACTATCTTCAGTGATTTTTGAATATCTTTCCTACATTTACACTTTGAACATTATTTCCTCTCATTTGGTGTCCTTAATAGTCAGACAAGCCCTGAAAAGAAACTAAGATCCTCAATTATCATGTTCTGTTATCATGAACTCATTAGCTGTAGTTGTAAAGTGAAAACTTTAAGCATATCAAGTGAATGACTTCTTAGTAGCAGAACACATACTAATCTGCTAAGATAATTCAATTTTTATATTAGTTATAATCATTTAGATAAATGTGTACAATTTCTTGCTATCAACCTTAATATTCTTATCATGAATACAATGCATTGCTTTTGCTTACTCTTTAAAATTATCAAAAATGCCCTCAGCCAATTATAATGCATATACTACAGTGCACAAAATGAATATATTTTCTTTTTGATTTCCCTACAGAACAGCAGAATTCTGTTTTTCTTGTATCTCATAAATGACTTTAGTACTGACCCAAATATAACCTACTAATTATGCTCTGTGTACCTTCCAGGCCCTGATTAGTTGTATTTAGCATTTGTGTGAGACTGATTCTACTCTGGAAATCTTCCATATAGCTTGTAATTCCCAGTGGAAAAAAAATTGCTGTGACCTATACAGTTGGAGAAAAGAAAACACAGCTACTCTTTTCCAAAAAGAGAACAAAGCAGTGAAATAACATACCTTTCACTGGGGACTTGGTGTTATCTGAAACCCTGTAATCCACATCCCATTCTGCTTCTTCAATCGTTTGGATGATTTCAGTGGGCGGGTCAGAGAACTAATCAATTCTGAAACAGCATCTGCAAAAATAGATAATGTTCATCTAAAGGGCAACCTAGTCATAAAGCCCCACAAGAGTGAGTAAATAAACACATGAGCTTCATATAAAGGGGTTCCCCAGAAGGATCAGCGATGCAGTATTGGTGATGTCGTATTCTACCAATACTACCAAAAGAATTTATCAAGCACCAACAAGGATGAACTCTCTGAACTATGTGATTAAACTGACATGGTTTTTGAATGCTCAGACTTTTTCATGTAATCTAACTTCTATACCCATAATGGAACACTTAAGAACCTGAAGCTCTTGGGGTCCAAAACTAGCTTTTTCTCCCAGATTTCTTTTTCTTCTGTTCCTCCTGTGCTGGTGAAGGAATCCAAGGCATCCGAGATTCCTGTCTCCTTCACCGCCTATAACCAGTCCATCTTAGGTTTGTTGGTTCAGTCTCCAAGTTATGCCTGAACCATTCATTTCCTTTTCCTTCATATCTATAGCCTTCACTCTGTTTGCTAAGAATATTGCAATATCAGTTACTCCAACCCCCTGCTCCAGTCTGTTCCTCACCTTGTCATTGGAGTGATCTAACTTCAGATCTCAGTATATCACTCATCTGCTCCAAAATTCACAAATGCCTCTCAATCACCTGTCATGTTAAAAATCTCTACTTTTTCTTTCTTGACACTCCTACTCTTTTAATCCTCAACTCAAATATAACTTTTCTGTAAAGGGTTCAATCAACTATTCCATTCACTCAACAAATATTTATTCAGCACAGACTTCATGTTTGCATGGTGCTAATACTGAAAATAGAGTGGTGACATAATCATGTCCTCATAAAGACAGTGGTAAGAAAGACAGTGAAGTAACAGCAAAGTACAATGAATATTGTGAGGAACTAATCAGGGTACAGAGAGTAAGAAGAGAGAGCTCCATGGACCCTAATGTTTAGGGTGTGTGTAGAGGAAGAAAGGTATTCAGTGTGATGTGCTCAGTAACTCAGTCATGTCCAACTCTTTGCAACTCCATGGACTGTAGCCCACCAGGCTCCTCTGTGCATGAGATTTTCCAGGCAAGAATACTGGAGCAAGTTGCCGTTTTCTACTCCAGAGGATTTTCCCAACCCAGGGATCCAACCTGCCTCTCCTCCATTGGCAGGTAGATTCTTTACCACTGTGTCACTTGGGAAGCCCAAGGTATTCAGGGCGTACATGCATGCTAAGTTGCTTCAGTCAGGTCTGCCTCTTTGTGATCTTATGGACTGTAGCCCACCAAGTTCTTCTGTTCATGGAATAATCCAGGCAGGAGTAGTGGAGTGGGTTGCCATGCCCTCCTCCAGGGTATCTTTGCAACCCAGGGATTGAACTTTATGTCTTATGTCTCCTGAAGATATTCAGAGGACTAGTCAAATAAGATAAAAGAGAATGTGTTTCTTTGAAAATTCAAAGGAAAAAAGTATTTTGAAAAGAAAAGACAGATATACAATATCACTTATATGCGGAACCTAAAAAAATGATACGAATGAATTTGTTTACAAAATGGAAACAGACTCACAGACTTAGAGAACAAACTTATGGTTACCAAAGGGGAAAGTGGGGGAGGGATAAATTAGGAGTTTGGCACTAATATAGTCACACTGCTCTTTTTAAAATAGATAAAGACCTACTATATAGCCCAGGGAACTCTACTCAATATTCTATAATAACCTAAATGGGAAAAGAATTTGAAAAAGAGTAAGTATATGTATATGTATAACTGAGGACCTCCCAGGTGGCGCTAGTGGTAAAGAACCTGCCTGCCAATGTGGGAGATGTAAGAGATGAAGGTTCATTCCCTAGATTGGGAAGATCCCCTGGAGGAAGGCATGATAACCCACTACAGTATTCTTGCCTGGAGAATCCTTATGGACAGAGGAGCCTGGGGGGCTACAGTCCATAGGGCCACAAAGAGCTGGACATGACTGAAGTGACTCAGCATACACATGCAAAACTGAATCACTTGTACACCTAAAACTAACACAACATTATAAATCAACTATACTTCAATATAAGATAAAAAAAATCTAGAAAGGACGATTAAAAGTATCAAATCCTGCCAAGAGGTAAAGTAAGTGAGAATTGCAGATTATCTTAGAATTTAGCAGGGGCACTTGAAAGCAGTTTTGGTAGAGTGGTGGAAGCAAATATAGACGTGGAGACAGCTTATGTAGAAATTTGGCTGTGGTGAAGAGAGGGAATTTGTTAGTTGGAAGAAATTAAGGGTTGAAAGTCCATGCAATTTGTAAGTACTTCTATAATAATAGCAATTATCATCTTATATTATGTAAAAGTATTTGTTTTTCTACTGTAGCACTGAAAGGCAAAACACGTTCTTTCATTTTTGTGTCTCCAACTCTTAGCACAGATTCAGGTGTAAATAGACACTCAATAAGTATTGGTTTAAAGGCTGAATGACTGAACAAATAATCTGCTCTAATCCAAATATGAGATACATTCTTCAATTCCATCTCCCTTTACTTTGCACATTCCTGTCAACTGCCCTTTTTGACTTGTTGTCACGGGAGTCCCACAAGCTTCAGGTCCTTGAACTCTGTTCCATCCTGCATACACTTCTCGTATAACATTAATTTCAGCAGTTGAATCCCAAATCTGCCCCTCAGCCCTATAATTTTACCTTCTTATCTGACTTCAGGGTCTTTGATGCTTGACTACTCCACCAATATCTGGAACTTAACACACATGTGATTGCACTCATCACTAGTCTTCCCTTTGAGCAATCAGATTACTTTCCTAGCTTCTCTGTCAAGAATTTGTACCTCCAAAGGTGTCTGCAAACTCTTCTGAATGCTGTGTTCCATTCCTTGCTTGTTCAGGCAGTGATACATAGCTTGATCCAAGACACAACTTTCTATCTTCAAGAAGGATGGCTTTTTACTTCCCCCAAATAATAGGCTGTTACTTTTTGATATGTTACATCAACACTGTATACCAAACATTTGCTTGACAAATCATTTCTGAATTCCTAGCCCAGTCTTAGCCCTGCTCTTCTTGTCTGAAGAGCAGACAAGCTATAGATATGGTCATCTACCGTAAGATAACCCACCACAAACAGCAGCATTAGAGTATCTGCAGCTTTTATTTACTTTTCCCAGTCTTTGAAGTGGACTGGTTATGATCTTAGAGCCAAGCCATGGGATGCAACTAAAATTTTTAATATATAAATATTCTGCATCACAATATTTTTGCAAAAATTTAGGTAGTAAGAACTTTCTATGGACAAAGCAGTTAAAAATACCCAGTGGGGAAATTGGCTTCTAATTTGTGATACACTTATTAATAAGCAGAGGCATATACCTTCTACTGGAGAAGGAAATGGCAACCCACTCCAATATTCTTGCCTGGAGAATCCCACAGACAGAGGACCCTGGTGGGCCGTAGTCCATGGAATTGCAAGAGTTAGAAATAGTTTAGCAACTAAACCACCACCACCATGTATGTTCTATAACATAAAAACAAGTAGTCTTTCAGGTACAGACAATATGATTTTATCAGGTTAATCTAAGGTGCTTTGGAATCCATCATTTTATTTTATCATGTTATCTGAAAAACAGAACTTTAACTGTTATAATTATCCTGGAACTTTAAGAGCTGTTCTTTTAACAGTTTGCTCATTCAGAGGAAATAAATTAGGAGGTTGGGATTAACATATATGCACTACTATATATAAGTTAATAAGCAACAAGGACCTACTGTATAGCACTGGGAAATATACTCAATATTTTATAATAATCTATAATGGAAAAGTATATGAAAAAATATATATATATATCTTCATATATATATGAATAACTGAATCACTATGCTATACACCTGAAACTACACAGCATTGTAGATCCACTATATTTTGCAAAGAAGAAAAGTTTCCTCATTCAATTACCTCCATTGTATGTATATTTTGCAGATAGTTCATTTTTAGAAGCTACCCCAGGAAAAAACCATTGTTCAATGGGGGCTTCATTGATAGTAAGTTTAATTTAGGTTCATATGTATCAACATTTTTCAGTCTATTCTGACCAAGTCCATTTAGAAATAAATTCTCTTTCTGTGCTGGTTAGGTCCACATGCAAGAGCTATGTCTGTGGAAGATAAAAAGGAGATAGCCATAGGCCAAGTTTGAATATACTATTCAAAAGGTGAAGGATATGCCAATTATCCAAATCAAAGAATTTGGAGAGGGGGAACCAGTGAAGACTATGCAGGGCCTAAAGTCACCCCTTGGCAGCCATTGACTTAAGCCCACGGTGTTTGTTCAGTTAACACTAGTTCTTTTGAAACTTAGTTAACCTACAGGAGAGTTAAGCACATACAAGGTTACTTATAGCCTCTTCTGTGTCATGAGAAATTGCTGAATACTCTGAATTTAAAGAGGGCAGTCTTAGGCACAGTCCATGGGCAGAGCCGGGAACAGAGTCCGGAGACCTTGCCCTCCAGTCGCTGATTCTAAACCAGTGCATTCACTCTCCTCCCCCTCCCTCTGCTCCAAAGCTTGGTATGTGTTGAATACACTCAGTAGTTCACAACATGTTTTTTCCTTACAGTTCTTTATTAGCTACATTCATTTAGATTTTGGACTCTTGTCAAATGTAATGTGAATGGAGACCAGATGCCTTTTCTGAACTCAACAGAACAAGAGGAGAGTCACAGAGCCCATCTTGCCACAATCAAAACTAGTGCTTACAACAACACCCACTGTTGGTGACAGGCTGTGTGGAACAGGGCCAGTGCTGATCTAGCAGTATATGCCAGCTCAATGAGTCAGAAAAATGTTTCAGATGTGCCAGGTTGTTCAGAAATCCCCATCAGTTCCAGGGCATAATAATTGTTGTGTTCCCCAAGAGTAAGGAATGGAGATGAGAAGAAGCAGCGTCCTTGGGATGGTGTGTTATTCACATCGCTTGCTGGCAGCAGGGCACCCCTGCTTTTTTAAAGGATGCCACAGACTTGCATGAAGGACTGCAGAGGCTAGGGAGGCTGGCAGCAGTTCAGAAATGCAAGGATAAGGGAGAAGTAGTTGTGGGAAGAAATTCAAAACGGACAAAAGGATTAGCAGCAAAAAGATGAGAGTGTAGGGGGACGGATGATTATCGTTTGCTGTGGGTTTAGCAACACTGACATGTTTTTATGAATATTTACAAGAACATTTGGAAGCTGTGTCTTTTGCCCACACAGCCTCCACCCCCAGCCCTCTTGGTAGGAACTGCACCATATTATAATGAGGCCGGGGGTGGGAGAGGGAACTAGGTCCTCTTTGCCTCCAGGTTGTCGTCACCTTGCCTAGTTGCCAAGACTCCTGGGGACAAATATAAGTGAAGGAAAGTTCAGACAAGAGAAGCCAGACTTGGGCTTCTCTGCTTGTAACATGAAGCCTGGTGATTAAAGGGAATGAGAAATGAAAAAAGAATGGTAGTCAAAAGACATGAAAGGGATGAAGTGAGAGTTGCAACAGAAGAATCCATTTTGATGCCAATGTTCTTGCCCTCTTCAGTAGAGTAAAGGAGTTTTTCAGCATATCTAAGTTAAATGAGTCGTTAAAATACCATATCAATTCTGAATTCTTATGAGTAGACTGATAGGTCAGCCTACTGTCCCTCTTCCTCCTGCCATCTGGCCTTGGTCCACTTTGTTCTACCCCTACTTCCACCAGAGGAACCTTCTTTCCTCCTTGGTTTCCTAAGTATATATCCCTTCTGCATATCCTGGAAAGTATGTGTTGAGGCAGAAAAGAGCAATAGTCAAAAGAGTATAGACTTTGAACAACAAGGATTTGCTGTATAGCACAGGAAACTGTATTTGATATCTTATAATAGCCTATAATGGAAAAGAATCTGAAATATATATATATATATATATATATATATATATATATATATATGCAAACCAGTCAATCTTAAAGGAAATCAACCCTGAATACTCACTGGAAGGACTGATGCTGAAGCTAAAGCTTAAGTATTTTGGTCACCTGATGTGAACAGCCGACCCACTGGAAAAGTCCCTGATGCTGGGAAAAATTGAGGACTGAAGAAGAAGAAAGCATCAGAGGATGAAATGGCTGGATGGCATCACCAAAGTACTGACCATGAACTTGGGCAAACTCCAGGAGATGGTGAGGGACAGGGAGGCCTGGCGTGCTGCATGAGGTTGCAAAGAGTCAGACACGACTGGATGACTGAACAATAACGACAATGCAAAACTGAATCACTCTGCTGTACACTTGAAGCTAACACAATATTGTAGATCAGCTATGCTTCAATTAAATGGGAACAAAGAGGTACGGGTCCCGAAAGTGCACTGCCTACTTTCTAATCCAAGCCCTATCACTCTGTGAAAGTTGCCTAACCTCTTTAAATCTCAATTTCTACCTCTTAAAATGGAACTGATAATAAATAAAGATCAGTGAAACTAAACCAAGGAAAGCATTTGGCATGCAGTAAGGGATCAGTAAATGGTAACATTATTATCACAAATCATCCTCGGCTTTCATGTAGTAATCATACATAATAAAAATGCTGACTCACAATGATGTCTAGTTAATCAAGACACTTGACTACCAGCTACTGAGAGAGGACAGGAGGTTTCGTGGGTAGGGATCTGTGGCAATATTAACCCTTGGGCTGATGCAAAGCAAACTTTCTAGTAGGTCTGTGTCATCTCTTCAGTCAGATGCCATGATTAGCCAAGTAGAAAATCATGATTACATTTTTTAGTAGTTTTTTGTTGTTCTTTTTCCCAGAGTTAATGAAAGTGAAAGTGAAGTCACTCAGTCATGTCTGACTCTTTGCGACCCCACAGACTGTAGCCTACCAGGCTCCTCCATCCATGGGATTTTCCAGGCACAGGTACTGGAGTGGGCTTCCATTTCTTTCTCCAGGGGATCTTCCCAACCCAGGGATCGAACCCAGGTCTCCTGCATTGCAGACAGATGCTTTACCATCTGAGCCACCAGGGAAGCCCTACATGATTTTTTTCTCAATAGCATTTCATTCTATGGATATAACTTATTTCAGTTACTCATTCATCCATAGGTGGGTATGTGTTTTTTTTCCAGTAAGGGGCTGTTACAAATAAAACTCCTATGGATATTCATGTACAAGTTGTTGTGCAAATACATGCATTTATTTCTCTTGGGTAAATACCTAGAAGAAGAATGGCTGGGTCAAATGGTTGGCGTATATTTTTACTTTAATAAACTGTCAAATTGTTTTCAAAATGGCTATACCATTTTACATTAGCACAAGCAGTCTCTGAGTGTTCTAGTAACTCCAGAGTCTCATCAGCACCTGATATGGTCAGTCTTATTGATTAACCATTTTATTTGGTGCCTATTGACTAGTGATGGTGAGCACATTTATATGTGTTTAATTACCATCATGTGGCATGCTTTTTCATTTTCCTAGTATGTCTTAGCATTTCCTACCTTTGTCTTTCAAAGAGTAAAATTATTTTCATGAGGTTCAACTTATTGATGTCTTTTCTTTTGTAGTTTGTGGGTTTTTTTGTCTATTATTTATGAAATCTTTGCCAAAAGTTAACTAATATTTTTCCTGTTTTCATTTAGAAATTTTATAATTTTAGCTCTTACATTTAGATATATGATCCATTTTGAATTAATATTTGTATATCATGTGAGTTCAGGATTCATTCTTTTCATAGACTACCCATTTGTTGAAAAGAAGATTCTTTCTCTGTTGAATTCCCTATCATATTTGTCAAAACTCATTGACCAAACCTATTTGGATCTATTTGTATATTCTATTCTATTCAACTATATGTTAGTTATTGTACTAATACCATACTGTCTTGATTTAAGACTTTATAATGAGTCTTAAAATCAGGTGGTGTGAGTACTCCAACTTTGTTCTTTTTCATGTGTGTTTAGGGGGTGGGAGGGAGGCTATTTAGGTCTTTGGTGTTTCTATACAAATTTTAGAATCAGCTTGCCAACTTGTACAGAAGTCTTCTAGTATATTAATTCTGATTTCTTTAAATATACAGATCCATTTGGGGATAAATAACACCTTAATAATATTGACTCTGCTGATCCATAAATATCATATATCTTTCAATTTAGGTTTTCTTTAGTTTCTCTCAGCACTGGTTTGTAATTTTCTATGTACATGTCTTATACAAATTCATAGTTGGCCCTAAGTATATCATGTCTTTGATGCTATGATGCATGGTATTATTTTTATTTCATTTTCTGATTGTTTACTGCTAATATGGTGATGGTTTAACCACTAAGTCATGTCCAACTCTTGCAACCCCATGGACTGTAGCCTACCAGGCTCCTCTATCCTTGGGATTCTCCAGGCAAGAATATTGGAGTGGGTTGGAATTTCCTTCTCCAGGTGATCTTCCCGACCCAGGAACCGAACCCAGGTCTCCTGCATTGCAAAGCAGATTCTTTACCAACTGAGCTCTAAGGGAAGCCCCACTGCTAATATATAGAAATGCAAATGTAGTTTGTATATTGACTTTATATCCTATAGGTTTCCTAAACTCAATGATTAGTTCTAGTGGCTTTTTCCATAGTGAGTTCCATAGGATTTTCAGTCTGAACAATCAGTGCCATCTGTGAACACTGGTAGTTCTATTTCTTCCTTTCCCACTTGCTTGCTTTTTTTTCCCCCTTGCCTGGATAGAATTTCTGGTTCAGTGTTAAAGAGAACTGATAAGGGGGCTAGGGGTTTTAATTTACGTAAGCAGAACTTACAGGTTGGGAATTTTCCCCAATATAAAAAGATCACTTAAAGGGGAATAGAGAATCACAAATACAACTGGCAGAGAGGAGAGTTTGGGCAGGGACAGTGAGGGGTGAGTGAAAGAAGCAAGGAGAAAAAAAAATGATTGTCATTTTTATATTGTCATATACCTAAAACTAATATTTTAAATTAACCATACATCAGTAAAAAATTTTTAAAACACCATCTTTTGTCCTTTGACTTTTTTTAGATTGCATCTTTCTAAAGTAGTTTGAGAAGATGAACCCAAATAAGATACAAAAAAAAAAAAAAATTCAAAGATAGAAACGTGTACTGAACCGTACCTGAAATTCACTTTTCCTTAGGAAAATTGAATTAATTTTTCATAAATATCTGTGATACTCAATGACTATTGATTCACTTTACTGCTAATTTGACTATAATGAACAGTTTTGATTTTGCGGTTTGTTAGGCAGCTTAATATGTTTGAAGTTTGTGTTGAAGAGTGTCCCCCCAAAATTCATGTCCACCCAGAATCTCAGAACATGATCATATTTGGAAATATAGTCTTTGCAGATGTAATTAGTTAAGATAAAGTTATACTGTATCAAGGTGGGTTCTAAAGCCAATAACTTGTATCCTCATAATAAGGCCACGTGGAGAGACAGAAGGAAGAAAGATGTGTGATGACAGAGACAGAGATTGGAGTAATATACCTATGAGCCAAGAAATGCCAGAGATTGCCAGCAAACCCCAGAAGGTAAAAAGAGGCAAGGTAGGGGCTCCTTTAAAACACCTTGATTTTGGACTTCAAGCCTCCATAACCATGAGGCAATATATTTCTGTTGTTTTAAACTATCTAGTTTATGGTACTTTGTTACAGAGCCCTAGGAAACAGATTTTGATACTGAGAGGTAGATACTGCTGTAACAAATACCTTAAAATGTGGAAGTGGCTTTGGATAATTGGTAGAAGACTGAAATAATTTTGTGTTGCTTTATAGGAAAAACCTAGATTGCCTTAAAGAAATGGTTGGTAGAAATATGGACATTAAAGGTGATTTGATTAGCTCATAGAAGGAAATGAAGAACATATTATTGGACACCGGAGTAAAGACAGTCCTTGTCATAAATTGACAGAAAACTTTGCTGATTTGTGTTCTAGTGTTAGCTGAAAGTTGCATGCGTGCGTGCTCAGTTGCTTCAGTCATGTCTGACTCTCTGCGACCCTATGGACCATGGCCTGCCAGGCTGCTCTGTCCATGGGATTCTCCAGGCAAGAATACTGGAGTGGGTTGCCATTTCCTTCTCCTAGGTGGAAAGTAGTGCTTGTAATTGATGAAACTTGGGTATTTAGCAATGGAGACTTTCAAGCAAAGTGTAGAAGGTATACTTACTGCTTATTATAAAATGCAAGGGGAAAGAGAAATATTGAAGAAGGAACTATTGAGCAAAAAGAAACCAGTATTTTATTTGGAAAATTCTTAACCAATGCAGATAGCAAAAGATGAGAGAGTTCACTGGAGAGAACACAAATGGTATGGCTGGATAGACTTTTGCTAAGGCATGTAACTCATGGATCCCAGCAACCATCTCAGCTGTTGGGAATAAAGATGGGGTTACCCAGGAAAGGTCTTTGGAAGACCTTCTTGTGTGATGCCTTAGATCCCCATGAATTGCACCGAAGACCAGCAAGGTTTTCCAAGAGAAATACTGCCATCCTGGATTGCACAAACTGGAAAACATAAACCCAGGGATAAAGCCATGGGCACAGAGGACATGCTGAGGCCCCAGATCCAGGTATCAAGCTACAGATTACTGCTCTCAGGCCTTGCAGCCTAATGAAACTTGCTATGTTATTGTTAAGCACTAGACCCTAGTGGCAGAATTTCCCATGATACGTTGTTTAATAAATTTATTTTATGCCTGTGTGTGCTACGTGCACATTCTCAAGTGCAGGCCCTAGCATTGGTCCCCTTTTGCAAAGGTAAGAGTCTAGTGTTCTTAAATATTTAGTAAATGAAAAATGGCAGTGATTTATATTATATATAAATGGGCTCACTCTTCATCTGGTTTATCCTTAGCTCAAACCATTGTCATAAATCAATTTAATTGTTGCTATAGTTCTGTATTTTGACTTAGTTGCAAAAATTCAATGCTGAATTTTTACCTTTTAATATGTTGATAACTAAGCAATTTTACATGGTTTTTATGGAAGCCAGATGAGTAATTTGTTTGCATGTCTGTTATCAATAAAAACTAAAGTTATGGCTATTAATTTCATATTTTGTAAAGAAAAAAATATTTTATCAAATGACTGAGGGAACTGATCAACATACCATGGCAGTGCATTTGCTTAAGTTAATGTTTCAAGTTTGATGAATAATAAAGTCAGAACTAATACATGTGAAAACATGAAAAAATGAAAAGGAAGGAAATCAGCATCTATTTCATTTAATTTATTCCAAAATAATGCGGAAATGTAGTGCTCAAGTCACATTCTGCTTTAAAAAGTTGTAACAAATACAGATGACTTAAAAAAAAAAAAAAAAAAGCTGTATTTGACAACCTAGAAAGATGAGTTCAAAGGGAGTTCAGGGTCCAGGCTCTTGACACTCAAATGGGCCAAAGCATTTGAGAAAATTAATGCCTCTCCAAGGGAGTAAGCCATGACAGATTGATCGTGACTGAATTTCTCAATACACCAAATGCACATACAATGTTTCAGTGAATTTTAACATTCTGAATTGAAATCTGTGTTGTTAATGATTTGACTGCATAATAATCACATAGAAACCTTGATAGTGAACAAATGATCGAAATCAATGTCAGTGAGCAAAATAAGTCAAAATACATCTGACCCAAGCCTTTAGCAGGTAATGAGTTGTTTTAATCATTTCAAATTATACTTTTAAAAGTGATTCAAAATTCTAAGTGAATAATATACCTTTTTTCTTCCATAATCTTTTTTTTTAAATTACCTTGTCAAGGCTAAAATGATATATTATTACACATCTCCAGTATGACCACTTTTCAAACACAAAATGTCTATAACAAAAATCAGATTTACTTGGTTGAATTAACACTAGATCTTTGTGGAGAAGTTTTCTTAAATACATATTTTAAAATATAGTCACTTGTTTCACACCAAACACTTTATAAAATCAACACATTTCAAATAATAGTATTCAAGTATTATGTTCCTAAATGCAACTGAAATAAATTTCAATATTTTTATGTTAAAGTTGTCCTCTCAACTGGGACAACAGAGAATGAGATGGTTGGATGGCATCACTGACTCAATGGACATGAGTTTGAGCAGGCTCCGGGAGTTGCTAATGGACAGGGAAGCCTGGTATGCTGCATTCTGTGGGGTCACAGAGTCAGACATGCCTGAGTGACTGAACTGAACTGAAATGAACTGTGCTCCCAAATTATAGGTACATGATCATTTGGCCAGGGCGGTCCTAAAAAAAAAAAAAAAAAAATCCATTATATAATCACAGTGGTTCTAAAAATAGGAAACTGGTGTTTCCACTAGTCTTGAATCTTCCTACACCTCTACAGTAGCCATGGACATTCTAAGAACTGTATTTCCCCAGGTTTGGGAGCAAAGGAAGTGGTCGGCCCTTGTGCTGATTGGTCTTGACCAAATCAAAGCTATTCTTCCTGCTGCTGCTATAACAGTATATTGCTTTATGCAGTCACAGCTATTCTTAAAGCAGACGGTCCTGTGAGGTTTTTTTGTTGATGATGTAAGAAGTTTACTTATTAAGAACATGAATGATACAGGGGAAAAAAACACAACATAGAAAATCAGGAAAGAAGAATTAAGGGAGAAGAGGATTAATTTTTAAAGAACATAAAAAATATATTTAAAAATTTCTAAAATAAAGCATTTTTTAAGTGAGTAAAAGGTAAAAATACAAACCAGGCTACTCAAAAAAAAAAAAAGAAAAAAAAAAAATCAATAACCAGTGTTAAAAATTTATCCTTATAAATAAAACAAAAATGAAATAGAAAAAAAAATTTTTTGATAATACTCAGTGATGTCAAGGATGCATGGTGAGCACTTAAGCTGGTAACGGAAAATCTTTACAATTTGGAAAGCACATATCAAGAAATTTTAAGCGTGTTCTTACTCTTGATCCAGTAACTAAATTATAGGAATTCATCCCATAGAAAGGATCAGAAATCCACACAATAATTTATATCTAAAGATGTTTTTTGTAGCTTTTTAAAAAGAATTTGGCTGCATCTGGTCTCAGTTGTGGCACGTGGGATCTTCACTGTATCATGCAGGATCTCTTGTTGATGCGTGCAGGCTCCCTAACTGTGGTGCCCAAGCTTAATTGCTCCAATGCATGTGGGATCTCAGTTCCCTGGGCAGGGTGTGAACTCACATCCCCCTGCATTGCAAGGTGGATTCTTAACCACTGGACTCCTAGGGAAGTCCCTAGTGTTGTTCATATTATTGAAATTTGGAGACAGTGCAACAAGAAGTTAAATAAACTAGGTTGCACATGATGTCTGTAAAAAGTTTTTAGTAATACAGGGAAATTCTTATAATATATTAAGCAGAACAAAAGCATAGACTTAAAAATTACATGGAAATGAAACAAAATATTAACAGTGACCCAACAGGCAGGATGCTTGAAGGACAGAGACGGCACAGCCAATAGAGTTTAACCCACCGAAGTTTAAAGAAGGGATGACCTACAGAGGTGTGGGCAAGATGATAGTTTCCTAGCTAAAAGAGAACCACACTCTAAAGCAACAGCTGGCTACTTTTCTTCCCTGAAGAAATGCAGTGCCTTTAAAAACAGTCAAAGCTACTTGTCCCCGCAAATGGCCACTCTCCTATTTTAAAGACTTTTTTCCTCCTCTTTTCTTCAGCTAATGAAAGAATTTGATCAAAAATTGTGACCTCATAACTATCCCACATCCCTCTGGTCACCCCAATCCCTAACCTATATGGTGCTGATAATAAAGGGAAAACAGTAGAGGCAGGTAAGAGGGATAAAAAGCAGCCCTGATGGGTTTCCTGGCCTTGCCTTGTTCTCCAGATAGGACCTGGCATCTTTTCAGATGACTGTGGAAAGTGCTAGGCAGTAGAGGTGGTGGGACCCAAGAGGAAAAAGAAAGCTCTGATTGAAATGGCCTTTTTGCAGTACCCAGGAGAGGAGAGGAAAGCCAGTTTCCCAGAAGTGGAAGGGTCAGGCCCAATAGTTCCCAGGCAGGGCCAGACTGAATGGAGACCTTTCTGATTCTAATTATTTTTTGCTCAAATTCTTCCTTCCTCAGAAGAGAAAGAAGCTGCCACCAGGAGGAAGAGAACCCTCCATCTCTATTTGCCAGCTTTACTTATATAGTGTGTCCTAAGGATGGGTGATAAGGGCCTCGATCTCATAACTCGAGAAAGCCAGGATTCTAGGGCGGTCCCTCCTGGAAACAGGCAAAACTGCCGTCCTCAGGGGGCTCGAGTTCAGGCTCAGGTGCAGGTTTCCCCTTCTTGCCTCCATGTTATAGCTTGTACCATCTTTGTTGTTGTTGTTGTTGGAGTATAATTGATTTACAGTGTTGTGTTAGTTTCAGATGTACAGCAAAGCGGTTCAGTTGTACATATACATATATTCATACTCTTCAGATTCTTTTCCCATATACATTAGTACAGGATATTTAGTAGAGTTCCTTGTGCTACACAGTTGGTCCTTTTGGGTTATCTATCAGAGAAGGCAATGGCACCCCACTCCAGTACTCTTGCCTGGAAAATCCCATGGATGGAGGAGCCTGGTAGGCTGCAGTCCATGGGGTCTCGAAGAGTCAGACATGACTGAGCGACTTCACTTTCACTTTTCACTTTTATGCATTGGAGAAGGAAATGGCAACCCACTCCAGTGTTCTTGCCTGGAGAATCCCAGAGATGGGGTCGCACAGAGTCAGACACGACTGAAGTGACTTAGCAGTAGTAGCATCTTATTTCTCTATATTACTTTTCTATCTTATTTGTTATATATAAATAAATATAACATTTATGTATTAGTGTATATATGCTAATCCCAAACTCCTGTTTATCCCTCTCTACTACTTTCAAATATCCTCTTTGGCAACCATAAGCTTGTTTTTGATATCTGTAGGTCTATTTCTGTTTTGTAAATAAGTTCATTTGTATCATTTTTAATTAGATTTCATATGAGTGATATATGTTTTTGTCTTTCTCTGTCTGACTTTGCTTAGTATGATAATCTTTAGGTCCATCCATCTTACTGCAAATGGCATTATTGCATGCTTTTTTATAGCAGAGTAATATTCCACTGCATATACATCTTCTTTATTCTTCCATTGATGGACATTTATGTTGCTTCTATGTCTTGTCTGCTGTACATAGTGCTGCAATGAACACTGGGGTGCATCTATCTTTTCAAGTTGTAGTCTTTTCCAGATATATGCTCAGGAGTGGGACTGTTCATTAATCATATGTTAATTCTGATTTTAGTTTTTGTTTTTTAATTTTTTTAATTGGATGATAATTGCTATACAATATTGTGTTGGCACTGTTCCCATAGTAGCTGCACCAATTTGCATTCCCACCAACAGTGTAGGAGGGTTTTCTTTCCTCCACAGCCCCTCTAGCATTTATTGTTTATAGACTTTTGATGATGGCCATTCTGACCAGTGTGAGATGATACCTCATTGTAGTTCTGATTTGCATTTCTCTAATAATTAGTGATGTTGAACATCTTCTTATGTGATTTTTGGCCATCTGTATGTCTTCTTTGGATAATTATTTAAATCTTCTGCCCATTTTTTGATTGGGTTGTTTAGCCACATCATGCAGCTTGTGGGACTTCAGTTCCCTGACCAGGAATTGAAACAAGGCCACAGGAGTGAAAGCACTGAATCCTGACCACTAGACCTCCAGGGAACTCCCTTGGGTTGTTTGCTTTTTTGATACAGAGCTGTATGAGATGTTTATATTTTTCAGAGATTAATCCTTTGTCAATCACTTTGTTTGCAATCATTTTTTCCCATCATGTGGGTCTTCTTTTCCTTTTGCTTATGGTTTCCTTTGCTGTGCAGAGGCTTTTAACTCAGTTCCACTTGTTTATTTTTGTTTTTACTATGTTTTCATTACTTTAGGAGGTGGATCAAAGAAGGTATTGCTGTGCTTTATGTTAAAGACTATTCTATGTTTTCCTCTAAGAGTTTTATAGTGTTTGGCTGTCAGGAAGCATTTAACAGGAGGCTTCCTGTGTGCTGTTTTGGATCTGTCAGGAATCCCCTGGCCCTTATTAATTCCTGAATATTCAGGAATTAAGAGGAGAGGCACGCCTTTCCCAGGGCTGAGGAATCCAGGCATGTCCTTTGTTAGTTTTTCAATATGGTGATAAGTACCCTCTTCCTTCTTATGAACCCTATGGTAAAAACTGATTGTTTACAACTCTCTCTCTTTAATAGGGATCGCCTTATGTTTTGTAAGTCTGGAGTTTTAATCTTTATCTTTGCTGAGAATAACTACCTTGTAAGACAGTATATGTGCCCACACCATGTTGATTAAAACACCTTTGCTCCATCAGAGCTTGGGTCACCATGTCTTTCTTTCTTTGTTTCTCTCTCTCTCTCTCTCTCTATATATATATATATATATATGTAAATATATATATATATATTCCCTGGAGTATGAAAGCTGGCTGTGTAACCCAGGGAATATTAGCCTCTTTCCTTCTTTCACTCTCTCATCGTCGACTCCAGACCACCAGGTTCTGGTCCAATAAAGGACCAACATTTGGCCTTAAATTTAAGTCTTTGATTCATTTTGAGTTTATTTTTGTGTTTGGTGTTAGGGAATGTTTTCAGTTCAGTTCAGTTCAGTCACTCAGTCGTGTCCAACTCTTTGTGACCCCATGAACCTCAGCACGCCAGACCTCCCTGTCCATCACCAATTCCCGGAGTCCACCCAAACCCGTGACCATTGAGTTGGTGATGCCATCCAACCATCGCACCCTCTGTTGTCCCCTTCTCCTCCTGCCCTCAATCTTTCCCAGCATCAGGGTCTTTTCAAATGAGTAAGCTCTTTGCATCAGGTGGCCAAAGTATTGGAGTTTCAGCTTCAACATCAGTCCTACCAATGAACACCCAGGACTGATCTCCTTTAGGATGGACTGATTGGATCTCCTTGCAGTCCAAGGGATGCTCAAGAGTCTTCTCCAACACCACAGTTCAAAAGCATCAATTCTTTGGCGCTCGGCTTTCTTTATAGTCCAACTCCCACATCCATACATGACCACTGGAAAAACCATAGCCTTGACTAGATGGACCTTTGTTGACAAAGTAATGTGTCTGCTTTTTAATATGCTATTCAGGAATGTTTTAATTTTATTCTTCATTCTTGACATAACTGTCAAGTTTTCCCAGCACCACTTATTGAAGAGACTGTCTCTTCTCCTTTGTATATTCTTTCCTTCTTTGTCATATATTAATTGACCACACCTGCATGGGTTTAATTCTGAGCTTTCTGTCCTGTTCTGTTGATCTATATTTCTGTCTTTCCACCAATACCATATTGTTTTGATAACTGTGTCTTTATAGTATAGTCTGAAGTTGGGGAGCCTGATTCCTCCAGCTTCATTTTTCTTTCCCAGGATTGCTTTGGCTGTTTGGAGTCTTGTTTGTTTCCATACAAATTTTAAATTCTTTTTCTAGTTCTGTGAAAATGTCATTGGTAATTTGATAGAGATTGCATATATAACAAACCCACAGCTAACATCATTCTCAACAGTGAAAAGCTGAAAGCATTCCCTCTAAGATCAGAAACATAGACACTGAGAATGGTAAGGATGTCCACTCTCACCAATATTATCCAGCATAGTTTTGGAAGTCCTAGCCATGGCAGTCAGAGAAGAAGAAATAAAAGGAATCTGAATTGGAAAAGAAGATATTGAACTGTCACTGTTTAGAGATAAAATGACACTATACATAGAAGATTCTAAAGATCCTACCAGAAAACTGCTAGAGCTCACAGTAAATTTAGTAAAGTTGCAGAATACAAAAATGAAAGAGATCTCTTGCATTCCTATACACTAACAATGAAAGATCAGAAAGAGAAATTAAGGAAACACCTTGTTTATCATCACATCAGAAAGAATAAAATACCTAGGAATGAACCTACCTAAGGAGACCAAAGACCTGTACTCTGAAAACTGTAAGACGCTGATGAAAGAAATAGAAGATGACACAAATACGTGGAGAAATACACCATGTTCTTGGATTGGAAGAATCAGTATTGTCAACATGGCTAACGTGCGATGTTCAGCAATAATTTGGAAACCCACACCTCAAAGGGTGATAGGGCTCAAAGAGATAGTGTGGGTAAAATGATTGGCACGGACAGGACCTAGCAGGTAAGAGGCATTCCATAAATAAAGGTAGTAACTGCTTTTGTATTATTCTTTGAACATGGCATTTACTCTCAGACCTGGTACCCCAGACCTAGTTAGGTACAGATGAACTGTTAGAATTGATGGCAGATACCACAAGACATTTTCTTTCATATTCTGAGAAAGGAGTGGAAATAACTCTTAACAAAAGGCTCACCCACTCCGACAGGATCCCACTGTCCAAGCTGTTGGGGAGGTCCAGATGGGACACTAGAGTAACTCCAGCCTCTTTTCCCCAGACTCTGATCTTGAACTCTGACCCTCCTGCTGGTGGTATCAAGACTCACAGAGAGGCAGAGGGGAATGAGGAGTGCAAAGCCTTTCCCAGATGGGAACCAGGGTAGATAGATTTTGACAGTCTGATGGAGAAGCTGAAAACTCAGAGTAAGCACCCACTGAAAAGCTGTTTTACTTTGAGATGCAGCATGGATGGGGCTGATGACACTCTGAAGATGACACTCCTTGGTTCTACAGAAGCTCAGCCACTCACTGGCTGCATGGTCTGGGGCAAATCTCTACCTTTCTGACCTGTGCTTCCTCTTAGGTGCTACCCTGGACCTGGCCTGATGGGGCTGCTACTGTAGGAAGTACAGAGTGAGTCCTTCTGGGCTGTGGTGCCCCTTGAAGGCTTGGATATTGGGGTCCTTGATCCTTTGTTCCAACCCTTGCTAGAAGGAAATAGGAGGCCACCACAGCATACAGTGTGTGGAGGTGGCAATGCTGTGGTGATCCAGGAATGGTCCAGCAGGTGCCGCATCACAGGGCAGAACTGGCGGTGACCCTGTATCAGTAGGGTCAGGATGCCATTCCTCCTCAGAAGCAAGGAGTAGACATGGAAGGCCAACAGCTTCTGACACAGAAGCACAAAGTTGGAGGTTCAAGACAACGTACTTTTCCAACCATGGCTAGTCCATCATCATGTATGGAGTGCCAGAGTCTGAAACTCTGGTGTTTCAGGGTGTGCTGCAGACCTCCTGGGGGATGGGGGACTGTAGACACTTAACCCCTCTCAGGCACTCCATGGTTACCTGGCCATGGCCACACCCCTACATGCACCCATATCCTCTACTTACCTACTGCAGTTTGTATGAGCTCTTCATGTTTATAATTTTAATTATATTTGCCTTATGTTTTTTTTATTGCAAATATTCCCCTAGCCTTCATTCTGTCTTTTAATTTGCTGATGATTTTATGGAAACTTTCTTTTTAATATGGTAAAGTCTATCAGTTATTCATGTTACGATTTACCTCTTTTTTTAAGTTCACAATATTCATCTTCACTTGGAAATCAAAAATATATTCGCTTATATACCGTCTGTAATTTTTTGTTTTGAAATCATTTCAAGCTCAGAAAAGTTGCGCGAATAACTTAAAGAACTCTTATGTACCTTCTACCAAGATACATCCATTTTTCACATTTTGCCCCATTTGCTTCTTTGCTTTGTCTCTTGCATGCTCCCAACTTGCTGCTCTCTGTCTGTCTGTCTCTTATGTATGCATGAGTGTAATTATTTATTTTTAAATGCCCCAGTAATGTCCCTTACAGTATTTTCCTCCTTGAGTACAATATCACATCTTGCATTTAGTTATCAGGATAACTAAAGATCTTGTTAAAGATCAAAGATCACATCTTGCATTTAGTCATCCTATGTCTTTGGTTTCATTTAATCTGGATCAATTTCTCAGTCTGATTTTTTTTTTTTTTTTTGAAAATACAAGGTAGTTATTTTACAAAATATCCCTCAATTTGAGTTTATCTAATGTTTCCTCATGAGTAGATTCAGGTTATGTCTTTCTCGCAGTATCACGTCTAGAGGCAAACAGTGTCCATTGACCTTCATTGATGATTTTAATTTTGATTATATAGTCATGGTATTATATGATTTTCCTACCGTGTAATGTAAGATGCTCCTTTTGCAGTAACAATCTGTGAAGATATTATGAGATGAAGCAAATATCACCTTCATCAAACTTTCCCCCTAGATTTACCATCCACCGATGACTCTTGCTCTAGTCAGTCTTTACCATGTGGTTGCAAAACGCTGATTTTCTAACTTCAGCACTCCCTTTACACTCACTGGTGAACAGAAGAATCGTTTTTTCTCCCATTCGTTTATCATGTATCTTTTTTTTATTAGCATGTCTTCATAGATATCTTAATTAATAAAAAAGATATTTCAACATGCTATTTATTCTAATAGCTTGGTTTTAAATCTTTTATCTGCTTTGTTAATTTTTATTATAGCTGATTTTATTATTGTTATTAATTATTTAAAAAGCTTTATTCTTACAGAATTTGCAGAGATATTACTATAATTTCAAAATATTGTATAATCATTTTCCATTTTGTCTTCATTTGAATTATCTATTGATGTAAATAGATACATTTATCTCAAGCACAACAATTTATCTTTTTTTATAATCCTGTGTGTTAATGGGACAGTTCTTCTGCCAGTACCTCTTTGACTGTCTCGTGTGGCTTCGTCTAACTGAAAGAACAATCCTAGATGGCCTCACTCTTGTCTGGATCATCAGCAGGGTCTTTGCCACCACCAGTTCTAGCCTGCACTTCTTTACATGGTGACTTCAGGGTTCCATGAGGATAAGAATAGAAGCTTCAGGGTCCCTTAAGGTCTTGCTTGAAAGTCACATGTCGCTGTTACCTTATGTTATTTGTTAGAGCAAGGCACCAGACCAGCTCAGATTCAAGAGGCAAGGAAATAGACTGTTTCTCTTTAAGGGAGGACTTGCAAAATATTTGTAGACATCTTGAATTCACTGTAATCTGAATTGGAACTCTCAGAGATAAAGAGAACCAGTTATTATCAACTCTCTTTTATAGATGAGGAAACTGTGGTACAAAGAGGTGTATAGGTATTGCATAAAATGATGCCACTTTTAAAATGGGCCATAGACTTGCACCACCTGGGCAGCTGTTAAAATTGCAGATTCTCAGATCCCACCCCAGACCTACAAATTAATGTGGAGATACTATCTGAATAATAGAGATATTATAGCAATAGATACCATTAGTATTAATCTATTGTAATGCATGTTCTGTACCTTAGAGAGGTCCCAGGAATATGTTTTAATAAAGTCTCCAGGTGATGCTTATACACCCTTGAGTTTGAAAAATGTCTTTAGAACCAATGGATTTGAAGTGAATCACACCACATTTGTGCCCCAGTTTTATCACATGCTAGCTGAGTGACCTTGAGTAGATCACTTAGCCTTTTAGAATTTCAGTTTTTATCATCAGAACAAAACTGCGAATAATATCTGCTTTGCCTACTCCAACAGCCTGTTATGAATATAAAAAGAAGAGGTTGCATGAAAAAACAGGCAGTAAAATAATGATGAATATGGTAATATTGTTCAAGATCACAGACTTTATTAGTGATAGAATCAAGGCTTAAACAGCTGGGCTCCTGGTCTTTAACCTCTTCAGGGACAAACAGTAATTGGGCCAGCAGTTTTTCAGCCTTTTCCAGATCTTCAAAACTACAGCAAACTGCAATATTGATTATAAATAACAGGCAAACAGTGGAGTGTGATGTGCTTTCAATGAAACAAAGAGCCCCCTCTCTCTCCTTTCTCCTTCCTCTATTTCCTAAACAAACTCACATAAGGCCCTAGCAGAAGGGCATGGCCGTCTTCCTTCCTTTTCATGGGAAAGAATTATTGAGTGGGAAGTGTTCAGGATGAGTGAGTGTTACCGGGGAGTAGGAGGTGGAGTGACAGTCCTGGCCTAGATTATGTTTTTCAAGTTTGATGCATGTCAATGGAATGGCATCTACAGGCTGCAGAAGCTTTTGGAGAGTCAGAATTTGAGAGCTGGTGGGTGAAAAATTGTGATCTCTCCCTGATTATTCACCTCCTCCAACCTATATTTTTAATTCACCCACTCTCAATTCTAATCTTCCCTCCAAGCAGTTTTCTAAAATTCAAGAAACCAAATGCTGTTTTATCAGTTCCATCTTCCTCAAACTCAATCTAATGCAGAAAGTGAGTACTAAAGTAAAATCCACTTATCCTACTTAACCATAAACCTGATTTTCCAACCAAGTTGATAGGGAAAAAAAAAAAAGGAGATACATCTGAGTATTTAAAAAGTATTGCAGCCTGTAAAAAGAAGCAGCACAGACTTTGTAGGTTGAAAGGCCAGCTCCATCTATTATTGACTTTGAATACTTCCTCTGTTCCATATTTCCTTTTCTGTGAAATGAGAATAATGGGCATAACACAGGTATTAGGAGGGTCGCATGAGTTAAAACCTGTCAAGGGCTAGAATAGTGCCTGGCACATGCAACTGCATAGAACGTTATAAATTTTGCTGTACCAAACTATATTATCACAGTAACTGCCTCTCTGGTCTCCTACCCTTAATCTATCCTTGCATCTAATCCAACCTTGCATCATCAAGTCCCCGTTATCCCACCATAAAAAAAATTTTTTTTTTTTTGCCTATTATACCATCTCCATCTTGTTTCTTCCTGGAACATATTCCTCTGCCATCTCATTTTGTCTAAATGTCTAGTTGTATGTTTGTGCAAATGGTAGGTTGGTTACCTTTCTCCACCTTGAAGAAGCAGCCCTCTATAGGGAATGTCCTATGTGTTCCAGCAGTACACTCACCTCTTGTCACCCAAGGTCTAGGCTGCAGCTGGTCCCAGGATAGGTTCTGACCTGTTTGTGAACTTAGTTCCACAGGCCATGGCATTGTAGTTTTCTTGCTTCTGATGTCTGCTCCCTGGTGGGTGAGACTGGTCTAGAGACTTGTGCATGCTTCCTGGCAGGAGGGGCTGGTGCCTGCCCACTGGTGGGTAGAGCTGGGTCCTGGCCCTCTGGTGTGCAGGGCCTTGTCTAGGGGTATATCTAGAAGTGGCTGTGGACTTAGAACACCTTTAGGCAGCCTGTCTGCTGATGGGTTGGGCTGCATTCCCACTTTGCTGATTGTTTGGCCTGAGGCGTTCCACCGCTGGAGCTCATAGGCTATAGGACCAGCTCTCGGTGCTAATGACCCAATCAAGATGTCATCCTCCAAGGAGAGTTCACACAGACAAATACTCCCAGTATCTCTCTGCCACCAGTGTTTGTGTCCACAAAGTGAGCCACGGCTACCCACCAGGAGACCCTCCAAGACTAGCAGGTGTGGCTCAGGCTCTTAGGAAGTTCACTGCTTTTGCCCCCTGGTTCCTGTGTCCAAGAGACTTTCCAAGTGTGTGCATGCCTCCAATAATGGAGTCTCTGTTTACCCCAGTCCTGGGGAGCTCCTGCAGTCAAGCCCTGCTGGCCTTCTAAGTCAGGTGCACTGGAGGCTCCTTCTCCTGATGCCAGACCCAGGCTGGGAAGCCTTACTTGGGGCTCAGAACCCTCACTCCTGTTGGAGAACTTCTGAATATGTTCTCCAGTTTGTGAGTTGTTCAACCCAGCTGGGTGTGGGATTTGATTATATTGTGAGTGTACCCCTCCTGCCATTTCCTGTGGCATCCTCTTTGGATGTAGAAAATCTTTTTTACTGATGGTTGTTCAGCAGTTAGTTATGATTTTGGTGTGCTCAGGAGAGGAGGTGAGCCCAAGGTCCTTCCACTCCACCATCTTGTCTCGAAATCTCCCTGTTGCACAAAGTCTAAACTTGGCTTTTTTAAGACACTTCTCAACAGTTGTCTCCAACTCTATCTGGTTTCTTACCTACAACACTCCAGACATTTTGTTGTGGGAGGCTGACCTCTACATTGTAAGATATTTTGCAGCAACCCTGTCCTTTACCCACTTGATGCCAGTAGCAACCCTTCATCTGTGACAACCAAAACTGTCCCATGGGGGATAAAAATCTCTCCTAGGCGAGACTCTTTTTCTCCTGCTGTGCTTTCCTTACTGTTTCTTTTACCCAAAGTCATTAATTTTTATTGTGTAAAATCTATATAACATAATAAATTTATATATATGTTTATGTATATAAATTTATTGTGTAAATAATATATTTACATATTATATAAATATATTTACATAATATATATGTTTTCTTGTTGTTTTTTGCTTAGTCACTCATCAGAGTCCAATTCTTTGCAACCCAGTAGGCTATAGCCCACCAGGCTCCTCTGTTCACGGGACTTTCCAGGCAAGAATACTAGAGTGGGTTGCTATTCTCTTCTCCAGGGGAATCTTCCCAACGCAGGGACTGAACCTGGGTCTCCTGCATTGCAAGCAGATTCTTTACTGTCTGAGCCACCAGAGAAGGTCATATATGTTATATACATGCATATGTATATAACATAGTATTTATTTACCATTGTAAGTATACAATTCAGTAGCATTAAGTATATTCACATTGCTGTGGAGCTATCAACACCATCCATAACTTTTTAATTTTCCTAAACTGAAACTCTATACTTGTTAGATAATAACTCCCACTCTTTTCTCCCCCGCCCCCCACAACCCCTGGAAACAATTCCACTTTCTGACTTCATTAATTTGACTATTCAAAGTACCTCTTAGAAGTGATAGAAGTGGAACCCTAAAATGTTTGTCCTTTTATATCTGGCTTATTTCACTTGGCATAATGTCTTCAGGGTTCATCTATGTTGTAGCATGTGTCAGAATTTCCTTCTGTTTTAAGGCTGAATAAAATTCCATTGTATGTATGTACCACGTGTTGTTTATCTATCGATTGACATTTGGGTTGTTTCTACCTTTTGACTATAGCCAATAATGTTGCCGTGAAAGTGAGTATACAGATATCTGTTCAAGTCCCTGCTTTCAATTCTTTGGGGTATATGTTCAGAAGTGGATATTCTGAATCTTATGATAATTCTACGGTAATTTTTTGAAGAAGCTGTTTTCCACAGCAGCAGCAGCACTTTATATTTCCACCAGCAGTGCACAGGGGTTCCAGTGTCTTCACATCCTCACCAATGCTTGCTATATTCTGGATATTTTTTGTTAATTTAGATACTCTAATAGTGTGAATTAGTATCTAATTATGATTTTGACTTGCATTTCCCTAGTGATTAGTGATGTTGAGCATCTTTTCTTGTGCTTATTGTCATTTGTATTTCTTTGGAGAACTATCTATTCTAGTCCTTTCCCCAATTTTAATGGATTTTTTTGTTTTGTTTTGTTGAATTGTCAGAATTCTTTACATATTTTGGATATTAATCCCTTATCAGATATATGATCTGCAAATATTTTGTCCCATCCTGTGGTTTGCTTTTTCACTCTGTTGATAGTGTCCTTCAGTGCACTAAGTTCAAAGTATATTAACTTTCAATTAAAAAATTATGTGTCATGAAGTCTTGGAAAGAGGTTTCCCAGAACAAATATAAACCTGCAGTATGTAATTTAGCATGATATACTTAAAATGTGTATTTGTTTTGCTACTGTAACAAAATAACACAATCTTAGTGGCTTAACAGAATGAAAATTTATTATCTTACAGTCCTACAGGTCAGAATTATGAAATGGATCTTCAATTCAGTCAGTTCAGTTGCTCAGTCATGTCTATTCTTTGCAACCCCATGGACTGCAGCACACCAGGCCTTCGTGTCCATCACCAACTCCTGGAGTTTACCCAAACTCATGTCCATTGAGTCAGTGATGCCATTCAACCTTCTCATCCTCTGTCGTCCCCTTCTCCTCCTGCCTTCAATCTTTCCTAGCATCAGGGTCTTTCCCAATGAGTCAGTTCTTCGCATCAGGTGGCCAAAATATGGGAGCTTCAGCTTCAGCATCAGTCCTTCCAGTGAATATTCAGGACTGATTTCCCTTAAGATGGACTGGTTGGATCTTCTTGCAGTTCAAGGGACTCTGTCTGCAAGACTGCATTCCTTCTGAAGAGTCTAGGGAAAAATATATTTGCTTGCCTTTCCTAGCTCCCCAGAGGCCAACCACATTACTTGACTCATGGCTGCCTTCTAGCAGTTTCAAAGCCAACAACATTGCATTTCTCTCTGACCATTCTTTCATAACCAGAACTTCCTCTGAATCTTATCTCAGTCCGAAAAGGCTCTTTTAAAGATTCATTTGATTAGGTCGGGCCCACTCAGATAATCCAAGATAATCTGTCCATCCCAAGATCCTTAAACTTAATCTTCCCAGTTCCTTTGCCATGTAAGGTAACATAGTAACAGGTTCTAGAGATTAGATCTTTGGGGAGCCTATTATTCTGCCTCTCAAAAAGAGTAAAAAAATGTGAAACTTAAGTAACCCTGGAGTTCATATTGTTATATGACTTGCTGAAAACGCTTTTTCCTCCTCATCCTAGCCAAGCACCATGATAACTCTTCATCCTCTGGACTTCGGGATGCTAACTGAATTTTTATAGACTCATATGACCATCTGCTTTAATGATCAAGATATTTCATGAGTTCACACTATTTTTTATGGTTTAGAATAACTGATAACAGAAACATATGGGGTGAAATCTCTCAAAGGTTTGTCATTACTTTAGCAAAGGGAATTAGAAAAATCTAGCAATCTTGAAATGCTACCTCCATATTAAATATTACATTAGTATGTATACTATATGTATATTAGTATATTATACATATATGTATATGTATATTATTAAGTATACATATTAGTAGGGATAATTAATCACATACTCATGTGAGTATGCAATAAGTGTTCAGCCAAAAGTGGGCAATAGGACTCTCTCTTAAGTATTAATGCCCGGGAGATGCCTGGCACTCGATAATGGAGTCAGGGCTGTCACACAGTTTATTTTCAGCACAGTTCAGTTCAGTTGCTCAGTCGTGTCCGACTCTTTGCGACCCCATGGACTGCAGAACAACAGGCCTCCCTGTCTATCACCAACTCCCGAAGTTTACTCAAACTCATGTCCATTGAGTTGGTGATGCCATCCAACTATCTCATCCTTCTTCTTACAAATAACTTCTTACATCCCTTCTTCTCCTGCCTTCAATCTTCCCAGCATGAGGATCTTTTCAAATGAGTCAACTCTTTGCATCAGGTGGCCAAAGTATTGGAGTTTCAGCTTCAACTACAGTCCTTCCAATGAACACTCAGGACTGATCTCCTTTAGGTTGGACTGGTTGGATCTCCTTGCAGTCTCCAAGGGACTCTCAAGAGTCTTCTCCAAGACCACAGTACAAAAGCATCAATCCTTTGGTGCTCAACTTTCTTTTTAGTCCGACTCTTGCATCCATACATGACTACGGGAAAAACCATAGCCTTGACTAGACAGACATTTGTTGGCAAAGTAATGTCTCTGCTTTTTAATTTGCTGTCTAGGGTGGTCATAACTTTCCTGCCAAGGAGTAAGCATCCTTTAATTTCATGGCTGCAGTCACCATCTGCAATGATTTTAGAGCCCATAAATATAAAGTCTGCCACCGTTTCCACTGTTTCCCTGTCTATTTGCCATGAAATGATGGGACCAGTTGCCATGATCTTAGTTTTCTGAATGTTAAGCTTTAAGCCAACTTTTTCACTTTCCTCTTTCACTTTCATCAAGAGGCCCTTCAGTTCTTCTTCACTTTCTGCCATATGGGTGGTACCATCTGCATTTCTGAGGTTATTGATACTTCTCCTGGCATTCTTGATTCCAGCTTGTGTTTCATCCAGCCCAGTGTTTCTCATGATGTACTCTACATAGAAATTAAATAAGCAGGGTGACAATATATAGCTTTGATGTACCCCTTTTCCTATTTGGAACCAGTCTGTTGTTCCATGTCCAGTTCTAACTGTTGCTTCCTGACCTGTGTATAGGTTTCTCAAGAGGCAGGTCAGGTGGTCTGGTATTCTCATCTCTTTCAGAATTTTCCACAGTTTGTTGTGATCCACACAGTCAAAGGCTTTGGCATAGTCAATAAGGCAGAAGTAGATGTTTTTCTGGAACTCCCTTGCTTTTTTGATGATCCAGCAGATGTTGGCAATTTGATCTCTGGTTCCTCTGCCTTTTCTAAAACCAGCTTGAACATCTGGAAGTTCACAGTTCACAAATTGTTGAAGCCTGGCTTGGAGAATTTTGAGCATTACTTTACTAGCATATGAGATGAGTGCATTTGTGCGGTAGTTTGAGCATTCTTTGGCATTGCCTTTCTTAGGGAATGGAATGAAAACTCACCTTTTTCAGTCCTATGGCCACTGCTGAGTTTTCCAAATTTGCTGGCATATTGAGTGCAGCACTTTCACAGCATCATCTTTCAGGATTTGAAACAGCTCAACTGGAATTCCATCACCTCCACTAGCTTTGTTCATAGTGAGGCTTCCTAAAGCCCCCTTGACTTCACATTCCAGGATGTCTGGCTCTAGGTGAGTAATCACACCATTGTGATCATCTGGGTTGTGAAGATTGTACACTTTTGTACAGCTCCTCTGTGTGTTCTTGCCACGTCTTCTGAATATCTTCTGCTTCTGTTAGGTCCATACCATTTCTGTCCTTTATTGAGCCCATCTTTGAATGAAATGTTCCCTTTATATCTCTAATTTTCTTGAAGAGATCTCTAGTCTTTCCCATTCTATTGTTTTCCTCTATTTCTTTGCACTGATCACTGAGGAAGGCTTTCTTATCTCTCCTTGCTATTCTTTGGAACTCTGCATTCAAATGGGTATATCTTTCCTTTTCTCCTTTGCTTTTCATTCCCTTCTTTTCACGGCTATTTGTAAGGACTCCTCAGACAACCATTCTGCTTTTTTGCATTCCTTTTTCTTGGGGATGGTCTTGATCCCTGTCTCCTGTACAACGTCACAAACCTCTGTCCATAGTTCATCAGGCACCCTGTCTATCAGATCTAATCCCGCGAATCTCTTTCTCACTTTCACTAGATAATCATAAGGGATTTGATTTAGGTCATACCTGAATGATCTAGTGGTTTTCCCTACTTTCTTCAATTTAAGTCTGAATATGGCAATAAGGAGTTCATGATCTGAGCCACAGTCAGCTCCCAGTCTTGTTTTTGCTGACTGTATAGAGCTTCTCCATCTTTGGCTGCAAAAAAAATATTATCAATCTGATTTCAGTGAAATTTCAGATTTCAGACATCTGGTGATGTCCATGTGTAGAGTCTTCTCTTGTGTTGTTGAAAGAGGGTGTTTGCTATGATTAGTATGTTCTCTTGGCACAAGTTACCCCAGATCAGGCTTGTGCTCTCTCCCTAATCCATGCTCCCTGGACTATGTCCATCTAGAAGAAGAGGCTCTTTATTCTCATTTTGCAAAGCTTGGTTATATGAGCTACTATGGCCTGACCTCAGGGGAATTCAGAAGGAAGGGACTGACTAATGGGTCACAGTTAGTCTTCCATACCTAGGACACTGACAGAAATTACACACATGCTATCTAGTGTTCTATTTGACTGTTAGAAGAATATGGAGCAGCCAATATAAATAAATAACACCTACCCCTATAAATCAAGATTGCCAGGAGAAATATCAATAACCTCAGATATGCAGATGACACCACCCTTAAGGCAGAAAGTGAAGAGGAACTAAAAAGCCTCTTGATGAAAGTGAAAGAGGAGAGTGAAAAAGTTGGCTTAAAGCGCAACATTCAGAAAACTGAGATCATGGCATCTGGTCCCATCACTTCATGGCAAATAGATGGAGAAACAGTGGAAACAGTGTCAGACTTTATTTTAGGGGGCTCCAAAATCACTGCAGATGGTGACTTCAGCCATGAAATCAAAAGACGCTTACTCTTGGATGGAAAGTTATGACCAACCTAGATAGCATATTAAAAAGCAGAGACATCACTTTGCCAACAAAGGTCCGTCTAGTCAAGGCTATGGTTTTTCCAGTGGTCATGTATGGATGTGAGAGTTGGACTGTGAAGAAAGCTGAGCACTGAAAAATTGATGCTTTTGAACTGTGGTGTTGGAGAAGACTCGTGAGAGTCCCTTGGAGACTGCAAGGAGATCCAACCAGTCCATCCTAAAGGAGATCAGCCCTGAGTGTTCATTGGAAGGACTGATGCTGAGGCTGAAACGCCAATACTTTGGCCACCTCGTATGAAGAGTTGACTCATTGGAAAAGACCCTGATGCTGGGAGGGGTTGGGGGCAGGAGGAAAAGGGGACGACAGAGGATGAGATGGCTGGATGGCATTACTGACTCGATGGACTTGAGTTTGAGTAAACTCCAGGAGTTGGTGATGGACAGGGAGGCCTGGAGTGCTGTGATTCATGGGGTCGCAAAGAGTCAGACACGACTGAGTGACTGAACTGAACTAAACTGAACCCCTATATGTACAGCTGAAATATTCTGTACAGATAGAACATGACCAGGGTCAAGCTCTGACAGACTGTCATTTGTATATATATATCAATCTGTCGTGGCCACCAAGTTACCTTCTATCCTCCAATTCTATATTCTATTTTCATCCAGGACATAGACCATCATTTAAAGCTGCTTTCTGACAGAGGTATTGAAATATCAACTTATACCTGAAATACCTCCCCAAAGTGACAAGGTGCTCTACCAAAGTATTGTTGTTCAGTTGCTAGGTCATGTCTGACTCTTTGTGACCCCATGGACTGCAGCGTGCCAGGCTCCCCTATCCTTCACTATCTCTTGGAGTTTGCTCGAATTCATGTCCATTGAGTCGATGATGCTATCTAACTGTCTCATCCTCGGCCACCCCCTTCTCCTTTTGCCTTTAATCTTTCCCAGCATCAGGATCTTTTTCAGTGAGTGACTCTTCACATCAGGTTGCCAAAGTATTAGAGCTTCAGTTTCTGCATCAGTCCTTCCAGTGAATATTTAGGGTTGATTTTTGGTCTTCCCTCATAGCTCAGTTGGTAAACAGTCTGCCTGCAATGCAGGAGACCCTGGTTCGATTCCTGGGTTGGGAAGATCCGCTGGAGAAGGGATCTACCCACTCCAGTATTCTTTGGCTTCCGTTGTGGCTCAGCTGGTAAAGAATCTGCCTGCAGTGCGGGAGACCTGGGTTCAGTCCCTGGGTTGGGAAGATCTCCTGGAGAAGGGAAAGGCTACCCACTCTAGTATCCTGGCCTGGAGAATTCTGTGGACTTGTATAGTCATGGGATGGCAAAGAGTCAGACACTGAGAAAGACACTGAGCGACTTTCACTTTTGCTCTCCTTTAGGATTAACTAGTTTGATCTCCTTGCTGTTCAAGGGATTCTCAAAAGTCTTCTCCAGCACCACAGTTGGAAAGCCTCAGTTCTTTGGCACTCAACCTTCTTTATGATCCAACTCTCATGTGACTACTGGAAAAACCATAGCTTTATAGAATCAATTATTTTTAAGCATCTCATCTTATTTAATATCACAATATATTTGACATTTCAATATCAGCCAGTTTGAAACTACACTCCAGCCATCAAGTCTGTAGACATAGATTATAAGAGAATTTTTGATATTATAATACATAATAAAATAATATTAGTATGTTTCCAGATGTTATCCCCTCCCCCCGCCCCATAGACAAGTAGATTGTTAGACAGAAAAGTGGAGGTGGGGGGACAGAAAGACAGAGAGACAGAAAGACGCATTAGAAATCACCCAGCATAACCCCATGTACAAAGATAAAATTCATCATCATCAAAAGAATTCTCTGAGATGCTTTTTGTTAAGGCCTACAATTTGCTTGTTCCCATGCAAAAATACACTATTCAAACACTGACAAATACTATCTCTAAGAATTCCTAGTAATGATAATGCTAGACCATTGGCTTGTCATTCATTTTAAGGACTTTTTATTGCGGAATAGGAAAGATCTGATAGAAATGATTATTGCTCTGCAGAAATATATATTTCAGTAAAATCACATACATTTCTACAGATCCATACACTGAATACCTGGTTTTTTTAGAAACTCAAATACAAATAAATACTGTTAGAAGGAGATGGATTAGAATCCATTCTCTAAATCTTTATTTTTCCTTTCATATATATCTTAAAAGAAAGGAGATGCAAAAAAAAAAAAAAGAAGAAGAAGAAAGGAGATGCAATCCTTTACAAAGGCAATTGAGTCAGAGCTTATCCCACAACTCTGGGATTTTGAGTAAAGGTACATTCTAGCTCAAATTCAATGGACAAATAAATATGCAATTCACAGCCTGCCTGCAGCATACCTGGTTAGAATTTCCAAGCTTCTTTCCAGCCTCTTCCTCTTCATGTGGCCACACACACTAAATTTCCCACTGTTTCCTGGATTTTCTTTCTGCTGTTATCTGGAATCTCCTTGCCCCCTCATTGACCTGGCAAACTCCTATTCACAAATTAAGTCCCAGTCAGAATGCCATCTCTTATTAGTTTCTCTGACCTTTCTCATCCCATTCCCCCCTACTGTGATTTTAGAATTAGTAGCTTCAGATTTGTTGTTTCCAAAGTATTTATATGTGTCTCTATTACAGCACCCCACAACGGATTATTTGTGTACATGTACATATGCCACCCAGATGGAGCTTCTTGAAGACTGGGTTTGTTTCTCATTTTTCTGGTATTTAGAGGTTAGCCCATTACATGGCATAGTCTGATGAACAGAACTGAATAAAGGAAACACATAAGAGATGAACTTTCTTTTCTCTGAGATGATATCTGTCCCAGAGAATATAGAAATATCTTTACAAGACCAATAATGAGCTTAATGGTACTTAATATCAATTATGTTCAATCTTCAATTTTAGAAATAGCTTCAGATTTAAGGTTTTCTACCAATGGCAGTTAAACAAAGATATTAAAGGAAATTTTATTGCAGCAATTGCTCAAGTTGAAACAGGTTTGAGAACAAATTCAATTTAAATACATGTCATTTACTTCTATTTACCTATAAGATGTTTAAAATGGAATACTTTGGGGCAGAATTATAAAAGTCTCTGTCTTCAGTTGTGAATCATGAAGAAGTCTTTTTTATAACTTTTCAAACATTGTACTGCAGTTGGTTATTCAAAAGTTCAAATTATCTCAGACTGTTCAGTGCTGCAGATTGCTAACTATAATGTTCATTCAAATGAACATTTGAATGTTCTATGCTCTATGTCCTACGCTCTTTGGAAAGCTTTAGTTCCAACGGATTGGCTGTAGACTCCCCGCAAGATGGTACAAATTAGGACAGTTTCCATAGGTCCTGCTCTGTACTGATAGCTCAGTTGGTAAAGAATCTGCCTGCAATGCAGGAGACCCGGTTCAATTCCTGTGTTGGGAAGATCCACTGGTGAAGGGAAATGCTACTCAGTCCAGTATTCTGGCCTGGAGAATTCCATGGGCCATACAGTCCATGGGATCGCAAAGAGTCAGACATGACTGAGCGACTTTCACTTTGCTTTCTGCTCTGTATAACTCCTTGCTCCCATAGTAATGGGCAGCAACTCAGGGTACCACTTGATGAGGAAAGTTGTACCTCCTCCAATTGTTCCCCCCCCAATACCTGAAGCCAGCAAAGATCTTTAAATGACAATACCCAATTAATGAAGTTGTGGGCTAACTAGCATGCCTAGAATATTTTGATGAGCTTTGGTAGCATAGAATACTAAAACTAGTCTGGAGAGCAAATCCAAGAATATGTATCAGAAGTTTTTAAAAATCTTTGAATGCCTCTTTTATCCCTAAAACTCTCCTGTAAAGATCGAAATGATGATGTTTCTAGGTGATGTCTGAGTCTTTGCTGTATGTAACACGTCGATTCTTTGTGCCACTTGCTTTCCCAAGAGTAAGTTCCATCCTTGATTTACCCAAAGGATCCTGAAGCACGGCCTGTTATTTTTGTGGCTTAGCACAGTTGTTTTTCCTCTGGAGTCAGTTTTTCTCTCACTTGAATGGTTATGTGAGTATATTTTAGTCATTATTTCAATATCTTGATCATATTTTCTTGCCTGTTTAGAATAACATATTCTGCATTGTATCATTTGCAGCATTAAACAGAAAACAGGTTTGATTTCAGAGTAAATTCAGTTAAGTTGTTAAACTGATGATGTTTGGAAAAAAAGAAAGGAACTGGATTTGAAAATTGGCCATTTTTTAAGCTGTATAATCCTTTGTCCAAAGGGAATTTTACACATTTGAAAATGTGTAAAAGGAGAAGAGTATCTAGGATAGGAGAAGGAGTCATGAGACCCCAAATATCAGGTAGGTCCCATCTTAGCCCTTCCCCTACCCTCAGGCCTCCCCTGAACACAGTATAGAAAACACCATTTTTTTAGTCTGTCTTTAAGCTCTTAATTGAGAATTGAAACATTTTGTTTCAGGTTCTCTATATTTAAATACAAAAAACTTTCGCTTCAAACAGCACTTCTTATCTAGAGAGCAAGAGGAGTACATAAATGGATATATACTATACATGTATGTGCCACTTCTATTATCTGTTATTTGAGTTCTTAAACAAAATGCTATTTATCTTTATACATAATTTCACTTTGTCCAGCAACTCAATCTTCTGAAACTCTCATTGGTTCTACTTCATGAGAGAAAAAGAACAGAGGAGGAAAAAATACATGTGGTTGAAAACCAGAATGAAAACCCTAGCTTCACCTTTATCACCATGTGACCTTTATTGAGTGTTCACACCCTCATGTGTTAATGAAAAGCAGTATCCACATCACAGGGTTGATTAAGTTAAGTCACTTAGAAAGTCCTCAGTAGTAGTGCATTTCTGCTTTTCACAGTGATTATAGAGTTGGAGAACTTTGCAGCAGTTATAAAAGATGCAAGACCATCCCTAATGGTCATTGTTTCTTCTGTCACTAACTATCTTTTTAAGAGACTAGAAGCTTAGCATTAGCCCACCCTTAGTTTCCTGAGAAGGTTGGCTTTCCTGAGAACCCACGGCTGATTCACAGTTCTACAACTTGTGAACCAAATGCACTCTCCAAGATTGCAGAAGTCAAATTGTGAAGTAGTATTGGTCACTCAAGTGTCCCATCATCCTTTGGATATTTGCCCATCCTCAAATCTTCCCATATGCATACATATAGAGGAACTTACCTATCCTTTATCTCACCTCTTCAGGATACCTTTATGTTGCCTAAATTAATGAAGACTATCAATTTAAAAAGTGGTTCATTGATACACTTAACTGTTCTCCTGTTGTATTACTATTTTCAGGTCAACCTTACTTATCATTGAATTACTTATGTGCTCAAAAGCCTCTAATTTCCCTTTACTTTAATTCTAATGCCTTTGATCTGGCATTACTCCCCATCACCCAGAAGTATTTTTACCTGCTACTAGTAGGTTTCCACCATTCATGTCACCATCCCCCAACACTGCAGTCCCCTGGGATGACCTCTTTGCTTCTGGCCACTCTCTTCAATCACACTCTCTCTCAAAGACTAATCCTCAAGCCCTGAAACCTTCTTGCTACTTCAGTCCTGCTATACTTCTTCTTCTCAAGCTTCCTGCAAATCCTGGAAACAGTACCACATAGCTTCATTCTCAGTTACCTACTGTGCTGTGCTGTGCTTCGTCGCTGAGTCATGTCCAACTCTTGCGACTCCATGGACCCCATGCGACCCCACCATGGCTCCTCTGTCCATTGGCATTTTCCAGGCAAGAATACTGGAGTGGGTTGCCTTGCCCTCCTCCAGGGGACCTCCCCAACCCAGGGATCAAACCCAGTTGTCCCACATTGCAAGTGGATTCTTTACCATCTGAGCCACCAGGGAAGCCCCTACTAGTTTGTCTTTATTGTTTTACTGTCTCATACCCATCTTATCTCTCCAGCTACATTATAAACTCTTTGAGGCAGGAGTCATACATGTATGTGTCTCACATCCCTCCTAGCATATGGTAGGAAATGTTAATGGCCTCTGTGGCTTGCCTGGCCTGGTAATTCATTATAAGAGTCATAGTATCTATACCAATGGAGGAAATTGCAGGTGGGTAGGGAATGCTTGGAGGAAGGACAACTTCCTCCATCCATGCAGGCCATGACCTCTTCTTTCCTAGTAGAGGTAGCCCTGGATGCAGCCTGACATTTCTATGAGTCTAAGAATCACCATAAATTAACTCAGTGCTATTTCTCACTGGAAGTTTCCTAGAAGAGGTGAGATTCACTTGACTGATATAGAGTGATGACTCAGCTGTTTAGACTGTGATAACTGAACAAATGACTCCAGAGTAATGATTTCCATGGACTCAGAAATACGGAAATTATGCTACATTCTAGAATACAGAATATGCTTCTCAGTTTTCTCATTTAGGCCAACATGGACTTGATTTAACAATGAGAGCATCATCTTTCAACATTTTCTACACAACATTTTTCAGCAGAAGAGAGTGAACATTTGTTTCCAAGTGAATAAGCAGGAAATGCCCCATTTTTATCTTCCATTATTATCTAAATTTTGCATTCGATAATATATCTTTGTGTAAAAGTGAAGTTAGTTCTTTTATATCAGTGGTTTCCTAACACTGGTTCATAGATTTGACTAAGTATTCACTGTGCCAAATGACCTCTTTTGGATAGGTTTGTGTCTCTCCTATTTGGTTAATGTTAAAATAGCCTTTCTTTAAGAAATGATGTTGATGAATGCCCTTTAATTGATTAAAAAAAAAAAACACAGAACAACTCCACTTTTATTTTACTTGTCCAAAATATTTAAAATCCTGGATCTACTATTTTACTTTACCATGAAGTCTAAAAACAAAATTTTAAAGTCCCAAAGTATGACCCATGTTTACTCTATCTATTATAGCATGCCCCCAAAGTATGTATCTTTGTGAACCTCTGTTTAGGAGCCACTCAGGAAAGCAGTGATGTTCTCAAGGGCTGCAGACATAAGTTGGTTTCTGGCCCCACACTGAACATTCTAGAATTCTATACTTGCCATGTGCTATCACTTCCTATCAAACCATATGTTATCTATATATTTCCTTTCAGGTGTCTAATGTAAAAGTCTTTATCTCACATTTATATTGCTTCTTCTACTTCCTTATAGCTGAGACAAAAGATTAGCAAAAATTTTATATCAAATATAAAAATTAGATTAAATATATCTGAGTGGACGTCCAAAGAATTCTCCTATGAATAATTGTGTGAGTGTTAGTATGTGGACATTATATCCATTTTGGCTCCTGGGAGCCCTCTTTTTCTCTGTTCTATGTCCTTGCCTGCATTACAGATGAATGAGGTTTCTGGAAACCAAATTCTGACTAGAAAAATGTCTACTAAACTTAAATAATAGAATCGATGATAAATATCTCACATTAAGAAATGTGAGACAACCATGTTGTTGTCTATTGCTCCATTAAAAAATCAATACCAAAATTCAGTGGCATGTGATGATAGACGTTCTCATGCTCACAGGCTCTACGTCAGCTAGGATTCAGCTCATCTAAGCTGGGCTAAGCGAGGGACTTTGCTCCAAGTTTTGAGTCTGACTGAATGTGACTCCTCACTAGAGGCTGGGCTCAGTTCTATTCCATGTACATTCTTTCTGAGATCTAGGCTGAAAGAACAAGTGGCTACCAATGGGTGCTTTTCTCATAGTGATTCACGAAAGGGCAGGCCCATCTATAATAAGCACATTTCAAGCCTTTACATCCCTTTGGTCAAAGCAAGTTACATGACAGAGTCCCAGAGTCAAAGGCGGGAAATTTTCTTCACCTACCATGAGGTTATGTCAAAGGTGTGGATGTATAATGCCTCTACAGGAGAGTGATGAATTGTGAGAAATTCAATCTACTACAGGCTGGGTGACTTCTGACACAGCCACTAATCACAATGGACTTTCTAAGGAAAAAGAAATAAAAAACAAACTTTAAGGCAATTTCTGAAAGGGAATAAAAAGTGAGATGTTCAAATATGATTCATTGAATAAAGGACATGATTAAAGAAATGGAAAGTTATGCTGCCTAATGTGGCAGTTGCATTAGGATGCATGTAAAACTGAGTTTGCTATAGGCTGGCTTTATAAGTGATAATTGATTGCAAATTATATTGACAGTTATTGAACATAATTATTCACCACAGGAACCATCCTTAATCAATTAATCAGGGCACAATTCAACTTCATTTCTTGCACATGGCATCAATCAATCTTTTTTTTGCCTGCTTTGCTTTTTTTCCCCTTTACCTACTTTGTTTACTGCTGTTGAAACAATTTAACAAATTAATTAGATGTTAATTCTTAGCAATAAATGAAACCCTTAAGGTGCTTAAATTGTAAACTCTACAACAAAACATGTTTATTCCCAAAGATTTGCTTCAGACTCTGAGTAAGCACAGATATTCTCCAGATGTTATATCCAACAAATGACTGGAAGGCCCTCCTCGCTGCTACCATCCAGGAAAGACATTTCCAAGGTCATGTGTCAAGTCTGCTGTTATTGTTGAGTTCCTAAGGTGTGTCCGACTCCTGCGGCTCCCTGGAGGCTAAGTCTAGCTCTGTTTTATTCAGATTTTAATAAAATCCTTAAATAAAGATATCAAAACTGTGTTTTTTTTTAAATCTTCACCTGACCTAACAGTGGAAAGGATACTTCTGAGCAGACTAAATGATGTATAGAAACTTACAAGATAAAACTCAGTAGAGAGAAAAGTAATGCCACGGTGGCATACAACCAAAGGCTCCTAATGGGATGGGGGATATACAGAATGAGAGCAGAGTCTGCATGAAAAGAATCCAAATGTTTTGGTTAACATCAACTAACAAAAATCAACAATGAAATGTAACTTAAAAAAAAAAAGCAAAACTGATGAATACTTGTGTATTATACTGCATGCATATCTATAGAGTCCAAAATAAGAAAAGTAACCATTCCTTTGCCCTCTGTTATAGTCAGACTCCAGGGTGAGTATTGGGTTTCTTATCAGTGTCATAATTTTCAAAGGAAATTAAAATTGCAGTAATCTATATACTGTATTGAGCTTTTCCATCTTCAGCTGCAAAGAATATAATCAATCTGACTTCAGTGTTGACCATCTGATGATGTCCATGTGTAGAGATATCTCTTGTGTGTTGGACGAGGGTGTTTGCTCTGACCAGTGTATTCTCTTGGCAAAACTCTGATAGCCTTTTCCCTGCTTCATTTTGTACTCCAAGGTCAAACTCAGTTCATTTCCAAGGCAAACCATTCAATATCACAGCAATCCAAATCAGTGACCCAACAACTAATGCCAAAGAAGTTGAAGTTGAACGGTTCTATGAAGACCTACAAGATCTTCTAGAACTAATACCAAAAAAAGATGTTCTTTTCATCATACAGGACTGGAATGCAAAAGTAGGAAGTCAAGAGAGACCTGGAGTAACAGGCAACTTTAGCCTTGGAGTACAAAATGAAGCAAGGCAAAGGCTAACAGTTTTGTCAAGAGTGTGCACTAGTCATAGCAAACACCCTCGTCCAACAACGCAAGAGAAGACTCTACACATGGACATCACCAGATGGTCAATACCAAAATCAGATTAATTATATTCTTCGCAGCTAAAGATGGAGAAGCTCTATACAATCAGCAAAAAAAAAAGACCTGGACCTGACTGTGGCTCAGATCATTAACTCCTTAATGCAAAATTCAGATTTAAGTTGAAGAAAGTAGGGAAAACCACTAGGCCACTCAGGTATTACCTAAATCAGATCCCTTATGATTATACAGTGGGAGAGACAAATAGATTCAAGGGATTAGATGTGACAGAGTGCCTGAAGAACTATGGATGGAGCTTCATAACATTGTACAGGAGGCAGTGATCAAAACTATCCCCAAGAAAAAGAAATGCAAAAAGGCAAAATGGTTGTCTGAGGAGGCTTAAAAATAGCTGAGAAAAGAAGAGAAGTGATAGGCAAAGGAGAAAAGGGAAGATTATACCCATCTGAATGCAGAATTCCAGAGAATAGCAAGGAGAGATAAGAAAGCATTCCTAAGTGAACAGTGCAAAGAAATAGAGGAAAAATGTAGAATGGGAAAGACTAAAGATCGCTTCAAGAAAATTAGAGATACCATGGTAATATTTCATGCAAAGATGGGCTCAACAAAGGACAGAAATTGTACGGACCAGAAGCAGAAGCTATAAGAAGAGGTGGCAAGAATACACAGAAGAACTATACATAAAATATCTTAATGACCCAGATAGCCATGAAGGTGTGATCACTCACCTACAGCCATGCATCCTGGAGTGCAAAGTCAAGTGGACCTCACGAAGCATCACTGCAAACAAAGCTAGTGAAATTCCAGTTGAGCTATTTCAAATCCTAAAAGATGATGCTGCAAAAGTGCTGCACTCAATTTGCCAGCAAATTTGGAAAACTCAGCAGTGGCTACAGGACTGGAAAATGTCAGTATTCATTCCAATAGCAAAGAACGGCAATGCCAAAGAATGTTCATACTACCACACTATTGCACACATTTCACATGCAAGAAAGGTCATGCTCAAAATCCTCTAAGCCAGGCTTCTACAATACATGAGCCGAGAACTTCCATATGTACAAGCTGAATTTATAAAAGGCACAGAAATCAGATCAAATTGCAAACATCCACTGAATCATAGAAAAAGCAAGAGAATTCCAGAAAAACATCTTCTGCTTCGTTGACTACTCTAAAGCCTTTGACTGTGTTGATTGCAACAAACTGTGGAAAGTTCTTAAAGAGATGGGAATACCAGATCACCTTACCTGCCTCCTGAGAAACGTTTATGGAGGTCAAGAAGAAACAGAACAGAGCATGGAACAATGGACTGGTTCAAAATTGGGAAAGGAGTACGTCAAGGCTGTATATTGTCACCCTGCTTATTTAACTTACTTGCAGAGTACATCATGCTAAATGCTGGGCTGGATGAAGCACAAGCTGGAATTAAGATTGCGGGGAGAAATATCAATAACCTCAGAAATGCAGATGACACAACCCTTATGGCAGAAAGCGAGAGGAACTAAAGCCTCCTGATCAAAGTGAAAGAGGAGAGTGAAAAAGCTGGCTTAAAACTCAACATTCAAAAAAGTAAGATCATGACGTCTGGTCCCATCACGTCACGGGTAATAGATGGGAAAACAATGGGAACAGTGACAGACTTTATTTTCTTGGGCTCCAAAATCGCTGTGGATGATGACTGCAGCCACGAAATTAAAAGACACTTGTTCCTTGGAAGAAAAGCTATGACCAACCTAGACAGCATATTAAAAGCAGAGACTTTACTTTGCCAGCAAAGGTCTGTATAGTCAAAGCTATAGTTTTTCCAGTAGTGATGTACGGATGTGAGAGTTGGACAATAAAAAAGGCTGAGGGCCAAAGAACTGATGCTTTTGAACTGTGGTGTTGGAGAAGACTCTTGAGGGTCCCTTGGACTGCAAGGAGATCCAACCAGTCGGTCCTAATGGAAATCAGTCCTGAATATTCATTGGAAGGACTGATGCTGAAGCTGAAACTCCAATACTTTGGCCACCTGATGGGAAGAGCTGACTCACTAGAAAAGACCCTGCTGCTGAGAACAATTGAAGGCAGGAGGAGAAGGGAACGACAGAGAATGAGATGTCATCACTGATTCAATGGATGTGAGTTTGAGCCAACTCTGGGAGATGGTGAAGGACAGGGAAGCCTGGTGTGCTGCAGTCCATGAGGTCACAAAGGGTCTGACACGACTGAGCTACTGAACAACAGCAGTTGTTCAGTCTATAAACAGAGATTTGTGATTATGGTAGAGAAGTGCTTCAACACAATCACATGAAGAATGATGGAAGGAAAGATATATATAGGTAGGGAGAAGTTAGGAGAGATATGAGTGTTGCCTTTAAACATTTTTAAGGTTGGCCTGAAGGGAAAGAATAAAGATGGATTTTGAACATCAACTACAAAATCCTGAAAGAAGGTTAATTGACAGAAACTTTAGCAAGGCAGCTGTCAGCTCCACGAATCTTAGATAACCCCTGCCCAAACTCTTTTCTCGTGAAGTTGGCCCTCTGTTAGAGCCAGTCTGTAACGTAAAGTGCATTTCAGCTTCATAGTTCTAGGATTCTGTACAGGAAGAACAGATGTGTCAAATTTGTTATTACACTGAATTTTTTATATTCTTTCTCCTATTGAAAAATCAAGTACATCTTTGCAAAATAAAAATAGAATTTTATTATAGCAGTACAAACATTTTATGCCATTCTTTATAGTTTCATAACTGTGAATATCCAATCAAACTTCATAATTGCTTTCATAAATGCCTAATTAAACTATAAATATTATTAAATATATCCATGTACAATAAGGGATGGAAACATCTGGATGAAAAATGAAAAATTTAAACAAGCAGCTGGATATTTTACCTACACAATGCTAGACACCAAGATATTCAGAAACATCAAATGGCTGATAGAATTTTGGCATGTCATCTGGATATTTGACTCTATCTTTGACTTTATTTCAGATTACTTCTTAGTTTCTCAGTTTTTCTAATTTTTAATGGGAGTATTTTATACACTCCTCCTACTGAATAGCATTTTCCAGTCACAGCTAAAACACTGTTTCTCCTTCCCTGCCAGATCTCTCTGACCTTATGCCTTCACTTCATTATCTTACTGGGATATCTGAAATTTGGGGAAAATTATGATAGGGGCTTTTGGAATACATTCGTTCCCTCTATCCTCTGCTTTATAGCTTGTAGTGATGGTCAGAAATCCAACCAATCTGGCTTCAGAACCCTCCACTGTGAAATGTTCCTCAAACTACCCCCACCATCCCTACCACCCTCAATATTGCTCTACCTTAGATACCAGTGATCCATTTCCGTTTCATTATCTTTTTTGACCTCAATTTTCAGGGCACTAGCTCCCTTGGTTTGTCTAATGGCCTCTGTCATCAGTGTTTGCAGTAAAAATAATAATGATGAAACTACTAATTCCAACTTAATGAGCACTTCTTAGGTTCAAACATTGCCTTAAGTGATTACATGAATTAATTCATTTAATAGTCAAAACAACCCTATGAAGCAGGTACTGTAATTATCTTCATTTTGGAGATAAGGGAATTTGAGGCAAATAAATTTAACAATTTGCCCAAATTCTCATATGTATAGCACCTTAGACCCCCTAATACAAATTCAAGTTTCCTTACCTTGCAGCCCCTCTCTTAACCACTAGGCTATACTGCCCATCTAGCCAGTCTACTCTAATTTCTAACACTTCACCAAAATTCAGGTTTCTCAAACTCAAAGAACGTGATTACAATGGATTCCTTCCATGTTTCAAGCAGGATCTGAAACACTACCTCTTTCTAGAAGCCTGTGTGGACTTGGTATCAAGGAGATGACATTTTGTCCTAATTGAGACATTTGAACAACTGCCTTCCTAGAATAAAAAGTACTTGTCTTTTGCCTGTTCTCAGTACAGTATAAATGAGCATGTAATCTTACACCATTTAAAGAGTTTTACATGTTTTATGAAGGTTAATCCACATGAACAAAATATTTCGTTCATTCATTCATTTAGTAGATGTTTATTCAACTGTTCTAGGCATTGATGACACAATAATGAACAACACAGACAGAAATTGCTGCCCTCATGGAACTTTACATTCTTCCTGGGGAGACATGATAAGCAAGATAAATATATAACTTATATGGTATGTTAAAGGATGACAAACGCTAAAGAGAATATAAAGATGTGAGTTATTAGAGAAAGAGGGGAGTCAAGAAAGACAATGAGATTACTGGTGTGGATGAATAGAAGAGGACTGATTAAAAACTCCTTGAAGAAAGAATCAGCTGCACATAATCATTTAATAAATAATTAATATAATTTTAAAACAGTAAAATGAGTTGAAATTCCTCTGGAAAGTGTTAAGTATGTGTAAAGCAAAAAATAGGATAATATGAAGCTATGTTATTAAAATATAGCATATTTCTCAATTTAAATATGACAGTGATAGTCCCCAGTACCCAGTAGATAGAAGAAAGGCTTCATTCTTTCCACAGTGATGTTCAGATAGCAGATGCTGAACACAGCATTAAATATTTGCCAGAAAATCTGATAGTCAGATTTTGATATTTATTAAGTACTTTCCATATTGAGTTTAATTAAGGATTTGATTATGAATTCTACCTTGAAGGCATGATTACTACTTATCTCTTCATTCTTGGGCCAAAGAGAATTATAGATGCTGAATATCTCTCCACTGCATCTATGAAACAGTCATTAGTTTCAAAAGGCATCTCTTTTCTTACTGTTGAAAATTGCCTAGAAAAAGTTAACTCATTCAGCTTTTACAGTACTTTTGTAAGGAATACTGGTTGTATTTTAATATTATAAGAAGATAGATGAATCATCACAACTAGTTTTCTGACACATTTGCAATTGAGTTTTATATTACCCTTTTATTATCACATAATTAGGCTTTTATTCCTGTTAATACTATAAAATATGAGAGGAAAGTAATGCTGATTTCCTAAAGGGTATGTATAAAATTCATTACTCACTTTTATTATTTCAGTTCAGTTCAGTCACTCAGTGGTGTCCGACTCTTTGCGACCCCATGAACTGCAGCACGCCAGGCCTCCCTGTCCATCACCAACTCCCGGAGTCCACCCAAACCCACATCCATTGAGTTGGTGATGCCATCCAACCATCTCATCCTCTGTCGTCCCCTTCTCCTCCTGCCCTCAATCTTTCCCAGCATCAGGGTCTTTTCAAATGAGTCAGCTCTTTGCATCAGGTGGCCAAAGTATTGGCATTTCAGCTTCATTCAGTCCTACCAATGAACACTCAGGACTGATTCCTTTAGGATGGACTGGTTGGATCTCCCTGCAGTTCAAGGGACTCTCACGAGTCTTCTCCAACACCACAGTTCAAAAGCATCAATTCTTTGGCACTCAGCTTTCTTTATAGTCCAACTCTCACATCCATACATGACCACTGGAAAAACCATAGCCATGACTAGATGGACCTTTGTTGACAAAGTAATGTCTCTGCTTTTTAATACGCTGTCTAGGTTGGTCATAACTTTCCTTCCAAGGAGTAAGTGTCTTTTAATTTCATGGCTGCAGTCACCATCCGCAGTGATTTTGGAGCCCAGAAAAATAAAGTCTGACACTGTTTCTGCTGTTGCCGCATCCATTTGCCATGAAGTGATGGGACCGGATGCCATGATCTTAGTTTTCTGAATGTTGAGCTTTAAGCCAACTTTTTCACTTTCCTCTTTCATTTTCATCAAGAGACTCTTTAGTTCTTCTTCACTTTCTGCCATAAGGGTGGTGTCATCTGCATTTCTGAGGTTATTGATATTTCTCCCGGCAATCTTGACTCCAGCTTGGGCTTCATCCAGCCCAGCGTTTCTCATGATGTTCTCTGCAGATAAGTTAAATAAGCAGGGTGACAATATACAGCCTTGACGTACTCCTTTTCCTATTTGGAACCAGTCTGTTGTTCCATGTCCAGTTCTAACTGTTGCTTCCTGACCTACATACAGGTTTCTCAACAGGCAGGTCAAGTGGTGTGGTATTCCCATCTCTTAAACAATTTTCCACAGTTTATTGTGATCCACACAGTCAAAGGCTTTGGCATAATCAATAAAGCAGAAGTTTTTCTGGATCTCTCTTGCTTTTCCGATGATCCAGCGGATGTTGGCAATTTGATCTCTGGTTCCTCTGCCTTTTCTAAAACCAGCTTGAACATCTGGAAGTTCATGGTTCACGTTGCTGAAGCCTGGCTTGGAGAATTTTGAGCATTATTTTACTAGCATATGAGATGAGTGCAATTGTGCGGTAGTTTGAGTATTCTTTGGCATTGCCTTTCTTTGGGGTTGGAATGAAAACTGAGATTTTTCCAGTCCTGTGGCCACTGCTGAGTTTTCCAAATTTGCTGGCATATTGAGTGCAGCACTTTCATAGCATCATCTTCCAGGATTTGAAATAGCTCAACTGGAATTCCATCACCTCCACTAGTTTTGTTCATAGTGATGCTTCCTAAGGCCCACCTGACTTCACATTCCAGGTTGTCTGGCTCTAGGTGAGTGATCACACCATTGTGATTGTCTGGGTCATGAAGATCTTTTTGTACAGTGCTTCTGTGTATTCTTGCCACCTCTTCTTAATATCTTCTGCTTCTGTTATGTCCTTACCATCTCTGTCCTTCATTGTGCCCATCTTTGCATGAAATGTTCCCTTGGTATCTTTTATTATTTAGTATCTTCTTTTCCTAATTTTTTCATTTCTGATATATCAATGGAAAAGCATCATCATGGAATAGAAGACTCACTCTTTAAAGAACCCCGTCATTTGTTAAATATGAATATCATAAATAGCTGGAGGCCTACTGCAACCCATTTTGGCTCTTAGACACTTTTGAAACACATTGTTAAATATATGACAAGGCATATGGTTATTCAGCAATAACATGGGATGAAACTGGTACCTCTTTCCTAAGGAATTGAAATGCTAGAATATTATAAGCTGGCAATGGATGGCAGCCCCACAATCCCTCAAAAAGTAATGGCACACTGCATTTTCCTAATTGAACACCTCCTATCTTAACCCCTCTCCCTTTCATTCCACCTGAGATGTACTATTACCTACTCTTAGCCTTGGAAATATTTAGAAACCTTGTTCCTTTGAAGATATAAGAATGATTAATGAAGCAACATTCATTTTGTACAGTCAAGTAGTAGGAGTGGAAGAAAAGCAAGAATGACTGCCCGCCCTTGCTCTCCCTTTGCAAATGATCTGGGGAAATTAACCCAAATGCTAATAAATTTTAAGAGCATGTGAAATAAATGGTCAAGAAAGCAATGATCAAAATTTAGTTTACTCCAATTATAGCCAGTACAAATTTTCAAGCCCTGTACTTAAGTGTGTACCTTTTCAACTAATTTTTTTTTCTATACCACCTCATTTCATGTTCAGATAGCCTCCCCAATGATACAACAGGATGGGCTGGTACTGGCTCAAAAGCTGATTGTGTTCATTTCTTCCCAGGTCCATACTCGGTGACTTCAGGTTGCTAGTTCAAAATTGGCTGTGATGGGAATATTTACACCTTGAAAATCAACAAATGTTACAAATCTGGGTTTGGTTTGGTTTTGTTTTGTTGCTGGAGAGAGCCAGCTGTTAAACATTTTCCAGCATACTGCTGCTCTCCCCTATGACAGAAATGTGATCCTAGTCAATTATGGATAAATTTTCCCTCCATCTCCTTCTCCCGCAGTAACATTTGCATTCTAAGGTCTTTCTGTATTGTCCATGCCTCTGGAAAGAGACCTGTCTCTTCCAGCATCTGTCTACCGTGATATCCTCTGACATATTCATACAATACTATTTATTCCTCATCTGACCTCTCCTTCCATGGTGGAAACTACCAAAGTATCTCCATTCCACACCCTCTTCTAATTTGCATGCTCCAATCTGCCTTCCATTATAGCATCCCTGTGTCACAATCATGAGGTCCCTGTAGGTTTACCTACTTTCCCTCAACCAATTTCTGCTCAGCTCTCTCAGAGAACAGGACAGTGTGGCAATTTTATCATGTTATTCTTGGTCAGGGAAGTACAAATTCAGGTGGACTATCTCAGACTCTTTCAGATCAGGCATGACTTGTCATCACAGCCACTCTGTTGCTGCTATATGACATCAGGGGTGTGGAGGAATGCTGGACCTTGTCATTTTTTGAGACATTTCCTGGAATATGAGGCAGACATCTCCATTGTTTAGATTGCCAAGTATGCCAAGGGGGTTGATTCCTCTGCCCTGGGACTTTGCCTGAGGTGGTGGCATGGGGCAATGTCCTATCTCAGTGATCTGTAACTCTCTGGCTGTCTCTCTAACACTCACTCTGTCTTCCCCACCCCAAAGAATGTTTTGATGTCCCCACCTTGCATGGGGAATTGTGGGCATGGGGCAGGAAACAGAGAACCTAGCTTGATAAATATTGTTTCATATCTATATCTGTCTATATAGGGTTAGGGTGTATAACAAGATCTTGACGAGTGTATTAACCCTTGCTTAATTTGGTGAAGAAGAAATAAAGAGAAATTAGATATCCATTCCCATTTCTTTCTTCTACCTTAAAAACCTCATATAAACATGTCAGTTTTTCAAGAATGAAAAGACTATTTTACTTTATCCATTACCAGTATTCAAAATACAACATGAAAGTTTATTTTCCTAGTTAAAAACATATGAAAGGGGTGGATATTTCCTCTAATCTTTCTCTCACATGATTCCTGACCACTTAAGATTTTATTCTGTATTCTATTCTCAATATTTGTCCATGGAGTGTCACTTATTAGATAGTGTCAGTCATGACTGTAACCCTGGGTAACTTGTCTTCCAAAACTATAGCCCAACTGTAACCTTCATTCCTTTCTCAGTATTCTGCTGGGAGCTATCACATATTCAAATAGTTTTCCTGGTCTCCACATTAATGGTTGGTTTCTATAATATTCCATTTTAAAAGACAGCTTTGTCATATTGGAAATAACTGTGTTTTCATATTTCTCTAATCATCTTACACATGATAATAAATGTAATTAAAGGATAACAATAAATTATACAATCACTTATTTTGAATATTAAAATGAGAGGAATCAGTTTTCCTACCAGTATTCTTTGAGAATCACATTCAGAACTTAAAAACTGCAAACATTTGTTTTTATGAAGAAAGGTAGTTGGCTAAATATATTTAATATCAAGAATAAATATGAATTAGTAAGAGAGAACTGATTTAGTACCAATCATTTGTCATTGTTTTGGAAGTAAACTAGACAGCTTTTCCCAAAACAAATTTGAATAAAATAAAAACCTGCCTCTCTGTCTCTTAGACAAACACTTAAATGTAAATATGCAAAGCAAGGGATCCACTTTCATTTGGGTAAAAATGCTGAAAAAAATTTTAAGCATAAGAGTCTATATATCCTATGCCAGGTACCAAATATTTGGTAGCAGCAACAGACAGTGCAGGCAGACTTCAGGCATTTTAAAGGAAGAAGGGTCCACTCTAGGCTAAGATTGTCTATGAAGGTTTTAGAAAGAAGGCAGAATTTGAGGTGGGCTTTTTAGTATAGATAGGACTCAGATAGTTGTAGAAGAAATAGGAAGCATATTTCAGTGTAGAGAGTGGCATTAGCATGATGAATGTACTTAGATGTTTTTGAAAAATAAAAAAATGAATGTTTTCTAGTTAGCATGAGTAGAATCAAGAAGGATGAGACTGAAAGATAGATTGGGAGCAGATCCTAGAGGGTTTAATATGGCCCAGAAATGTGAACTTCAAAAGACAATATCCAGAAAGTGAAAAGACAACCAACATAATGGGAGAAAATATTTGAAAATCATTTTTCTGATGAATGTCTAATATCCAGAATATACCAAGAACCCATAAAACTCAACAATAAAAAGACAAATAGCTCAGTTTAAAAATGAAGAAAGTATTTGAATGCCCAATAGAATAAAATTCACAGTGGTCAATAAGCACATGAAAAGATGCTAAATATCATTAGGCATTAGGGAAATGTAGATCAAAACCACTATAAGATATCAGTTCACACACTAGGATATCTATGATCAAAAAGACTAGTAACAAATGTTAGTGAGGATATGGAGAAATCAAAACCCTGCTACATTGGGGGAGGGAAATGTAAAATGGTACACCTGCTGTGGAAAAGAGTTTGACAGTTCCTCAAAAAGTTAAGGACTTTCCTGTAGTTCAGTTGGTAAAGAACCTGCCTGCAATGCAGGAGACCCTGATTCAGTTCCTGGGTGGGGAAGATCCCCTGGGGAAGGGAAAGGCTTCTCCAGTATTCTGGCCTGGAGAATTCCATGGACTGTATGGTTCAGGCAATCGCAAAGAATTGGACACAAATAGGTGACTTTCATTTTCACTTTCAGAAAGCTAAACATATATTTATGTTACCATATAGCCTATCAGTATCACAACTAGCAGAAATTAAAATTGTTCACACAAAATGAAAAACATGTCTAAAAAATAAAAACTTGTACCTAAATACTCATAGCAGCATTATTCACAATTGCCAAAAGGTGGAAACAACCTAAATACCAGTCAGGTAAAGATCAGTTCAATTCAGTTCAGTCACTTAGTCCTGTCTGACTCTTTGTGACCCCATGGACTGCAGCCCTCCAGTCCTCCCTGTCCATCACCAACTCCCAGAGCTTGCTCAAACTCATGTCCATTGAGTCGGGGATGCCATCCAACCATCTCATCCTCTGTCATCCCCTTCTCCTCCCGCCTTCAATCTTTCCCAGCATCAGGGTCTTTTCCAATGAGTCAACTCTTCACATCAGGTGGCCAAAGTATTGGAGTTTCAGCTTTAGCATCAGTGCTTCCAATGAATATTCAGAACTGATTTCCTTTAGGATGGACTGGTTGGATCTCCTTACAGTCCAGGGGACTCTCAAGAGTCTTTTCCAACACCACAGTTCAAAAGCATCAATTCTTGAGCACTCAGCTTTCTTTATAGTCCAGCTCTCACATCCATACATTACTACTGGAAAAACCAAAGCCTTATCTAGACAGACCTTTGTCGGCAAAGTAATGTCTCTGCTTTTTAATATGCTGTCTAGGTTTGTCATAGCTTTTCTTCCAAGGAGCAAGCATCTTTTATGTCTTCATGTCTGCAGTCACCATATGCAGTGATTTTGGAGTCCCCAAAATAAGTCTGTCACTGTTTCCACTGTTTCCCCATCTATTTGCCATGAAGTGATGGGACTGGATGCCATGATCTTCGTTTTCTGAGCCAGCAGGGAAGCCCCAAACTCTGGTCTTTGTTTTGTTGATATCAGTAGCTTAAGAGACTAAATCAGTATAATCCAAAAAAGATCCCTCCAGTTAAATTAACTTTCAGAGATGAAATTTGGGAAGTTATGCCTTAGGCTCTTTCAGGTAAAGTGAACAAATATTTTGGGTGAAACCCAAATGGATGCTTCCTTTTCCAACTAACGTAAATGTATGAACCTAAGTCAGTCAAGTTCTTAATATTAAGATGATAGGAACTTCTTAGCCACCCTCAGTCTGCTTTAGATTCTTCCCCTCACCTTAGGAATATGTTATACTGCTAACAACTAAGTGTGATATTGTCACATCAAAATACATATACACCTGTGCTTAAGACAGAAAGGTGATTGTGAATAAGGCTTGCAGTTTGAAGGTACAGCAGGTTGGTACAAAGCAGAAGGTTTGATAATGAGAAATTACAGTTTCCTGCAATTCTTGAGGGCCGGAGGGAGGGAATTATTTGCTTTATGCTGGCAGCAATTTCCCTAAACCCTGTGAGATGGCATAGCTCAAGCTGTTGCAAATGTAGACAGCGTTTCTAGTAGCGATAGCTCTTGGTTGGACCAGGATTCCCTGGGATATGAAATATATTTAAAAACCTTTCTAGATAGGATTGATCACTTAATTTGACTGTTTTAGGGGAAATGCTACATAGTCTTCAGAATCTAGCAATTGTTCACAGCTCCCTGGAAGCTGAATAATCACTTCTACCATATATGTATGTATTTATATTTATGTATGTCTTAATTAGATGACCTAATCATGGAGATAATGGTAAATATGCCATATTAAAAATACTAGACACTAATTCCAGAATATGCCTTAGCTTGGCTTTCATATTGTGGTATCATAAGCAGCAAGCTCTTCCTCTGAGAAAAAAATACTAAATCTTTAGAAGCAGTTTGTGTTTTTTTTGCAAGATAGGTATGGTGACATCAACTATTGCCACCAGTCCTTGTAACAAAACAATCAGAGGCACAAAGAGAACCGTCATGTTTAAAAACAGAAAAGCTGATAGCTGGTTTGTTAGCCGTATGCTTTATTTTGAGGGGTTAACTTTTGCCTCTCGCTTATACTTTTCTCTTTCATGAATGAGCAATTAATTACTTTGCTGCTGTCGCTGTTTCAGCGCTTCAATTTACAATAGCCTTTTGTTTTCTTGCAAACGAAAAGAGCTTTGAAGGATTTCAATCTTCAAAAACACAGAACATTTTCTTTCTCTTTATTCCTGAACACAAAAAAGTGTCTATTCTTATGTATATTTAATAACAGGCTTCAAAAAGAGCCTTATTGTGCACCTTAACATGATCTGATTGATTCCTACAGCTAAGTCAAAGGAACACATACAAATCCAAGTTCTGGGAAACATTTTCTACTTAAAAATTTTTTAAATGTAAACTTTATAATAAACTTGGGGAGAAAATGTAAATATGTTGTATTTCATTTTAAATACAGTTAAGTGCAGTTTAAACACAGCCAACTCTTTCCAGGTGATAATGTGACTTGGATAATGAAGTACTTCATCTTAAGTCACAGAAAGATCAGTGATGTTACAGTTTACAAGTATGTCCTTACTTAAAGATGTTTATCTCTGGAAAACAAGGAATTGCATGTATTTATGTAAGATCATGGCATCTGGTCCCATCACCTCATGGGAAATAGATGGGGAGACAGTGGAAACAGTGTCAGATTTTATTTTGGGGGGCTCCAAAATCACTGTGGATGGTGACTGCAGCCATGAAATTAAAAGACACTTACTCCTTGGAAGGAAAGTTATGACCAACCTAGATAGCTTATTAAAAAGCAGAGACATTACTTTGCCAACAAAGGTCCGTCTGGTCAAGGCTATGGTTTTTCCAGTGGTCATGTATGGATGTGAGAGTTGGACTGTGAAGAAAGCTGAGCGCCAAAAAATTGATGCTTTTGAACTGTGGTGTTGGAGAAGACTCGTGAGAGTCCCTTGGACTGCAAGGAGATCCAACCAGTCCATCCTAAAGGAGATCAGTCCTGGGTGTTCATTGGAAGGACTGATGCTGAAGCTGAAACTCCAGTACTTTGGCCACCTCATGTGAAGAGTTGACTCATTGGAAAAGACCCTGATGCTGGGAGGGATTGAGGGCAGGAGGAGAAGGGGATGATAGAGGATGAGATGGCTGGATGGCATCACCGACTCGATGGGCATGAGTTTGAATAAACTCTGGGAGTTGGTGATGAACAGGGAGGCCTGGTGTGCTGCGATTTATGGGGTCACAAAGAGTCAGACACGACTGAGCGACTGAACTGAACTGAACTGAATGTATACACACATCTGTGTATATATATAAGCTTCACAGACAAAGTAAAATAAAAGTCTGAGGCATTACCTGGAAGGATTAATGGGTGTTGATAATACCTGAGACATAAATCCCTACTTTTTCTCCTTTATTTCTTAAAAACAGATGTGGGTGGGGCAATTAATTTGGGTAGGATAATAAATGGTTACAGAATCATCCTAGTTAATTTAATAGTCTAATTATGTGTTAACTGGTATTAATGCATACTTTGTTTTAACCCATGAAGTTAAAAATGTAAGTAATCCAATTAAATCTATAGAAATTTCCGTCTTCAGTACCGATGACCTGAACTTAGAATGTGTCTTAGTCTTCCTATTAAAATATATATATAGTTCTGACACAAGTTTACTGATTGTCAGTCACTTATTTCTCATAATATTGGTGAGAATGCACACACACACACACACACACACATGCACACACACACGTACACATATCAGTTGATAGTGGACTCTAGGTAAACTCCAGCACATTGAGAATATACTGTAAGTAGCTCAGCTTTGCATTTAATTTTACATTTTACAAGTGCACTATTTTGTTTTTTTAAATGCTAATATCTTTTTCCTGATCTACTGGAAAACTTAATAAGGCATATCCCCAGCATTTATGTCAAAATTATTTTAAAGTAAGACAGCGAGGCCAGGGTTATGTTAACCTGACAACCCATTACCCAGTTAGCCTTTGTCTGTGATAGTCAGAAATAGCTAGATCTCTAATGGTCAGGGCATGATATCCTGGGCTCTGGAAATACTCTCCACTATTATTTATACAGTCAAATAGGAATTCATAGTTAGAGTCATATTATTATGTGAGGCCCTTGAAGAATATTGGGAAGCTAGTTAGGTTAGACAAGAACTCAATTCTTTATTTATGATAATCTCTCTATGCCACCATGTAATTCAGAGCCTCCAATACAGACAGTTGGAACTCAAGTAATAAAGAGATTCTACATTGTAGGTGATTAGGAGGATTTGGTTAAGTCTAGCCAAATAATCACATTTCCAATTTTATGGTTCTATCTAAATATGACTACATTAAAACAGATTCACAAATTGATAAAATATAGTAGACCATTTGAAAGTACCTTATGTTTTGGCTTAAATTCCTGCCTGGGACAAATTAGTGCAATTTTTAATATCTGAATGTATTACCCCATCATACGACTATAGCATAATTTGTTTAACCAAGACCCTGATGCTGGATATTAGGATATTTCCTATTTTGATAATAATAGGCAACTCTTCCATGACTGTTCATGTAGCTGTACTCTTAAGAGGCATCTTTTAATTTCATAGCTGCAGTCACTGTCCTCAGTGATTTTGGAGCCCAAGAAAATAAAATCTGCCACTGTTTCCACTTTTCCCCCATCTATTTGCCATGAAGTGATGGGTCCAGATGCTATGATCTTAGTTTTTTGAATGTTGAGCTTTAAGCCAGGTTTTCCCTCTCCTTTTTCAACTTCATCAAGAGGCTCTTTAGTTCCTCCTCCCTTTCAGACATTAGAAGAGGTATCATCTGCATATCTAAGGTTGTTGATATTTCTCCCAACAATCTTGATTCCAGCTTATGATTCATCCAGATAAGTTCATAGACATGAAATTATTTTGTCTGTGTGCATATTGCCATCAAATTACTCAATTCCCATTGGCGATGTCACATTATATTGTAATTCAGTTCAGTTCAGTCACTCAGTCATATTTGACTCTTTGCGACGCCATGGACTACAGCATGCCAGGATTTCCTGTCCATCATCAACTCCTGGAGCTTACTCAAATTCATGTCCATCAAGTCAGTGATGCCATCCAGCCATCTCATCCTCTGTTGTTCCCTTCTCCTTCTGCCTTCAATCTTTCTCAGCATCAGGGTCTTTTCCAATGAGTCAGTTCTTCACATCAGGTGGTCAAAGTATTGGAGCTTCAGCTTCAGCATCAGTCCTTCCAATGAATATTCAGGACTGATTTCCTGTATGATAAACAGGTTGGATTTCCTTGCAGTCTAAGGGACTCTCAAGGGTCTTCTCCAACACCACGGTTCAAAAGCATCAATTCTTCAGTGCTCAGCTTTCTTTATAGTTCAACTCTCAAATCCATACATGTCTACTGGAAAAACCATAGCTTTGACTAGACAGATCTTTGTTGGCAAAGTAATGTTTCTGCTTTTTAATATGCTATCTAGGGTCATAGTTTTTCTTCCAAGGATCAAGCATCTTTTAATTTCATGGCTGAAGTCACCATCTGCAGTGATTTTGGAGCCCAAAAAATAGTCTGTCACTGTTTCCACTGTTTCTCCATCTATTTGCCATGAAGTGATGGGACCAGATGCCATGATCTCAGTTTTCTGAATGTTGAGTTTTAAGCCAGCTTTTCCACTCTCCTCTTTCACTTTCATCAAGAAGCTCTTTAGTTCTTCTTCACTTTCTGCCATAAGGGTGGTGTCATCTGCATATCTGAGGTTATTGATATTTCTCCCGGCAATCTTGATTCCAGCTTGTGCTTCATCCAGCCCGGCATTTAGCATGATTTACTCTGCATGTAAGTTAAATAAACAGGGTGACAATATAGAGCCTTAACATACTCCTTTCCCAATTTGGAACCAATCTGTTGTTCCATGCCATGTTCTAACTGTTGCTTCTTGACCTGTATACAGATTTCTCACAAGGCAGGTCAGGTGGTCTGGTATTCCCATCTCTTGAAGAATTTTCCAGTTTTTTCTGATCCACACAGTCAAAGGCTTTGGCATAATCAATAAAGCAGAAGTAGATGTTTTTCTGGAACTCTCTTGCTTTTTTGATGATCCGATGCTGCTGCTGCTGCTAAGTCACTTCAGTCATGTCCAACTCTGTGCGACCCCATAGACAGCAGCTCACCAGGCTCCTCCATCCCCGGGATTCTCCAGGCAAGAATGCTGAAGTGGGTTGCCATTTCTTTCTCCAATGCATGCACGCATGCTAAGTCGCTTCAGTCGTATCCGACTCTGCGACCCTATGGACAGCAGCCCACCAGTCTCCTCTGTCCACAGGATTCTCTAGACAAGAATACTGGAGTGGGTTGCCATTTCCTTCTCCATGATGATCCAATGGATGTTGGCAATTTGATTTCCTTTGCCTTTTGTAAATTTAGCTTGAACATCTGGAAGTTCATCATTCATGTATTGTTGAGGCCTGGCTTGGAGAATTAGAGACCTAATTATATTTTAATTAGGTTTGCATTGGTTTGTATCTAGAACTAGCCTGCAAGTCCTCAAGAAGAGTTCTAGGTCTTATTTCATTTCTGTCCTCCAGGTGCCTACCGCAGGGACAGAGACACAATACATGCTTAATTAATCAGTGTTTGTTTACTGAATATCTGTATCTTTTCTTCTGACATGAATAAAAAGCACATCTTTTTATAAACACCACCACCTTTTCAGAGTTTCAGCAAAAGCCCTGCTTGTCACAAATTCTGGAGGCCACCATGGGTAAATAGAATCAAGTGGGCTGCAAAGTTAATGGCAGTAGTTCTCACCTGGGGATCATGTTTTTAAATGCAGATTCCTGTGTTCCACTTGCAGAGGAGATTCATGAAGTTTCAACAGGAGCCCAGGAATCTGGATTTTTATTCATCACCTCTGACCATCATCTTTCCTGACACAGATAGTGTATCTGTTCTGTTGTGATAGGCACTGGTTTCTGGAGTCTTTGCCTTATAATACCAGAACTCTTTAGGTTCTTTCCAGCCCTGAGAATGTATAATGCATTAAAAGAAGCCATAACCAATAGAAACCAACTCAGAGCCCCAATAATTAATCCGTAATATTCCATCAACAATAGAAGGTGCATTGTTGCTCAACTAGCCAGGCTTTCTATTGATTTGGAGAAACAACAGATGAAACAAGGACGAAAAGTTCATGCTGGTACTTGTCCAACAAACCCAAGTTTTATCCTGGAACCTATTCAGGATGTTAGGAACTGAGTTGGTGGACTTGATTTTGACAGAAAGTAGTAACTGTGTTATCACTCGGTCTCATTCTGTTTGATCCAGAATGCCTGCAGACGGGCTGGGACCAGCCCCTACCAAGGGTTCTAATATCAGAGCCTGTGAAGGCAGAGCTAAGCAGATTCCCTGTCTCTCGCTGTTCCTTAATGGGCAGCCCAAAACCAACAGACCGAGGTGAAAGTGAAGAAGGTAGCACTCAGGAAGTTCTTCAGGATCAGCAGGGAAACCTCAAGAGTCATCTGCAAATTTAGCAACTGAGATCTGGATGCTGTCGCTTCTGAGAAAGGAGCATACAAAGTGAAAAGACAAATGATGCTAGTAAAGCCCCACTCTTTCTTTAAATTGAATTGAAGTATAGTTGCCTTGGCCTTCCTTGGTGGCTCAGACAGTAAAGAATTCACCTACAATGTGGAAGACCTGGGTTTGATCCCTGGGTTGGGAAGATCCCTGGAGGAGGGCATGGCAACCCCCTCCAGTATTCTCACCTGGAGAATCCCCATGGACGGAGGAGCCTGGTGGGCTACAGTCCATGGGTGGCGTCAAAAAGAGTCAAACACGACTGAGCAACTAAGCATGGCACAGCACGTAGCTGTTTTACATATTATACTAGTTTCAAGTGGACAACATAGAGATTCAGGATTTTTACAGACTGTAACCCACCTGAAGGGGAGGGCATGGCAACCCACTCCAGTTTTCTTGTGTGGAGAATCCCATGGACAGAGGAGCCTGGAGGGCTGCAGTCCACAGGGTTGTAGAGTCAGACATGGCTAAAATGACTTAGCACGCAAAGTTATTACAAAATAATGTCTATATTTCCCTGTGCTGTACAATAGTATATCCTTGTTGCTTATTTGTTTTGTAAATAGTAGTTTGTATTTCTTAATTCCCTTGCCCTATCTTGTCCCTCCCCACTTCCCTTTCCCCACTGGTAGCCTTTAGTTTGTTCTCTGTATCTGTGAGTCTCTTTAGATTTTGTTACAGTCATTCATTTTATTTTTAGATTCCAGATATAAGTGAAAATACAGAGTATTTGTCTTTTTCTTTCTGGCATATTTCACTAAAGCATTATGCCCTCTAAGTCCATTCACATTGTTGTAAGTGGCAGAATTTCGTTTGTTTTTGTGAATGAGTAATATCCTGTTATGTGTGTCTGCGTGTGTGTGTATGTATATATATGTATAATACACACACACACAGACACACACACAGTCACACAGTCTTCTTTATCCTTTCATGTATTGATGGATGCTTAAGTTGCTTCCATACCTTGGTTATTATAAATAAGGCTGCTATGAATGTTGGGGGCATGTATCTTTTTTTAATTAATGTCTTCATTTTCTTCAAGCTTATGGGAGTGGAATTGCTGGGTCATATGGTAGCTCTATTTTTAGTTTTTTGAGGAGCCTCAATGCTGTTTTCCACAGTGGCTGCACCAATTTACATTCCCACCATCAGTGTACCAGGATTCTCTTTTCTCCATGTCCTTTCCAACATTTGTTGTTTGTAGACTTTTTAATGATGGCCATTCTGACAGTATGAGATGATACTCATTGTGGTTTTGATTTGCATTTCTCTTGATGGTTAGCAATGTTGAGCATCTTTTCATGTGCCTATGTGCTATGTGCTCAGTCATTCAGTCATGTTTGACTCTTTGGGATTTCATGGCCAGGCTCCTCTGCTCATGAAGGGTTCCCAGGCGAGAATAGTGAAGTGGGTTGCGAGTTCCTTCTCCAGGGGATCTTCCTGACCCAAGAATCAAACCTGTGTCTCTTGTACCTTCTGCCTTAGCAGGCAGATTCTTTGGCTCTGTACCTATAGGCCACCTGTATATCTTCTTTGGAAAAATCTCTGTTCAGATATTCCACCCATTTTTAATTGGATTGTTTGGGTGTTTTTTAAATATTGAGTTGTCTGAGCTGTGTATATATATATTTTTATATTAACCTCTTATCAGTAAAAAACCGCTCTTAAGCTTGAATGCCAGTCAATGTAGTTTTGGCTTATGTAATCTTTGGCACTTCTACAACTCTAGCTCTTCTCAGAATGGTCCCAATTACCCCCTACCCAAGTTTCAGCTGAGAAAATCTTACATCACATTTCTCTTCTTATATAAAATAAGAATAGGGTTGTTAGGAGGAATACACTGGATGACTTAGAATACCTGTTACACAGTATAAGATGTCAGTCATTTTACTTCTCTTTTCCTCTCTATCTACCCTCATCCCATCCTTACCCCCAGTCCTCATCTTTCTGTGTCTGAATAGGACTGCTAGTTCACATATTTCTATGTCTTACCTTTTAAATAACCAATAAGAGTTTGTTTAAAAATAATTACATACCAGCATATTTATTTTGGAGTATATAATAAAAATATAAATCATGATTCATAAACAAATGTACAGCCTCATAGGAAAGAGCAAACTAACACACATGTAACATCTGGGAAACACTAAAAACTTTAATAAAATTTATTTATTAATTCAATATATTATTTAATCAAAATTTAATTTATTAAAATTTATCTGCTGGATCAGCTGTAAGTACTATAGTAATTCAGAGAAAGAAAGGAATGTATGGGTCTGAATTTCTAGGAAAGACTTCAAGGAGTGGTCAGGGTTTCATGTTGCCTCTGATATGAAATCTTTTATGCATTATTTACTATGTGTCAGTTATTATGCTAAATAGAGATAGTATTTAGTGTAATAAATTTATCGTTACCATTACTCCCTTCCTCTTTATGAAAGTACCATTCAGTTTGCACAGAGACAGGGACATACAGTTGTAAAGTCTCGGAGACAAGAATGGGAAAGAAGAAACTCTAAGAGATATAGGGATTTATTTGATGCATTATTTAAGCAACATCACTCTACAAATAAGCCCTTCTGAACCCAAACATCCCAGACTTTCTCCATGCTTTCCTACCCAAGATAATTATAGTCTATACCATACCACCTGCACAATTCAAGTTCTCATCATTTATTGATAAAGCAAAATAGTCCATGGCGTTAGAGTCTAAGAAGCATTCTATGTAAATCCATGACGAGTTACAGGAGGAATCAGGCACTATTTTATTCTTGAAGTTATAGTCAGGGAGTTAACCTGACTTTCCTTGGGCTTGTAGGAATGTTTCTGGGAGGAAATGACGCAACATGAGGTAACAAAGCTTACTGCTTTGACGTCAAGTCACCAGAGTTAGAGTCCTCCACTGCTCTGACTCCTGCCACTTTCTATGTGACCTTGGATGAATTTTTAATCTCTCTGAATTGGTTTCCTTGTTTATAAATTGAAGGTATAAAAGTAATACTTCTAGTACAGGGTATTTGTGAGGATCAAAGGAAACAATCTCCTTGAACACCTTTTGGAGGTTATAAAGCATTATAGAAATATTATTGTTATTGCTGCTTTTATTACCATTTAAAGAACTAAGTATCTGTTCATTAGATTAATAAATTTAAGTTTTCTTAGAAGGAAATTACTCCTGTTAAATATGTGCTTGGCCTTCCTTCAGGCATGCTAAACTTCATCTCTACAGGACAAGCTGTCCTTTCCACATAAAGCTTGTTTGTGACTCACACAGTCAGGTCCCTTTGCCTTATGAGGATGTTCAAAACACCTTTATCTAGCCTAGAAAATAGAATTTCAGAAGCTGTTGCTTTTTCCTCCAGGTCTAAATGCTTTTTTGTTGTCTATCAAAGAGAGATTACACAGCCGGAAGTATTAGTCTATTGTTGCCTCTTTAAAACTCTCTTCTCTTCATCGTTCCTGGCTTATATTGAAACCAGATGGTGAAACCAAGACTGGAACATCCTTTGGTGTCCAGAAGGAGACCAGTCTGGCCAAAGCATTGTCATTCTTGTCAGCAGCCAGAGTCAAAAACATTTTTATAGTTAATCATCAGGAGTGCCTACTGGCTGTAACAGCCATTTATGCAGTATTTGTCAGCATGAAGGTTCCATCCACACCACAGATGACGCCATGTCGGCAAGAAATGTGTTTCGATATCCTTCAGTAATGAGCTGAGCACATTTTCATGGCTGACTCCCAAAGCAAACAATGATTAAAAAAAAAAAAAAATTAGTGCTGGACTTTTTCACCAAATTGCGTGGCTACCAATACCTTTCATTGCTTAAAACTAACTCCCTCGGAACAAGTTGTCCTGGAATATTCATTAGAACATAGGTAGTTAAAGAATTGCAGCAAATCACCACAAATATTATTTAAAGAAATTGACCCACCCTAAAATGAACTTTTATTTCAAAAGTTGTGAAGTTGCAGTCTTAGACTCTGAGAAGCCAGAGTAATTTCATGGATGAGAGCCCACCAACAAATTCCTGTCTCTGCCTACATGTCAGAAATCAGCTGTAGCAAGGAGACAGTGAATATGAAAAATAACATACATAATTAGAGTAAAGGCACTATGCTTTGAAGCTGAAATTGAGGAGTTTGGGTAGCCACAGAAAAAAATGGCATTGAATAATAATATTTTAAAATATGTCAAGGGAGTGAGCTTATCAGGCCTTGTATATAGCTGATGGAAGCTATTCATTTTTCAAGTACTATAGAGAAGCAAATCCGGATATCTGGAGAGGGACGTCCAAAAACAGCTTCTCCACTTTACAGCTGAGGCTTGTCACCATATCAGAGGGACTCAGATGAATATTTCATGTGAAAGGTACAAGTAGAAAATTTTGAAGGAAATGCCTAGGGCAGCAGAACTAAATTGCAATTACACACTACAATATTGCAAGAGGATCTAACACAGATCTAACTTCTCTGTATGATGAAACTATACATGTGCAGTCAGCAAAACAGTGTTATGGGTGCAACCCATGGAAGTTTCAGGTCATAACTGATGAACACTTGCAGAAATTAGTATTCTGTAATATTGAGTTTATCCTCCCTGCCACGACATTTATATCCATGTGTTTATTACTCATAGTTTTTACACAAAACAAAGTAAGATAAAATTTGCTGTACTAACCAGTAGTAGAAGTCAAGATATTTGATAAAAAGCTGATTTATTTACTTTGGGTTAATAGCATTTGAAATGTGATGATCAATGTTATTTATCCTTTTTGTTTTCTTTACGAATATATGAGAAATGATCTGAGATATGTGGTCAATGTTGGGAGGTTGTGGTTTGGTTTGGTTTCTATTCTTTTGAAGTCAGGAGTGGTTATTTTCCCATTAGTAAACCCATGGTTATCATTAGAAATGCTCTCTTTGTTATTTTTCTTAATTTTTTACACAGAGAATATGGTACAATTGTCTTTAAAAGGGACAGAGGAAATTTAAAATAGATAATAATCAGAAATCCTTAAAACTGTGGAAAGAAATTAGCATGTGCCATTTTAAAGGGGTAACATTTGGGGAAAAAAGGAAAAAAAAAAAATTTTGGAGCAAAAAGGAACCTGAGAAATTTAGTCAGACTTTTGTTTACAAACTATTGTATTATGCCTTGTCGTCCTGTGGTGAAGCATTAGAAAAATAATGTATTACATCTTAAAAAACCAAACACTGCTGTAGAGAGCAATAACATAGGAGACCGTATTTGGATTTCTTTCCAAGAGCCCACTGCCTAATTTAAATGCCTTTTGATTAGCCAATCATTTTCATTCCCAGGCCAAAATGATTGGAAAAGAGCTTCCTCCAACCCCCCACCTTAGTTGTTAACTGAGCCAATCAAAAAAAAGACCAGCTTTGAACCTACAAAATAAATAGGCTCATACGTTTAAATAAGCATGGCTTTCTAGCTACCTTTTGTTGGATTAGAGAAGAGACGCCGTATTTCATTCCTCAAGGAAAAGTTATTTTGTTTTCTGAAAGATAAGGTGCACTATAAACAGCTTTTTAATGTCTTGCACATCATCCCAATACTAAAAGATAATAGTATTTCTTTTCATTAACCAAGAAGCTAGTCATTCTGTGATGGGGGCTGTGTTAGGTTAAAACACGTTGTTCAGAAAGGAGTTTTAGAATTCTGACCTTTTTGCTTCATGTATTATATAAAAAGAGAACTTGAACTCACCTGGGAATAGAAAAAAAAAAAGTTTAAAGGGTTTCTGAGATCAGTTTTCTCCTCACATTTATAATAAGAAGCTAATAAAATATAGACTAAATAAAGCCAAAGGATCCATATAAGCCCTCATTTGTTATGTAAGGGGCCAGAACCTTACATAATATACATTTTCTTACTAATTCTTCAAATTTTGAATGCTTTGTATGATACCAAGGAATACTAGATAATGGGGTTTAAAATGTTTTTAAAAGCTGTTTGAATATATGCAGAGTATTTGAGATATTAATATTTTTTGGTAGTTTGGTGACATCTAGTGGAAATAGTGGTTTGCAGCCTACGGTACTGAGTCAAGTTCAAATCCTATAGCAAAAGGGAATTGTTTAGGACCAAAAACACAGATAAATGATTGAAAACATTTACCTACATTCTATCATAAATAACAGGAGTAAATAAGCAAGTTTAGGTAATCCTTCTGAAGGAAAATAACTTGACATCCATGTCAATTACTATAATTTTTTTTCAGATTATGAAACATGTGGTTTTTGTAAAGAATTTGGAATGGAAGCACAAGTAAAAAATTATCCATACTCCTTTCACCCATCATTGATAATGTATTAATTTTTCCAGGGTTATATATTTTTGTTGGTATTTTTTTTACAAAATTTTGATATTTCAAACATATAGTTTTATATCCTAATTTTTTAATACTCTAAGCATTTTTTTGCTTGTCATCAGGTATAAAAATTATTTTTTAATTATTAAAAGCAGAGAGCTATAATGTTACTTATTTTTGAAGTGGGATACTACAAGCCTATAATTTTATTAATTCTATCTGAGTATCCAAGAATAATGTAAAAATGTAGTTTCAATAAAATTCTTTCATTAATAAGAGTTTTTTTTAAAGACTATACTATCCATAGAAATGTTTAATGTGTGTTTACACCAGTGTCATTTTATCAAGGACTTATTACATTATCAGACTCTAGAGATATCAAAAATGGATGAGATCCAGATCTTACCTGTGAGGAAAAAAATAGGTTAGAATAAAATATTTTTAAATAATAATATTATAATCAACATAGAGAAGTATAACAAAAGAGGGAGTTATAATCATTAAAGGAAAAGTAAATAGAAAAATCCTCAAAGAAGAGATGACAGCTGTGCAGGACTTTGAAAAATGGATAAGGATGAATGGTGTTTCAGATGCAGGGAAGCCTGGGCCAAGGCAGGAAGCACAGAATGGCCTGGTGTAGGTAGGCATACCTGCAGAAAAGTCCTAACAATGTTAGATGTGACTAGAGAGGTGAGCGGAAGCAGATGGCTAAGGATCTTTACCATCTAGGTTATGGAAACGCATTAAAAGTTCTTTTTTAAGGAGAGTAACATGATTACATTAGCATTTTATAAAATCATGCTGACTGAAGAGCGGAAAATGAAAAAGAGAGGAGACCAACTCGTAGACTGTCACAGCAGACAGAGATTGAGATACCTGAACCAAGACACGGCAGTGAGTTTAGACAGAAAACAGAGAGTTGAAGGCTATTTAAAAAGGGACAAACCATTGAATTTAAATATGCTGGGGGATGGAGATACAGATGCCAAGAATGACCCAGTGACTGATATCTAGAACAATACTCAGACAGTTGTTAGTTAAGGCGGAAATGTTTATGATTTTTAAGCTGTGTACTGCAACATAGTTTAGGTAAATCCTAATTTATCTTAACACTTGATATTTAGCAGAGACAGAGGTATACACACCCTATAAGGCAGATTTCTGGTTATTGAATAGTTTTCTGTGGCATATAGGTCACAGAAAAGGAAAATTTGTTATGTCCTCACCACCCCAGTGATTTTTTTCAAATGTCTCCACTGCAGGCACAGAGTGGTTAACGTCTCTAATTGGCCTCAACACAGTATCAAGACTCAGAGGATGAGAGGAGCGCTAAAGAGGTTAGAGACACAATCAAGGAGATTCAAAAGAAAAACTAATTTCAGCTGTCACAAAGATGTGTCTATATGGAGTGTCATTAGAACGAGTAAATGACCTGCTGAACTCTCTGGTATTGAGAAGACATTTCTAAAATGCAGAGATCAAAATTATATTATTCAAAGGCTGTGTCTGCATGCCTCTGTGCATATACCTCCACACATACAAAGTAAAATGGAGAGAAAGCTTGTAGAGCATGTAATTTGGAGACCTGGATTCCTTGAGCAGTGGTCCACTAGTGATCTAATTCGCAAAGTCAACGAGACCCTTGTATTGTGCTCTTGCTGTGTGCTCAGTTCATCTGCTGCCAGGCAGCTGACGTTTGCAGCTACCACTGATGGACTGCTCACCTTGAGCAAAGTGCTTTACAAAGATTATCCAGTTTAATCCTTTCAACTAAGAATTTAACCCTATTATGCTAAGCCATTGCCCAGGGTCACTCAGCCAGTAAGTGGAGAAGCTTGGATTCAACCCCATTTCCTCCAACTCCAGAGCTGTGCCCTTTTTACACTGTCCTAGGTCAGTACTGTTCATTCATTAAAAAAAAAAAAAATCAGATTCTCCTAAGTTTTATTGTTGTTTAGTACTTTCATGAGCATAATGAACCACACATGCCACCAGCTTTTAAATTCTGAATGTCAACATAGAGCTCCATTCCCACTTCCAATTTGTGGCTCCACAAGTGCCTTTGCAGTTTCTCTTATTCTGTTTCAGAACATACAGAGCTGGTGTGTGAGAGACAGGTGGCAGACGGTTGCTATGGCAATTGCCTGTCATTAATGATAAAGAGTAATTACCGCAGCAAATTTCTGTTTAGCTTGAAAATCTGATTTGCCCTCTCCCCACAGGGGACACAACCCTTTATACCCTTTTTACTCACAATGGCCTATCATCTTGTGTAAGCTCTGCCTGAACCATTCAACTTTGCAGCAAAGAGCTAAGTAAAGCCTGACTTCTTAAAGATTTAGGTGAAGGAAGAGGGAAGAGGAAATGAGTCACAGAAAGGAAAAAGCTCAAAAAATACACTTTCCTCTGCTATACAGACTGTCTAAACGTGTTTTCCCTTAATTAAAGTGTGAAGGAAATAACCTCAAGTATTAACGAATTTGTGGATCAAGTTCAGTGGCTGTTCGAATGGCTGCATGTGGTTAATTACTAGATGCTAAGACTATAAGTTCAAATAATATCTTTAAACTGACTTAGAGAACATGAAGAAGACGAAGATGTCCCAGAGGAAGTGATTCTGACAAATCTGTGTACTCAGTATTATTTATAAATCTTTCCAAGTCAATAGCCCTTCAATAGACCTTTTGAAGGGGAAACTATGTTTAGTATGTCAGGGCAGTGTGGAGTAGAAAGCTTCATTAGTACCTTTTAATTCAGTGCTCTATATGAGTTTTAAAAGGGAAATTTCTATCCATAGTACTTTAAAGACTGTGGTATGTAAATATCATGAAAAATAATGACAAAGTAAAAAGCCCAGAAACTGGAACTCAACATAAAATCAAACACCTATATCTTCTCTCATCTTACCCCTAAACCTGGGGTCCAAATATTTCTCCCCCCTTTAAGTTTCTTTTGAAATGCAGTCCATTATTGCTTGATACACCAGTGGTGAATCCACAGAAATTGCTCTCACAAACAGAAAGCCTAGTGATGACCCTCTAGCCTAAGGCCTGTTTTGTAATTATCTTTTTTAATCCAGTTCTCACATTGAATACCTAGCCTGCAGACAAGTGAACAAGCTTTTGATCCAAAATAACGGACTATTCTCCTCAAGAATATATGCTACTCCTTGGAGATTGTGCCAAGATGTATGGACTCTTGTCCTCTGAGTTTGGGCCATTAGCAAGTCTCATATTTTGCTCTGTGAAAACCTTTTTATGTGGCCACAGTGTAGCTGGATAAGAGGGAGTGAAGCTAGGAAACAACCCAAGGGGTGGCTTGCCCATACAGATGCAGGTATGGGAAGAGGGGAGGGTCACCAGTGTTTATAATCCTCAAAACTATGACTGTGAGGATCACAGAGATTCAAGCACCCTGGAGTCTGTAAGATAATAACCAGGCTCTTAACCCAAGAACAAACATCTCTTTCGATCAAGAAAAGATAATTCTTTTCATTTGGAGAGTCTGAAACTGGCAAAAAAGATTGGGAGTAATATACAGAAAGCCATATTCAACTCACCTATTTCATTTTTTGTTCCATGGTATGGAAAATTAAGGGCAGGAAATCTGGGAGAGAAAGAAATTTGAGAGCAGAATGGAACTGAATGAGGAAAAAGGAGTCAATAGGGTTTGAGGTACTTGAGCCTGGGGGTATATATTTGTTCAGTCAGGCTGTTACAGCCCTAAAAAGTTGAAAGCTAATTTCCAGGATGAAGGGGAGCGTCACCTGTTTTGTTCCTTGGGATCACCTTTTGATCCCAAGTCTCTTGAGCAGTGTCTGGCCCATGGTAAACTCTCAATGAATATCTGTTGAATATATAAATAAAGCCGTTTATCTCCATTTTCAGGATTAAAGGTTTAAAATCCCTAAAACTTTGTTTGTTTTAATTATAATAACCAGCATAGTCTACCAGGCTATAAATTAGTAATTGGACCATGTGTGCTAAGTCACTTCAGTCGTGTCAGACTCTTTGCAGCCCAATGGACTGTAGCCCACCAGGCTCCTCTGTCCATGGGATTCTCCAGGCAAGAATACTAGAGTGGGTTGCCATCCCCTCCTCCAGGGGATCTTTCTGACCCAGGGATCGAACCCATGTCTTTTATATCTTCCTATTTTTCAGGCGGGTTCTTTATCCCTAGTGCCACGTGGGAAGCCGGTAACTGAACTGTAGCAGAAGTAATAAGAGTAAGCAAATCCAAATAAAATCAGGCTGAAAACTTAAAATATAGCCTGATTTCCTTACTTGCTTCCAATAATAATTTAAGAGTTAAGTCTATTGATTTCGTCCTTGCAGTTTGCTTTGTCAGTTGAGACAAAAGGCACAAATCTTATTGGGCAACAGGGGATATTCTCTGGGACCAAGGGATGGGAACTCAGGTGAAAAGTGAAAGTCACTCAATCGTGTCGGACTCTTTCTGATCCCATGGACTATAGTCCATGGAATTCTCTAGGCCAGAACACTGGAGTGGGTAGCCTTTCCCTTCCCAACCCAGGGATCAAACCCAGGTCTCCTGCATTACAGGCAGATTCTTTACCAACTGAGCTATCAGGAAACTATCAGGGGAACTCAGGAGTCCCTATCAATCAATAAGAAAGTTAGAGGATCAGAGCTACAAAATATCTTTGCATCTTCAAACTCTGCAACTAAAGATGTCTGGAGAGCCCAGAGGAACTTGGGACAAAGTGGACACAATAATTGCTTCATTTGTCTTTACTCCTCCCCTTTCCTCTCCTCCTTGACAACAGACTGGCTTTGTCAAAGAGGAAGATTTTATGTGGATATTCCTGTTTTTTATACACTTCCTTTCCCTCAACCAGGAGCAAATTCTTCTGTCCTCTAGGAGACAACTGTCAGTGTCTGGAGTATTTTTGGTTCTAACAATTGGGGTGATGCTACTAGCATGTAATTGATAGAGGCCAGGGATATTGCTATACATCCTGAAGCCCTCCTACAACACAGAATTATCTGACCCAAAGTGCCAGTAGTTCTAAAGTTGAGAAACAATGTTCTCCCTTATCTGGCATTCTCACTGTGCCCGGTGCTAAATGCTAAATACCCCTTATGCCTAATTAAATTCATCTTCATAACAATCTCTGAAGTGGACCTTGCATTATCTTCATTTTACAGATGAAGACAATATAGGCTTACAGAATTTAAGTCATTTGTCCAAGGTCACACAGCCCGTGAGTGACAGAGCCTGTCTCCAAGCCCAGGTAAGCCTGCCTCAGAACCCACATCCTGTTGCCTTTAGCAATTGCCAGCCTTCACTTAACAGATCATTATGCTAGCCATAGACATTACTCACTCCCAGAAAGTGATTCCAGGTAGGGACTTGTTTAGATAATTTACTTGTTCACATTTAAAAAGTCATAGCCCATGTAATAATAATGGTTCACACAGCCCTTGTTTGTACCAGACACTGTTATAAGGGCTTTGCTTCACATGTATTAACATGAACAATTATTATCAGGTAGGTACTAGTATTGTTCTCTTACAGATGAAGAAACTGAGGTCCATAGAGGTGAGATGACACAGCCAGTGAGGTACAGAGATGGGATATGGTTCCAAGAAGTCCAGCTTCAGTTTCTGGAATTCTTATCCATTGTTCTATTTTGCCTGGTAAGCCTACAGACTTGAAGCGGCCACATAAGCCCCTTCCTCCTTCAGAGTCTGTCCTCTAAGAACTGTGGCAGGAACTAATCTTTGCTCCCGCTGCTGCTCTTTGCAGAGCTGCCAAAACCTCAGTAGATCATGGTACTACAAGTAGGAAGATCAGAAATAAACTCCTCTCCAGTTTACCAGCCCCTGAAGGCAAACCAGCACTACCCTCACTTACTGCTTTGAAATTCTCTTTTATTGTTTGCATAAAATTTCCTTTTATTAAGTGTGGGATTCAAAAAGGTTTTCAAATAATTACTACAGTTAGTCTAAATGTAAGAAAGCTAAAAGGAAAACTGTTTGCAATTAGGATTTGCAAAATTTCTTTAACGCTGCCTAAGTTATCTACATTTGTAGCTAAAAGCAGGGCAGTGTTTGGGATGAAACAAAATGAAATCCATTTGCCAAGCTGGTCCTGACCTTCAGCATTTCTTTTAAGCATCTCATCTTGTTATGGGAACCCAGGTAATTAGATAGTTGAGCACTTATTCAGAGAATTGTTTTATATCCTTGCTTATATATCTTAAGTGAACTTTTTAAAAGCAAGAAGGTTAATTTATGGGATTTCAAACATGTTAGTAGATCTTTTGAATCATTTTCCCTCATAGATGGCCTTCACATTCTCACAAATTTCATCAGAAAAACACTCAGCTCTTCTCACTCAGAAAAATTCATGTTTTATGGGCACCTATATATAACTATGAAGAAGCGAAGTGAAGTGAATGATAAATTAACATAAATATATACATCAACTACTGCCAATTAGTATGCATTTACAAGCAGCATCCAATAACCCTGATGACGTGAAAGTACATCAGCCATGAGACAACCCTGGGAAACGAATGGGAATCTCAGCAAGTATTTAACTTAAGAGTAGGTGGAGGAGACTCATTACTGGCCTGGCTTGTTGCCTTGTTCTGTTTGAAACCTTGATTAAAGAAATAACAAACATGGGATGCTAATTGAACTGTTTGACCGGTTTCAATAAACAAACAGGTCTAATTTGGGGAGCAAAGAGAGGGGATAAAATACTACAGCTCTGCTATTCATTTTCCTACATCAGTTCTTTGATTCCTGCTGCAAGACTTCATATCTCCAAAGACCTCCAGATCAGCAGAGTAGTTGATTCAAGGGTAAAGAGAGAGGAAAGCTCGGTGAAGCTGTCAACTCAGTGAAGCTTCTTCCAAGCTACAGCTTGCAGGCCTTCATGTGATGGCAGCCCATGATTGCAGCCTGTCCTACTCACAGACTTTCTCCTAGTAGCGCATGTTCTAAGTCCTGAAGACTGTGTTTAAGTGTAAATAGCCTTGCCTGGCTTAAGCAAGCAAAACTGTTCCTTCAGTTCAGTGCACACACAGCTTGAAGGCCAGTATCCTGGGCTTACCAGTTGTATCTCTACATAAAATGAATGTCAGCAATACCCTAGTGTATAATATTGTCTATTAGATGGTGCATAAAGGCCTTCACTGTGTGTACATACTGTAGCCACACAGAAAACATTACAAAATGAGCCTGCTTTTAGCCCACTGCCTCATACAGTGGTAATTAAGGAGAACTGCTTTTTGATTTGCAACTATTTGCTGTTCTGCAGGAAAAACAGAGCTTAGAGCATCTTGTTCCATTTGTTGTTGCCATGCTTAATCTTCTGATTCATGAGGAATTATTACACCCAGTACCTATGGGGAATTTAATTGTTTGGCTCCTACTCCTCTGGCAAGTGTAATTATGGAGGAGGAGGATCTATAGATTAACATTTTTAAAAAGCTTCATCCAAGAAAAAATAAATAAAGGGAGGTGGAGTTTTTTGTAAAACCTCATATTGAATAACACGCAGGGTTGGAATACTGCCAGTACTGAGCTTAAGAGAAAATGGTCAATGCCTAAATGGGAGGTCAAATCAGGGCCACACAGCTCAGAAGTTTGATCCCATCACCATTAACTTGGAGATCAGCACCCCTCATCTACTCCTTAAATATTTGTAGATAATTGAGATACATTTTGCATGATGTATAAAAATATAAAGTGAAGTGGTTTTGAATGAATTTGGGATGTGAATGTTTTAAGTCTGTTTCTATCTCTCTTTATTAATAAAGTTCTCTTTTTCTGCAAACATAGATTAGGAAGAGACCTGTATTTCTCCAATAATTTGGAAGGCAGGAAAGATGTGATATTTTGTTTTGTATGATAATAAACTTTTGGGCACTGCTGAGTAGTTGATGTGCAAACAAATGAATGAGGGCCACCATGAACACATTGAGAGTCCCACCCATACTCCTAGGACCCTCCCATTTCAGCAGCAAACTCCTAGTCACCTGAGGACTTTTCCTGGAACTGCGGAAAGCCTTACTGTCTGTAGTAGCAGGCCGGTGATTCTCAGGGGTTGGTGAATTACCACCCCAGCTCCCAGAGCCCTCAGGTGGGATCATTTGCAACATGTCTTTTACACTCTTTCCAGAGTTTCACCATAGGATTCAGCTCCAGGTGCCCACAGTGGTAGCTGGCTTAATCCTTTATTGGCCACCTTGCCTTCCTTGAATTGCTTCCCTTCCTCTCTGCAGACAGGTATTCTCTGTCTGCTTCTGAACTCTTAGTCTCTGGATCTACTTTTGGAGAAACCAAATAAAGACAAGTACCTGCCTTCAAAGAGCACAGAGTCCGTTGGGGAAAATGAGATTAGGAAAGAACAGGAGAGGAGAGTGGAGGGAAGGGGAAGAGAGAGTAGGGAGCGGAAAGGATAGACTGTGTGGTAAATGTTATCATGTGGGTCAAAGATACTTTATGCTAATAAATATGTTTTCTTTCTTTGTTTATGGTATCGTGTCCCTAGGCAAGCCTATATGATTCATTCATCCAACAAATATTTATTGCATGCCTACTACATGTCAGGCAATAACACCAGAACAAATAAAAAAATCCCAGCTTACATTCTAGTGTGTGTGTATACATATATATGTACATATACATATATAATCATTCATAAGTCATATGATAATAAGTGTTGCAAGGAAAAATAAAGCAGGGTATATTAGTCCACTCAGGTTATCATAAGATACCATAGACTGGGTGGCTTAAACAACAAAAATCTATTTCTTACAGTTCTGAAGGCTAGAAGTCCAAGATCAAGGTGTTTTTAGGCTTGATTTCTGGTGAGGTTTCTCTTCCTGACTTGTACTCACATGGCCTCATTTCTGTGAATGTGGAGAGAAAGAGCTCTGTTGTCTCTTCCTCTTCTTGTAAGGATATCAGTCTTGGAGGATTGAAGCCACACTCTTATGACCTCATTTAACCTTCATTATTACCTCTACATAGGCCCTATCTCCAATACAGTCATGGAGATTGGGGGTTAGGGCATCAATGTATGAATCTGGGGGGGTATACAACTCAGTCCATAACACAGGGTAAAGGAATAGATAGTAACCATAGAAAGAGCTTACATTGTTCAAACCAACGAGGAATTTAGCCCTAAACTTTATTCAGTATCTGCTTGGAACAGGTAGGGCTGTGCAGTAACTAACGACTATCATTACTGTGGATTTTAACATGATAAAATTTATGATCAAGACTCCAAAGTATTGTAGAGTGTATTTTACTCATATGGAGTAAGATGCTTTCTTCCTCATTTTTATCTCTATGATATGTCTTTATCATGTAGCTGTGCTTGTGAGCTTAGTTGCTCAGTCATGTTTGACTCTTTGCAACCCTTTGAACCATAGATGCCAGGCTTCTCTGTCCATGGGATTTTTCAGGCAACAGTACTGGAGTGGATTGCCATTTCCTACTCCAGGGAATCTTTCTGACCCAGAGATCAAAGCTGTGTGTCCTGTATCTCCTGCATTGCGGGTGGATTCTTTATCCACCGAGTCACCAGGGGAGCCCTGTGTTGTAACTGTGACTTCTAAAAAACAAAGTTATGGTGCAGAAAGTTTTTAGCTCATAGTAAAAGACAGTTTTAAGTCTTTAAGAAACAATGGCCCTAAATAGAAGGAATAAATAAAATGGTGGTGTGGAAACCCTAAACCAACCCATAGGAGGGCAGGGGACCCTCAGAGCTGCCATGCCATGCCCTTATGTGCTTCAGAGAGCTTGTCTTTTAGAAAAGAAAAATTCCCATGTTAATTGCAAGCTGTTTTCCAGAGCTGCCTGCTCTCTCCAGAACATGCTTGGCTCTCCTTCAAACACTTTCAACCTGACCAAATCAGGGAGTCATATATAAACTACAGCCCACGCCTTTAGTATAATTATATGACACAAATAATAGAGTTTAACTCTAGTTTTAACTACCAGGTCTTTTTGCAAAGCCTATCAAATATCAGAACTGATATAATGCTGTAATTGCATCTATGAACCTGTGTAACATTTAGACAATGAGTTCCAGAGGTCAAGGTATATAATACATATCCCATATATTCCTCTGATGAGCCCAAGAAATTTAATATGATGTAAAATGAAACTAAGAACAGAACATATGCTTCTCTGTAGGAGATTTTAACTTCTCTAGATATTACCAAATGCCAGAATATTGTTTATTTTGAAAGAATCTTATATTAATTGCTTATTTACAATTTTACTCATTGAGATTATAGAAGGATTTGATTCAACATATGCTTGGTTTAACTTCTAGTCAATAATAACTGGTTCCAAAATCTCAGCTATTTTGCAAAATCTCAACTATTTGATACTGAGATCAAACCTCAGTTGATACTATCCACCATGAGTTGGACCTTTTTAATGTAGTAGGGCCACAGGACTCAATCTTTTTTTCTCTATCTACAATTTTTCATTCTGTCTTTTGGCTTTAAATTCCCTCTGTAGTCCAGAGACTCTCACATTTACATCTTCAACATGTCCTTCACTCTCGAATTTAGGACTCTCGTATTCAATTGCCTACTTGAAATACCCACTTGGAAGTCTGTTAGCCATCATCAGCTTCAAAATCTGAGCTCCTAATTTTATCCCACCAAAGCTGTTCTACCCCAGTCTTCCCCATGCCATTTGATGGCAAATTTCATCCTTCAAGTGGCCCAAACCAACAATCTGTCACTCACATTTTCCTCTTCTCTTTAACTCACTGTATCAAATCTTCATAAAAACAATATTGGTTCTACCTTCAAAAGATATCCAGAATCCAACCTCTTCTTACCTTCTCTGCTATTATCACTGTGGTCCAAGCCACTAAATCTCTCTGCCAGATTATTTCAATAGCCTTTCAACTAGTTTCCCTGTTTCCACATTTGAACCCCCTCCGTAAAGTCTATTTTCACCACCACAGCCAAAGGAATCTTTTCAAATACATCAGACATGTCATTCATCTGCTCATCTTACTCTACATAAAATAAGGGTTCTAACATGATCTCCGAGGCTCTAAGTGATAAGGCTTCTAACCTCCTCTCTGACTAACTTCATTCCAGTCACATTGGTCTCCTTGATGTTTTCAAGCAGCCTTGGCAAATTCTCTCATTCAGGCTTTGGTACTGCTATTTGTTCTGCCAAAACTGCTCTTGCCCCAGATGCCTGTGTGGCTGACTCCCTCATCTCCTTCAAACTTTTGCTGAAATGTCACCTTCTCCATAAAGCATACCCTCACTAACCTGTTTAAAACTGTAACTCACAATACCTCTTCTCACACAACCAATGCCGTTTACGGTGCTCTGTTTTCTCTTTTATCACCTCCTAGATATGAATACTGCACACTTTATCTATTATGTTTATTGTTACCCAGACAGACTATAAGACCCACGATGATAGCTTTCTCTGTTTTGTTCACCACTTCTAATACAGAAACCTAGGACAGTGCTCAACATAATAAATATTTGTTGAATGGATGCAGTGTCTTTCTGAATTTCTTTGTCCAAGAAGAATCACTAGGGTTTCATCATAAGAAAATCGAATCAGCAAAGAGAGAGAACCAACTGTACTGACTGCAAAACAATAACAATACATAGTAATAGTAATAATAAAGTCAACTAAATGAATTTTTAATTTTAAAATTCAACAATTTTACTTAATGACGTTTTTGTGAGGGGAAAAAATATTATCCAAAATTTGGAAATAGGCTAAAGGGATGGGTGTTCTTTCAGTGCAAGACTCAGCTTGACTTTATATTGCCTGGGTTATTTTACAACTCTGTAGGGGCAGAAGGTAACCTGTAGGTATTTTTTCAGCAATTATGCAAATAAGTTCTGTCCGGCAGACAGATGACCACAAAGATATTTATGACCCTATTGGACATTACATTATTTTGTATAGAAATTTTGTATCTAGCAAAATTTCCTATAGATAACTAGCTTCTCAAAGCTCTTGGATAAATGTAACATCATACTGGTCCCCTCATTAATTTATGAGATGAATAAAATCTTTGACAGATTTTCATCTTATAAGACATATACAAGACAGTTATGATTTTAGCCTTTTATTATAATCTTATTTGTTAATTTATTTTGGCTGCACTCGGCCTTTGTTGCTACATGTGGGCTTTCTTTAGTTGCAGTGAGCTGGGGCTACTCTTTGTTGTGGTATGCAGGCTTCTCATTGCAGTGGCTTCTCTTATTGTGGAGCAGAGGCTGTAGGTGTGCGGGCTTCAGTAGCTGTGGTTTGTGGGCTCAATAGTTATGGCACGTGGGCTCTGTGGTGCAGGCTCAGGAGTTGTGATGCACAGACTTAGTTGCTCCAAAGCATGTGGGAGCTTTCCAGACCAGACATCAAACCCATGTACCCTGCATTGGCAGGAGATTCTTAACCACAGAACCACCAGGGAAGTCTTGGTTTTAGCCTTTTGGAAAATTATATATTCACATATTCAGTGGTCAGAAGTCTCTTTCGGTATTTGAGAACTGCAATGAGATATCTCAAGAACTTGGAAAAGGGAGAAGTAAGATAATTGACTAGGATATAAAGGAAGATGATACCGTGTTCATTAACACAAAGATTCAATGTGATAAAGTTGTCATTCTTCATAAGTTAATTTATAAATATTTATCAGAACTCAAGCAAAGCATCTTCAAGTTCTTTCTTATTTCTCTTTGTTCTTTGAGTTCTAAAATACATCTACATTCATTTTTTAAAAAATAAACAAGAATAGTCAGAAAACCAATGAAAAAGAAGAGCTCCGAGAATTAGTCTTACCAAATATTAAATCATATTACAAAGCCTCAATAATTTAAGAGATATGATACTAGTATGCAAATAAATAGATATAACAATGGCACTAATAGAAATAGAAACAGATACATAGATCCAGAAGTTAGCATAATTTAAAACATCACAAAAGTTACACCTCAAATCTGTGGATAAATGATGGCTCATTAAATATTAATACAGAGAGTTGCAGTAAATCTAGGGGAAATAACATGCTGGGTTCTTACCTTAGATGACTCAAATGACTTCAAGATTTCATTGTAAAAGTTGAAATGACATGTGTACTAGAAGAAAATCTAGAAGAATTCTTTTATATCCTTAAAGAAAGCCTTTCTAACTATGACTCAAAATTCAGAAACCCATCCCCAAGATAAATGATAAATGTAGAAGTCTTAAAAGTATGCATGTACTGTGTGTATATATTCCTCCCACATGTATACACACAAAGTAGAAAGACAAACAAGAAACTGGGGGAATTATTCACAAGTTATATCATAGATAAAGGGCCAATCATATACATATTTTTAACTCACATAAATCAATTAAAAAATACAAATAATCCCATAGAAAAACAGGTAAATTATAAGAACTGGCCAGCTCATGAAAAAAGAAATACAGATAGCTCTTAAATATCTGTCTTCAGGAAAAGAGGAAAATGGTTGCAAAGGAAGATCCTGAACTCCTCTCCTCCCACTGATGCAGTAAAACTACTACTATATAAGAAATGGTTTCTTCTGAGAAAAGCCTGAAAATTGGGTTAGCAGAGCCTCCACAACCAAGGGATAAAAGGAGAGCTTTGAAACAGGTAGGAGAGACAGAGACTTGGTCTCACACACACACACGCAAAAAACCCAACTCACGTGCAAGCCATCCACAATAGGGAGGGATTTCAAAAATACAGAGCAAGAGATTTGTGTTCCGCATTTTGCACAAGAGAGACAAGCCCCCAGAAGACATGGCTTTGAAAACCAAAGGGATTGCATTCAAAAACAAAAACATGGAACTGTAGGGAAAAGAGAACACATTTTTAAATGGCTCATGGGTCGTCTCACTTGCCCCAAACCCAGTGCAAAAACACCAGTTAGAGGGGAATTCCCTGGCATTTCAGTGGTTAGGACTTAGCGCTTTCATTGCAACAGCCCAGGTTTAATCCTTGGTTGGGGAACTAAGATCTTAAAGCATCTTCCAGAGAGGCAGGAACCTCATGGGTTTCTCTATGGGAGGGATACACTGGCAGGCACCATTTGTGATCTCACTTTACCTTGCTAGTGCTGGTGGGTACCATTTTGGAACTCTCACCTCACAGTGCTGTCCAGGTGAGAACCCTGCCCACCTTCCTGCTACAGCTGTGTGCCGCAGCTGGACCAAGTGAAGGCCTCACCCACTCCTGCATCATAGCCAGTGGGTACATGCAACCCACACAGGAGATGCCTCTTGAACTCCCAGCTCTGATGGCAGGGAGAGATTGTTTTCTAGACCTGCACACCACCCCTAGGACATCTTCTACACAGAGTTACTTTTTCAAAACTGGGACAAGTAGCTAATTTTCCTAATACATAGAAACAAACACAGACAGATAGACAAATTGAGGGCTATGTTCCAAAAAAAAAAAGACCAAACCTCAGAAAAAGACCTTAATGAAAGGGAGGTAAGCCATATAACTAGATAAAGAATTTGAAGTAGTGGTCATAAAGGTGCTCACTGAAATCAAGAGACAAGTGTATGAACAATGAACAATGAAAACTTCAACCAAGAGATAGAAATATATGAAAGTACCAAATGGAAACTACACAGCTCAAAAAATGTAACTGAACTGGAAAATACACTGGAGGGGTTCAACAACAGACTGGATGAAGCATAAGATGGATTAATGAGCTGGAAGACAAAGCAGTAGAATTTACCCAGACAGAGCAGCAAAAAGAAACAAACGAATTTAAAAAGAGAAGATAACCTAAGAGACCTATGGGACAATATCAAATGTAATAAGATTCACATTATAGGGGCCCCAGAAAGAGAAGAATGAAAGGACCAGAAAATTTATTTGAAGAAATAGTGGCTGAAAACTTCCCTAATTTGTGGAACAAAACAGACATCCAGACCCTGGAAGCCAAGAGAGTTCCAAAGAAGATGAACTCAAAGAATCCTACACCAAGACATAGTATGATTAAAATGTTGAAAGTTAAACATAAAGAGAGAATCTTAAAAGCAGCAAGAAAAACAGAACAAAAACACTTGTTACATATAAAGGAAACCCATAAGACTATTAGCAGATTTTTGAGTAGAAACTTTATAGGCCAAAAGTGGCATGGCATATTCAAAGTACTAAAAGGAAAAAACTTCCAACCAAGGATTCTCTGCATAGCAAGGTTATCATTCATAAACAAAGGACAGATCAAGGGTTTTCCAGATAAGCAGAAGCTAAAAGAATTCATCACCACTAAACCAGCCTTAGAAGAAATGTTAAAGGCACTTATTTAACCTGAAAAGAAATGGCACTAATTAGAAACAAGAAAACATACCAAAGTAAAAATCTCACTGAAAAGGTAAATATATAATAAAGGTACTAAATCAGTCAATTATATAGCAAGTAAGAAGGTAAAAAGACAAAAGTAGTCAGATTAAGTAAAGCTATGATAGTTAAAAGATGCATAAAATAAAAAAAATATAGAAAGTGGTTTAAAAAATGGAAAACATGGTGGGGGAGTAAAAATGTAAAATTCTGGAATGTGTTCAAATTTAAGTTGTTATCAACTAAGTTCTGGAATGTGTTCAAATTTAAGTTTTTATCAACTTAAAGCAGACTATTATATACATAAGATGTTATATATAAACCTTTACTGTAAGCACAAAGCAAAATGTTTAATACACAAAAGAAAATGAGAAAGGAACCTAAACATAACACTAAAGAGACCATCAAACTACAAAGGAAGAGAGAAAAGAAAAAAGGAACCAAGAGGAACTACAAAAACAGCCAGAAAACAATTAACAAAATGACAATAAGTATCTATCAATAATTACTTTAAGTGTAAATGGACTAAGTTCTCGTCAAAAAGCTTAGAGTCGCTTAATAGATTTCAAAAAGACCTATATATACACTGCCTAGAAGAACTCACTGCAGAAGTAAGGACGCACACAGACTAAGAGTAAGGAATGTTGAAAGATAGCACAAATGGTAACAAAAAGAAAACTGGTTTTGATTTGCATTTCTCTGATAATGAGTGATGTTGAGCATCTTTTCATGTGTTTGTTAGCCATATGTATGTCTTCCTTGGAGAAATGTCTGTTGAGTTCTTTGGCCCATTTTTTGATTGGGTCATTTATTTTTCTGGAGTTGAGCTGGAGGAGTTGCTTGTATATTTTTGAGATTAATCCTTTGTCTGTTGCTTCATTTGCTATTATTTTCTCCCAATCTGAGGGCTGTCTTTTCACCTTGCTTATAGTTTCCTTTGTTGTGCAAAAGCTTTTAAGTTTCATTAGGTCCCATTTGTTTATTTTTGCTTTTATTTCTGAAATTCTGGGATGTGGGTCATAGAGGATCCTGCTGTGATTTATGTCGGAGAGTGTTTTGCCTATGTTCTCCTCTAGGAGTTTGATAGTTTCTGGTCTTACATTTAGATCTTTAATCCATTTTGAGTTTATTTTTGTGTATGGTGTTAGAAAGTGTTCTAGTTTCATTCTTTTACAGGTGGTTGACCAGTTTTCCCAGCACCACTTGTTAAAGAGGTTATCTTTTTTCCATTGTATATCCTTGCCTCCTTTGTCGAAGATAAGGTGACCATAGGTTCGTGGACTTATCTCTGGGCTTTCTATTCTGTTCCATTGATCTATATTTCTGTCTTTGTGCCAGTACCCACAATGAGGTACCATTATACGCCAGTCAGGATGGCTGCTATCCAAAAATCTACAAGCAATAAATGCTGGAGAGGGTGTGGAAAAAAGGGAACCCTCTTACACTGTTGGTGGGAATGCAAATTAGTACAGCCACTATGGAAAACAGTGTGGAGATTTCTTAAAAAGCTGGAAATAGAACTGCCATATGACCCAGCAACCCCACTTCTGGGCATACACACCAAGGAAACCAGATCTGAAAGAGCCACATGCACCCCAATGTTCATCGCAGCACTGTTTATAATAGCCAGGACATGGAAGCAACCCAGATGCCCATCAGCAGACGAATGGATGAGGAAGCTGTGGTACATATACACCATGGAATATTACTCAGCCATTAAAAAGAATTCATTTGAATCACTTCTAATGAGATGGATGAAACTGGAGCCCATTATACAGAGCGAAGTAAGCCAGAAAGATAAAGACCATTACAGTATACTAACACATATATATGGACTTTAGAAAGATGGTAACGATAACCCTATATGCAAAACAGAAAAAGAGACTCAGATGTATGGAACAGACTTGTGGACTCTGGGAGAAGGCGAGGGTGGGATGTTTCAAGAGAACAGCATTGAAACATGTGTATTATCTAGGGTGAAACGGATAACCAGCTCAGGTTGGGTACATGAGACAAGTGCTCGGGCCTGGTGCACTGGGAAGACCCAGAGGGATCGGGTGGAGAGGGAGGTGGGAGGGGGGACTGGGATGGGGAATACATGTAAATCCATGGCTAATTCATATCAATGTATAACAAAAACTACTGTAATGATGTAAAGTAATTAGCCTCCAACTAATAAAAATTAAAAAAAAAAAAAAAAAAAGAAAACTAGTGTGGCTGTACTCATATCAGACAAAATAGACTTTAAAACAAAACCTGTAATAAAAAACAAAACAGGGACATTACATAATGATAAAAGGCTCAACCCAGCAAGATATAACTGTTTATAATTACATATGCACCCAATATAGTAGCATAAAAATATGTAAAGCAAATGTTAACAGACCTAAAGCAAGAAATTGACAGCAATGCAATAATAGTAGAGGACTTTTTAACACCACACTTACATCAATGGATAGATTATTCAGAACATCAGTAAGGAAACATCAACCTTAAATGACACATTAGACCGTATTAAGTATGAATAGATATATTCAAAACATTCCTATCACAATTACTTGCATATATCCTTTGGCCCAGTAATTCCTTTCTGGAATTTATCCTATAGATGTATTTGCATATGGGCAAAATGATGTCTCTTTTTAATCACAAAACATTATTTAGAATGGAAACTACTTAACTGCCTATCAGTGGTGACTGGTTAAAATAATAAATAAAAGACTATAATACAGCCAATTCAATAGAACTCTTGGAAACTGTAAAAGAAGAGTTAGGATACTGTATGTACCAATGGGCTTACCAGGTGACTCTAGTGGTAAAGAATCTGCCTGCCGATGCAGGAGACATAAGAGATATGCGTTCTATCCCTGGGTCAGGAAGAGTCCCTGGAGGAGAAGGACATGGCAGCCCACTCCAGCATTCTTGCCTGGAGAATCCCATGGACTAATGGAGCTTGGCAGGCTACAGTCCACAGCACTGCCTAGAGTTGGACACAGCTGAAGCGGCTTAGCACTCATGCTCATTTGTACCAGTATAGAGAGATCTTCAAGATTTCATTGAAAAAAAGCAAGTGAAAAAAGTGACAAAGTATAAAATGCTAACTTCTGTGTAAGAAAAAGGAAAAATAAGAACTTATATGTGCAAAAAAGATACTTTGAAAAGATTCATGAAAAACTAGCAACAACAGTTACTAACAGCCATCAATTCTACCACTAAGACCTGCTGCTGCAGGGAGCAAGATTGGCCTACGGTCCTAGCTGCTGACGCTCTGGCTCTACCGCTGGGGTTGTGCCAACGCTAATTTCCCGCATGCTGCTCCCAGACAATGGCTGAGCAAAACTGGGGTACTAAGTCAAACCTATCCAGCAAGCCAGGGGTCTCCTGTTACAAGAAACTCCACATTGGCCTAGTCAGTCTTTCTTGGAACTGTCTGAATCTCCTCTTACCCAGTCTTCTTTACTTCTCCCTCCTTCCGCAGATTATCAAAACTGCACATCTAATCCTGGTTTGGCATCTCCTTCTCAGTGACCCATAGTTACATTTTGAGAGGTGAGAGATGAAGCAGATCCGTGGAGCCAGAATTATTATTTTTTTGAATAACATTATTATATCTACAAATATTAAATTTAAAGTTACTCTCTAGCAGGGTTTTTTGAAGTATTATTCTAGTATCTCCTACAACACAGTCTGGATAAGGAAATGACAACCTACTCCAGTGTTCTTGCCTGGAAAATTCCATGAACAAAGGAACCTGGTGGGCTACAGTCCATGGGGTCACAAAGAATCGGCCACAGCTGAGTGAGTGAGCACAGTAGAGTGACATGTCCTGTTTACACTCCTAATCCACTGGAAAGACGTACTTCTTTGGGATCTAGGAGTCTACATTTAAAAGTCTCCAAGTGCTAATGTAATATACAATTAAGGGACAAGAGGGTTAAATTATGAGATGCACATGAACTGGACCAAAATATAGCCAAGTAAAATGAACTGAAGGAACCAGAATGACCACCATACTTATATATCAACTAAATGATGCAGCTTATCTCATGCTTGCTCCTTGGAAGAAAAATTGTGACAACCTGAGGCAGCATATGTGAAAGTAAAGACATTACTTTACCAACAAAGGTCCGTGTAGTCAAAACTATGGTTTTTCTAGTAGTCGTATATGGAGGTGAGAGTTGGACCATAAAGAAGGCTGAGTGCCAAAGAATTGATGGTTTTGAAGTGTACTGTTGGAGAAGACTCTTGAGAGTCCCTTGGACTGCAAGGAGATCAAACCAGTCAACTGATGCTTAGGCTGAAGCTCCAATGCTTTGGCCACCTGATGCAAAGAGCCAACTCGTTGGAAAAGACCCTGGTGCTGGGAAAGATTGAAGGCAGGAGGAGAAGAGGATGACATGGTTGGATGGCATCACTGACCCAATGGACATGAATTTGAGCAAACTTCAGGAGATTGGGAAGGATAGGGAAGGCTGGCATGCCACAGTCCATGAGGTAACAAAGAGTTGGACTGACTGAGCAACTGAACAACAACCAACAACAAAATCTAACAGTAAACATTTGGATGGGGGAGAATCAAGAGACCTAGAAAGAAAGATCAAGCAGTTGAATACCTTTTCCAAGCCTTTTTTCCAAGACAAGGGGAACAGTACTCGAAGGACTTCAGGTATTCTGGTCCCACTGATAAAACCAACCCTCTGCTAAAAAGGATGGCTCAGTATGTCTTCCTGCTGCCGTTAAATGTTATATAACCTCATTCCATTCATTTAATACTGTATGTCTACCCCAGGAATCCCTAACCTTTATGTCACCAGGGACCAGTTTCATGGAAGATAGTTTTTCCAAGGACCTTTGGAAGGATGGTTTTCGGATGATTCAAGCACATTACATTTATTGTGCACTTTATTTCTAATCTGATGGTGCTGATAATCTGATAGGAGGTACTGGTCCATGGCCCAGAGGTTGGGGACCCTTGCTCTATCCACAAAGCAACTTTGTAATGATAATTTGGTTTGTCATATACTTATGCCTATAGGAAGAGATTGACAATTTCTAAAGAAGAACTGTGTTGTGTCAGTCTCTGAAGTGGTCCAGTGGATAGGACTCAGTACTCTCAATGCCAGGGGTCCTTTCAGGTTCAATCCTTGGTTGGGGAACTAAGATCCTGCAAGTCATGTGGCACAGCAAAAAATAAAAAAAAAAAAAAAACATTTTCCATAAGAGTATGAAAAACACTGTATTTGACACTATTTAATTTATTCAAATCATGCCCTTCTTTTTATTCAGTACTCATTTCTAGAAATGCTGGTATTTACTTCATTTTGATTTTCTAATTACATGACCTATGATGTTCTAATCAAAATTAGCTCTAGACTATCCCTGCCTGTAACTTTATTGTAACACTTCCCAGGTGGCTTGGTGAAAGACTCCACCTGCCAATGCAGGAGATGCAGGAGACACAGGTTGGATCCCTAGGTTGGGAAGATCCCCTGAATGAGGAAAGAGCAACCCATGCCAGTATCCCATGGATAGAGGGGCCTGGTGGGCTACAGTTCAGGGCGTTGCAATGTTATTTTGCCAAAATAGTCATTAGAAAAAGCCAGGTCTTATTAATTGAAATGCCAGGGACTTCTATTCTTATTAAAGGATGTAAGCCTTAAGTAGTTGGGCTACTAGAACTGTTGATTTAGATGCACATTAGTTTTGATTATCTGGAACCATTGCAATGAGGTCACAAAGAGTCAGCACTATTTTAGAGGATCTCTGCTATGGGATATTTAAAATCAAACAACAAGTGATATTTTACTATATAGTCTTCATTCTATGGGCTGCCCTTAGTTAGCTATTGTATTTGCATTGTAATAGCAGATTATACAATAAATGGTCATTTTTCTAGTTGACATTCCAGAATAACTAGTAAAGTCTAGCTACTCAGCTTTAATTTACAATTCCAACTTTATTCTATTACTTAAAACCTTGGTGTTGCAATATATTGGTCTGCGATAAAGCAAAAAATATAATGCTTAATGATTTCTTGGGTCATTACAGCTTCAGAGGCTCTACATGACTTTATTTCTTCTATAGGCAAGTAAAGATAAAAAGGATGTGCTTTATTATATAATTGAATTTGGAAAGAGAGAAGGTCGGAGAAGGGAGGGGAAAAGATTTCAAGTATGCTTTTCATTCTGAATATTTAAAATGAAACCCATGATGTGGGATAGAATTCCTATGAAAGTACTGTTCTCATTATGTCTTCAGTTTGTATGCAAGCCTCAGCTGTGTTACTTTTATTGCCGTTTTCAGCAAGAATTCAGGGGAGAATGAAAGGATGGAAACTCAAACAGAATGACTAAACTGTAATACAAAGATAATGAACTCCAATGCAACAGGACAGCAAATTAGAAGGCTGGGAAGTTGTTAGCCATAAAAAAGAAAAGAAAAAGAGCTTTATTTCCACACTTTTGAAGCATTCTTTGGAAACCAGAAAAATCTAGCAATACAGTTAACCCAGTTACTGTCAGTACAAATCTCCTTTCAAAAGAAAGCCAGGCTAACATTTTTAAACAGCAATTATGTTTTATGAAAAAGAAAGAAGGGGGAGTGAGAGGAACAATAAAATCCCCCAAAGCATGATGATGACAAACCAATCAGAAAACAGTTTTAGGTCTCCACTTGCCTTAGCTTTTTGAAATAAGCATTTTCCAGTCCTTAGCACCCTTCTCTTTATCAGACTGACAGAGACCTGGGGGAACTCAGGATTTACCAGTGAAGAGATTCATATGCTAAACTGAAACTCCTGTTTTCCAAACCAAAGAAAAAACGAGGTAAAACAAGGACCACCCACTCAGTCCTGAAGCAAGGTTGTTGAGTTACATTTCTTTTATGCTCTCTTCTTAGGTAACTCACCAGGAATCTTGGAGAGGATGGGTCACCTTGAGTTTATCATAGGAGAGCTTCCCCACAATGTTTTAATCTTCTAAGTCACTAAATTAAGACCAACAGTCCTCTAGTCTTCTGAATTACTGACGTTGTGGTGCCCTGGTGATTGATTACAAGTGGAAAATCCCAAACCAGTAACAAATAAACCAAACTCTAGGATGGCCTTTCAGAGCTGCCAAACCCAAATCAGAGATCTCTCTGAATATTCCAAGTGATTGAAGTTCCCAAAGAATATTCCTGAAGGGAAAAATAAGCCTCAAAATTCATGAGATGATCTTAACACATACTTCAGCTAAGATTTTAAATCTGATCAAATACAACTAGTGAAGAAAATTACTTTTTACATTTATTTTCTTACTGTCATAAAGGTGTCTTAAGAAAATTATTTATAAAACTTCTTTTTTGTTGTTGTTCTAACCCGGCAAGCTAAACATGTTTCATTTATTTTTAAATGAAGTGAAAATTAGCCAGGTGTGTTAGATAAGCTTTCTATACACAGGTCTAAATATTGACAAAGGGAGATGTGTCACTGGAAAAATCATCAGTCTGGTAATTATCACGTTAGCATGTTAAGTGGAAAAAGATGTGAAACTTCCAAATGTGTCAATACAGATTATTTCATTTCCACTAGCTACCAGCTATACTGTGAACCTCAGTTCTTTAATGTACACTGAGCAAGGAATTCAGCTAAAGAAATTTCCCCTCTGTGCTTGGAGGAAAAAAAAATTACAAGATCTAGTGTGAAAGCACATATGTTTCTAACTACTGCTTCAAATGACCTAAAAGAGACGAGGGGAGTACAAATGATGACAAAGTACCTTTCCTTTCTGTATTTATTTTTGTAAGAACTGTGTCTGCACTTCTCTTTCATTGGGTTATGTGGATGATCCCCATTGTTCTCATTGGTCCCAAGCCCACAGAGCCATTTCAAGAAAATCACAGTGACATTTGCAAACTCAGATTATATTACAATACTTATGGTACTGAGAAGATTGAGTATCTCAATAACAATTATCTCGCTGCACACTTTAGATTCCTATGAATTTGCACTTGAAGATGAGAGTAAGTGCTATTAATTTTGGTGTCATTAAAAAGAATCAAGTGAATATAGAAGTAAATCCTGGCAGCATTAGAATTCCATCTTTTCATCACTAGGTGATTAACCAGATAGGACATTAATGTCCCTGGTAAAACATTTCTAAGCATATCCTGAAAGACACGCTTTGGTCCCTTTTCATTCCCTTTTTCTAATTTTTTTAACCCACATTTTTCTTCTTTCTGTTCCCCCAGTGGGGTTTGTGTTTACTAAACCACTACTCCATGTCTTGCTTACTATTCAGTGGCCCTTGCCTTCCTGCTAACCACAGCTCTTTTCTGCCTTCATCAAACCCAAATACTAGCTATTCAAATTTCCTAAAAATGTGGAGTTAGTTATCTCTCCTCAGAAGTGGTGAATTTGAACTCCTGTTGAGTTTTCAAGATTGCCTTTTTTTTTCCCCCTGAATATCCATTTGTTTCACATTTGGTTATGAAGATCTAATTACACTGTGTCAGGCGAGTGTATGCTCCTCGGTTTTTGTCTCGTCACAACAAAGATTTGGAGTGACGGACATCAAAGCCCCCTCGGCATGTTACAGCTCTCGGGTCTTGGACAGACCGTGTTATAGCTCTTAGACAAACCAGTGTTAAAGCTCAGTGTTACAGCTCTATCTTATTTAGATAATAGCAGGAAAATCCATCTTCGAGGCGTGAGGGCACGTCGATCCAAAGACACGAAGAGAGCGCCCCATCGCGCGGGAGAGAGACGAGAGCTTTGGCTCCTTTTTTTATGTTTCTCTCTCCCTGGGCCTGTCCTACGTAAATTGGGCCAGCCAGGAGTGCTGTTTGTTTTACCTGAGGTTCTCACTCCAGTTCTCGGACCTTCCTTTGTTCTATTTTCGCAGGCTTTCCCCTCCCAGGTCTTTTAGCCACCGCCATTCTGGACTCCTTTTCCCTATTCTAACTACCTAACAATTGTAATGATTTACTCTTTTACAGTCTTGCCTGTGTCTTTCCGTTTTGCTGAAATTTCTCTTTTTAAGAGTCACCAATTATCTGCCTCATCGCAGAATTTGATGACACTGGAAGACATTCATCTTTTTCTACAGGCTTGGACCCTGCAGACTCTTTGCTTATCTTTTTTCTTCCTTTCTACACTATAACACTGCACTCCCCTGGCCACTCCTGTTTCTTATTTCTCCCACTTCCAGGGGGCAATCCACAATTCTGTTCTTGGCTGGGACCTTAAAATCTCACTTTCAGCTACAACCATTTCCACAGCCTCAAACTTACTTCTATCATAACAGCTTCAAAACTTCCATTTCTGACCCCAGCCTCTCACCAATAAGAAGCCACATTTCCAAATGTTTGCTGGTAATCCTCACCGAAATGTCTTTCTGGCATTTCAAATTCATAGATAAACTCATCAACCTACCTCTCCAAATAATCTTCTACAACTATCTCTATTAATATGACAAACAAACATCCAGGTCTGAATTCTGTCATCTGGGACTATCAGCTTCTCTATATCCTATAAATTTCTTGCGCATGTGGAGTCTTTAACTTTGATATCTTTCCATCCTGTCACCACCATTCTGGTTCAAATGTTTATGTCCTTTGCTTGGACCAGTGGTCCTCGGAGTGAACCAGCAGCATCAGGATCATCTGGATGCTAGAAATAAAAATTCTCAAGCATCCTTGCCCCAGATCTGTTTAATTTGAAACTCTGGTAGTGAGGCCAGCAATCTGTTTTGACACGACCTCCAAATGATTTTGACATTTGCTAAAATTTATGAACTATATGGCCTGGATTGTCGCAGATGGCTTGTATTGGCCTTTCTAATCTCAACCTTTCTTTTTCATGCACCCCACACATTATTATTCTAAGAACTACCTTTCTGAAGAATAACTCTGATACATGCCACTGTCTTGGTAAAAAAAAAAAAAATTGACTGTGTAGTATCATCAAATAAAAGCAAAACTCCTCATGGCAGATGAATGTCAGGGGAGTTTATACTTTCCTGAAGCAATGGACAGACCCAGTGTTACAGCTCAGTTTTATTGGCAGGCAAAGGAAAACACATCCTCGAGGCATGAGAGTGGGCCAACCCAAAAGATGCAGAGAGAAGAGAGCCCCCGGCTCAATTTTGGCCCCTCTTTTTATATGTTTTTTTCTCCTCCCTCTGAGCCTGTCCTGTGTAAATTGGTCTAGCCAGGAGGGCTGTTTGTTTTACCTAAGGTCCTCACTCCAGTCTTCGACCTTCCTTTGTTCTATTTTTGTGGGCTTTTCTCTTCTTTGTCTTTTAGCCACCGCCATTTTGGACTCCTTTTTCCTATTCTAACTACTTAACACGAAGACTTCTAGGGGATTTAGAGTTGTAATCAAACAGAAATGAAATAAGCTCTATCAGGTATCCATGTAAGTGGGTTCTAAAGTCAAATCTGTGTTCCTCTACTCTTTTTTACATATTAGCCACTGTTAGGATCTCCTACCACTTGCAATGTCCTATTTGTTAAAAAGAACCACTAAATAAGGCCAATAAGTGGATTGAAGAGAACAAAAACCCATCACAATGGTATTCAAACCCCACCACACTGGTATCACGTATGATCTATAGCAAATGCAAAGGGAAATATTATCTGAACCTCCTTTATCTGACTAAAAAAAAGCTTTGTAGAGCTTTACAAGAGTGAGCTACCACAGACTGCCTCCCCACCCCTGAGAGGTTTCTAGTCAGGAAGGCACCTGACTGTAGGCAGTAGGACATTCCCCCCAAAATGTGTAAACCAGCGTCATCAGAATCTTCCATCATCTGAAGCCCTAGTTCCCTCTTTCATCCTCCGCCTTATTAAGCTGCATAAGTCCAACTACTCAGGGATCTGGGCTTCCCAGATGGCACTAGTGGTAAAGAACCCACCTGCCAGTGCAGGAGGCATAAGAGACACTGGTTTGATCCCTGGGTTGGGATGATGCCTTGGAGGAGGATATGGCAACCCACTCCAGTAGTCTTGCCTAGAGACTCCCATGGACAGAGGAGCCTGGTAGGCTACAGTCCATAGGGTTGCAAAGAGTCAGACACAACTGAAGCGATATCACACACATGCACACATGCATTCAGTGAGCTACTCTCTTTGTACAGAGTACTCCTGCATATGTAAGAACCTTTCTTTGGTTGATCTGCCTGTTTTCAGTTAATTCAAAAATAACCAATAAGAAAATGAAAAAAAAAATTACAAACTGGTTTAAGTATTTGCAGATTATATGTCTGAAAAAAGATTTGTATCCAGGATATATAAAGAACTTTTATAATTCAATAATAAGAAGTTGCTTAAGCCAATTAAAATAGTCAAAAGATTCTGGTAAACATTTTGCCAGAGAAAATATATAAATGACTAATTAACAAGCCAGTAAAAACATTCTCAATATTATTAATCATTCTACTACTACTACTAAGTCATTTCAGTCATGTCCAACTCTGTGCGAACCCGTAGACGGCAGCCCCCCAGGCTCCCCTGTCCCTGGTATTCTCCAGGCAAGAACACTGGAGTGGGTTGCCATTTCCTTCTCCTATTAATCATTAGAGAACTACAAATTAAAAACACAGTGAAATAACATGAAAGTGAAGGTGAAAGCTGCTCAGTCGTGTTTGACTCTTGCAATCCCGTGAACTATACAGTTCATGGAATTCTCTAGGTCAGAGTACTGGAGTGCGTAGCCTATCCCTTCTCCAGGGGATTTTCCCAACCCAGGGACTGAACCCAGGTCTCTCGCATTGCAGGCAGATTCTTTACCAGCTGAGCCACAAGGGAAGCCCAAGAATACTAGAGGGGGTAGCTTATCCCTTCTCCAGCAGATCTTCCCAACCCAGGAATTGAACTGGGGTCTCCTGCATTGCAGGTGGATTCTTTACCAAATGAGCTATCAAGGAAGCCCCAATATGGTGAAATACCATATCCACATATTAAACTGATTCATCAAAAAGGATGAAAATACTAGATGTTGGCAAACATATTGAAAAACTGGAACTCTTACACATCACTTCCTTGTGTGGCTCGAGGTAAAGAATCCTCCCACAATGCAGGAGATCCAGGTTCAATCCCTGGGATAAGGAAGATCCCCAGGAGATTTCTGGGGCCGCAGTTAGATATGACTGAGTGACTGAACCTTTCACACGTTGCTGGTGAGAGTATAAAATGATATAGCCAACTTGGAAAACAGTTTGCAGTTTCTTAAAAAGAGGGCTTCCCTGGTGGGTCAAATGGTAAAAAGCACCTGCCTGCAATGCAGGAGACCTGGGTTCTGTCTCTGGGTTGGGAAGATCCCCTGGAGAAGGGAATGACTACCCACTCCAGTATTCTTGTCTGGAGAATCCCACAAACAGGGGAGCATGCTGGGCTACAGTCCATGGGGTCCCAAGAAGTTGGCCACGACTGAGCGACTAACACTTTCACACTTATAAAAGGTCAAGCCTTTAATTACCAAATTGTTTCACAATGCCACTCCCAAGATATATACCCCAAAGAAACAAAAGCATATGACTACACAAAAAATTTTACAAAAATGTTCGCAGCAGCATTATTCATAATAACCAAAATCTGGAAGCAAATGCAAATGCCTGTTCTCTGGTGAATGGTAAAACCAAATGTGGTAGGTATATTCATACAATTAAACACTATTGAGCAATAAAAATGAATTAACTTCAATACATAATATATCTTGAATGAACCCTTAAAACAGTATGCTGGGTGAAATAAGCCAAGCACGAAAGACTAATATTATATTGTTCTGTTCGTATGAAATTTCCAGAAAAGGCAAATTTAAAGAGAGCCCTGAGGCTGGGAAAGATTGACTGCAAATGACATTGAGGAAACTTTTGTGGTATATGAAAATTATTCTTGAACTGAATCAGTAAAATTTACACCAAATTCTATACATTTGCTAAAAAAAAAATACTGAATTATATACTTACAGTGGGTGAATTTTATGGCATATGTTATATCTCAATAAAGCTATTTTTAAAACCTAAAACACACACGCTTGCAATCAGCTACATAACTTGTGTACCATAAGTTCTATCTATTTATTCTGCAACCATATAAAAATCACATATTTCATTAAGATTGAAAATAAATATGGAGAAAATTAAACACCTTCGACTGATTCATGTTGATGTATGGCCAAAACCATCTCAATCCTGTAAAGTAATTGGGTATGTTCAGTCACTAAATCATGTCTAACTGTTTGCAACCCCATGAACTGGAGCACATCAGGCTACCCTGTCCTTCATTATCTAAACTAATTATCCTCCAATTGAAAAAAAAAAGGATGGTTATGTCTGGTTGATGCTATTGTTACCCAGTTACTTCTCTGTTTAACTGCTATACAAACTAGTATGTCATGCCCATACCTAAATAGCCTATCATCAGTTAATAGAAATTTTTCCTGCTGTAAGTGTTTCAGCCATGGTAGATTAAGAATGTATAAAAGAAAAACATCTACTCCTCCTTTACTGACTATGCCGGAGCCTTTGACTGTGTGGATCACAACAAACTGGAAAATTTTTCAAGAGATGAGAATACCAGACCACCTGACCTGCCTCCTGAGAAATCTGTATGCAGGTCAAGAAACAACAGTTAGAACTGGACAGGGAACAACACACTGGTTCCACATCAGAAAAGGAGTACATCAAGGCTATGTATTGTCACCCTGCTTATTTAACTTATATGCAGAGTACATCATGAGAAATGCTGGGCTGAATGAAGCACAAGCTGGAATCAAAATTGCCAGGAGAAATATCAATAACCTCAGATATGCAAATGGCACCACCCTTATGGCAGAAAACAAAGAAGAACTAAAGAGCCTCTGATGAAAGTGAAAGAGGAAAGTGAAAAAGCTGGCTTGAAACTCAACATTCAGAAAACGAAAATCATGGTGTCTGGTCCCATCACTTCATGGCAAATAGATAGGGAAACAAGGGAAACAGTGACAGACTTTACTTTTGGGGGCTCCAACATCACAGCAGATGTTGACTGCAGCCATGAAATTAAAAGATGCTTGCTCCTTGGAAGAAAAGTTATGACCAACCTAGACAGCATATTAAGAAGCAGAGATATTACTTTGCCAACAAAGGTCCATCTAGTCAAAGCTATGGTTTTTCCAGTTGTCATGTATGGTTGTGACAGTTGGACTATAAAGAAAGCTGAACACCAAAGAGTTGATGCTTTTGAACTGTGGTGTTGGAGAAGACTCTCGAGAGTCCCTTGGACTGCAAGGAGATCCAACCAGTCCATCCTAAAGGAAATCAGTCCTGTATTTCGTTGGAAGGACTGATGCTGAAGCTGAAACTCCAATACTTTGGCCACCTTATGCAAAGAGGTGACTCATTGGAAAAGACCCTGATGCTGGGAAAGATTGAAGGCAGGAGGAGAAGGGGACGACAGAGGATGAGATGGTTGGATGGCATCCCCGACTCAATGGGCATGAGTTTGAGTATGCTCTGGGAGTTGGTGATAGACAGGGAAGCCTGGCATGCTGCAGTCCATGAGGTCACAAGAAGTCAGCACGACTGAGCAACTGAACTGAACTGAACTGAAAAGAAAGTCTCTTTTCTTTGTGATACACAATCTCCCTGGAGGACTGTCCTATAACCTCTGTGCCTTGCTCTTTGTTCTCTTTCTTCTCTCTTACCACTCCCTTTTCCTTTGGTTCTGAATTTCCATGACATAATAGGGAGAACCAGTAATGTCTCCAAGTTAGAAAAAACAACTCTGCTTTAGCAGTTTCCTTTCCTCTGCACCACACTACCAATATGAAGACTAGAGACCAGTTGCAGAAATCTAAAAATGTAATCATATAAAATGCATTTTACAGTATTGTGAGATAAAATGACCAAGAGTGCTTACTAAAATTTACATTATCAGGTATATGACTGAGGAGTTTTACTAAGTCTTAACAATCAAGAGAGTATTTTGAGTTCAGTATAAAAAGTGATAGGATTTCTATTTCATAGTAACACAGAAAGCTTGCTTTTAATGTTAGTCATTGTGGTTGACTTAGCAAGCTAATGTGTCTAAGTCAATTATGATAACCCATTTCTCATTTCAGTGATTGGGAATGGGCACCTGATCCAATCCAGCTATTGAGACATGACAGAAATTGGTTGGGAGTTGCTGGAAAAGCTTTCCTCATACCTAAGAAAAAGTCTCAAGAAAGAAAGAAGGAACAGGTCCTCATTCTCCTCTGGAAGTTACTAGATCTGGACAGGAAGCTTGAAATTTTTGAAATCATCCTGTGAATACAAGGGGCTTCCAGATCCAGCCTTAAAGAGATCAGTCTCAGTAAGAATTCTGCTAAATTAGTTTAGCTGGTATCCCCCATGCCTTATGTCTCATCACTCTCAATATCTGACCAAAATCCTCGTGTGCCAAATAATATCTGATCACCTTAGCCTGCCTTCAGCAAAAATTTTGTTAGATCAGTTTAGCCAAGAGTTATTCTACCCTCTTAGTAATTTTCCACTAACTCCCTTCCCTGCAGCCCTGCTCTTTGGCTATAAATTCCCACTCTTCCTTATCAATTCAAATTTGAGCCCAATTCTTTACTGAAGTCTCTTTTCCCCTATTTCTGTAACTCCTTATTAAAATCTTCCTTTACGGTTTGAACTGCTATGCACCTTTGGTTCTCCTGGACACCAGCCTCCTCAAGAAGCCAGTGGTGACAGCAGTAGAGCAGGGTGATAGAAGGCACTTGGGTCCTTAGTGGCCTTTGTGGGCTGCTAATCATGCAGTAACCTGTTTGAGTCAGTTTTTCGCTTTTGTCTTTTAGGGTTTTTTGTTGTGGTAGTGGTGGTTTCGATTTGGTTTGAATTAGTTTCTGTAACTTCCTGCTCAAAGTGTGTTGTTACTGAGCTTTTCTGTGATAATTGAACCTGAGAATTCCATCCTGGACTGTGATAATTTTTATAGGTTTGATTATATGGAAGACGTATCATTTCAAAATAAGGTGGTTAAAGGGAAGAGGCATGGGAAGAAGCATAAAAAGAGGTGGTTCAGGCTGAAGGATGACTCTACTTAATCACACGGCATCGTTTTTTTCCCCACTCTTTTCAAAAATAAGAACTATATTAGCAAAAGCTCTGAAATCAAGAAAAAGCAAAACAAATAACAAACTTGTCTACAGCCTGAGGGGGTCTCAGGCCCAGGTTTGAAGCATGTGCAATTTCACATTACCTGGCCAAACACACCCTGTCATCTCTGTAGGAAATTGCCCCTGATCTCAGCCCTGCAGAGTGCCCAAGAAGACTAGTGCAGAGCCTTTAGAATAGCTCAGAGCCCTTTAAAAATATGTTAAATGCCTTGCCTCTGTAGAACATTTTTAACTTGCTACAGTACTTTCAAATCCATTAGCTAATTGCAATCTTCAAAACAGTGCACTAAGGTAGACATTACCCCCATTTGACGAATGACAAGTGCAGAGTGCATGGAGAAGGTGAAAACGTTTGCTTAAAATAACTCAACTAACTATACTATGAATAGTCCACAGCCTGAGAGTGCTTGCTCAAGAAAGCATATATTCTCTGACCCTGTTGTAAATAGGCTCTGCTCAAGATTTCCGAGAGACCAGAGGACTACAGTGTCTGAGTATACTGGATACTCACTGAATGATATTTGCCTATGTTTAGCCTCTGATGCATCTAGTTTCTATTCCAGCCTTATCACCTCCAATTTTTTTCACCCTCTGCTCCTGTAGTCCACTCACCATGACCAAATAATGCAAAAATTCTATGTGGTAAGTGTTTAACATGAAATCCATAAAAGTACCTCCTGGGGAAAGTAAGGAGACACCATGGAACCCAGAGATCAGCTACAGTTGAAAAAGATGCATCTTTTGCATTGATCAGACCAAAGAAAAGCAGTAATGACTAACTCGATTCAGTTTTTAAATAAAGTTCAAAAGAAAAGCAAACTGTTAAAAACAAGACTCTGAAATGAAGTCACTTATGGTAAGCCCCCCATCACTAAACCAAGAGTTAAATAGTTTCAGCTCTCCCAGAAATGAAATCTTAAACCAGTGAATCAGAAATTGTCTGATCAGCACTAGTTAGGTAATCTGCTTGATAGACCCCTGCCAGCTCCCCAAAGAAAGTAACCTTGCAAAAACCAACCTGCTCTTTTCCGCAGTATAACTTACTTATTCCTGCTCTCTGTCTGTAAAACTCTTTCATTTTGTACAGTTCCTCAGAACTCCTTTCTACCTTACTAGATTGAATGCTGCCTGGTGATGAATGATTGAATAATGCCCATAAAGTCTTTAAAATGTACTCAGTTGAATTTTTCTTTTTAATAAAACCTTTATGAAAGGAAAATGCACTGTATTCCTCTGTTACTACACACAGTTACTGTTTGCTTTCCCACACCAAGCAATTTTCCATTTCTCTGTGGATTCCGACTGTGTATCCTACAATTCTATTCTGAAACAATCAACCTGGAGTCAGCATCAGATCCCACAAGTTAAGGGCTCAGTCCACAAGACGACCCCTACTTCAGATGCCAGTTGTAAGTCTCAGATTGTCAGTGGTACTTCTCACTGATTCGCTGGTTATAAATCAGGTTTCCATAACACTCTCCTTCAGTTTGTTTGCTCGAATGGCTCACAGAACTCAGGAAAATAGCTTACTTACTAGATTGCCAGTTTGCTATAAAAATACAACTCAGGAACAGCCAGATAGAAGCAACCCTCAGGACAAGGTTTGTGGGAAGGTACATATGCCTTCTCCAGGACCACCACCCCCAGCACCTTCATGTGTCCACCAGCCCAGAAGCTCTCCAAACCCCAACGTTAAAGACTTTTATGGAGGATTCATCAAATAGGCATGATCAATTATTAACACAGTCTCTAGCCTCTTTCCCTCCCTAGAGCATGACAGGTAGAGGTTCTAATCATGGCTTGATCTTTCTAGTGACCAGCCATCATCCAGGAACTATCCAGGAGCCCACCAAGGGCCATCTCATTAGAAGAAAAAACATCTCTATCATCCAGGAAATTCAGAGGGATTTAGGAGCACTGGGTCAGGACCTCTGCCAAAAATGAAATATTAGAACAATAGATGCTCATCACATCTTTATTGCTTGAGAAATTACAAAGGTTTTAGGAACTCTGGTCAGGACCTATGGATGAAGACTGAAATGTATATTTCTTACTGTATGACAGTAATCATGCTTAACATCCCACATTTACAGTGGAGCCAACTGTAGCCCTACCAAAACAGCAAATGAAAGAAAAGGGAAATTGGTCTCTACTTTCTAGAAAGTTTAAAAATGAAGATCAAAGGACTAAATAGTCAGTTTCAAAATATCTGTTGTTAAATTTAATCCAGTTAAAGGTGAGGCTCCAACTGTTAAGTCCAAGTACTAGAAAAAATTTCAAGTGATTGCCACTACTCTAAATCTATTCTTTCTTTGATTATTATTATAGCACATACTCGTTTAAAATACTTTTCCCTCAGAGTTTCATTGAACCAAAAAGAATAAAATTTGTAGCGGAGAGGATATTTTCCCCCTTTTTGTGTAATATAAAGCCGCAATTAAACTGTTCACTCTCCAGGCTTACAGAAGACAGGCATTTTTATTTTTAATAGTACCTTAATAATATTTTATTACACTGATTCCTATAAGAAATATTTCTTTGCATATTCAGTTATATGAAGATTTATATAACTGTTTTGCCCTGACCTTTTCATAAGATATTATATAATATATTAAAAAGAGAGGTTGGCCACAGAATTACCTTTGCAAATGAGTAGGTAGGGAAAGAATCAGTAAAAATTCTCAGCACAGACTTTGAACAAAAAGCTTTAGAAAGAGACCTAGGAAATGAAGATTTTTGAAAAACTAGATTGTGGGCAGAGAGTACCATTTACAAGTGACTAGAAAACTGGCTAACCAATTTCTGATGCAACAGTTTTCCTACTTCTACAAGATTCCTGCCACAGTGTATAGAATCTTATAAGCACATTAAAAGGTTTATTTACATCTATGTATTGTAGGAAATAAAACTAATAAAATGCATAATCACTGTTAACTTCTTTATGAAGTTTCTTGAACATATTTCAGTAGCTAAGCATTTTTCTATCATAATGTTGAATAAGAATATGTGAATTCAAATCTCATAATTCTATATTTTTTATATTCAGAAAGCATATTTGGAGTTTATAATGATACCATAGGAATTTGAAGCAAATAAGGACAGTGCACATAAAGAAAAAAAGAAAAACCTTAAAAATTAAAATCAATACATTAATGACAAGAGAAGATTGTACATCCAAGAAATAGGAGTAGGAATCCATGAAAAGGAAGAGAATAGTTAAAGAATCTTTTAGGAATTAAGCCAAATTTTTCATAGTAGGATAAGAAAATAAAATTGAGTAAATCTCCCTGAAGGTATATTCCAGAGGGAACAGAGGAAACCAAGGGGAGGAAACTCTCAAAGAGGTAACGCAAAAAACTTTCCCAGAACTGAAGAGCATGGATCTCTAGAGAAAAGGGGCCCACATAATGAGTAAGGAAAGACTCTCACCAACGTTTATTACTGTACAATTCAAAAGAGCAAGATAAAGAAAAGGTGGTTTGGTGGCAATATAAATGCTAGACAATAAGGTAGCAATGCTTTCAAAATTTTGAAGGAAAATAATTTTCAGCTGAAAATTGTATACCTGATCTGGCATTCATATGTAAGACTAAATTAAAGTTAATTTAAACATGCAAGAATTTTAAAATTTTTGCTGCCCATACATTGTTTTCTAGAAAGCCACTGGAGGATAATCTTCAGCAACATGAGAGAGGAGGAGGAAGACATGGATTTCAGAAAGCAGAGACTCCAACACGGGAGAGCAATGAAGGCAAGTCCTAGTTGTGCAGCAGCCTAGAAAGCAGCTAGTTCAAGTGGAAACAAGAGGAAAGGTGGATTCAGGAGGGATGTCTTGGGGCAGGAGCTTGAACTGTCCTAGTGTTTCGAATTGCGCTTCAATACGTTGGTTTTTAATTGATAAGTATATGACCAAAAAAGATAGTGGTGAATACTTAGAAAATTAGAAAATTTTTTAAAAGGCCATGATTAACTCAGGGAAATCTTGCTGATTGTTTCTATCAGCAGTAGTTTTATAAGATCATGATTTCATAAATTTGATTACTGAGTTAACAGCATTATACAGTTAGTTGGAGAGCATGAGGGAAAGGAAAAGGGACAGAGGATAGTGTTAAAGAGTTAAAACTTCCATTACCATGATGAGACATCAGTAGGTGATTTCAACTTTTAAAAAATTGAGATTGGCAGAAGGGTGGAGAGGGATCAGAAACTGATAATTTTACTATAAAACTTTGAGCTCCCTTTGGGGGCATTGGTGGGTGGGTTAATGTATTACCTTAGCAAAAACATAATTTTCTAAAAAGTGACTGAACTACAGAAGACCTAGTGTAGTGGTACAATGGAAGGCAAGACAGCTAGATCCAGTCTCATTCCTGCCAACTCCAGAAGACTGTGGCTAAGTCTCTTCACTTAGATTCCTTATTAGAGGCCAGGGCTTTAAAATTTTCTCTCAATTTGATGCTTACATAGCCAAATCTGCCCTTCTTCAGTGAGGCTATTTCTAATGTCTCCTTTTAATGACTATTTCTAATTCATTGGCTAATCAAAAAAAGGGGGGAAAAAAATGAACAGATTCTTTTCCAGGATTTTTACTAGCCAGAAATAAACACATTTGTCTCTAACCCAGATACTTTGCGTGCTAGAGAACGAAAAGAAATAAAGCATTACCAGGTAGTGAAATGAATGTAGTGCTCTGACAAGATCTTAACTGACTCACTAAGTTATGAAGATTCTAGGCAACAATTTACCCTGTTCTTAAATTTTTTAAGTAGTTGCCATAGCAACACCTAGACACAGCATATGGTATGTCTGGTACCTCCAAGATAACAGAGCAGATTCTTGATGGATTTTCCTTACAATATGTTGTGAACTTTTGTACTTTTTAGTGTTTCAGTGGCCAGTGTTTTAAGGCACCAATATTCTTTTATATTATCTATATAATTTGAAGCCTATTTTAAAGCATTTGTCATTTGCCAAAAAAAAAAAAAAAAACTTTTAATGCTTTCCACATCCCTAAATATATTTCCTTCATTAAAAAAAACAAAAAAACAGTAATTACAAACTAGTAGAAAAACAAGCAAATTAACAGGTAATTTTAAAAGAATAAGTGTAAATAGAGAATCATATGCCAGATGTCCTGCTCACTTACAGGGAAAGGAAGGAAAATCAAAACTAGGTACTATTTTTCTACTTACCAGATTGGAAGAAGGGAGAAGTTTAAATTGGTACTGACATTCTGGTGGGTAATTTGGGATTATAAATTCAAAGGATTTAAGACATTCTTGCCATTTGATCTAAATTTCATTGCTACAGGTCTGTCCTAAAGACTTGTTTTTTTTAAATACAGTACACAAACATTTCTGAAGAATTACTTATAATGGTTTAAAAATAGAAATGGGCTTCCCCAATGGCTCCACAGAAAAGAATCCACCAGCAATGCAGGAGATGCAGGTTCAATCCCTGGGTCAGGAAATCCCCTGGAGGAGGAAATGGCAACCCACTCCAGTATTCTTGCCTGAAAAGTCCCATGGACAGATTAGCCTGGCGACTACAGTCCATGGGGTCATAAAAGAATCAGACATGACCGAGCAACTGAGCACACATCTACAAAAATAGAAATACTCTTAATATACAACAAGAAGAGATTTAAAATTTTAAAAATTATTTAAGGATTCTCCTCTTGTTGGACATTTAGCTTTGATGTAATGTTTTTCTATTATAAATTTTACTACTGTAAGTTATGATGTATTTTTATTATAAATGATGGCACTATTATAAATGATGGTATGTATAAATATATATATATATACTGTAGATTGTAAATTAAAAACAGGCTTTTAAAGAATATTGAAAAAATGAAAAAATCAATTTATACTGTATTTGTAATGTAGTATATGTGTGCCCTCATAGAAAAAAAAGCACAGAAGGACATATCCACCCAAAAATGAAGTAGCTGTGGGTCTTCCCTGGTGATCCAGTGGTTAAGAATCCACCTTACAATGCAGCGTACACCAGTTCAGTCCCTGGTGCCATAAAGCCCATGCTACGCAACAAGAAAATCCACTGCAACAAGAAGTTTGGGCACCATCAGTAGAGAATAGTCCCCGCTTGCTCCAACTAGAGAAAGCCTGCACTCAACAATGAAGACTCAGGGCACCCAAAAATAAAGTAATTTTTAAAAATAAAGTGTCTACAATGGACACCATTAACTGACCCCTAGTGAGTGATGCCCTTGTATAGCCCCTATCCTTGAGTGCAGACAGAACTGATGACTTACTTCTAGCCAATAGAATATGTCAATGGTGATGGATGTGCTCATGATAATGTCACATTGTATAAGATTCCATTTTGGCAGATTGAAAAGAGAAAGATTATCCTCATGGCTTTGAAAATTCAAGCTGCCACGCAACAAGGAACTGGAGGGTAACCCTTAAAAATTACAGGCAGTTTCTGGAACCTGAAGGGAGCTTCCAGCCAACAGTTAGTAAGAAGCCAGGGCCCTCAGTCATAGAGCTATAAAGAAGTGAATTCTGCCTACAACCTGAATGAGACTGGAACCAGAATTTTTTTTCCCTAGATGAGTCTCCAGATGTGAACACCACCCCGCCAACACTTTGACTACCTTGTGAGACCCTGAAGCAGAAAATGTAGCTATGCTCTGCCAGAACTTCTGACCTACAGAAACTGTGAGATAATAAATGTCTGTAGTTGGGATTTCCCAGGCAGTCAGCGGTTGGGATTCTGTGCTTCCACTGCGGTTTGAGGGCGGAGTGGGGCCAGGGCAAGGGTTTGATCCCTGGTCAGAGAACTAAGATCCAGCGTGTTATGCAGTGCATCAAAAAAAAAAAAAAAAAACTTTAAACATAAATAAATAAGTCTGTGTTGTTTTAAACTGCTACTTTTGTGTTAATTCTTCTTATGCAGCACAGAAAACTAATACAGTGGCTGCCTCTTGAAAGGAGCTTTTTTCTTTTCTTTCTTTTTTATTCTTTTTTTTTTTTTTTACAAATTTGCCCCTTTCTTATTTGTACTTAGCTAAATTTTCTAAAATGTTATAATAAGAATTTCATTGCCTTTAAAACCAAAAGATGTTATTTTCAACAAATCATCTGGAAGCAAAAAATAAGTATGCTCTGCAATTTTTTAACTGATTTTGAATTTGGCAAAAGTACATTTTTTAAAGTGTACAATGAAAATATAGCACCAAGATTACCCTTGATTTCTATTTTTTAAATGGTCTTAACAGAATATTTTATTTAAATCATGTTAGCATAGACTGTTTCTGAAATTTTAAGCTTTCTATATTTAATAATGCCTGCTGGGAGAAAAAAGAAATCATACTTTTAAATTTCCTTTCCAATTTTGACCATGATTTAAAATGGAAAAAGTTATGTTGATTGTAGCTAAATGTTCTCATTTTTATAGGCCATTATGCACTTTAAATTCTCTGTTGGCATTTTAATTTCATTTTACAAAATAAATCCCAACTGACAACAGAATAAAGCAAATTCTAAGTCAACTAAGCAAAAAAGTGTCACTGCAAACAGAAAGAACTTTGCAAACTGAAGCAACATTTCATATGGCTCCTGAACCTAAATTTCCAAAGTTTCAACAGGAAAAAAAAAAATGTGTGTGTGTATGTTGGGGGGCAAGTATTGACAAACGAAACCAACTTCGCAACTTACTGTTTGCAACATGACATTACTATTTCACTATGTGCATTAACATAAATTTACTACTGTAGAAAGTTGTTGCACAAGAAGATGAAAATTGCAATAACTATTTAAGTAAGTTTTAGGAACTTACCAAAATTCATTTTATCTGACCCTTAGACTGCTCAGCTTGCCATCATTAGAATAAATACCCACTTCTCAAAACAATAGACTTTTCAACATTTGTTTTAAAATCCCTACCTTGCTATATTTATTAATTTCAAACTATTATATCATGAATTTTACCCATTCCTAATCAAGTATTAAAGCCTATCTTCCCTGGTGGTCTGGTGTTTGAGAGGCTGCTTTGCAATGATGAGGACACAGGTTTGATCCCTGGTCAGGGAACTAAGATTCCACGTGCTGCAACTAGAGAGTCTGTGTGCCGCAACAAAAGACCTGGCTTGACACAGTGAAGATCCCACATGCCACAACTAAGACCCCATACAACCAAATAAATAAATGTTAAAAAACAAAACAAAACCCTGTCTTAAATCACATCCATAAAACTTCATAAATATTCCACTGTTACTCTACTCATCAGAGATGTTCCTAAGACTCAGTTAAGGAAGTTATATCAAATACCCTGGTAAATCAGCCTGGCTTTGCTTTATAAACGGACATTACGATTTTGATGGTATTTTGAGGTATCATATTCTGTTACCCTTCAGCCCAAAGGCTGGAATATCTAGATACTTAAGGAGATCAACCACTATGATAAAAGTCAACACAGTGAAAATATGGGAAGAGATATAACCAGAATATAAAAATAAAGGTAATAAGTTAACTTTAAAAGATAAGGTTATAAATAATATAAAAAAAGAACACGAAGTTATTTTAAAAAAAAAAGCAGCTGCATCAGTGCCTTAAAAGTGTACACTAGAAGTGTGCCAAAAATATGACCAACATTAACTCCTTAAAAGATCAATTCCATTTTAAGGGGAATACAGATGTAAGCACGTTATTTTACTTTTTATCTAGTCACCTTGTGGTGTTACATATGATTTAGTAGAAGATAAAATTTTAAAATAACCAAAGTTGTAGATCACAGACAAGATTGAGAGATCCTGCTTAGATACTTTTTGCTTCCCACTCACTGTAATTTTTGGATGAAGGTAAGAAAAGGAGGAAGGGAAGAAGGGAGGGAGGGAAGGAAGGGAGGAAGGAAAGACAAAGAATGTCGCTTGCCATTTCAATAAAGAAAGGATGTTGTGGCCATAAAGCCACCAATCACAGCAGCAGCCACCCCTGCAAGTACACCCTGAGGGGATCTCAGGATGGAGAAAAACAGGATGCTGGCCCTAGAAAGTTAACATGTATATCAAAGAAATACTTTCAGTAAGTCCAGATTCTTGCATCCCCCAAAGCTAGAAAGGCACTTATAGTCATTAACTTGAGAAGTCTGATTTTCTTTAATTAGCAGTAGTATTTTGAAGTTTGACTACGTGTTTTGGGGTTTGGGGTTGTTTTTTTTTTCATTGTAGTTTTGCAGAAATGCCTCAATTTTTCAAACATTCCTCCCTTACTTCTTTGGAACACTCCTTCAGAATTATCCAAGAGGCTGTCTCACAGGCTTAAGTACTCAGTAAGTTTGCCGAATAACATAATTCTCAACTTCCCTGGTGGCTCAGTGGGTAAAGAATTCTACAATGCAGGAAACACTGGAGATGTGGGTTTGATCCCTGGTTCAGGAGGAACCACTGGAGGAGGAAATAGCAACCCACTCCCAGTATTCTTGCCTGGAAAATCCCATGGACAGAGGAACCTGGCACAATACCACGAAGAGTTGGACATGACTAAGCACATGCATGCACTCAACTTTTAGGCTGGGCGGGGTTTTTTTTCAGTCGTCGGAAGGAAAGGAGGGAGGGAGGGGAAAAAAAAGAAAAGTCTTGTTGACATATATCTGAATAAAAGACCCCAGAATAAAAATATTTTTTATATTTTCTATATTGAAAGCATATTGCTTTTATAACAAAAAGAAAACTTTATTTTTAGAAAAGAATCAGAATTTCTTCCTTGAAAATGAAAGAGACCATTTAGTTGTAACAGTCCATTCGTCGATCACAGATTTTATCTAAACCTGTGCCATTACAAATCAATGCTAAGTGAGCAATAAGTAATGTTTCCCCATACCCATATTTGATTTCTATAATTACATTCATCTAAACCAATATTCAAACATTTCAATGCATGAATGTAAGGAAGCCTTTGCTTTTTTGTTTTATTTTTTTTAACTGAACGCCCAGTATGTGCTCCACAGAGCAAAACCACACAACATTTTTATACATAGCCTCCTTTAAAATGTGATTCAAAATGACTCTAATTGTTATCAGTGGAAAATGCTGATAGGATTGCCCAAGGAAAATTTAGAGAGACATGTAACAAATCAAGTGGAAACACTGTATGTGTAATGATTCTGAAATATAATACACACTTAACTATTCAAGAATCTTTTTTTAAAAATCCTCTGATTCCCATATAAATAATTTAGATGGTGATACACAAAGGAACACTGAACTCCTAACTTCTTTTTCCACCCTCTAATCTGGGCCTCTTTCAGGGTTCCTCATTTTAGTGACTGACATCATTGACCCTTTAAGAACAAAAGTCATCTGTGACTCCTCCCTTCAACCCCCATATCCGGTCTATCCTGAAGTCCTGTGGATTGGCCTCTTGGGTTTCTCTCAGATATTCCATCACTGCTTCTCTCCCCATTCTAGGGGAGATTCCCTGGTGGATCTAGAGCAAGCTGTTGCTATCTCTGGTCTGGGCAACTGCAGGAATCTAAATTGTCTCCTGGAATCCACTGAGTAGTATCCATTGTATGTGTGTGTGTGTATATATATATATATATATATGTATATAATCTCACATCTTTTTTATCCATTCATCTGTCAATGAACATTTAGATTGCTTCCATTTCTTGGCTATTGCAAATAATGCTACAGTGAATGCAGGGGTGCATATGTATTTTCAAATTAGTGTTTTCATTTTCTACAGATAAATATCCAGGAGCAGAATTGCTAGGTCATATGGTAGTTGTAAATTTTTTTAGGAATCTTCATACTGTTCTGCATGGTGACTGTACTAACTTATGTTCCCACCAGTGGCACATGAGGGTTCCCTTTTCTCCACATCCTTGCCAACGCTTGTTGTCTTTTTGATAATAGACATCCCAGCAGGTGTGAGGTGATGTCTCATTTTGGTTTTGATTTCATTTCCCTGATCACTAGTGATGTTGAGCCTTTTTTCATGTGCCTGTTGTTTATCTGTATGTTTTCTTTGAAAAAAAATCTATTCAAATCGTCTGCCCATTTTTTAACTGTGTTCTTGATGTAAAGTTGCAGAGTTTTGTGTACATTTTGAATGTTAACCCCTCATCAGATGTATTATTTGCAAATAACTTCTCCCTTTCGGACTTCCCTGGTGGCTGACAGTAAAGTGTCTGCCTACAGTGAGGGATACCTGGGTTCAATCCCTGGGTTGGGAAGATCTCCTGGAGAAAAAAATGGCACCCCACTCCAGTATTCTTGCCTGGAAAATCCCATGGATGGAGAAACCTGGTAGGCTACAGTCCATGGGGTTGCAAAGAGTCAGACACAACTGAGTGACTTCACTTTCACTTTCTACCTTTCAGCAGGTGGCCTTTTTGTTTTGTTGTTAGTTTCCTTTGCTGTCCGAAAGCTTTTTAGTTTGATTAGTCATATTTGTTTATTTTTGCTTTGTTTATGTTGCCTGGGGAGACTTATGCAAAAGAAGTATTACTAAGACCAATATTAAATGGCATATTGCTTATGTTCCTTCAAAAACTCTTATGATTTCAGGTCTTAAATATTTGTCTTTAATCTTTTTTTATTTTTTTATTTTTATTTTTTTGCCATGTTACATGGCTTGTGGAACCTTAGTTCTTCGATCAGGAATCACACTTGGGCCCTCTGCAGTGGAAGCATGGAGTCCTAACCACTAAACTGTCAGGGAAATTCCCTGAATTTGTTTTTATGCATTGTGTGAGAGAGTAGTCTCATTTGATTCTTCTGCATGTAGTTATCCAGTTTTTCCCAATACCATTTATTGAAGAGGGTGTCATTTCCCCATTGTATATTCTTGCCCCCTTTGTCAGAGATTAACTGACCATAACTGTGGATTCATTTCAGGGCTCTCCATTCTGTTCCACTGATCTATGTGTCTGTTTTCCTGCCAGTACCATACTGTTTGATTACTATAGTTTTGTAACATAAACTAGTTTGAAGTCAGGGACCGTGATTCCCAGATTTGTTATTCTTTCTCAGGATTGCTTTGCCTATTTGGGATCTTTCATGTTTCCATATAAATTTTTTAAATATTTATTTATTATTTATTTTTGGTTGTGCTGGGTCTTAGTTGCAGCATGCAAGATCTTTCATTGCAATGCTTGGGCTCTTTGTTGCAGCACATGGTCTTTTCTCTAGTCGTGGTGTGTGGGCTTCATAACGTATGAGCCCTGTAGTTGTGGCACGCAGGCTCTCCAATAGTGGAGTGCTGGCTCAGTTGCCCCACAGTATGTGGAATCTTAGTCCCCCACAGGGATCAAACCCATGCCCCCTGCATTGGAAAGCAGATTCTTAACCACTGGACCAACAGGGAATTCCTTTCATATAAATTTTAGAAATATTTCTTCTAGTTCTGTGAAGAGTACTGTTGGTATTTTGATAGATTTTGCACTGAATTTGTAGATTGCCTTGGGTAGTATGGTTATTTTAACAATATTAATTCTTCCAGTCCATGAATATGGTTTGTTTTTCTGTCTGTGTGTGTCCTCTTCAGTTTTCTTTCATCAGAGTCTTACGGTTCTCTGAGGATAGGTCTTTTTCATCCTTTGTTATATTCACTCCTGGGAATTGTTTTTATGTGATTGTAAATGAGATTATTTTCTTAATTTCCCTTTCTAATAGTTTGCTTTTAGTGTGTAAAAATACAATAGACTTCTATATATTAATTTTGTATCCTGCAACTTTATGAAATTCATTGATGAGCTCTAGTAGTTTTTTGATGGTATCCTCAGGATTTTCTATTTGTAATATCATGTCACCTGCAGTGACTGTTTTACTTCTTCCTGTCCAAATTTCTTTTTCTTGTCTGATTGTAGTGGCTAAGACTTCCAATACTAGTGGGCATCCTTGTCCTGTTCTTGATCTTAGAGGAGAATCTTTTAGCTTTTCATTATTATGTATGATGTTAGCTGTGAGCTTGTCATATATGGCCTTTGTTATGCTGAGATATGTTCTGTCTATACCTACTTTGATATATACCCAGTGAGGTGTATCACATTGATTGATCTGAAAATATTGAACTATCCTTGTATCCCCGGGATAAATCCTGATCATAGTGTATGATCCTTTTAATATATTGTTAGATTTGGTTTGCTTATGTTTTGTTGAGGATTTTTGCATCTGAGTTCATCAGTAATATTGGCCTGTAGTTTTCATTTTTTGTGTGTGATATCTTTGTTTGGTTTTGGTATCAAGGTGATGCTGGTCTCATAGAATGAGTTTAGAAGTGTTCTTCCTCTGAAACTTTTTGGTGTACTTTAGGAAAGATAGTTGTTAACTCTTCTCAAAACATTTGGTAGAATTCACCTCTGAAGTCATCTGGTGCTAAATTTTTGTTTGTTGGGAGCTTTTTTAAATTATGATTCTGTTTAATTAAAGGTAATTGTTTCTGTTCCTTCCTGGTTTGGTTTTGGAGGGTTGTACATTTCTAGGAATTTGTCCACTTCTTCTAGGTTTAAACCACTGATGGCTAATGCTAGAGAGTTGATATCATGGGTGGCTGTAGAGTTTAGCGGGGTCCCAGGTCTAATGCGGGCCCACAAGTAAGCAGGGCCAGGTTCTAGGGTGGGTGGTTGTGAGGGCAAGGGTCCTGGATCTAGTGTTAGCTTGCTGATGGGCAGGGCTTGTTGCTGACATGCCTGGCTATAGGAGTTGGGATGTCCTAAAGCTGGTGTTAGCCCACTGGTGGGCCCAGGGGTTCCTGGGGCTAGTGCCTGTCCACTTGTAAGTAAGGCTGGTGTCTGGGCTAATGCCCACCCACTGGTGGATGGAGCTGGGTCCTACAAGGCCCTGGAGGCCCTGGAGCTAGTGCCAGCACACTGGTATATATGCAGTGGGTCATGATCTCTTTAGTAGGCAAGACTGTGTCCTAGTGTGCTGTGGGCTCAGGGGCTGCTAAGGCAGTCACTTGCTGGTAGTTGGGGCTGTGTCCCATCCAGCTGGTTGCTTGGATTGACCTGAAGTGTCCTAGTACTGGTGCAATAGGCTGGTGAGCAGGTACTGGCACTAATAAGGTAGAGGGATGACCCCAAAATGGCACTTGCCAGCAACAGTGACCTTGCAATAGAACAAGCTCCCCAAAATGTCTGCCACCAGTGTCTGTGTCCCTAGGGTGATTTCCAGTTGCCTTCTTCCTCTCTGGTTGGCTCTCGAAGATCAACAAGTGAGTTTGATTTAGATTCCTTTCAAATTGCTACTTCTGCCCTGGCTCCTAAAGTGTGTGAGATTTTGTGTTTGCTCTTTAAAAGTGGAGTCTCTATTTCCCAAAGCCCTCTGAAATCAAGCCCCAAATGTCCTGTGGGGTCATCATTTTCAGGGCAGGACTCCTAGACTGGAGAGCCTGATGTAGGGTTTAGACCTCTTGCTCCTTGGGGAGAACATCTGCAATTGTAATTATCCTCAGGGATCACCCATCTGAGGGTTTGAGTCTTGGCTCTTCTGTGTCTCTGCCTCTCCTATCCATCTCCTTGTGGTTCCTTCTTTATATCTTTAGTTGCAGAAGATCTTTTCTGCTAGATTCCAATCTTCCTCATCAACTAGCTACTTTTTAAATAGTTGTAATTTTGGCGTGCTGTGGGAGGAGGTAATGGCAACCCACTCCAGTATTCTTGCCTAGAGAATCCTATGGATGGGGGAGCCTGGTGGGGTGCTGTCCATAGGATCGCAGAGATTCAGACACAACTGAAGCGACTTAGCATGCATGCATACATTGGAGAAGGAAATGACAACCCACTCCAGTATTCTTGACTGAGGAGCCTGCTGGGCTGCCGTCTATGGGGTCGCACAGAGTCGGACATGACTGACTTGACTTAGCAGCAGCAGCGGCAGTGGAGGAGATGAGTTCAGGGTCTCATTCTCTCCCATCTTGGCTGCACCCTTCAATTATTTTCCTAAATCTGCCATTAACTTGAGATCTTGAGAAGTCATTAGTAGACTGTCCCACCACCTGTATTACCTGATGCCATCATTCCAAGTCCTGTTCCCCAATGCAGAGTGGTTATACTTAAGTCTGCAGTAAGAGATGGAAAGAATACACAGAAGATCTATACAAAAAAGATCTTAATGAACCAGGTTACTGCAGTGATGTGGTCAGTCACCCAGAGCCAGACGTTCTGGAGTGTGAAGTCAAGTGGGCCTTAGGAAGCACTGCTGTTAATAAAGCTAGTGGATGTGATGGAATTCCAGTAGAGCTATTCAAAAACCTAAAGGATGATGACATCAAGGTGTTGTATTCAATCTGTCAGCAAATCTGGAAGACACAGCAGTGGCCGCAGGACTGGGAAAGGTCAATCCTCATCTCAGTTCCCAAGCAGGGTAGTACTAAAGAACCGTTGGACAATTGCACTCATCTCTCATGCTAGTAAGGACATGCTTAAAATCTTGCATGCTAGACTTCATCATTATGCAAACCAGGAACTTCCAAATGTCCAAGCTGGGTTTAGAAAAGGCAGAGGAACCAGAGATCAAGTTGCCAACATTTGCTGGTTCATAAAGAAATCATGGGAATTCCAGAAGAATATCTACCTCTGTTTCACTGACTACGCTAAAGCCTTTGCCTGTGTGGATCATAACAAACTGTGGAAAGCTCTTAAAGAGATGGAAATACCAGACCATTTTACCTGTCTCCTGAGAAACCTGTATATGGGTCAAGAAGCAACAGTTAGAACCCTTTATGAAACAACTGATTGGTTCAGGATTGAGAAAGGAGTACTGTCTGCTGTCACCCTGTTTGTTTAGCCTATACACTGAGCACATCATGAGAAATGCCAGGCTGGATGAGTTACAAGCTGGAATCAAGATTGCCAGGAGAAATAGCAACAACCTCAGGTATGCGGATGATACCACTCTAATGACAGAAAGCAAAGAGGAACTAAAGAGCCTTTTGATGAAGGTGAAGGAGGAGAGTGAAAGAGCCAGCTTAAGACTAAATGTTTAAAAAAAAAAAAACTAAGATCATGGCATCCGGTCCCATTACTGCATGTCAAACAGAAGGGGAAAAGGTGGAAGCAGTGACAGATTTCCTCTTCTTGGGGGCTAAAATCACTGTTGACAGTGACTGCAGCCTTGAAATCAGAAGATGATTGCTTCTTGGCAGGAGGTGATGACAAACCTAGACAGTATGTTGAAAAGCAGAGACATTACTCTGCAGTCCACAGGATCGCAAAGAGTCAGACCCAGCTGTAACTGGGTGACCAAACAACAACCAGCCAAAACTCCCAATTTCCTCATTTTCCGTCAGGTGACTCCACAATTTTAATGTTAATTAAATGTAGCTGTTTTTATCCTTGTGCCTTTTGGTGGTTAAAAAAAAAAAAAGCAATTCCATTCTCTGAGAACAGTTTTATGTAAATGTGCTTTCATTAATGTAGTGATTATTTGATGCAAATGGACTTAAGAGAGAAAAAGGATGCCTGAAGGTTTACAAGGCCTAATGACACTAGAACAATTGTACAATAGTTGAAGATCAAAATACTCTATGAGTTTATGGAGTAGTTCTTTACAATGAGTTGTGTTACAGGAGGAAATCAGAGTATATATTTTATTAAGCTATCATCTTCCAGTCATTACTATCATTATAGTTTGGCACATTTTAGAAATTGCTTTACTTATTACACATGACAAATTAAATTCAAGCTTATTCCAACTCCCTTCTAAATGACAGTCTTAGTCTGTTTGGGCTGCTATAACAAAATACCACATTCAGTAACTTCAAAACAACAGAAATTTATATCTCAGTTCTAGAGAATTAAAGTCTGAGAACAGGTTGCCTGCATGGTCAGGTGAGGGCCCCTTTCTGTGTTACAGACTTCTTGTTTCCTTGCATGACTGAAGGGTCAAGGGAGCTCTATGAGGTCTCTTTTATAAGAGCACCAATCCCAGTTACGTGGGCTCTATCCTAATGATCTAAGCATCTCCCCAAGTTCCCACCTCTTGATACCATCCCACTGGGCACTGAGATTTCAGCGTATAAGTGGGGGTGGAGACACAGGTATTGAAAACATAGCAGACAGTGAAGGAAGATATAATGGAAAGATAAAGAGAACAGAAGTAAATAGGACTGTGAAGCTGGAAAGGAAGCGGATGATGGTATTGATTTAGCAGGCCAAAGAAAGTCTAAACTTAAGCTTGGAGGAGGAAGCCCATAGGTAGCAAGTTGATTCTGACTCTTGCCCAGTACCCCTGATAGGCTTGGGAAAGAAGCACCTGGAACTGTGGAAGTGATCCAGTATAATGCTGAGGACTGGAGAATTTTTTGAAGGATAAGTAGCAATGAGATTCCTCCCCCAGGAGCAAGATAAGTTTCTCTTTCCCACCCTGGCAGAAATTACTCACTGGGGAAGTTAAACCTAAAGAACTCCAGTCTTGAATCATCAGAAACTGCTAAGGGCAGAGGCACCATGATTAAAATAGAGAGATTTACTACAAGTCCACACACAAAATTATAAAACCCGTTACCCCCCTCCCTCATTTGCTTCCCAGAACATTGGCAGCCAGCTTTCTAACTTCCATGAAAAGAAATTGTGAGAAAGTGACCAGCCCAAAAGAAAAAAAATCTATGGAAACTGTCTCTTGAGGGCCCTTCAAAGAAAGATTCAGTGCATGCTTGACTATCTTACTATGGTCAGTTAACACCCACCTCAAAATTTAGAACATCCTATCAACATTAGAGTGCATCATTCTCAAATGCAGACAACCAAGGAGCATTTGTCAAAACTCTTATCACCCTTTCTAGGTCCTCTCAAATGCGATTTTCCCTTTCTCCCTGAAGTTTTCCCTGAGCCTTCAATTTAGTGTCACCTTAACTATAATCTACCTTTTTATGTAGTCAGTCTGTTTTAACCCTTCTCAGGTGAGTGCTCTCAAATGCAAGCAGGCACATGTCCCTGTATCCAGTTACCTTCTAAAGAGTAACTTAGAGATATTCCTGTTTTCCTCAAATTTAACATGTCCAAAACTGAATTCATCATCCTGCCTTCCAAACCTGTGTTCCCCTTCTCACCAAGTGACCTTTCTCTGTACCCATTACTCTTGTCGGAAATCTTGCTTCTTCTGTACTTCTCCTTATACAATCTTTAAATAAATTCTGTTCCGCCCCCTTTCTATATGTGGCTCAAATACACCTCTGTCTCCATTCCCTTACTGAAAATACTTCACTGCCTCCAGATCTCACTTAGAATACAATCTGAACTTCTTAAAAATACTGATGATACACTGAAAATCTTATTTCTGCCTTCCTTTCCAGCTTTGAAGACCTCCACTCTAACTAGAAATAGAAGCTTGGTAAGACTTCTTCCTTCTACTCAGGATACTTTCCCTCCCCTTCTCCTCTGGCTAACTGCTTCTCAGCTCTTAGATCTCAGAGAGGACTTTCCCCTGCAAAGTATATCAGTATACCTATTATCCTTTTGCATGGCACCCCTGTACTTTCCTTTCATAGCACTTGTATTTTGTAGATAATATGTATGCCATAAGATTATTTATTTAGTACCTAACTCATCTACGACTTAGTGAACTCCATGAAAGCAGGACAATGGATGTTTTGCTTGTTATTGTATTCCCACTACAGAGCATAGTCTATAATAGACAGTCAAATATTTGTTGAATAAACAATTGACTATTCATTGAATGAATTGATGATTTTTAACGTACTTGAAAGTTCAGTGCCTGGCAAGTACAGGAATTTAAAAAAAAAATCATTAAACAAGAAGGACATAATCAAAACAGAATCTTTGATACATGACACAAAATGGATGTGAAAGACAAAAGAAGAAATGAAAGATTTATCTTAGGTGTGCTGATGACTCAGATATAAGTAACTGGGAAAAGCACAGGGCCAGGAAAATGAGTAAGAAAATTAGAAAAAGGTGGATGGGGGATGGTGAATTTGAGTTTAGACATGTTGAGTTAGGGCTGCCAGTTTCATCTAGGTTGAAACTGTAAGCCTGTAATTGAGAATATAGGTCTGAAAAGAGTCTGAGATAGAGATAAATCCATTTTGGAGTGCTTTTAATGGTGTTACCTACTCCATCTACAGCTCATTCGAGCAGATATACACTCTCAGTGCATCCTGGACTTACTTTTTGTATATCTAGTGCATCCTGGACTTACTTTTTGTATATCTTCTCATACTTGTAACTTGTTCAATACTGGTCTTCCCCCACTCAGTTATAAATTCCATGAAGACGGTATTGCTCTATTCTTAGGAAAGATCCACTAGATTTCCTACAGTGTAGGGACTCTGGGAACAGAGTAATCAGGAAAGCCAGACCTCAAGTTGTTGAATGGAGAAACATCCCTTTTCCCCAATGGCTGTGACCTGTATTTTGTGGATAATATGTATACCATAAGATGATTTATTTAATATCTATCTCATCTGTGACGTGGTGAACCACAGCAGAGAAATTTCTATTGCACAATGGCCTATCATTCCACCAAACTAATGAACAAGTTATTTTAAATCATCCAGTTGGCTTGTAGCCAGCTGTAATTAAAATTTGTGGTTCTCAATTCTATAGCGTCTCTCTGTTTTTTAACTGCAACGTACACTTCTACTAAATATCTACCTCAATCTACCCTAATATGAAACAGATTATCTCAGTATCTCAGGTTTATTATGGATGTACATTTGTCAGTTTTGAAACTGCTTTAAAGTTTTAAGATACAACCTGATATGCAGAATCCTAGAAGGCTTAGATTTTGAACGTGTTCACCAAAATAGAGATTGGCTGAGACGTTTTCCCTCTTTTCTTATGCAAAAAGATTTGTATCTTGTCAAGGTCATTGAAATTGCTTCTGAAGTTCAAGATGAAGGCTATTTGATTATGTTATATGGATACAACGCAAAAAACTTCCCCAGAAGTTCCCTAGGGGGCAACAGACAGTCTTTATGATTAATACATCTGCTGTTTACAGATAATATGGTAACACTGTGACTTTATTTTTAAATTATTTAATTTGACAAAAACATATCAACGTTATCACCCTTTATTAATGATTCTGCTCCTTGACTTCAATTAAATTCACTGACACATGTGTTGAAGCATGCAGGCAAGACTTAACAAATATTTCCTAAAGCAAGCTAAGAAGTACTGTGTTACATCATTCCTCATTAATAGGAGATAAAGTAAGATGGAGCCCACCTTTAAACAAAATTCTAAGATTCCTACCATTAACGGTAATACAGTGCTAATCTACTTCTCATCCTGTTTTATTTTTTGTGAACTGTGCTATAGTGTGAAACCTGAAAATCAAGGTTGTAAAACTAAATTTTATGCCTACCTTTATATAAATTATGTAATTGTTCATATGGTGGATTATTACAGAATATTACCAATTCATTAGTTACAATGAACTTCTTTTCCAAAGAGTTATATAAAACACACATGGAATTATTTCATTTTTAGTTTTTCCCCTCACAGTATAAATCATTTTTCTCTGCCTAAGATGTCACTATCTCTCCAGCAGGTTAATCCCAGGAGGTTTAGCAACTGCAATTACTATATTTAAATATTCCACATATCCGTCAAGACTTAAAAGAGTTCTGTGGTGTCAGTTTAAATATAAATATATATAATTCTAGTTAATCATCACTTAAGGCAGTTTTGAAAACCACATTTCTTACTGCTGCAAATTTCAATGTTATATTGTGTATGTTGTGCATTTTGCCATATTGCAACTCTCTCTATTGATTTATTGGTTAAGAAAATGTCCATACTGATTCTGCCAGGCATAAGTGTTCCTTTATACAGAAAATACATAGTTTCTCACTGAGGTAAACTTGTCAGGATCATTTCATCTAATCGTTGAAGAGAAAAGAACACCAGAGAAATCACTTTGTGCTTTACGTAGTGCTCAAAGTGAGGTTGGAAATCTCATATAAATACAGTATTTCAAGAAAATGCTAACAAAACATATTACAAGCTTTTCATTTGTTTCCTCTGCTTCTAAAGGAAAGCTTTATATTTACCAGTGACCATACTAACGGTCAATAGCTTTCATTCTTCTTTTGCCTTTTAATGTAAGTGCAGATTTCATGCATTTTGTAATTTCATCTTATAAACAGCTTCAATGACCCTGCAATGAAAATCAAGCATTTTGATGGTATAGTAACTACCACTACATAATTTTACACTGGGATGGGTTGTAGGGTTGCTATATTTACCTTTAAGTTAGATTTGTTCGTGTGTCTGTATTTATTTATCCTACTTGAATAGCCCTTACAGTGAAGATAAAAGTGTAATTATTTTTACAACAATGCAAGATTCAGGGTGCCAGAACCTAATATCTTAGTGCCCAGCAACCATAACTAGCATCAGTGAATAGCACTTCAAGGCTTTTAATCTCCATGACAACCTACCTTGCATTCTTCAATAAAATACCACTTTGCATGCATACAAACATATTTTTTATGCACACAGTCTACTTGTTAATAAATATCACCGCACTAAACACCAAAAAAAAAAAAACCCTTCCTTTTAGATAACTCCAAATTCTCCCTATAAAACTAATTAATTGAACTGAGAAAGAACTTAATTTATATCTTTATAGCGTGCCCACACAATAAGCCACCAAAAGATTTTCTGAAATAGGTGTTGAAACTGATACCTTCTTCAATGTAAAATACTACAGAGATATTACCCCAAAACCCTCCTGGGTGCTGTATCAGTAGTACTTTCTTATTGTGAGTAGGTAATTTCACTTTAAACCTACTTGTGGCCAATGTTCTACCATGGGGGAAAATATGCCGCTGTAGACTGAGGATTTTCTGTTTATTCTCTCAACTGTTATAGACAGCTCTTTCATTTTTGTAGACTGACAGGTTTGTTGATTGTTCTGGTTTGTTTTGTTGTTGTTGTTTTACTTAATTGCTCTGGGTCTTGATGTCTCCTTTAGGACACAGGTTTTGTTCACTTTGCTCTTTCTTAGGTTTTTACAATCAAGAGTAGATCAGGAAAGTCAGAATAGAAAACCCAAAAACATCCAAGGGCTGATTTCCTCTGCCCCACATTTCTTAAAGGGGCAAAGGTGGAAGATAAAATAGTATCTAAAATGAGGTTTGAATGTCTCTGTTGATTTGGTTTATCCACATCTCATTTTTCAACAGAAACAGAACTAGTTTATTGCATAAAGCCTTACTTTTAAAAACAAATTAGCAGTCTAAGGTGGCTTCTGTGAAGATCAGAGGACCATCAGAAGGTAAAAATCTTTGAAATCAGAGAACCTAATACTCCCAATGTGCAGACCATTGAAGGTTCTGACCAACATAGATCACAATTTTCTTTTTGGATGATGCTTTCCTTTATCATAAAAATTACTTCTCCTTTCATGTCTCTATTTCTTTTTTTAAATGATTTCTTTACTCTCTTGATTACTCACTTAAGGTGCTGTTAATTACTGTACCAATTACATAAAACTCTTAGTATATTTGGAAAAAATATTTTGGATATAATAACCCCTATCAAAAGAAAACAGCTTTAACAAAGACACTGTAGCCTCAGCTTCTCTAAGCTAAAATAATGCGGTGGCAAAGTCTAGCTGTGACTCCTCCTGTCTGGATAATTTCATATAGGCTGTGCTCATCACGTCCATGAGCCACCTATTTTGCCTATCCTTGCACAGGATGACATATATGCTTTGATGTCTTTTCTGCCACAAGGGTAGTATCTTCAGGATCCTGAAGGCTCACTCTACTCATTATGTCAAACAGCCAATACAGAATCAGGAAAGCAGTTATGCAGGTACTCTAACAAATATTTTATTAAAATAAATCCATCCATTTCTTTCTTCAAATTTTACAGAACAATCAGTTTCAGTAGTGGTGGCTTCCCTGGTGGTTCAGATGGTAAAGAATCTGCCTGCAGCGCGAGAGACATGGGTTCGATCCCTGGGTCGGGAAGATCCCCTGGAAAAGGAAATGGCTACCCACTCCAGTATTCTTGCCTGGAACATTCCATGGACAGAAGAGCCTGGTGGGCTAGAGTCCTTGGGGTCACAAAGATTCAGACATAACTGTGTGACTAAGCACAATTTCAATAATATTTCTTGTTGCACAGTATAACTGGATTGGTGTTCCTGAATTGACTGATTATTTTGGCATATAAAAATATTTTCAAGTGTAGTAATTATTATATAATAATGGCAGACAACCAGGCAACCTATTTTTTTCAGGGTTTTAAGAACTTAGGCAAATAGGAGGCAAACACTTTATAAAATATCATAAATCTAGTATTGTTGGGATTTGGGTAAGTCACTAAAAATGATGGTTTTTTTCTTGGTTGTGTGACAGCACCTTCAGCTGGTCTTTGACCTTCTTGAGAGTCTACAGTGCATGTCTCTATATTCAAAACAGTGGCCATCACATGAAAAAATACCTCCCAAATGTCTGTTTAATCTAACCAAATTAAATTCCAACTAAGATCACTTTCAAGCACAACATTCTAATCATTAGGTTCTGGCACATTTCATACTTGGTATTGAGTTAGAAGTCTTCTGCATTTAGAATTAAAATTGGTCCACTTAAGCAATTTCCAATCGCTTTGATTAGTGCATTAAAGCTGAGTATCAACATTTCTATTTTTGTGTCTTTAAATATTGCTATGAATAGTAATAACGCATCCTCAGCAGTAGTCTCTTTCTCTGACACTATCATGGTGAGAAAAGCACTATGGTAAGACGTAATAACTCTGATTGAACAGAAAAATATCATCTCTCTCACTATTTTTTAAGTGAATATAATTCTTACCAAAATGTGTCCACCAAAAAAAAGTTTTTATAGGCACAAAAGCCTGAAGAAAACTATGAAAATATCGTATAAATTACCTTCTGCCTTCAATAAAAATAAAACCATAACCCCAAACCCAGCATTCTGGGCTTCGTAATTTAATGATTTTGAAAAGTCGTCAAAGATGGAGGCTGTAGGTGATTAATTTTGTCACACATTCTAGTGATTCACAACACTAAAAGGTCACTCAGATTGCAAATACCGACTAAAACATAAACTGACCTTTCCTGGGTTAGCTCTCACTCACTAAAGCTAGTAAGATTTCTTAGGTAAAAAACAAAATAATTCTCAAGTCTTATTGTGGCTTTGTTTATAGTTAGCCAACAAATCGAGAGTTGCAATTACTCTTCTCATTCCAGAATTTGCTACCCAATCATTCAGCATTTTAATGTTTTTCATTTCCAGTGAACCATTCACCAAGGTCACTTGTGATTGAGTTTTACCAAAATGAATGACATATAAAGGCAGCCCTGCCCCAACTCTTGAGTTTCTATAGACTTTGTAGTTGCTGTTTATACAACCAACTGACTATCCTTTCAGCTCGTATGGCTCATATGGAGATGCTGAATACCTGTCCTATGATATACTGATAAGTAGCCTCTCTAAAGCTAGAGCCCCATTTTTTTTTTTTTTTAATATTTTGGGCATGCTACACAGACTCTGGGATTTCAATTCCCCCAAGCAGGAATGGGACTCATACCCCCTGCAGTGGAAGCTCAGAGTCTCAACCACTGGACCACCATACAAGTCCCAGGCCATGGTTTTTAATGTTGCCTATTTTCATGATGCAAATCCACTTACTAAGACTGATTTCAAGCTACTAACATGAGATCGCTGAACAGGAATTTGAGAAAAGATGCACACAATCTGCTCCTCCAATCCAGTAAGAACAGTTTCAGCACATCACAACTGGTTGTTGACTATGTTTTAGGGATTTTTTTTTTTGGTCTGATTATAAAAATAATTTCATGCAAAATTGAAAATTATTAATAGTAAAAGACATGGAGGAAATAGCCTAGAATTCTAAAAGCCAGATATATATACTCATAAGGTAATATATGGTATCAGTCCTACCTGGATTTATTTCAGTATGACGTGCGTGCATGCTCAGTCATGTCCAACTCCTTGCAACCCAATGGATTGTAGCCCACGAGGCTTCTCTGTCCGTGGAATTTTCCAGGCAAGAATACTGGAGTGAGTTGCCATTTCCTACTCCAGGGGATCTTCCCAACCCAGGGATCGAACCCATGTCTCCTGCATTGGCAGGCAGATTCTCTACTGCTAAGTCACCTGGAAATATAGAAATTTCAATATATGTTCAAACTGGAGTCACTCCTAGTAGGAACATCAGGAAAATAAGGATTTGAAACTCAAAAAGAAAAGGAAACAAATTGGCTAAGAATTAATAGAGGATTTAGCAATGAATTCTTAGATGGCTAAAGCTGGAAGAAAATAAACTCAGAAATTATAACTGTATTCCTGCATCTGTTAGCTCAAAAAACTGAGAATAAAGGAAGAGCTGAAGCCACGTGCTTTGGCAAGATATCGTTAAGCCAACCATCTGATAACCTTGTGTATTGAGGGGGAGGTTTAAAAAATAACCAGCTAAGCTGAGTTAATTAAATAATGATCTCCCAAAGATTTTTCCATCTCAAACATCCAAATAACTATGGCTCTCTGACACCAAAAGCATGACATTAAAAGTGGGAGTTGACAGTTCTGAGTCATAATATCACAAAGCCATTAAGCACAGAAAAATGTAATGTTTCTTATTATGAATAGTATCTGCAACATAGTATAATTTACAAATATTTTGTAAAAGAATATAGAAGGAAGGTGATCTTGAAGAGGAAGGATGGTAATGAAAACATTATTACAAACTCAAGGTATATAAAATGACATTGGTCTCCTTTTTTATGGTATGGTCTATATATCTTTTAATAACCTATTATTGAGTTTAATGAAGTTAGACTCTATTAAGCTAATAAAACTCTCTGTTGAGAGTTTTGCCAAGAGAACACACTGGTCATAGCAAACACCCATTTCCAACAACACAAGAGATGTCTCTACACATGGACATCACCAGATGGTCAATACCAAAATCAGATTGATTATATTCTTTGCAGCCAGAGATGCAGAAGCTCTGTACTGTAAGCTAAAAACAAGACTGGGAGCTGACTGTGGCTCAGATCATGAACTGTTTATTGTAAAATTCAGACTTAAATTGAAGGAAATATGGAAAACCGCTAGACCATTCAGGTATGACCTAAATCAAATCCTTTATGATTATATAGTGAAAGTGAGAAAGAGATTCGCGGGATTAGATCTGATAGACAGGTTGCCTGATGAACTATGGACCGAGGTTTGTGACGTTGTACAGGAGACAGGGATCAAGACCATCCCCAAGAAAAAGAAATGCCAAAAGGCAAAATGGCTGTCTGAGGAGGCTTACAAATAGTTGTGAAAAGAAGAGAAGTGAAAAGCAAAGGAGAAAAGGAAAGATATACCTATTTGAATGCAGAGTTCCAAAGAATAGCAAGGAGAGATAAGAAAGCCTTCCTCAGTGATCAGTGCAAAGAAATAGAGGAAAACAATAGAATGGAAAAGATTAGAGAGGTCTTCAAGAAAATTAGAGATATAAAGGGAACATTTCATGCAAAAGTGGGCACAATAAAGGACAGAAAGAGTATGAACCTAAGAGAAGCAGAAGATATTAAGAAGAGGTGGCAACAATATGCATAAGAACTATACAAAAAAGATCTTCACGACCCAGATAATCACGATGGTATGATCACTCACCTAGAGCCAGACCTCCTAGAATGCGAAGTCAAGTGGGCCTTAGGAAGCTTCACTACAAACAAAGCTAGTGGAGGTGATAGAATTCCAGTTGAGCTATTTCAAATCCTAAAAGATGATGCTGTGAAAGTGCTGCACTCAATATGCCAGCAAATTTGGAAAACTCCGCAGTGGCCACAGAACTGGAAAAGGACAGTTCATTCCAATCTCAAAGAAAGGCATTGCCAGAGAATATCCAAACTACTGCACAGTTGCACTCATCTCACATGCTAGCAGAATAATGCTGAAAATTCTCCAAGCCAGGCTTCAACAGTATGTGAACTGTGAAGTTCCAAATGTTCAAACTGGATTTAGAAAAGGCAGCGGAACCAGAGATCAAATTGCTAACATCCATTAGATCATCAAAAAAGCAAGAGAGTTCCAGAAAAACATCTACTTCTGCTTTATTGATTATGCCAAAGCCTTTGACTGTGTGGATCACAACAAACTGGGAAATTCCTCAAGAGACTGGAATACCAGACCACCCGACCTGCCTCTTGAGAAACCAGTATGCAAGTCAGGAAGCAACAGTTAGAACTGGACATGAAACAACAAACTGGTTCCAAATAGGAAAAGGAGAACGACAAGGCTGTATATTGTCACCCTGCTTATTATTATTTTTTTAATTTTATTTTTTTTTCCATTTATTTTTATTAGTTGGAGGCTAATTACTTTACAACATTGCAGTGGTTTTTGTCATACATTGAAATGAATTAGCCATAGATTTACATGTATTCCCCATCCCGGTCCCCCCTCCCACCTCCCTCTCCACCCCATCCCTCTGGGTCTTCCCAGTGCACCAGGCCCGAGCACTTGTCTCAGGCATCCAACCTGGGCTGGTGATCTGTTTCACCCTAGATATACATGTTTCGATGCTGTTCTCTTGAAACATCCCACCCTCGCCTTCTCCCACAGAGTCCACAAGTCTGTTCTATACATCTGGGTTTCTTTTTCTTTTTTGGCATATAGGGTTATCGTTACCATCTTTCTAAATTCCATATATATGTGTTAGTATACTGTAATGGGCTTTATCTTTCTGGCTTACTTCGCTCTGTATAATGGGCTCCAGTTTCATCCATCTCATTAGAACTGATTCAAATGAATTCTTTTTAATAGCTGAGTAATATTCCATGGTGTATATGTACCACAGCTTCCTCATCCATTCGTCTGCTGAAGGGCATCTAGGTTGCTTCCATGTCCTGGCTATTATAAACAGTGCTGCGATGAACATTGGGGTGCACGTGTCTCTTTCAGATCTGGTTTCCTCAGTGTGTATGCCTAGAAGTGGTATTGCTGGGTCATATGGCAGTTCTATTTCCAGCTTTTTAAGGAACCTCCACACTGTTTTCCATAGTGACTGCACTAATCTGCATTCCCACCAACAGTGTAAGAGGCTTCCCTTTTCTCCACACCCTCTCCAGCATTTATTGCTTGTAGACTTTTGGATAGCAGCCATCCTGACTGGCGTGTAATGGTACCTCATTGTGGTTTTGATTTGCATTTCTCTGATAATGAGTGATATTGAGCATCTTTTCATGTGTTTATTATTCATCTGTATGTCTTCTTTGGAGAAATGTCTGTTTAGTTCTTTGGCCCATTTTTTGATTGGGTCATTTATTTTTCTGGAATTGAGCTGCAGGAGTTGCTTGTATATTTTTGAGATTACTCCTTTGTTGCTTCGTTTGCTATTATTTTCTCCCAATCTGAGGGCTGTCTTTTCACCTTGCTTATAGTTTCCTTTGTTGTGCAAAAGCTTTTAAGTTTCATTAGGTCCCATTTGTTTATTTTTGCTTTTATTTCTAAAATTCTGGATGTGGGTCATAGAGGATCCTGCTGTGATTTATGTCGGAGAGTGTTTTGCCTATGTTCTCCTCTAGGAGTTTTATAGTTTCTGGTCTTACATTTAGATCTTTAATCCATTTTGAGTTTATTTTTGTGTATGGTGTTAGAAAGTGTTCTAGTTTCATTCTTTTACAGGTGGTTGACCAGTTTTCCCAGCACCACTTGTTAAAGAGGTTGTCTTTTTTCCATTGTATATTCTTGCCTCCTTTGTCGAAGATAAGGTGACCATAGGTTCGTGGATTTATCTCTGGGCTTTCTATTCTGTTCCATTGATCTATATTTCTGTCTTTGTGCCAGTACCATACTGTCTTGATGACTGTGGCTTTGTAGTATAGTCTGAAGTCAGGCAGGTTGATTCCTCCAGTTCCATTCTTCCTTCTCAAGGTTACTTTGGCTATTCGAGGTTTTTTGTATTTCCATACAAATTGTGAAATTATTTGTTCTAGTTCTGTGAAAAATACCGTTGGTAGTTTGATAGGGATTGCATTGAATCTATAGATTGCTTTGGGTAGTATAGCCATTTTGACAATATTGATTCTTCCAATCCATGAACACAGTATATTTCTCCATCTGTTTGTGTCCTCTTTGATTTCTTTCATACATAGTTTTCTATGTATAGGTCTTTTGTTTCTTTAGGTAGATATACTCCTAAGTATTTTATTCTTTTTGTTGCAATGGTGAATGGTATCGTTTCCTTAACTTCTCTTTCTGGTTTCTCATTGTTAGTGTATAGGAATGCAAGAGATTTCTGTGTGTTAATCTTATATCCTGCAACTTTACTATATTCGTTGATTAGCTCTAGTAATTTTCTGGTAGAGTCTTTAGGGTTTTCTATGTAGAGGATCATGTCATCTGCAAACAGAGAGAGTTTCACTTCTTCTTTTCCTATCTGGATTCCTTTTACTTCTTTTTCTGCCCTGATTGCTGTGGCCAACACTTCCAAAACTATGTTGAATAGTAGTGGTGAGAGTGGGCACCCTTGTCTTGTTCCTGATTTTAGGGGAAATGCTTTCAATTTTTTACCATTGAGGGTAATGCTTGCTGTGGGTTTGTCATATATAGCTTTTATTATGTTGAGGTATGTCCCTTCTATTCCTGCTTTCTGGAGAGTTTTAATCATAAATGGATGTTGAATTTTGTCAAAGGCTTTTTCTGCATCTATTGAGATAATCATACGGTTTTTATCTTTCAATTTGTTAATGTGGTGTATTACACTGATTGATTTGCTGATATTAAAGAATCCTTGCATTCCTGGGATAAAGCCCACTTGGTCATGATGTATGATTTTTTTAATATGTTGTTGGATTCTGTTTGCTAGAATTTTGTTAAGGAGTTTTGCATCTATGTTCATCAGTGATATTGGCCTGTAGTTTTCTTTTTTTGTGGCATCTTTGTCTGGTTTTGGAATTAGGGTGATGGTGGCCTCATAGAATGAGTTTGGAAGTTTACCTTCTTCTGCAATTTTCTGGAAGAGTTTGAGTAAGATAGGTGTTAGCTCTTCTCTAAATTTTTGGTAGAATTCAGCTGTGAAGCCATCTGGTCCTGGGCTTTTGTTTGCTGGAAGATTTCTGATTACAGTTTCGATTTCCTTGCTTGTGACGGGTTTGTTAAGATCTTCTATTTCTTCCTGATTCAGTTTTGGAAAGTTATACTTCTCTAAGAACTTGTCCATTTCTTCCAAGTTGTCCATTTTATTGGCATAGAGCTGCTGGTAGTAGTCTCTTATGATCCTTTGTATTTCAGTGTTGTCTGTTGTGATCTCTCCATTTTCGTTTCTAATTTTGTTAATTTGGTTCTTCTCCCTTTGTTTCTTAATGAGTCTTGCTAATGGTTTGTCAATTTTGTTTATTTTTTCAAAAAACCAGCTTTTAGCTTTGTTGATTTTTGCTATGGTCTCTTTAGTTTCTTTTGCATTTATTTCTGCCCTAATTTTTAAGATTTCTTTCCTTCTACTAACCCTGGGGTTCTTCATTTCTTCCTTCTCTAGTTGCTTTAGGTTATTTATTTGACTTTTTTCTTGTTTCTTGAGGTAGGCCTGTAATGCTATAAATCTTCCCCTTAGCACTGCTTTTACAGTGTCCCATAGGTTTTCGGTTGTTGTGTTTTCATTTTCATTCATTTCTATGCATATTTTGATTTCTTTTTTGATTTCTTCTGTGATTTGTTGGTTATTCAGAAGCGTGTTGTTTAGCCTCCATATGTTTGAATTTTTAATAATTTTTTTCCTATAATTGAGATCTAATCTTACTATACTGTGGTCAGAAAAGATGAATGGAATGATTTCAATTTTCTTGAATTTGTCAAGACTAGATTTATGGCCCAGGATGTGATCTATTCTGGAGAAGGTTCCATGTGCACTTGAGAAAAAGGTGAAGTTGATTGTTTTGGGGTGAAACGTCCTATAGATGTCAATAACGTCTAGCTGGTCCATTGTGTCCTTTAAAGTTTGTGTTTCCTTGTTCATTTTCTGTTTAGTTGATCTATCCATAGTTGTGAGTGGGGTATTAAAGTCTCCTACTATTATTGTGTTACTATTAATTTCCTCTTTCATACTCGTTAGTGTTTGCCTTACATATTGCGGTGCTCCTATGTTGGGTGCATATATATTTATAATTGTTATATCTTCTTCTTGGATTGACCCTTTGATCATTATGTAGTGTCCATCTTTGTCTCTTTTCACAGCCTTTATTTGAAAGTCTATTTTATCTGATATGAGTATTGCGACTCCTGCTTTCTTTTGGTCTCCGTTTGCGTGGAATATTTTTTTCCAGCCCTTCACTTTTAGTCTGTATGTGTCCCTTGTTTTGAGATGGGTCTCTTGTAGACAGCATATATAGGGGTCTTGCTTTTGTATCCATTCAGCCAGCCTTTGTCTTTTGGTTGGGGCATTCAACCCATTTACATTTAAGGTAATTATTGATAGGTATGGTCCCGTTGCCATTTATTTTGTTGTTTGGGGTTCACGTTTATACCACCTTTCTGTGTTTCCTGTCTAGAGAAGATCCTTTAGTATTTGTTGAAGAGCTGGTTTGGTGGTGCTGAATTCTCTCAGCTTTTGCTTGTCTGTAAAGCTTTTGAGTTCTCCTTCATATCTGAATGAAATCCTTGCTGGGTAGAGTAATCTAGGTTGTAGATTCATTACTTTAAGTATGTCCTGCCATTCCCTTCTGGCCTGAAGGGTTTCTATTGATAGATCAGCTGTTATCCTTATGGGAATCCCTTTGTGTGTTATTTGTTGTTTCTCCCTTGCTGCTTTTAATATTTGTTCTTTGTGTTTGATCTTTGTTAATTTGATTAATATGTGTCTTGGGGTGTTTCGCCTTGGGTTTATCCTGTTTGGGACTCTCTGGGTTTCTTGGACTTGGGTGGCTATTTCCTTCCCCATTTTAGGGAAGTTTTCAGCTATTATCTCCTCGAGTAACTTCTCATGGTCTTTCTTTTTGTCTTCTTCTTCTGGGACTCCTATGATTTGAATGTTGGGGCGTTTCACATTGTCCCAGAGGTCCCTGAGGTTGTCCTCATTTCTTTTGATTCTTTTTTCTTTTTTCCTCTCTGCTTCATTTATTTCCACCATTTTATCTTCTAACTCACTTATCCTATCTTCTGTCTCTGTTATTCTACTCACGGTTCCCTCCAGAGTGTTTTTGATCTCATTTATTTCATTATTAATTTTTAATTGACTTTTTTTTAATTACTTCTAGGTCCTTGTTAAACATTTCTTGCATCTTCTCAATCTTTGTCTCCAGGCTATTTATTTGTAACTCCATTTTGTTTTCAAGATTTTGGATCATTTTTATTATCATTATTCTAAATTCTTTTTCAGGTAGATTCCCTATTTCCTCCTCTTTTGTTTGACTTGGTGGGCTTTTTTCATGTTCCTTTACCTGTTGGATATTTCTCTGCCTTTTCATCTTGTTTAGATTGCTGTGTCTGGAGTGGGCTTTCTGTATTCTTGTGGTCTGTGGTTCCTTTTTATCGTGGAGGTTTCACCTAGTGGGTGGGGTTGGACAATTGGTTTGTCAAGGTTTCCTGGTTAGGGAAGCTTGTCTCAGTGTTCTGGTGCGTGGAATTGGATTTCTTCTCTCTGGAGTGCAGTGGAGTGTCCAGTAATGAGTTTTGCGATGGGTCTTTGTGTTAGGTGTGACTTTGGACAGCCTGTATGTTGACACTCAGGTCTATGTTCCTGCGTTGCTAAAGAATTTGCGTGGTATGTCTTGTATTAGAGCTTATTGGCTCTTGGGTGGTGGTTGGTTTTAGTGTAGGTATGGAGGCTTTTGGGTGGTCTCTTATTCCTTAATGTTCCGTGTAGTCAGGAGTTTTCTGGTTTTCTCAGGTTTTGGGCTTAAGTCTCCTGCCTCTGGATTTCAGTTTTATTCTTCCAATAGTCTCAAGACTTCTCCAACTATACAGCACTGATAATAAAACTTCTAGGTTAATGGTGAAAAGATTCTCCACTGTGAGAGACAACCAGAGATTCATAGAGTTACATGAAGAATAGGAGAGGGAGGAAGGAGATAGAGGTGAGCAGGAGGAGAAAAAGGGGACTCAAGAGGAGAGAGACAGATCTACGCAGTTATCTGTTCCCAAAGTGTTCTCTGTAGCCCAGACACCCACAAAGATTCACAGAATTGGATTGGGAAGAGAAGGGGAAAGGAGGAAATAGAGGTGTTCTGAGGTAGAAAACAGAGAGTCAAAAGTGGGAGAGTAATCACCACACTCCTGAATAGAAATGGGAACTGAATATTTGATTCTTAAATGTCCAAAATTTATATCACATACTGAAAAACAAAGATTAAAAATCTAGTGTAGAGGTTAGACTCTTTGAAATACAATATTTAAAAACAAAAACACACAAAAAAATTTAGAAATGTATATGAAGTTTGGTTTAAAAATAGGGTTTCTCTCTTTTTTTTTGGCAAGGTTATAGTGAAATGAAAATGAAAATTAAGGAATAATATAGGAGTATTAGAGGACTTTAAAAAGAAAAAGAAGAGAAAAACAAGAAAAAGGAAAAAAAAAAGAAAAAAAAATTTTTTCCCCTAATTAAAAAAATCGTAAAAATATATGAAAATGAAAGTTGAGGAGTAATGGGGGAGTAATAGGGAATTTTAAAAGAAAATAAAAGAGAAAAAATTAAAAATAAAGGAAAGGAAAAAAAATTCATTTTTAATTAAAAAAAAGAAACATATATATCTAGGAATTTCTCTGGAGTTGTTGCAGTCAGTGTAGGTTCAGTTCAATTTCAGATAGCTCCTCTTTCCAGCTTACACTTCTTGATATCTATAGGCCCCTTCTGGTGTAGTCAGTGTTACCTTCAGGGATTTTAATCTGTTGCACCGGTCCTTTCTGAAGCGGTTCCCTTTGTTTATTTTGGCTTCTCTTCGGTGTCTAATTTCCGCCCTGACACAGGCGGGCAGAGGTGATCTCTTATTTAGGTTCTCTAGTTCAGTTCAGTCCTGCTACGGGGAGGGCGGGGCGCTGCAGACAGATACCGCTCCGTGTGGATAGCGCTCACCGTGTTCCGGCCACACTGGGTTTGCCCCGCTCACGGGTGTCTGTGCTTTCCCCGTCTACACTGCTCAGGCTCCCGGCTGCTCTATATGGAGCGGGCCCTGCGTTGAGTGCGGTTCCAGTTTTCAGGTACTCCACAAAAGCACGGATTCGGTTGCACCTGCGTTTTGTGCCTTTCCTGGCCTGAGCGGTTCCGGCAGCCAGGAGCTTGGGCGCACTCTCCCTGGGTGCAGCGCGCCTTTTCCCTCCGCGTCGAGCGGCCCAGGCAGCCAGAGGCTTGGGCGCACTCTCCCCGGGTATGGCGCGCTTTTCCCCCTCCGCGGCCCCAGCGCGCGCCGCCAGTCCACCCTGCTTATTTAACTTTTACGCAGAGTACATCATGAGAAACGCTGGGCTGGATGAAGTACAAGCTGGAATCAAGATTGCCAGGAGAAATATCAACAACCTCAGATATGCAGATGACACCACCCTTATGGCTGAAAGTGAAGAAGAATTAAAGAGCCTCTTAATGAAAGTGAAAGAGGAGAGTGAAAAAGCTGGCTTAAAGCTCAACATTCAGAAAACTAAGATCATGGCATCTGGTCCCATCACTTCATGGCAAATAGATGGGGAAACAGTGGTAACAGTGTCAGACTTTATTTTGGGGGCTCCAAAATCACTGCAGATGGTGACTGCAGCCATGAAATTAAAAGACGCTCACTCCTTGGAAGAAAAGTGATGACCAACCTAGACAGCATGTTAAAAAGCAGAGACATTACTTTGCCAACAAAGGTCTGTCTAGTCAAAGCTATGGTTTTTCCAGTAGTCGTGTATGGATGTGAGAGTTGGACTATAAAGAAAGCTGAGCACCAAAGAATTGATGCTTTGAACTGTGGTGTTGGAGAAGACTCTTGAGAGTCCCTTAGACTGCAAGGAGATCCAACTAGACTATCCTAAATCAGTCCTGAATATTCATTGAAAGGACTGATGCTGAAACTAAAACTCCAATACTTTGGCCACCTGATGGGAAGAATGACTCATTTGAAAAGACCCTGATGCTGGGAAAGATTGAAGGTGGGAGAAGGGAATGACAGAGGATGAGATGGATGGCATCACTGACTCAATGGACAAGAGTTTGAGTAAACTCTGGGCGTTGGTGATAGACAGGGAGGCCTGGTGTGCTGCAGTCCATGGGGTCACAAAGAGTCGGACACGACTGAGCGACTGAACTGAAACTGAAACTACTGAGTTTCACTATCCGTAACTTCACACTATGCAGATTTTCAAAAACTTAATTTTTATCATTGAACATTGCTTTTGCATATTTGCCTTAAAATATACTTTCCATTTGCTCTTGTATGCTTTTATTGGTGAAATGAACCATTAATTATATAGAATCTCTCTAGATTTCCATAGGTCCTGGCCTATTTTTATAAATAAACCTTACTATTGAAATATAACATGCATAGAGAAGAGTATACAAATAAATGCCAGTTCCATGATTTATCACAAAGTAAACATCCATATAAATATAAACAGCATCCAGATCAAGAAATGCAAAATTTATAACATTTCAAAACTCTCCTTGCGCCCTCATCTAGTCCCATTCCCACCCTTCTCCCTGCGAAAAATCACCATGCTGACAACAGACATCATTTTATCATGTGGCTGTCTTTTCGCTCAACATTTTTTATGAGGGACATCCAAATTGTTGCACATAGTTAGTTTTCATTTTCATTGTTGAAAATTTGTCCATTGAATACTATTTCTCTCACTGATTTTACCCCACATACACTCTATGCTTAGAGATTGTGTGGTATATATTTTTTTCATCCTTTCCTTGCAGTTTATTTCTGTCTTTTTAAAAAAAGCTTATCACTATAGACAGTATATAATAGGATCTTGCTTTTTTTTAACCAGCCTGACAGTCTTAGCTTTTGTGTTGGATTGTGTGCTCAGTCACTTCAATTGTGTTCCAACCCTTTGCGACCCCATGGACCATAGCCCGCCAGGCTCCTCTGCGCATGGGATTTCCCTTGAAAGAATACTGGAGTGGGTTGCCTTGCCCTCCTCCAGGGGATCTTCCCCTCCCAGGGATCAAATTCACACCTCCTGCATCTCCTGTGTTTTAGGAGGATTCTTTACCCGCTGAGCCATTTGGGGAAGCTCTTATATTGGATTATTTAGCCCAATAATGATATTTAACACTAGACCTGAATCCAATAATATTTGGCATAATTATTATTATGCTTGAACTCCAGTATTCTTGCCTAGAGAACCCTGTGGACAGAGGAGACTGGTGGGCTGCTGTCCATAGGGTCGCACAGAGTTGGACACGACTGAAGCAACTTAGCATGCATGCATGCATTGGAGAAGGAAATGGCAACCCACTCCAGTATTCTTGCCTGGAGAATCCCAGGGACAGAGGATCTTGATGCGCTGCCGCCTGTGTCGCACAGAGTTGGACATGACTGAAGTGACTTAGCAGCAGCAACAGCTTGAACTTAGATCTACCATTCAACCTGTTTTTCAGATGTAACTATTTCTAGGAATATGCATATTCTATTTAGAGTCAATATTATACTATTTCCTATAAAATATGAGAATCTTGGAACAGTATAGTTCCATTTGCCCCTTATCCTTTGTGCTATGTTGTTATAAAAAGCAATATCTACAGAAAGCAATATTATAATTTTTGCCTTAAATGTATGTTTTTAAAAAGACAATACATATAGCTTTTTATACATATGCAAATATGTATCATTTCTAATACTCATCTGTTTCTAAACATATAAGTTACGTTTGTGTCATTTCCCTTCATCCTCAAGAATTTCCTTTAGCATTTCTTATAGTGCAGTCTTCTGGGAGCAAATTCTGTCTGTTTTTATCTTCAGATGTCTTTATTTCACCTTCATTTCTAATGTATAGTCTCTCTAGTTTTAGAATTCTTGTCTGAGTATTTTTTTTTTTTTATTTCAGGCTGTTAAGGTGTTCTATTGAGAACTGACTTCAGTTGTTATAGATGATGTGATGAAATAAGAATGCTTATTATTGTAAAAAAAATGCTTATTGTTTCCCTGAATATAATATATTGTTTTTCTCTGGCTGCTTTCAAGGTTTTCTCTTTATCTTTGTTGTTCATCTGTCTAACTATGACGTGACTTGGTATGCTTTTCTTTGTAATAATTCTTTATGGGGTTTGTTGTTTCTTAGCTCTGCAAGGTCATTTTTTTTAAAATACTGTAAGTTTCAACCATTATGTCTTGAAAGTGTTTTCTTGGTTTTTTTATGATTCATTTTCAATTCTGGAAACTTCAATTCCACATTTGAGTATGTGGAACTTCAATTCCACATATACTATACCTCTAGATACTGTCCCACTTGTTAGGAGACGCTATTCATCATCTTAATATTTTGTTTCCCCCTCATTGTTTTCAAATTAGTAACTTCTATTGCTCTATCCTCAAGTTTACATACTTTTTTTTTTTCTGGTATCTCTACTATGCTGTTAATCTTATCCAGTGAATATTTTCATTTTGGTGAATGTATTTTCCAGTTCTGTAATTTTTATTTAATTCTCTTTTGTTTGTTTCTAGTTTTGTGCAAAATTCCCCACTGTTAACTCATTATATTTTCCTTTAAATTGGATGTATTTATAATTGCAACTTTAAAATCTTTATTTTTTAAGCGCTACATCTGAATTATTATAGGACTAAATTTTAATAATTGCTTTTTCTCCTAACCACGAATCACCTTTTCCTATATCTTTGCATATATGATGTTTATTATTGCGTACTGGACATTATAAGAACTGTGTTGTAAAGATTCTGGATTCAACTATATTCCACTCAAGAGTATTAGTTTTGTTCTAGCAGGTAGTTGACTTGGCTAGGCTTAAAATCTTAAAATCCAAACTCTATCTCCCTTATAAATGGCAGGAGCTAGAATCTCTTCCCAAGTCTTTCATCTTCCAGATGCTGCTTTTTCACCAGACCCATTAGGGTCTCTCTGGGGCAGGTACAGTTTACTGGTCAAACAAGAGTTTAGGTGAAATTTGTAAACAAATTCTGAAATTCTCCTTTCTCGTAGCTCCCTCTCTTCCAGAATTCTCCCCCTGAATTTTCCAGTTTAGAAATCTGTTCTTTTTTATCCCAAGCCAATAAAATTGCAGCTTTCTGTTACCCAGAACCTGGTGCAGTTTGAGATGCAAACCTCTCAAAAGAGGTACAGACTCAAAAATCTCACTGATAGCAGTTCTATCTTTAAGGATAGATGCCCTCTAGTATCTGAGTTTGTAGTTCTCCAGTACTTTCAGTCAGGCAGTTTTAAATATATTTTGTTTAATTGCATTATAGTTATTATCTGCAAGAAGGTTATTTTGGCTAAGTTACTCTGCCATTTCTAACAGCCTATATCTAATATATTTTCTTACATTATGTTTTTTTTTCAGTTAATATTATCTCATTTGTCTTTTTGCAAGGCTATTTACTGTGTGATATGCTTTGTGTGCTCTGATAGGTATATTCATTACGTCTGTTGGTTATTTGGATTCAGAGCCTTTAATTTGATCTTCACATAAGAAATGTGAAGCCTCGCGAGTCATAACATTATTCTCTGCAGTCAGTTCAGTCTGTAAAGCCTGGTAAAGCATTATTAGAAGGTAAAAAACCACTCATTTTGTGTTATAATGTAATACTAAGTCTTTTAATGAATTCAACACTTAGCAATATACTTTTTTTATTTTAAAAAGGTTTTGATTAAAAAAAACTAAGGTATAGTGATTTACAATATTATATTAGTTTTAGATGTACAACATTGTGATTCAAAAATTTTATGAATTATAAATTCGTAATTAAATTTTAGTGAATTATACTCCACTTAAACTTATTACAGAACATTGGCTATATTCCATTTGTTGTGTATATATCCTTGTTGCTTATTTATTTTATACATATTAGTTTGTACCTATTAATTCCCTACCCCTACCTTGTCCCTCCCCCATTCCCTCTCTCTAGTAGTAACTACTAGTCTCTTATCTGTTAGTCTCATTCTGTTTTGTTATATATATTTGTTTATTTTATTTTTTAGATTCCATACATAAGAGATAACCTACAGTTTTTATCTTTCTCTATTTCACTAAGAGTAATACCCTCTAAGTTCATTCAGGTTGTTGTAAATGGCACAATTTCATTCTTTTTTACAGCTAAGTAGTATTCCATTCTGCATATAAACTACACCTTCTTTATTCATTTGTCTGCTGGTGGACACTTAGGTTGCTTGCGTATCTTCCATATCTTAGGTATTGCAATAATGCTGCTGCAAACATTATGGCATGTGTATCTTTTCAAATTAGTGTTTCTATTTTTGTCAGATGTATACCTGGGAGTAGAATTGCTGGGTCATATGTTAGTTGTTTTTGTTTTTTTGCAAAACATCCGCACTGTTTTTCATAGGGACTGACTGCACCAAGTTACATTTCCTGTAACTGACAGTTACATAAACTGTCAGTTTATGAGGGTTTCCTATTTTCCACATCTTCACCAACATTTGTTATTTGTGGTCTTTTTGATGATAGCCATTCTAACAGGTATGAGGTGCTCTCTTTGTGGTTTTGATTTGTATTTCTCTGATAATTAGTGATTTTGAGTATCTTTTCACGTGTCTGTTGGCATTTGTATGTCTTCTTTGTATATTCAGATCTTCTTTCCATTTTTCAATCATGTTGGGTTTTTTTGATATTGACTTATGTCTTTAGAATATTAACACCTTATATCATTTTCAAATGTTTTCTGCATTTCAGTAGATTGTCTTCTCATTTTGTGATGATTTCCTTTGCTGTGCAAAACTTTTAGGTTTACTAAGGTCCCATTTATTTATTTTTGCTTTTGTTTCCTTTGCCTTGGGAGATAGATCCAAAATAATATTACTAAGATTTATGCCATAGTGTGTTCTCCGTATGTTTTCTCCAAGGAGTTTTATGGTTTCAGGGCTTACCTTTAGGTCATTAGTCCATATTGAGTTTATTTTAAGGTGTGAGATAATGTTCTCATCTCATTGTTTTACATGTAGTCCTCTAGTTTTTCCAACATCATTTCTTGAAGAGATTGTTTTTTCTCCATTGTATGTTCTTCTTTTTTTTTACTTTTTTTTTGTAATTGTAACATTTTTTGTTATTTTAGCTTACCCAAAGGCAATTTTCATCTTTTATCTTTTTAAAATATAGTGATCCAAATGGAGCTTATGAGGTAACAGAAATTTTAAAAAAGAAAATTAAAATGTTTTGAATAGATTATTTTCAAATTTATAGCTGGATGAAACAAATATGACCAAAAATGAAATGTTAATGTACATTGATTATGTAACTGAAATCTAGCATTCTACACCTTAGAAATTAAGCTGTTTTCATTTTACTACCAATTCAGCTTTAAACATTTCTATCAAATAATTCAGTATAATCAATAAATATGACCAAGAATGCTAAAGTTGTTTTTCAGATGACAAAAGTAGAGTTTATGTTATGTGATTGCTAGAATAATTGGCATTGGGTTCTAGAAAAAAATCTTAAAGATTATTCAGTTGTATAGTATATGTTACATTAACTTTAACAATCATATACAGCAGATCAAATGCATATAGAAAAATGCTATTTAGTATACCTCTCAGTAGAATATAACATTTTACATCATTTTTTTTCATGATATTAGAAGATATGTATCAGTTTTCACAATCAATAGCCCAGCAAAAAATAAAAGATCATTACAATTGCAAGCCATAATAGAAACATGATTAACCTAACAATATAAAATAATTACATACAATTTGGGGGATTAAGTAGAGTGATGTGGTAAGTGGGAGTACATACATGCACATGTTTTCATCTGCACAGCCAGTCTATGTCTTTTGGTTCATGCATTTAATCCATTTTTATTTAAGGTAATTATCCATATGTAGATCAAATTGCCAACATCCGCTGGATCATCAAAAAAGCAAGAGAGTTCCAAAAAAACATCTATTTCTGCTTTATTGACTAAGCCAAAGCCTTTGACTGTGTGGATCACAATAGACTATGTGGATTACAATAAACTGTGGAAAATTCTGGAAGATTTGGGGAATACCAGACCACCTGACCCACCTCTTGAGAAACCTATATGCAGGTCAGGAAGCAACAGTTAGAACTGCACATGAAACAACAGACTGGTTCCAAATAGGAAAAGGAGTACGACAAGGCTGTATATTGTCAGCCTGCTTATTTAACTTATATGCAGAGTACATCATGAGAAACGCTGGGCTGGAAGAAGCACAAGCTGGAATCAAGATTGCCGGGAGAAATATCAATAACCTCAGATATGCAGAGGACACCACCCTTATGGCAGAAAGTGAAGAGGAACTAAAAAGCCTCTTGATGAAAGTGAAAGAGGAGAGTGAAAAAGTGGCTTAAAGCTCAACATTCAGAAAACTAAGATCATGGCATCTGATTCCATCACTTCATGGCAAATAGATGGGGAAACAGTGGAAACAGTGTCAGACTTTATTTTGGGGGGCTCCAAAATCACTGCAGATGGTGACTGCAGCCATGAAATTAAAAGACGCTTACTTCTTGGAAGGAAAGTTATGACCAACCTAGATAGCATATTAAAAAGCAGAGACATTACTTTGCCAACAAAGGTCCATCTAGTCAAGGCTATGGTTTTTCCAGTAGTCATGTATGGATGTGAGAATTCGACTGTGAAGAAAGCTGAGCACCGAAAAATTGATGCTTTTGAACTGTGGTGTTGGAGAAGTCTCTTGAGAGTCCCTTGGACTGCAAGGAGATCCAACCAGTCCATCCTAAAGGAGATCAGTCCATTGGAAGGACTGATGCTGAAGCTGAGACTCAAATACTTTGGCCACCTCATGCGAAGAGCTGACTCATTGGAAAAGACCCTGATGCTTGGAGGGATTGGGGGCAGGAGGAGAAGGGGACGACAGAGGATGAGATGGCTGGATGGCATCACTGACTCGATGGACACGTGTTTGAGTAAACTCCAGGAGTTTGTGATGGACCGGGAGGCCTGGTGTGCTGCAATTCATGGGGTCACAAAGAGTCGGACACGACTGAGCAACTGAACTGAACTGATGATCCGATTATCATTTTCTTAATTGTTTTGGGTTTACTTTGCATAGGTCTTTTCCTTCTCTTGTGTTTCCTGCTTAGAGATGTTTCTTTAACATCTGTTGTGAAGCTGTTTTGGTGGTGCTGAATTGTCCGTAAAACTTTTGATTTCTCCATCAAATCTGAACAAGGGTTTTGCTGGGTAGACTATTCTTGGTTTTACGTTCTTCTCTTTCATCACTTTAAATATATTATGCCATTCCTCTCTGGCTTGTAGAGTTTCTGTTGATAAATCAGCTGATAACCTTATGGGAGATCCCTTGTATGTTGTCGTTTTTCTCTTATTGCTTTTAATATTTTATCTTTGTTCTTAATTTTTGTCAGTTTGATTACTGTGTGTCTCAGTTTGTTTCTCCCTGGCATTCTCTGTGTGCCAGGGAGGCATAGAGAGTAAAGCTTACTTTACTGTTTCCTTTCCCATGTTAGGGAAGTTTTCAGCTACTATCTCTTCAAATATTTTCTCAGGTCCTTTCTTTCTCTCTTCTCCTTCTGGGACCCCTATAATGCAAATGTTGGTGGGTTTAATGTTGTCCCAGAGCTCTGTCAGGCTGTCTTTCTTTTTCACACTTTTTTCCTATATTCTGTTCTGTGGTAGTGATTTCCACCTGTCTGTCCTCTAGGTCATTTATCGGTTCTGCCTCAGTTATTCTGCTATTGATTCCTTCTAGTGTATTAGTCTTCTAGTGTATTAGTCTTCTCTGTTTGTTTGTTCTTTAGTTCTTCTAGGTCTTTGGTAAACATTTCTTACATCTGCTCCATTGTTTTTCCAAGCTACTGGATCATCTTCTTTATTATTCTGAATTCTCTTTCTGGAAGGTTGCCTATCTCAACTTCATCTAGTTGTTTTTCTGGGGTTTTATCTTGTTCCTTCATCTGGGACATAACTTTCTGCTTTTTCATCCTGATTAACTTTTCTGTAATGTGGTTTTTGTTCTAGCTGCTCTGATATTGTGGTTCTTCTTGCTTCTTCTATTTTCCCTCTGACAAAGGAGACTAAGAGGCTTGTGTAAGCTTCCTGATGAGAGGGAACTGGCGGTGGGAAAAACTGGGCCTTCCTCTGATGGGCAGGGCTATGCTCAGTAAAGCTTTAATCCAGTTGTCTGTTGATGGGTGGGATTGTACTCCCCCTCTGTTCGTTGTTTAGCCTGAGGCAACCCAGCCCTGGGGCCTATGGGCTCTATGGTAGGGTTAGTGGTGCCCTCCAAAAGGACTTATGCCAAGGTGCCCCTTCCAGGACTGCTGCTACCAGTGTTCCATTCCCATGGCGAGCCACTGCTGACCCACACTTTCACAGGGGATCCTCCAACATTAACTGGTAGGTCTGGTTCAGTCTCCTCTGGGGTCACTGCCCCTTTACTCTGGGTCTTGGTACACACAAGATTTTGTTTGTATCCTCCAAGATGGGAGTCTCTGTTTCCCCCAATCCTGTGGAAGTCCTATAATCAAATCTCACAGGCCTTCAAGTTTAGATCACTGAGGATTCCCAGTCCGTTTGTTGAATCACCAGGCTGGGAAGCCTGACATGTAGTTCAGAACCTTCACAACAGTGGGAGAACTTCTTTGGTATTATTGTTCTCTAGTTTGTGGGTCACCTACCTGATGGGTATGGGATTTGATTTTATATGGTTACACCCCTCCTGCAGTCTCGTTGTGGCTTCTTCTTTGTCTTTGGACATGGGATATCTTTTGTCCTCTTGTTGATGATTGTTCAACAGTTAGTTGCAATTTTGGTGCTCTTGAAGGAAGAGATGAACACACATCATTCTACTCCTCCATCTTGAACTAGAAGCTCCAGTGTATGTTCTGCCTCCTTTGTCATAGACTTATTAGCCATAAGTCCATGAATTTATTTCTGGGCTGGGCTCTCTATTCAGTCCCGCTGGTCTATGTGTCTGTTTTTGTGCTGGTTCCATACAGTTTGGATGACTGTAGCTTTGTAGTATTGTCTGAAGTCGGGGAGCTTGACTCTGTTTTATTTTCCTCAATATTTTTTGGCTATCTAAGATCTTTAATGTTTCCATACAAGGTAATATAATTTAATTATCTAATTAAATGATAGTATGGTTTTCACTCCTCTAATTTTTAAAGAAAAAAGATTTTTGTTCTTTTAAATTAGGGCTTCCCTGGTGGGTCGGATGGTAAATAATCTGCCTGTGATGTGGGAGACCTGGGTTCAATCCCTGGGTCAGGAAGATCCCCTGGAGTAGGAAATAGCAACCCACTCCAGTATTCTTGCCTGGAAAATTCCATGGACAGAGAAGCCTGGCAGTCTACAGCCCATGGGGTTGCAAAGAGTCAGACACAACTAAAAGATTTTCACTTCACTTCCTTCACCCCATAATGTATGGAGAAGTGTGTTTTTCTGTTTTGCTTTTACACTCCTCAGCAGATTTTGACATAAAAACATTCAATAGCATTTTACAGATTTTGTGGGTAAAAGTTCAGTGTTCCACAAATCACACTGAAGTTTGTACAAGGAAGATCTAGCTAACGTTTCTTCATTTAGTTATTCAGCAAACGTTTCATAACTGTTTTTTATATTTAAGGTATTGTGTGAGGCACGAGAAATATTAGAATAAATAAGATACCATCCAAATCCTCCAAATGCTCATAGTCCATTAGGAAAGACAGGGAAGTATTTAACAAATTAAAATGATGACGAATGTAAGAAGAAATGATAAATTCACAGAACGTTTAGTTAGACTTCATTTCATTCCCTCAGTCGTGTCCAACTCTTTGCAACCCCATGAACTGCAGCACACCAGGCTTTCCTGTCCATCACCAACTCCAAGAGCTTGCTCAAACTCATATCCATCAAGTCGGTGATGCCATCCAATGATCTCATCCTCTGTCATTCCCTTCTCTTCCCGCCTTCAGTCTTTCCCAGCATCAGGGTCTTTTCCAGTGAATCAGTTCTTCATATCAGGTGGCCAAAGTATTGGAGTTTCAGCTGCAACATCAGTCTTTCAATGAATATTCAGGACTGATTTTCTTTAGGATGGACTAGTTGGATGTCCTTGCAGTCCAAGGGACTCTCAAGAGTCTTCTCCAACACCAGTTCAAAAGCATCAATTCTTTGGCACTCAGCCTTCTTTATGGCCCAACTCACATCCTACATGACTGCTGGAAAAACCATAGCTTTGACTAGATGGACCTTTGTTGGCAAAGTAATGTCTCTGCTTTTTAATATGCTGTCTAGGTTGGTCATAGCTTTTCTGCCAAGGAGCAAGTGTCTTTTAATTTCATGGCTGCAATCACCATCTGCAGTGATTTTGGAGCCCCCCAAAATAAAGTCTGTCACTGTTTCCATTGTTTTGCCATTGATTTGCCATGACATGATGGGACCAGATGCCATGATCTTAGTTTTCTGAATGCTGATTTTTAAGCCAACCTTTTTTACTCTCCTCTTTCACTTTCATCAAGAGGCTCTTTAATTTTTCTTCACTTTCTGCCATAAGGGTGGTGTCACCTGCATATCTGAGGCTGTTGATATTTCTCCTGGCAATCTTGATTCCAGCTTGTACTTCATCCAGTCCAGCGTTTCTCATGATGTACTCTGCATATAAGTTAAATAAACAGGGTGACAATATACAGCCTTGATGTACTCCTTTCCCTATTTGGAACCAGTCTGTTGTTCCATGTCCAGTTCTAACTGTTGCTTCTTGACCTGCATACAGATTTCTCAGGAGGCAAGTAAGGTGGTCTGGTATTCCCATCTCTTGAAAAATTTCCCAGAGTTTGTTGTGATCCACACAGTCAAAGGCTTTGGCATAATCAATAAAGCAGAAATAGATGTTTTTCTGGAACTCTCTTGCTTTTTCATTGATCCAGCAGATGTTGGCAATTTGATCTCTGGCTCCTCTGCCTTTTCTAAATCCAGCTTGAACATCTGGAAGTTCATGGTTCACATACTATTGAAGCCTGACTTGGAGAATTTTGAGCATTATTTTGCTAGTGTGTGAGATGACTACAATTGTGCAGTAGTTTGAAGATTCTTTGGCATTGCCTTTCTTTGAGATTGAGACGAAAACTGAGATTTTCCAGTCCTGTGGCCACTGTTGAGTTTTCCAAATTTGCTGGCATATTGAGTGCAGCACTTAACAGCATCATCTTTTACTATTCGAAATAGCTCTCTGGAATTCTATCACCTCCACTAGCTTTGTTTATAATGATGCTTTCTAAGGCCTACTAGACATCACATTCCAGGATGTCTAGCTCTAGGTGAGTGATCACACCATCATGGTTGTCTGGGTCATGATCTTTTTTGTATAGTTCTTCTGTGTATTCTTGCCACCTCTTCTTAATATATTCTGCTTCTGTTAGGTCCATACCGTTTCTGTCCTTTATTGTGCCCATCTTTGCATGAAATGTTCCCTTGGTATCTCTGATTTCCTTGAAGAGATCTCTAGTCCTTCCCATTCTATTGTTTTCCTCTATTTCTTTGCACTGATCACTGAGGAAAGCTTTCTTATCTATTCTTGCTATTCTTTGGAACTCTGCATTCAAATGGATATATCTTTCCCTTTCTCCTTTGCCTTTCACTTCTCTTCTTTTCTCAACTATTTGTAAGGCCTCCTCAAACAACCATTTTGCCTTTTTGCATTTCTTTTTCTTCGGGATGGTCTTGATCTCTGCCTCCTATACAATGTCATGAACCTCTGTCCATAGTTCTTCAGGCACTTTGTCTATCAAATCTAATCCCTTGAATCTATTTGTCACGTCCACTGTATAATCATAAGGGATTAGATTTAGATCATACCTGAATGGTCTAGTGGTTTTCCACTAGAGACCTTGGAGTGATCTGGAAAGTCTAGTTAAGAATCAACAATTGTACATAGGTTTGAAAGATGACTATATTTACCAGAAAAAAATAACTGAGAAAAAACATCAAAAATCCAGGGCATTGCAAGTACTGTATCATAACCGAATACAGTAAAGAAGTGGAGAAGTACCAGAAAAATAAGACTAGAAAAGTAGACAGAGAAGAAAAAAATAATGGCCTTGTGAATTATACTTGGTATACAAGTATCTGAATTTTATTCTGTAGATTATAGGAAGTTAGTGCAAGATTTTAAGCAAGAGTGATGATCATATTTGAGTTTTTTAACTGTCATTCTGGCTTCAGATTGGAGAGGGATTATATCAGAAGTTGGCAAACTTTATCTATGGAGGGCCAGATATTAAATATTTTGAGCTTTGTGGGCCATGGAGTCTCTGTCACAACTACTCAGCTATGCTGCTGTAGGACAAAACCAACAAAGAGAACAGGTAAATAAATAGATGTGGCTGTGTTCCAATACAATTTTTTTTTAATGATAACAGACTGGATTTGGTGCTTGAGCCACATATAGTTTGCCAACTCCTTCATTGCATGATATGTCCCAAGGCAACCAGATCAGCTAGTAAGTGATTGCCATAAACCACAGAGTGATAATGAAAGCTTGAATTGGATGAATGGACAAGAAATTGCAGAAAAGTACACAATTCCAAAAACATTTGGAAGGTAGAACTGTCAGGACTTGATAGCCAACTGGATGTTGTAGCTGAGTAGGCAGAGGTTGGGGTGGACTCTAAAGTTTATTGCTTTACTGATTGGAAAGATCATTTTGCCACCAATAAAAATGGAAAAAAAAAAATGAAGAATTGGGAAATTCATAGATGCAAGGATTTCACCAGGTTATGAATTATAGCTTTTGTGAATTGTTGCAATACAATAAATATTTTACATCACAAAATGTGTAATAAACATGTTTAATATAAAATTGTATTTTTCCACTTAATCTGTAGACCGTGTTTGGTCTTAGAAATTGTCTGCTCACTTAAGCTGCAAATGAACTAACTCACCAGCTCTGTACTACTTAGGTTCCCTTGATATACGAAGAATTTTAGACTCTTAACAGCTAAACAATAGTCAGACATGACTTAGCAACTAAACAACCACCACCCACATGTTATTGGCAGAAGCTCTTGACCTAGCTTTTTCTTTTCATGATGTTTGAAATAAAGAATAGTTCTAGCAGTTTCAAATCTACTAAACACAATGTGAAAACACTTCCTTCTACACCTTGGAGACCCTGTTTAAACAAAGTCTGAGTTGATGGGCTGTAAATCTCAGCCAATGTGCTATTCTGAGTTCCTGTAAAACACACTAGATCTCAACTGCTTTAGTCTGCATGAGTATCAGATCATGTGAGAGGAGAGTGAGAGTGCATATGGTGTAAAAACACAGAGGGTAAAACTCAGAAAGAAATAAAGCTCTGGAAAATATATCATTACTCTATATATCCTATTTATCATGATTGTAATTTATGGGAGTCAGTTGTTAGTTAACTGTAAAGCCAGTTGGTTTTATCTCCATCCTCAGTTTTTCTCATGCCTTTCTTTTTTCTGTTCACTGTTAGTTCCTTTCTTATCCCTCTCTTGCCATATCTTTCTTCACCTTTACAAATTTTGCTATCTCTCTTTTCATCTTCTCATCATCTTCCATATTTCTAGTCCAATTTTTAGCTCCCTTCTTCATCCAATCAAATATGTGTTTTTGTAAGTAACTGTCGCAACTCTTTGAAGTTAACCTTCATTAACTAAGTGTTCTTTTTAAATTAGAGACCAACAGACACAGAGAGTTGTTTTCTGATTTTTTTAACCTAAAGCATGCTAGACCAATATAATGAGAATATACAAAAGAATATTGCTTTTATTTATAACCAATAAATAAGGGATAGATCCAGGTTTAGTGGTGCTGAAAGCTAAATAGTACAAAATTAACACAGTACATAAATTAATTTATGAAAATAAATATTTGTAACCAAAGCAATCAAAACAGATTGAAAACTTTTTAAAGATTACAAATGCTATATGTATCTCAAATACCAAAAAATAATATAATATTTTTTTGAATTAACCACGTGACACATCTCTATGATAACATTCCCCCATATCCTTTGACTTCATATTCTTTGAATTCTTCTTCATATGGCAGTGATTTACACAATATTCTCTGTAGAAATAGTAATAGTCCCGCCACGAGTTTGTTCCCTGCAAGCAAGAATATGAAATAAGTCCTGTCTTTCACAGTTCTTATTAAAAAAGAATAAAACGAGTAGTACATTTGCAACTGCCTCTGCTCCATTATCAAACATATTCCTGACAAGAGAAAAACTCCATTTTAATTGGAGTCAGTGAGAGACAAATCTCATAATTTTTCACATATGATGATTGGAAGAATTTTCTGAAGATTAGTTTTAATCAATACATTTCCAGTGATTTGTCCTCCAGGGGTTTCCCTGACTCAGTGGTAAAGAATCCACCGGCAATGCAAGAGACACAGGTTCAATTCCTGGGTCAGAAAGATCCCCTAGAGAAGGAAATTACAACCCATTTCAGTATTCTGGCCTGGAGAATTCCAGGGACAAAGGAGACTTCAGATATAGTCCATGGGGTTGCAAAGAGTCATACATGACTTAGCAACTAAACAACAACCACCCACATATTATTGGTGGAAGGATTCCATGATAATTCTAAGCAGAGGAATTATTCCAAGCAGGCTTAAAGAGACTGTGCACTGAAGGACTCTGAACAGTGCTTACTCATCTAATTAATATTTCAAAGAAAGTTGATAGCAAGAAATTGTACTGTCCTGATGATTTACTGAAAATAGTTTACCAGGGAGCAACACACTACTGAGAATCTAATAAATTTCTCAAAAAGCAAACCATTTTCATTCTGAGGAAGGTTTTGTTTTTTTAGTGGTGTCTGGATGTCAGCAAAATTATGGATAAACACTCTCCAGTAATTCCAGGCAAGAAACTTGCCTATTTCCCACCTTTCCTTTGAAAACGCTTTGACAGGTAACAGCTATCAATTCAGTTCAGTTCAGTTGCTCAGTCATGTCCGACTCTTTGTGACCCCATGAATTGCAGCAAGCCAGGCCTGCCTGTCCATCACCAACTCCCGGAGTTTACTCAAACTCAAACTCAAACTCATGTCCATCGAGTCAGTGATGCCATCCAGCCATCTCATCCTCTGTCATCCCCTTCTCCTCCTGCCCCCAATCCCTCCTAGCATCAGGGTCTTTTCCAATGAGTCAGCTCTTCGCATGAGGTGGCCAAAGGATTGGAGTTTCAGCTTCAGCATCAGTCCTTCCAATGGACACCCAGGACTGATCTCCTTCAGGATGAACTGGTTGGATCTCCTTGCAGTCCAAGGGACTCTCAAGAGTCTTCTCCAACACCACAGATCAAAAGCATCAATTTTTTGGTGCTCAATTTTCTTCACAGTCCAATTCTCACATCCATACATGACCACTGGAAAAACTAGTGACTAGACGGACCTTTGTTGGCAAAGTAATGTCTCTGCTTTTTAATATGCTGTCTAGGTTGGTCATCGCTTTTCTGCCAAGGAGCAAGTGTCTTTTAATTTCATGGCTGCAATCACCATCTGCAGTGATTTTGGAACCCCCAAAAATAACTGTGTCCACTGTTTCCCTATCTATTTGCCATGAAGTGATGGGACCAGATGCCAAGATCTTAGTTTTCTGAATGCTGAGCTTTAAGCCAACTTTTTCACTCTCCTCTTTCACTTTCATCAAGAGGCTTTTTAGTTCCTCTTCACTTTCTGCCATAAGGGTGGTGTCATCTGCATATCTGAGCTTATTGATATTTCTCCCAGCAATCTTGATTTCAGCTTGTGCAGTCTTGCAGCCCAGCATTTCTCATGATGTACTCTGCATCTAAGTTAAATAAGCATCTTTTTTGAGTGTTAGTTCTGAAAGGTCTTGTAGGTCTTCATAGACCCGTTCAACTTCATCTTCTTCAGCATTACTGGTTTGTGTCTGCCCTTTGATGCCCTCTCACAACACCTACCGTCTTACTTGGGTTTCTCTTACCTTGGACATGGGGTCCAGCTTTACGGCTGCTCCAGCAAAGCGCAGCTGCTGCTCCTTACCTTGGATGAGGGGTATCTCCTCACCGCTGCCCCTCCTGACCTTGAATGTGGTGTAGCTCCTCTCGGCCCTCCTGCACCCTCGCAGCCAACAATTATCAATTAGTACACACCAAATTCTGAGAAAAGCATTTCTCAGTCTGTTTTCCTTGGAACACTAGTTCCCTGCGGTGTCGGTTGTGTTATGTGAAATACTTCATGCTCTCTCCTCTTTGAGTGTCAAAAGGTATATTTGTATCTTAAAGACTGAATTTTGCATAAATAAATGTATTCAACATTATTTAACGAAGTATTTCCCATGTTTGTATGACCATGGAATATGGATGCACACACAGTTGTAGGGTGGTGGTGGTACATTTTAGCTGAAGCAGTATTCTGTCGTTTGGAAAATGACCTCTCTCAAAGAAATCAAAGCCAAAGCTAAAAGAATGATATTTCAGGACTAGAATTTTAGGCAAATGAAGACAGTAGACATTTTCATACCTCCTGAAATCATATCAGTTAGCAGTCATTTGTCATTATTCAGTATAAAGACCCTGATCAAGCCTTTTGCTATGTCAATAACTATAAAAGAATATGTCCAGTAATTCAGTCCATCTGATTTCCCAGGCCTTGTGACTATCTGCTTCAGTGCGGTACTCAGAAAAGCTATAGCAGATTGGGCATATTTTGAGCCACAGGCAAAATAGTCTAAGTTCAAGCATTTATTGAATTTTACTTGCCAGTTTTCATGGCATGTGTGATATTTTTAGCTGACTAGTGATAGTCATTCAATCCAACAGTAGTACACATTTTACATGAGAAATGGATTAGTATATTGACAAAGACCCTCTGCTTGGCCAAACCTTAGTCAGCTTCCCCTGAACTCTCTTCTTATATTGGTCTAGACCTTTGTTCTTTCCTCTCTATCTTCATGTCCCTCAGTTTTTAGCGAAAACCCTGTTTAGTCAGTTTTGTAGGAATCTCCACCCTCAGTATCTGATCAAATTCCTTATTCCCCTATCTCCCCCCAGGGGGTATCTGATTACCCTGGCCTACTTTCAGCAAAAATCCTATCAAGTCAGTTTAGCCCAAATTCTCCCTTGTCCTTGATGTTTCCTCCAAGTAATTCTCCATCTACTGACCCCTGGCCTGCTTCTTGGTTATGAATCCCTACTTTCCCCCATTGTTTTTAGAATTGAGCCCAGTTCTCTATTGAGGTCTCTTTTCCCATATCGCAGTGGTTCCTGAATAAAGTCTGTTTCTACTACTATAAGTACTGTCCGTCTCTGGTTTTTGCTTAACAGTATGCAAGATTGTAATCATTAATTTGCAGCAAAAAGTAAAGGACACTTTCAGCAACTTGGAAAGGCCTTATTAAAAGTACTTGAGTATGTTGAAAAATTAGACTGACAGCTTTGAGACACAAAGCCCTCTGTTTATCCATAAAACATCTATATGCTTGCCACCAGCAATTCAAAGCTTCCTTTATGAGTGAACCTCTGTCTGCCCCTCCAGGGAGTGAGAAAAGTGTTCAGACTCCAGGCCTGTTCTGTTTTTGGCTCCTCTGCTAAGACTGCCAATTAGAGCATTTTGTGATATGGACATCTGTCCACTGGACTGAGACCAGCTCATTTCACAAAGCAGTTGTCAAATGGTACCAACTTTCTGTGACAACCTGTGTTGGATTCAAACCCATGCCCTTGGAGGTTACCTGCTTCCTGTCCCATCACTAAATCCTTCAAATGCCCAGAACTTAGACACACTAATTTTCGAAGCTAACTAATTGTAAAACCAAAACCATATTCATTTCCCTTAATTCATGGAAATTTTACTGATGCTTGTATTTGTGTCATAGAAAAATGATCTCCTAAGAAAATTTTTATTCTTGAAAATCTTGGCCTTTTGGGGGTTATTTTGAAAGACATGTATACTAACATTGTTTCAGTGAGTGTTTTTTGAGTACCTACTACCTGTTAGGCAATGTGAAAATGCCACCAGTCTCCCCTTTTTTCCTGAATGTATCTACTAAATAGCTGAGATATTCATTTTATCTATCTCCTCACTAAAACTTTTTTTTTTTAGTACACTGTAGAATAAGAGGAACAAAAAGTTTTATAAGGGGAAAGGTAATGTTTGAAATAACATCAGTTTGAATATAGTTTAGTTTCTCAACTGTATATAATTGCTTTGAAGAGGAAAAGTCATAAGAATAGCTTTATTGTTATATTTTTGCCAGTGGGTGTGTGAAGTGATTTAACTTACAGGTAATGATTATGTAATTGTATTGATACAGGGCATACAGCCTACCAAGCTTAGTGAGTCATCCAAACTGACAAGAGGAGATATAAAAATTCTGCCTGCTTCTTTTCTCTTTCATATCCCTGTCTTTACAAAGGAGAGAAGTCTTTCTCACAGGTGGGGGAGGGCGATGGTGAGTGAGGCTTCAAAGCATCAAGATCACAGATATAAATGCATCAAGACAATGTGTCAATCCCTTGTGGTATAATTTAAAAATTAATTGGGTGGTGGCGAAACTACCCAGCCCAAATGATGATTGTGCCTTTAAGAGATGTAATGCAAATGGCTGTCAAAATCTACCTACCATTCAGAAACGAAGTTCTAAACTTTGCAGAGCTGAACTATGAGACAAATTAATCTCACTGAACTATTCTATGTTGTTTGCCCCTGTTTTACCTCTTTAGGACACATTTGTTGCATAAACCCAGCCGTTTATTTGGACAGGAAAAAGCAACACAAAATATAAAGGTCTAATGGTAGCACTGTATCCTGAGGTAATTAAAATTTCTATTTTTGCAGCCAGTGGCCCCTGTAGCCACAGCTGATTAAAAGTACAAAAATTTAGATCTGGAGAATAATCATGCCAAGGACAATGCTTGACCAAATGTAATTAGCTGAATTTAGATAAATTCTTAATCTGGCTTTCTTTAACTTGAATAGAAAAATCACACACTTCATTGAGCATGAATAGATTTGAAAATGAACATTTGGATTATATGTGAGGATATTTTCCCAGAATAATAGGCCCAAGATTTTTCGATATGCTAAGTGGAACCTATTTGTTGACCCAAAGACTATATCAGCCTCTGTTTTTACTCTCTAGTTCTATTTGCTGATTTTTGTTAATATTTATCATAACAGAAATAGTAGGTAAGAGAAAGCAGGAGAATAACAGATCCATTTAAGTCCTTACTCTTTGTTTTTTCAGCGCTTCTTGTTCTCTTTCTTAGGGATAATTAGAGATAAATGGTATGGTATTATATTTGCTCAGATAGCAATACAAAAATGCCTATTTCCATCATTTTCAGTAATAGACTTTCAAGCTATATTTTCCTCAAACTTGATCCTCATTATTCCAGTAATATTTAAGCTATTAATTTCTCCAGAGAGTGCTTTTTGAAACTGGTAAATTATAAGACAAATCCCAAAATTACATTTTCTTTAATTTACAGTATTGTTCAAGCTCTACTGTTAGCATAAATGAATAGTCTGAGCTGCAGTCTGAAATAAAGCCTTGCACATTAAACAGTTGGCTTGGAAACAGAAACATTAAGAATATGATTGAAATTTTTTACAGAAGATGAAATAATAGCATTCACAAAAGCTCATTTATGATAATTCTAACATTTCTGCTAGAGTTATATAAAAGTAACAACATTTACCAAAAAAAAAAAAGGTGAAGGGTTTCACTTTCTAACCAATTGCAATGATATCAATTTTACCCTTAGTGAAAAGTGATTTTCACAGTTATATAGATTTCATTTTTTTCCAAGTTGCAAGTTTACCCTCCTGAAGGAACAAAAAGGGCTTTTCAAAACAAAAGTCAATTGAAGCAAAAGTTGCCATGTTTGATGTCTAAAATGCAGTCATATTACAAACAAGCCTACAAGAGCAATAAATACAGTCAAACAGAATGTTACTCTGACAGACACTGAAGTCTACAAAATCCTAGAAACATTGGCTCAATTATCTTATTATAAAAATACATTAATTATGCTAATGTGCTGTGGAATCATATAAATTTCCCCCAGAATCTAAAGGTATGTTTTAAATCACTTATTTAGGGAATCTTATTTCAACCTAGTAGTTATATCTATTTGCTTTATTTTTGTTTTTTTCTTTGTTAGAGGTGGGGGTTTGAGAAAGGAAGATAGAAAATACTTGTTATAAAATTGTGAAGAAAGGTAGACTTCTTAAAGATATTGATAATCTGATGAACTGCCAATGATAACTATCTGAGGTCAGAGTAAGCATTTGTAATTCTTCACATGAAAAACTTTAAATTCACTCAGAGACTAAGAAAATCACTTCCTCCATCTAGTGGTAACTGATGGTAATTTCTCCCAAATGCTAAAATACATTTCAGCTTTTTTAAAATGTCATTTTGTTTTTATACCCATGCTTGTGTCAGACCATTGTATTTATGTGGAAAATTAAGCTAAATTTTGTTAGTTTTCTGAAAAATTACTACAGCCTGAAGGAATGTAGTATTACTATCGGCAATATTTTACTCTTGAGTCAAAATGCGTAAAGCATAGTCCCTGTTTACAATCCAGTCTGAGAGACCTGACATATATGTGTAAGGGGGGGAGGGCTATAAGAGTTAATTATCGAATGAGTGATAAAGTCAGATACTATAAGAACTCTGAGGAAGATGTGGTTGTTGATGGTTGCCGTTGATTGAAAAAGACTTCTCATCATGGAATGATGGAGCAAATGGAATTGATATGATCTTTAAAGACATGATAGGACTTACATAACCAGTTAAGGACAAATAGTAAAGGTTTTGAACTGAAAACTGCCATACTGAGCTTTGGGAAGATCCTCTGGTATTTGTGTGTAGGATAGTTTGATGTGAGCAGGGAACTTACTATTTATATTTGAGCCCATGTATTCCCCAGCAGGATTCCCTGGTGACTCAGCAGTAAAGAATACACCTGCAATGCAGGAGACTCTGGTTCAATCCCTGAGTCAGGAAGATCCATTGGAGAAGGAAATGGCAACCCACTCCAATATTCTTGCCTGGAAAATCCCATGGACAGAGGAGCCTCATGGGCTATAGTCCATGGGGTTGCAAAGAGTCAGACATGACTCAGCAACTAAACAATGACAACAATTCCCCCAGCACAAGCAATAATACCCAGATTACATGGTACTTTGTTCCTCACCTCTCTGGGCATGTAATACTTTCTCATGAGATGTTATAAGTCTAGAATTTGCTCTATGACAATTTTGATTCATATAAGTGATCCCTTCAAAAAATACCCATAAGCATGTCTAAAATTTAGGTTCAGTAAGTATATCTTTCTCAACACTAAAATCCTTGCTGACCATATTTATACTTAGGATTCAGGCCCTCAAATGGTAGTAGTAATCATAAAAATTTCCAGTTGTTGAGGATTATATGCCAGGCCCTAAATAAAGCTGCATTTTTTCAGTGAGTATTTACTGAGTGCTTGTAATGTGCCAGATAGGCTGTTAGTAATTCTTAAGATAATCTATGAGTTAGTTATATCCCTCTAATTTTATAGATTAGAAAGCTGAAGATTAAGGGAGTAAGTAGGATTTCCATACTCACCTTGTTGATAGCTAGTACATCTTGAATTTCAACCCAGATCTCTATATTGAGGTCTCTTTTCAGTAAAATGTGTCAGAGGTGAAAGTCAAAAAGTATTTGGTCAGGACACAAGATTTCTGAATGCCAGTATCTCATATCTTCTACAGCAATATCTTTCCTTTCCCTTCCCTTCCCTCCACCCAGTCTACTGTAGCTTCATTGCAAGGGATATAGGCACAGAGCCCAAAGTCAGGCAAATATGCCTTCTTTATTACCATGGAACTTATGTCCAGAGCCTCAGTGTATGAACTAAGCAGGAGTCAGTAGCCAAGTCCCTTTCCATGGCTTGTTGTTGTTTAGTTATTCAGTCATGACCAACTCTTTTGCAACCCCGTGGACTGTAGCCCGCCAGACTCCTCCATCCATGGGATTTCCCAGGCGAGAATACTAGAGTGGATTGTCATTTCCTTCTCCAGGGGATCTTCCTAACCCAGGGATCAAACCCACATCTCCTGCATTGCAGGCAGATTGTTTACTTTTGAGCCACCAGGGAAGCCTTTTCATAGCTTGGTGTTTCTCAAACTCTCTTCCTAAGAAACAGTTTAAAAGATGTTTATTAGAATGCCATATTAAAGTATCCTGTGACCAGAAATATCATGGAATTATTGCATTGTGTATTTTCCTCTTGGTGTTCAAGAATGCACATTAACAGATTAAAAACTGAGAAAAGTCCCACAGGAAAAGAAAGATTAAGTCTGCTAAAGACAGGTTTTCTCAAATTTGTTTAACCAAGAACTCTCTTACCATAAAATTACTAATGCACTGCGGAAAAATATCCAATGTCCCAGCTGTCACAATGGCAGGCTTAAGCTAAAAATATGCTAAAAATAGATCCCCTCCAATCTCCCATTGGAATTAATGTAGCTCCTTCACCATCTACAAAGCTGAGTTTCTCTGACCCCAAACATTTTGTTTGCTCACTTTTCCTAAATGCCAGTGGTGCAGCATGGTGCATAAAGAAGATGACTGCAAGCCTCATACTCACAAAATACTACAAAACACAATTAAATTCCAGAATAAATGTGACCACTTCACCAATTTATAGTGTAAGTATCAATTATTTTTAAATAGCATTCCCCCAACAAAACCAATGCAATCAAGAAAATCAAGAAACACCAAAATCGAGAACCACATGATTCTTAACCAGCCAAAACTACAACAAAGAAAACAGAAGAGAGGAAAAGAGAAAAAGCTTCTTGGTTTCATCTTCAATAGGATGCTAGTCAATCCTTGACAGTTGTCTCAAGTCTCCCATCTGTGAAATTAAATTTCCCTTGGGAGAAAGAGCCCATGAGGAGGTTAACTGTGACCCTAGAATTCCATATCCCGAGGGGAAGGGGGAGCAGATGGGAAGTCCATCATTTACGCACACTGCTACACTGCCTCTCTCAGAGAGTGCTTGAAACACTTTGGTTCTCTTTCAAATTTTAGAAATTAGCTTTGAAGCACCTCCACTCATGAGTCTTTTCTGAAGCCCCATTCTCTACCCACCATCTATCCTGTATATCTCAAACCTCAAATCTTCTCTTTCTACATGTCTTTGGTCCCTGCATTCCTAGCATGAGTCTGAGTTGATAGGGATCTCCTTCTTGGAAACAGCTTTCGTGCCTTCCTATGAACAAACACCCATTTATATCATGCAGTTCACACAGTCCCAATCTCCTATACTTCCCCCTGTGTTTCTTCTCCTCGATGAGATACAATATTGATGGCATATGGCTACCAACAGACTGCTGCCCTTGCCTTCTCTGAAATTCCTCAGGCCAGTCTTTCCATCTTCCTAGCAGAGGAAACCCTTTTTTGCCCCCATATTTTCTCCAGCTGATAAGAATCACTCAACAGTTTTCTGAACTGGACTTGCTGGTGGCGGTGCAGCTTAAAGAGTCTGATATATAATATCCATATACTTATAGTACAACCTAGACCTGATTGCTGTTTTCACCTGAAGTCCGTAACAGAAGTCATGTGAAGAAAGCAGATAGACCCAACTCAAAATGAGAGAAGGGTAAGAAGAGCTTCACGCTTTCAAGCTTATGAAAATATTTGTCAAGTTGCCTGGAGAAAAACCATCTTTGTGGTGAGAAACTCTGGATGTAGTTTATCATGAGAGTATTTTTATTTACCGTTATTTGGTAACTTAATGAACAATGCTTTGATTCTTGTTTTTCAGAAAATACAAAAAAGAGCTGATGAGATTCTCAGCTTTAAAAGACATGATCTCCCACCTTCCGTAATTTATTTTGATACTTCTGTGTGTCCTACAGTATTTGCTGCTACCACTACATAATGAGTGGCAAGCTCAAAGTTACAATAAATTATGCATAATTTAGTCTCTTGAAAGGTCTATAAATACAGTGTGAAGTGTTCAGCTTTGTCTTTGGTACAACATCTGAAATCAGATTGCTTTGATGCAAATGTTTGTCTCAATATTATAATTGTGGCATGAATTCTTCTGAATTTGTTTGTAAAGAGCATTTTAATAATTAGTTACATTAGTCTCAAGGGTATTAGTTTTCTAAAGACATCAGTGTCAAAACTTCTGCAAATATAAAATAACTCATTTTTAAAAGAAGAAAAGTTTTAAGTGATTTATTTATTTATTTTAAATAATAAATGCTGGGTCTTCGTTTCGTTGCCCAGGCTTTTGCTAGTTGCAACAAGTAGAGGCTACTCTCTAGTTGTGGGGTACAGGCATCTCATTGCAGTGGCTTCTCTTGTTGCAGAGCATAGGACCTAGAGCACAGGCTCAGTCACTGTGCGGCTTGGACTTAGTTGCCATGCAGCATGTGGGATCTTCCTGGACCAGGGATCAAACCTATGTCCTCTGCCTTGGCGGGTGGATTCTTAACCACTGGAGCACCAGGGAAGTCCTTACTGAGTGATTTTAAAAGTACCATTTGGAGACTGTGAGTATGCCTACGAGGTATATTTTCCAAACATTTCCAGTCATTGAAAAATGTACTAAGGTTACTGTTTATATCCCATCATGGATCACAGCCTTGTCATTGGTGAAGGGGCTTGCATAACTCAATAAAGCTGTGAGCCAGCCGCGCAGGACGACCCAAAACAGACAGGTCACAGTGAACAGTTCTGACAATCTGTTCCAGTTCTGTCTACTGGATGAGGAAATGGCAACCCACTCCAGTATTCTGGCTGCAAGAACCCCATGAACAGTACAAAAAAGGCAAAAAGATATGACTCTGAAAGATGAGCCCCTTGGTCGGAAGGTGTCCAATATGCTACTGGGGAAGAGTGGAGGGCAGTTAGTAATGGCTCCAGAAAGAATGAAGTGGCTGGGCCAAAGCAGAAACAACCCTCACTTGTGAATGTCTGATGGTGAAAGTAAAATCCAATGCTGTAAAGGACAATGTGGCAGAGGAACCTGGAATCATGAATCAAGGTAAATTGGAAGTGGTCAAACAGGAGATGGCAACCATGAACATTGACAACTTAGGAATCAGTGAACTAAAATGGACCAGAATGGGCAAATTTAATTCAAATGGCAATTATATGTGCTACTGTGGGCAAGAATCCTTTAGAAGAAATGGAGTAGCCTCATAGACAACAAAACAGTCTGAAACACAATACTTGGGTGCAACCTCAAAAAGGACAGAATGATCTTAGTTCATTTCCAAGGCAAACCATTCCACATCACAGTAATCCAAGTCTATGCCCCAAACCACTAATGCTGAAGAAGCTGAAGTTGACTGGTTCTATGAAGACCTACAAGACCTCCTGGAATGCACACCAAAAAAAGATGTCCTTTTCATGAAAGGGGATTGGAATACAAAAGTAGGAAGTCAAGAATAACAGGCAAGTTTGGCCTTGGAGTACAAAATGGAGCAGGGCAAAGGCTAACAGAGTTTTGTCAAGAGAACATGATGGTCAGAGCAAACATCCCTTTCCAACAATCCAAGAGACGACTCTACACATGTACAAAACCGAGGGTCAGTACCAAAAGCAGATTATGCCCACCTCCCAGAATATTGGAAATAAAAGCAAGAATAAACAGATGGGACCTAATTAAACTTAAAATCTTTTGCACAACAAAGGAAACTATAAACAAGGTGAAAAGACAGCCCTCAGATTGGGAGAAAATAATAGCAAACGGAGCAACAGACAAAGGATTAATCTCAAAAATATACAAGCAACTCCTGCAGCTCAATTCCAGAAAAATAAATGACCCAATCAAAAAATGGGCCAAAGAACTAAACAGACATTTCTCCAAAGAAGACATCCAGATGGCTAACAAACACATGAAAAGATGCTCAACATCACTCATTATCAGAGAAATGCAAATCAAAACCACAATGAGGTACCATCTCACACCAGTCAGAATGGCTGCTATCCAAAAGTCTACAAGCAATAAATGCTGGAGAGGGTGTGGAGAAAAGGGAACCCTCTTACACTGTTGGTGGGAATGCAAACTAGTACAGCCACTATGGAGAACAGTGTGGAGATTCCTTAAAAAACTGGAAATAGAACTGCTATATGACCCAGCAATCCCGCTGCTGGGCATAGACACTGAGGAAACAAGAATTGAAAGACACATGTGTTCCCCAATGTTTATTCCAGCACTCTTTATAATAGCCAGGACATGGAAACAACCTAGATGCCCATCAGCAGATGAATGGACAAGAAAGCTGTGGTACATATACACAATGGAATATTACTCAGCCATTAAAAAGAATACATTTGAATCAGTTCTAATCAGGTGGATGAAACTGGAGCCTATTATACAGAGTGAAGTAAGCCAGAAAGAAAAACACCAATACAGTATACTAACACATATATATGGAATTTAGAAAGATGGTAATGATAACCCTGTATGCGAGACAGCAAGAGAGACACAGATGTATTGAACAGTCTTTTGGACTCTGTGGGAGAGGGCGAGGGCAGGATGATATGGGAGAATGGCAATGAAACATGTAAATTATCATATGTGAAATGAATCGCCAGTTCAGTTTCAATGCATGATACAGGATGCTCGGGGCTGGTGCACTGGGATGACCCAGAGGGATGGGATAGGGAGGAAGTTGGGAGGGGGGTTCAGGATGGGGGACACATGTACACCCGTGGCGGATTCAAGTCAATGCATGGCAAAACGAGTACAATGTTGTAAAGTAAAATAAATAAATAATTAAAAAATAACAAAAACAAAAGCAGATTATGTTCTTTGCAGCCAAAGATGGAAAAGCTCTATACAGTCTGCAAAAACAAGACCTGGAGCTGACGTGGCTCAGATCATGAACTCCTTATTGCAAAATTCAGGCTTAAGTTGAAGAAAGTAGGGGAAAACCACTAGGTCATTAAAGCATGACCTAAATCAAATCCCTTACAATTATACAGTGGAGGTGACTAATAGATTCAAGGGGTTAGATTTGATAAACAGAGTTCCTGGACATGAGGTTTATAACATTGTACAGGAGGCAGTGACCAAACCATCCCAGAGAAAAAGAAATGCAAGAAGATAAAGTGGTTGCCTGAGGAGGCTTTATAAATAGCTGATGAAAGAACAGAAGTGAAAGGCAAGGAAGAAAGGAAAATATATACTCAACTGAATGCAGAGTTCCAAAGAATAGCAAGGAGAGATAAAAAGGCTTCCATAAATGAAAACTGAAAAGAAATAGAAGGAAAAACTAGAGATCTCTTCAAAAAAATTGGAGATAACAAGAGAACATTTCATGCAAGGGTAGGCACAATAAAGGCCAGAAAATAAAGACCAAACAGACACAGAAGAGATTAAGAAGAGGTGGCAAGATTACACAAGAAATGTACAAGGTTTTAATGACTTGGATTATCATGATGGTGTGGTCCCTGATCTAGAGCCAGACTTCATGGAATATGAAGTCAAATGGGCCTTAGAAAGTATTACTACCACCAAAGCTAGTGGAGGTGATAGAATTCCAGCTGCGTTATTTCAAATCCTAAAAGATGATGCTGTTAAAGTGCTGCACTCAATATGCCAGCAAATTTAGAAAACTCAGCAATGGCCACAGGATTGGAAAAGGTTAGTTTTCATTCTAATCTGAAAGCAGGGCAATGCCAAAATTGTTCAGACTACCTTATGATTGCAGTCATTCCACAATAACTCAAAGATTCCAGATATACAAGCTAGGTTTCAAAGTGGTGGAGGAACCAGAGATCAAATTGCCAACATCTGTTGGATAATGGAGGAAGCAAGGGAATTCCAGAAAAATATCTACTTCTGCTTCACTGACTATGCTAAAACCTTTGACTGTGTGTATCACAACAAACTGTGGAAAATTCTGAAAGAGATGGGATTAACAGACCACCTTACCTATCTCCTGAGAAACCTATATTCAGATCAAAAAGCAACAATTAGAATCAGACATGGCACAAATGAGTGGTTCAAAATTGGGAAAGGAGCAAAATAAGACCTGAGTATTTAACTTATATGTAGAGTACATCATGGAAATGCTGGGCTGGATGAATCCTAAGCTGGAATCAAGACTGCTCGGAGAAATATCAACAACTTCAGTTATGCAGATGATATCACTCTAATGGCAGAAAGTGAAGAGGAACTAAAGAGCCTCTTGATGAGGGTGAAAGAAGAGAGTGAAAAAGCTGGCTTGAAACTCACAATGAAAAAAAAAAAAAAACCTAAGATCATGGCATCTAGTCCCATCACTTCATGGCAAATAGATGGGAAAAACGTGGAAGTAGTGACATTTTATCTTTCCTTGGGCTCCAAAATCACTGCGAAGAGACTGCAGCCATGAAATTCAAGGAGACTTGCTCCTTAGAAGGAAAGTTATGACCAACTCAGACAGCATATTCAAAACCAGAGACATAACTTGGCTGACAAAGGTCCATATAGTCAAAGCTATGGTTTTTCCAGTAGTCATGTATGGATATGAGAGTTGAACCGTAAAGAAAGCTAAGTGCTGAAGAATTGATGCTTTTGAATTGTGGTGCTGGAGGAGACTCTTGAGAGCCCCTTGGACAGCAAGGAGATCAAACTAGTCAATCCTAAAGGAAATCAGTGCTGAATATTCATTGGAAGGACTGATGCTGAAGCTGAAGCTCCAATACTTTGGCCACCTGATGTGAAGAGTTGACTCACTGAAAAGACCTGATGCTGGGAAAGAATAAGGGCAGGAGAGTTCAATTCAGTTGCTCAGCCATGTCCAAATCTTTGCAACCCCATGGACTGCAGCACGCCAAGCTTCCCTGTCCATCACCAACACCCAGAGCTTGCTCAAACTCATGTCCATCCTGTCAGTAATCCCATCCAACCATCTCATCCTCTGTCATCCCCTTCTCCTCCTGCCTTCAATCTTTCCCAGCATCAGGATCTTTTCTAATGAGTCAGTTCTTTGCATCAGGTGGCCAAAGTATTGGAGCTTCAGCTTCAGCATCAGTCCTTCCAATGAATAGTCAGCACTGATTTCCTTTAGGATTGACTAGTTTGATCTCCTTGCTGTCCAAGGGACTCTCAAGAGTCTTCTCCAGCACCACAGTTCAAAAGCATCAATTCTTCAGCACTTAGCTTTCTTTACGGTTCAACTTTCATATCCATGCATGACTACTGGAAAAACAATAGCTTTGACTAGATGTACCTTTGTTGGCAAAGTAATGTCTCTGCTTTTTAATATGCTGTCTAGGTTTGTTAGCTTTTCTTCCAAGGAGCAAGTTTATTCAATTTCATGGCTGCAGTTACTGTCCACAGTGATTTTGGACCCTAACAAAATAAAATCTGTCACTGTTTCCACTTTTTCTCCAGCTGTTTGCCATGAAGTGATGTGACCAGATGCCATGATCTTTGTTTTCTGAATGTTGAGTTTTAGCCCAGCTTTTTCACTCTCCTCTTTCACCTTCATCAAGAGGCTCTTTTAATTCTTCTTCACTTTCTGCCATTAGTGTGGTGTCACCTGCATCTCTGAGGTTATTGATGTTTCTCCCAGCAATCTTGATTCCAGCTTGTGTTTCATCCAGCCTGACATTTCACATGATGTACTCTGCATATAACTTAAATAAACAGAGTGACAACATACAGCCTTGGCATACTCATTTCCCAATTTGGAAGCAGTCTGTTGTTCCAGGTCCAGTTCTAACTGTTGCTTCTTGACCTGCATACAGATTTCTCAGGAGGCAGATCAGGTGGTCTGGTATTCCCAGCTCTTGAAGAATTTTCCACAATTTATTGTGATCCACACAGTCAGAGGCTTTAGCGTAGTCAATAAAGCAGAAATAGATGTTTTTCTGGAACTCTCTTGCTTTTTCTATGACCTAGAAGATGTGGGCAATTTGATCTCTGGTTCCTCTCTCTTTTCTAAATCCAGCTTGAACATCTGGAAGTTCACAATTCATGTACTTGTTGAAGCCTGGCTTGGAGAATTTTGAGCATTACTTTACTAGCATACGAGATGAGTGCAATTGTGCAGTAGTTTGAACATTCTTTGGCATTGCCCTTCTTTGGAATGAAAACTGACCTTTTCCAATCCTGTGGCCACTGCTGAGTTTTCCAAATTTGCTGGCTTATTGAGTGCAGCACTTTCACAGCATCATCTTATAGGATTTGAAATAGCTCAACTGGAATTCCATCATTTCCACTAGCTTTATTAGTAGTGCTTCCTAAGGCCCATTTGACTTTGCATTCCAGGTTGTCTGCCTGTAGGTGAGTAATCAGACCATGTCTGCCTGTAGGTTATTTGGGTCACTAAGATATTTTTTGTATAGCTCTTTTGTGTATTCTTGCCACCTCTTCTTAATATCTTCTGCTTCTGTTAGGTCCATACCATTTCTGTCCTTCATTGTGCCCATCCTTGCATGAAATGTTCCCTTGGTATCTCTAATTTTCTTGAAATGATCTCTAGTCTTTCCCATTCCATTGTTTTCCTCTATTTCTTCACATTGATCACTGAAGAAGGCTTTCTTATCTATTCTTGCTATTCTTTGGAACTCTGCATTCAGATGGGTATATCTTTCCCTTTCTCCTTTGCCTTTCACTTCTCTTCTTTTCTCAGCTATTTGTAAGGCCTCCTCCAACAGCCATTTTGTCTTTTTGCATTTCTTTTCTTGGCGATGGTCTTGATCTCTGCTTCCTGTACAATGTCACGAACCTCCATCCATGGTTCTTCAGGCACTCTGTCAGATCTAATACCTTGAATCTATTTGTCACCCACACTGTATAATCATAAGGGATTTGATCTAGGTCATACCTGAATGCTCTAGTGGTTTTCCCTACATTTTAAAATTTAAGTCTGAATTTGGCAATGAGGAGTTCATGTTCTGAGCCACAGTCAGCTCCCAGCCTTGTTTTTGCTGACTGTGTAGAGGTCCTCTATCTTTGGCTGCAAAGAATATAATCACTCTGATTTCGGTATTGACCATCTGGTGATGTCCATGTGTAGAGTCATCTCTTGTGTTCTTGGAAGAGGGTGTTTCCTATGACAAGTGCATTCTCTTGGAAAAACTCTGTTAGCCTTTGCCCTGTTCATTTTGTACTCCAAGGCCAAATTTGCCTGTTATTCCAGGTATCTCTTGACTTCCTACTTTTGCATTCTAGTCCCCTATAATGAAAAGGACATCTTTTTTTTGGTGTTACTTCTCAAAGGTCTTTTAGGTCATCATAGAACCATTCAACTTCAGCTTCTTTGGCATTACATTCGGTTAGAGCATACACTTGGATTACTCTGATATTGAATGGTTTGCCTTGGAAACAAACAGAGATCATTCTGTCATTTTTGAGGTTGCACCCAAGTATTTCATTTCAGACTGTTTGGTTGCTTGTGAGGGCTACTCCATTTCTTCTGAGAGATTCTTGCCCACAGTAGTAGATATAATGGTCATCTGAATTCAATTAGCCCATTCTGGTCCATTTTAGTTCACTGATTCCTAAAATGTCAATGTTCACTCTTGCTGTCTTCTGTTTAACCACTTCCAATTTACCTGATTCATGGGCCTAACATTCCAGGTTCCTATGCAGTATTGTTCTTTACAGCATCAGACTTTACTTGCATCACCAGTCACATCTACAACTGGGCATTACTTTCGCTTTGGCTCTGTCTCTTCATTCTTTCTGGAGTTATTTCTTCAGTCTTCTCCAGTAGCATATTGAGCACCTCCCAACCTAGGGAGTTCATCTTTCAGCATCATATCTTTTTGCCTTTTCATACTGTTCATTGGGTTCTCAAGGCAAGCATACTGAAGTGGTTTGCCATTCCCTTCTTCAGTGGGCCACATTTTGTCAGAACTCTCCACCATGATACATCCATCTTGGGTGGCCCCTACACAGCATGCTCGTAGTTTCATTGAGTTAGACAAGGCTGTGATCCATGTGATCAGTTTGGTTAGTTTTCTGTGATTGTGGTTTTCATTCTATCTGCCCTCTGATCGATAAGGATAAGAGGCTTATGGAACATACACACCAAGGAAACCAGATCTGAAAGAGACACGTGCACCCCAATGTTCATTGCAGCACTGTTTATAATAGCCAGGACATGGAAGCAACCTAGATGCCCATCAGCAGACGAATGGATGAGGAAGCTGTGGTACATATACACCATGAAATATTACTCAGCCATTAAAAAGAATTCATCTGAATCAGTTCTAATGAGATGGATGAAACTGGAGCCCATTATACAGAGCAAAGTAAGCCAGAAAGATAAAGACCATTACAGTATACTAACACATATATATGGACTTTAGAAAGATGGTAACAATAACCCTATATGCAAAACAGAAAAAGAGACTCAGATGTATAGAACAGACTTGTGGACTCTGGGAGAAGGCGAGGGTGGGATGTTTCAAGAGAACAGCATTGAAACATGTATATTATCTAGGGTGAAACAGATCACCAGCCCAGGTTGGGTGCATGAGACAAGTGCTCGGGCCTAGTGCACTGGGAAGACCCAGAGGGATCAGGTGGAGAGGGAGGTGGGAGGGGGGACCGGGATGGGGAATACATGTAAATCCATGGCTAATTCATTTCAATGTATGACAAAAACTACTGCAATGATGTAAAGTAATTAGCCTCCAACTAATAAAAATAAATGGGAAAAAAAAAAAAGAGGCTTATGGAAGCTTCCTGAATGGAAAGACTAACTGTGGAGGAAACTGGGTCTTATTCTGATGGGTAGGGCAATGTTCAGTAAGTCTTTAATCCAATTTTCTGTTGATGGATAGGGCTGTGTTCTCTACCTGTTGTTTGGCCTGAGGCCAAACTACGGTAGGGGTAATTATGGTAACAGTGACCTCCTTCAAAAGGACTTATGCACGCACTGTATTTTATTCAGTGCCCCTGACCCCTCAGCAGGCCACTGTCGATCCAGACCTCCGCCGGAGACTCTGGAGTGTCCGGAGTCGCCAGAGAACATTCACAGGCAAGTCTGGCTCAGTCTTTTGAGGGCAACAAAGGATGAGATGGTTAGATAGCAACACTGACTCAATGGATGCCTGGCGTGCTGCAGTCCATGGGTTCACAAAGAGTCAGACACAACTTACTGAATGACAACATCTATTTATTGCTTCTTGTTATTATCCTGTGTAATTTCTTTTGACAAAATCTGAGTAAAAGCATCTTACCTTTACGTTCAGTTGTTTGGACTAAAATGTCCAAGAAATTTTAGTTTATGTTCTGATAAACAATATTTGTAATTCTTGCTTCTTTTCCATTCCTAAAAATTGTCAAACTATTGATTATGATGAATCTTTGTATAGGCAGCATTGCCTCCATTTGTTACCATTTAGCGTATGACTTTCATTCTTGAAAGTCCTCTGTTTCATGTGTTTTGTGATTTTTTGTTGTTGTTGCAAACTCATGTTTATTGAACTTTATGTATGAAATTTTTTTGAAGACTGCATTTAAGTTTAGTTTCTTCCAGAAGTTTTGGGCTTGTGTCTAAAAAATGTTTATTGGAACTGAAATGTAGAAGAACTTTTTAAAAATGTTTTCACCTTGGATTTGGGGGGAGAGGGTACATAGTATGAATTCCTGCTCCACAACCCCACTGTCAGTATTATTTATTTAAGTTCGGGTCTTCCAAAAATCAAATATCCAAACAGGATAGGACAGATACGAAATTTATTTGAAAAACGAAAAGAGACAAAAACACCTTTACGTTTTGGGTAAATGGGAAAAGCCTTTAGAAGGCAATGCCAGAAGATTTCAGATTATAGAATCATTCGGAGAAAGACTTGGCCAAGCCAGTAGGGTGTCTCTGAGCAATAGTTACCATTAGAGGAATCCCATGTTGGGCAGAAATGGCTCGGCCCTGGTTCTTCAGCCATGCTCCACCATTGACCAAAAGCAACCCTTAGGAAACATGTGTCTTAGTCACTCAGTCGTGTCCAACTCTTTGTAACCCCAGGGACTGTAGCCCACCAGTCTCCTCTCTCCTTGGAATTCTCCAGGCAATAATACTGGAGTGGGTAGCCATTTCCTTCTCCAGGGGATCTTCCCTAGCCAGGGATAGAACCTGGGTCTCCTGCAATGCAGGTAGATTCTTTACCATCTGAGCCACCAGGGAAGCCCTAGGAAACACGACCTCGTCATAAATGCCACAGTGCATCCAAAGGTGCCCAGGTGGAGGCTGTCCGTCAACTGAGCACCCAAACACCAGATTCTCTGGAAGAGCGATCTGAGCCGTACACCTCCGTGGCCATCTCAAAAGTGCTGGGGGAATTGTTTTTCTTATTTCATCATGATGGTGTCTCCTGAATTAGAATGGAAGAACAGCCATGCCAACTTCAGAAATTTTTGAGATGTCATCTTGGCATTTTCAGGGAAATGAAGTCCCCATAATGGATGTGAAAAATGAAACAGAAACAGGAATTGTCTTTAAGAGTCGGTGCTCAACCAGTAGACCAGTTCATGGTATTGGTGAGAGTAGGGAAAGACAGAGAAAATGGTATAAGGCAGAAGTAGGTGATTACCACTTCATGCTGGGACACGTGAAACAGCTCGGAAATGGAAATAGCATTGAACCAGCAAGGAACAATATGAGGCTAGATTTCCACTGGTTAGGTATGATCCAATTTTAAGTTTCTTGTTTAAATGTTATTTTATCAGCCAGACTGTGGGCTAGGAAAACTTGAGCTACACACAGTTCTAAATGCAAACCTGTCATTTCCCCTTCAATGTCCCACTCAAGGACCTAGTGTATAATACAGAGAACTAAAGAGATTATATCACACACCCACACAAAACAAAGCATACAAAATATATCCTGACCCCTATATTTTCTATCTCATTTGATGGCATAATCATTGCAATCGTTATTTACTCACCCAGCTAGAAAACTAAGAGCTATCCTTTTCTCCCTCACTTTTACTCTACATAATTTAATCAAGCTATCAAATATTATTAACTCTGCCTCAAAACTCTTTTGTCTGTTCTTTCTTCCTCTTACACCTCTAATTACATTTCGCTGTGTAAAAACATCATATAGCTCCATAATACATGTAGGGCAGACTTTAGCATTCTTAACATGGCATAAAAATTCACAACCCAACATAAACATCACTTTTCTCTGTTGAGCATCCAACACTTTTCCCTCTTTCATCTTTTCAGCAAATATTTGAGTGCCTACTCTGTGTCAAGGATATGTATTAGCCACAGAGTCATCTGAACTTGCGATTCTCTTCATTAATCATGGTCTTTCATGCGTCTATGTCTTTGCACGTGTTACTTATATGATATTCCCGATGCCCCTAACTTCACACTCTCAATTATTCAGGACCTAATTTAAATACCACATGCTCTGTGAAAACTCTTCTAGGACTTCCTGATGGTATGTTTCTCCCTCCTCTGTGCCCCCTTAAATACTTTATATAACTTAATACAACACTTATTACAATAGAATATTCAACTACCCAACATTTATTAAGTGTCACTATGTTGTAGGAACAGACATTGAGAATATGTGAGTGAGACATGGATTCTTCTATGGAAAATGTCAGGATCCATTTGCATGGTTTTTTATTCATTTGAGGATGAGCTCCACAAGGTCCTGCATTTCTTGGTTCTTGAAATATGACAAGAATTTGGCCATTTGATAGGAGAAAAAATTATCAGGTTTGGTTCTGACTTTTTTTCCTTTTTTTAATTTTATCTTTCACATCCTTTTTTTCTGCCAGAATTGCATTCTCTTAAAATCAGGCAAAGTGAGTTTGTCTTTTTAAGGCCTAGAGATATTACTTAGGCCATCCAGTCTGCCAATTCGATTTACTTCAGAATGTAATTTGACATTCTTCCTGTCACAAAGTGACAACTAATTCTCCCCCTCTTGAATATGGGCCAGGCTTACAAACTTGCTTCTGATGAACAGAAGGCAGCAGAAGGGACCCTGCCTAACTTCCAAGGCTAGGTTAGAAAAGGTTATAATGCTTCCACCTGGCTCACTCTTGGAACCCAACCACCACTGGGATGCTGGCTTTTACAGCCTAAGCCACCATGCTGTGAGGAAGCCAAGGAGATAAATGGAAAGATCACATGTAAGTGTTCTGACCATAACTGCAGCGAAGGACCCCTGCTGACAGACAGCATTAAATGCTAGATGTGAGTGACCCAGCCTTGGATGACTCCAGCCCCCTTAGCTGATGCCAAATGAAGTAGACGAGATCTGAACTGATGAGCCCTGCCAAAAAGACAGATTTGTGAGCAAAACAAATGTCATTATTTTAAGCTGCTAAATTGAGTGATATTTATTAGGTAGCAATAGATAGCTGGAATAACAGGGAAATAAATTACAACCTAAATGCCATGAGAAGCTCCTCAGAGAAGCTGCCAAATGGACTTTTGCAAAGATCGTTTTGAGAGCTGCAAATGCAGAAAGCTCTGAAGTTGCATGGGTTCAGTCACTCCTTAAATTTGCACTTGAATTATATTACCAACAGAGTACAAGATGCATAGAGTTGATCTAAAGCTTTTCTATGTTATGTTATTTATCTTTGTAACAAGCTCCTTCCTTCTTTTCTTGACCCCTATGCACTCTATTCTCAACACAGCGCCAAAGTTGTATGTTTAAAACATTACTCAGATAATGTCTCTTTCTTGCTCCTTCCACAGCTTTCCATCTCACAAAATATAAAATTCAAGTCATTATTATAGCTAAAAGTCTATATAATCTACCCTCCAGCTACTTTATCTCCTCCAACTCTGTCTCATTCACTCTCTTTCAGCCAGTTGACACCCTTCCTGTCCCTACAACACACCAAGCACATTTCTGTGTCAGGGTCTTATTCCCTCAGTTTATTTGTATCTGCTTCAGTGTCACTTTATCGGAAAGGACTTCAGTGATCTCTCAGTTTAAAATAAAACTCCCTTCTCTCTATTAATTTGCTCCATTATTTTTTTTCTTTACTGCACTTACCTCATGTGACGTATTACCACTATATTGCTTATTTGTTTATTTGGTGTCTCCTTCCACTAGAATATGAGCTCCATGAGAATAGGGACTTTATTTACTACTCTGTCCTCAGGTCTTTGAACAATACCTGGCACTCAGTAATCATTGTTGATTGTATGAATGAATTAATATTTTTGAAGAGGAGAGCCAAGACATAAATGGCCTTAAATCATGAATTATTAGATTTTTCTGTCAAGATTCCATTTATACTCATTCTGATTGTCACCAGACCATGAATAAATGATGTTAGTCATAGGACTTATGTTTATAGAAACACAAAGACTTGCAAAGTGATTTTTAATAGGAAGCATCAACTATGAGTTACATATATGAGATGCAAACTACATATGTGAGTTATATATATGAGATGAAATAATCACATATACGACTTGAAAAAGCTGAGATGTAGAACAGTTAATTGACAATATTCCAGAGGATATAATAGGATTTTTTTCATTTATTTTATCTATCATTAATTTGTTCAAATATACTTAAAATTTTGTGCTAGAATTAAAGGCTGAGCAGACACAAATAATGGACAGTTCCTGGAAACAACTTATAACACTGTGGTTAGTGCTGATGTTGTTTTACCCATTTCCAGAACTCTGCATCTCTTTGTGTAGATCCAGATTACTATCCAATGTCAGTTTCATGTTCTTTCTATCTGAAGAAGTTCCTTTAACATTTCTTATAGTTAAAGTCTGAAAAAGTTTGGAAATGTCTTTCTTTCTCTTTCATTTTTGATAAAGGTTTTCAGGAGGTATAGAACTCTGGGTTGATAGTTTTTTTTTTTCTTGTAGTACTTAAAAAATGTTTCTCCACTGACCTCTGGCTTGTGTAGTTTTTGTGGAGAAGTAAAAAGATATGTATCATGCTTTACAGTAAGCAAATAAATAGAAAAGCTATAGTGGCTGTATTAATGTTGTATTAATATTAATAATTACCAGGGAGGGTTCAGAGAGCTTCCTGGTTGGTGAACACATACAGAGTTCCAGAGAGTGGCACCTGGGGAGACATGGAAGTTCTGAACCCTTTTCCCCATTCCCTGTCCTATGCCCCCATACCCTATCCTAAAGGAGATCAGTCCTGGGTGCTCATTGGAAGGACTGATGTTGAAGCTGAAACTCCAATACTTTGGCCACCTGATGCAAAGAGCTGACTCATTGGAAAAGACCCTGATGCTGGGAAAGGTTGAGGGCAGGAGGAGAAGGGGACGTCAGAGGATGAGATGGTTGGATGGCATCACCGACTCAATGGACATGGGTTTGGGTGGACTCTGGGAGTTGGTGATGGACAAGGAGGCCTGGCGTGCTGTGGTTCATGGAGTTGCAAAGAGTCAGACATGACAGAGCGACTGAACTGAACTGAACTGAACTGTCCTATGCGTATCTTTGATCTAGCTGTTCCTGAGATATAACCTTTTATAATAAACAGTCTAGTGAGTAAACAGTTACCTGAGTTCTGTGAGCCATGGGAACCTCTGATTTATAGCCAACTGGTCAGAAGCACAGGTGATTTCTTGGGCTTGCAACTGGTGTCTGAAGTTGATAGAAGGGGACAGTCTCAAGGAACTGAGCCCTTAACCTGTGGAAACCAATGCTCCTCCATGTAGATAGTGTCAGCATTTAGTTTAATTGCAGGACACCCAGCAGGACCTGAGAATTGCTTGGCAGGATGGAAAACCAAAACCACCACATACACACGCATATTGGAATTGGGTCCAGAACCTTTAGACCACTTCGGACATCCTTTATATCTCCTCTTACGTCTTCCTGGCTCACTCCTGGCTTGGTTCCAGAACTGTTGCCACAACAAACTGTAGAAAGGTGTAGCCTGCCAGTATTTTGTCTGGGGGTTGCAACAAGACTCTCTTGCTTTCTGCCAGAATTTTCTTCTGTCACCACATGGGATGCCTTTGGGAACCCTCTCGGCCATTCTGGTGCATCTGAAGGAACCCTTGGTAAACGGGAGGAGAGGAGTTTAAGAATAAACACCCTCTTCTTCCATCTCACCAGCAGGTAATTCTAAGGCAGATTGTTTGCAGTTCTTATTGCCCCTGCCACATGGTGGAGAGAGAAAAATCTCAGAGAAACTACAACTCAGGAAAATCTTTGGTAGAGTAAGGAATGAAGATGGGAAAAAGGAGAGGAGCTGGCATTCTCACTAGGCTGTGCCTGAGTTTTACACATCTTCATAGCTCTCTAATATATTATTCAGCTGAATGTAGCTGGTTAGTAATTGAGTTGAAAAGATGAATATGTGTAGGACAATAGGGGAAAAATAAAATATTTTTCTGGCATATATTTAAATTCCTATGGACAATCTAATGTATTAGCGGTCTAGAAAGATCAGCTTTAAAAATTTCATTTAAATTAGGAGACTTGAAAAACACCATGTGTAGTAATTGGCTTCCAATCAGAATTTTTATTGGAATAGGCCTATTATTTCTTCTACATGAAAATTTTTATTTACATCTTCTTTCTACAAACAAAATGCTAGCAAGAGTTAGCAAGGGTTGATTGGAGGCAAGAGAAGGAGAGCAGGAGGGTTGAATAAATGCTGGCAAGGACTTCCCTCCTGCTGACTTTACTATTTTCAAAAGGCAAATAGGAAGTATGGAATTTATTTAATGGAATATTTAGTCATTTTTAAAGTGCTTATTTTTCATGTAAAAACATTGACGAGGGCTATTGACATTAATTTACTTGAATAGACGGAAACATATTGAAACTTTTATTCAAGAATGTTATAAACAATAAATTTCATGAATATTTATTGTAAAATCTACCACATTATAATTCTTTACAGTGTGTTATTCACCTAAATTTTCACTGTCATAAATTCATAGCACAATTAGAATCTGGAATGCCTGGTATAAATATTTACTAAATGAATTAGAATCAGGGGTAGTTTCCTAACTGTTCTGACTCCTTCTGATTCCACCAGAACTTCACTTTCTATATCTTCACACCCAGGGGGACTCTAGGATGTAAAGGACCCCATCTTCCAATAGAGGAAGAAGCTTACCGATGTTTTGTTAATAGGAGGAAAGTGTTCATACAGTGCATTAAATTGGATCCTGAACAAAGTCTCAGGGCAGGAGTAGATGTCTTGAGGGAGTTGGCAAGGGGCCTTGGAAGGGATCATAGTCTCTTATCTTTGTTTTGGCACTAATCATGTACTTCCATCCTTTCAGGACCTTCATATTTTATTCTTAAGAGATATAGCTGAAGTCTTAATAAAACTTTCATTGATTTCTACTGTAACAGTTTTCATTTTCCCCCAAGATAATAAAGATAACACTGTCAACTAGATAGAGAATGAGCTAGGAAATTCAAGAAAGAAAAGCACATCGAAAGAATAGATAGCTCAGAGAGTCAAAAAACCTTAGAGTTGGAAGATTCTACAAAATAGTGTTTCCTCAATACTGGTCAGTGGGCCAGTGTGGAAGAGTGAGTTTTAGCGACCTCTGGTTATTGAGAGAGAGAAGGAAAGATAGAAGAAGGAGAGCATAAAGAGGAGTCCCTTTATTTAAAAGATTTCTTTTGAGGTAAACACAGCAAACTAAAACAAACAAAAAAAAAGAATTGTGGTTTTTGAACAAACCTGTGAATATACTATTACTATACTGTTTACCTAATGTGAGTGAATTTTATAGTATGTAATTACAGCTCAGTAAAGACATTTTTTTAAATTAAAATAAAAAAGAAGCAAAGAAAGATTAAATTCAAGAGTTTACTGAGCACTTGCAAAGTAGAGAAATACATTGTTCTGTTTGGAAAGATGAGTGGATATTGAGGAGTTAATTTAGGGTTTTAGAGACATAATGACTAACAAAGAGCCCCCCACTTGTACTGACTTTGCTGGAATGCTCTCCCCATTCCTCCACCCATTCCTACTTCCATATTCATAAGGCTGGCTCCTCTTTATCATTTGGTTTAACATCACCTTTTCATAAAAATCTTCTCTGAATGTTTAATCTAGACTAGCTACCCATTCATTCTCTATCATATACTGTGTTTTAATTCTTGCACTGTTGTTTTAACTATCTAATGCATTTGTGATTTTTAAAAGATATCTATTGGCTTTAAAACTTGAAACCTTATATACTCATAAGTTACCGTCCACATAAACTTGACTTTACTATTCTGCCGACTTCACTAACAAAACTTTTTTCCTTCATCTTCATTGATATGGTTTATTTTTTTAGGAAACTCTTATCCAAAAGATAAAATTACAAGCAATATTTGTAAAGTGGCTTTATTGAGATATAACTTACATATCATAAAATTCACCCTTGCTAGAACTATGATGCAGTGGCACTTATATTTATGGATTTATACAAAAATCACCACAATCTAATTTTAGGATATTTTGATGACTCCAGAAAGAAACCTTGTGCCAGTCAATACCCCTCTCCTGACAGCCTTAGGTGATCACTAATCACTTTCTGTCTCTATTTGTTGTTGTTTTTCAGTTGCTCAGTTATGTCTGACTCTTTGCTACCCCATGGACTGCAGCATGCCTGGCTTCCCTGTCCTTCATTATCTCTGGGAGTTTGCTCAAATTCATGTCCATTGAGTCGATGATGCCATCCAACCATCTCATCCTCTGTTGCCTTCTTCTCCTGCCCTCAATCTTTCCCAGCATCAGGGTCTTTTCCAATGAGTCAGCTTTTTGCATCCAGGTGGCTGGAGCTTCAGCATCAGTCCTTCCAATGAATATTCAGGATTGATTTCCTTTAAGATTGACTGGTTTGATCTCCTTGCTGTCCAAGAGACTCTCAAGAGTCTTCTCCAACACCACAGTTCGAAATCATCAATTCTTTGGCACTCAGCTGTCTTTATAGTCCAATTCTCACATCCATACATGACTACTGGAAAAACCACAGCTTTGACTAGATGGATCTTTGCTGGCAAAATGATGTCTCTACTTTTGAATATGCTGTCTAGGTTTGTCGTAGATTTTTTCCCCTGGAGCAGTCGCCTTTTAATTTCATGGTTGCAGTCACTGTGCAGTGATTTTTTTCTGCACATCTGCAGTGACTTTTTTCTGCATCTATAGATTGGCTTCCTCTGGACATTTCATATAAATAGATGCATACAATATGTGATCCTTTGTATCTTCTTTCTTTCATTAAAGATAACATTTTTTGAGTCTTATCCATGTTACAACATGTATCAGTGATTCATTCCTTTTAATTGCCAAATAGTATTGTGTGGATATACCAATTTTTTTTTATCCATTCACCAGTTGATGGACATTTGGATTGTTTTTACTTTCTAGCTATTATGAATAATATTGCTATAAGCATTTATGTAAACGTCTCTATGTGAGCATACAATCTCATTTCTCATATTCCTAGAATTCCTAGAATATGAGAATTCTCATATTCTTTCAAATTCCTAGAAGTAGGATTGTTGGTAACTCTATGTTTAACACTATAGGAAACTACCAAAGTCTTTTCCAAAAAGGCTGCACCATTTTACATTCCCATCAGCAATGCATGAGTGTTCTTATTTCTCCACACCTTTGTCAATGCTTGTTATTTTCTAATTTTTTTTTTTGTTTGTTTGAGTATCACTATTCTAGTGGCTTTATTCATGTGATATCTTTTGTGGTTTTCATCAGCAGCTCCCTACTGCCTAATGATATTGAGCCTTCTTTCATGTGCTTATTGACAATTTGTCAATAAGTTCTTCTTTGGAGAACTGTTCATTAACATCTTTTGCCCATCTTTTAGTTGGGCTCCTATCTTCATGTCTTTTTGTTATAAATTCTAAATATATTCTGGATATAAGTCCCTTATCAAGTTACATGATTTATAAATATTTTCTTCTAGTTTGTGGGTTTGTCTTTTACCTTTCTTGTGGTGTTCTTTGAAGTGCAAATGTTTTTAATAATGAAGTTCAGTTTATCAAATTTTTCTTTTATCACTTGTGTTTTGGTACTGAATCATTGCCTAACCTAGCTAGTTTTGTAACTCTTAATTTCTAATTATTCATTGCTAGTATATAAAACTACAACTCACTTTTGTGTACTAATCGTATATGCAAAAATGTTATTAAATTCATGTATTAATTCTAGTTGCTTGTTTGTAGATGCCTTCAGAATTTTAGGCAATCATGTCAGTCATGTCATCTGCAAACAAAGTTTTACTTCATTATTTTCTATCTAAATGTCTTTTATTTTTCTTTAAAGCCCTTCTTCTTAATATTATTTTTTGTGCTTTTAGATTCTAACACATTTACATGTGGTATGATTCTAACACATGTGGTATGAATCTAACACCTGGCTGCAATTTACTTATGAATTGACTAAAGCATACAGTCTTCCTGACTCTTCAATTTGTATACATTTCCCTTTGCAAGACACTCAGCTTTTCTTGGCACAAATTTATTGTAATGAATCAGTTGGTTTCCTGAGCAACTGGACTCAATCATTATGTGAATATTTACATGGTAAACAATATAATAGGCCAGACATCCATGAATCTAAAATCTCCCATCATATCATCCCTATGATAGGAATGGATTTATATATATTTTCTGAAACAATAATTAATTACTTTCATAGGAGTTAGCTTTTGTAATCAATGGTTTACAAGAAAAGAATTTCAAAGAGCTGTAAGGAGCAAAGAGCATATTACTTCTCTTTTGCTTTAGATCTATCTCAGCATCTCGGTGCTACAAATAACATTACCTAGTACCAGACCATGGGTGATGCCAAAATGTTACCAAACTATTTGACAACTCCTCTATATATTTCAAAGCTTTTAAAAAGATGGGAATACCAGACCATCTTACCTGTCTCCTGAGAAACCTGTATGTGGATCAAGAAGCAACAGTTAGAACACTTTATGGAACAACTGATTGGTTCAGAACTGAGAAAGAAGTACAACAGAGCTGTCTATTGTCACCCTGTTTGTTTAATCTATACACTGAGCACATCATGAGAAATGCTGAGCTGGGTGAGCTACAAGCTGGAATTATAGATAGGCAGGATAAACATCAACAACCTCAGATGTATAGATAATACCACTCTAATGGTAGAAAGTGAAGAGGAGCTAAAGAACCTCTTGATGAGGGTGAAAGAGGAGAGTGAAAAAGCCAGCTTAAAACTAAATATTAAAAAAGCTAAGATCATGGCATACAGCCCCATTACTTCCTGGCAAATAGAAGGGAAAATGGTGGAAGCAGCGAGTTTTCTCTTCTTGGGATCTCAAATCACTGAGAATGGTGACTGCAGAATGAAATGAGAAGATGATTGCTTCTTGACAGAAAAGCTATGACAAACCTAGACAGTGTGTTGAAAAGCAGAGATATCATTCTGCTAGCAAAGATCTGTATAGTCAAGGCTATGGTCTTCCCAGTAGCCATGTACGGGCCGTAAAGAAGGCAGAACACCAGAGAATTGATGCCTACAAACTGGTGCTGGAGAAGACTCCTGAGAGTCCTTTGGACAGCAAGGAGATCAAACTGGCCAATCTTAAAAGAAATCAACCCTGAATACTCATTGGAGGGACTGATGCTGAAGCTGAAGCTCCAGTATTTTGGTCACCTGATACGAACAGCCAACTCATTGGAAAAGTCCCTGATGCTGGGAAAAATTGAAGGCAGAAGGAGAAGAGGGTGTCAGAGGATGAGATGGCTGGATGGCATCACAGATGCAATGGACATGAACTTGAGCAAACTTTGGGAGATGATGAGGGACACAGACTTAATGTGCTGCAGTCCATGGGGTCGCAAACAGTCAGACACAACTGGGTGACTGAACAACAACAACAACTGGGTATTTGGGCAGAAAACAGATCATCAAATGGCGCTCAATGGCTGGTATAGGGTTTGTCATTCAGAAGCCTACTGGCTCTTACCTAATAAATGGGCAGACATTGTACCTTGGTAAAATGATGTCAGATATCATTTGGGACTCATTTTAGACATCAATACTACCCCTTGGAGAAAGGAGTGTTTAGATAATTAAATGAGCAGAAAAAAATTAGGTTTAATTTGAGATCCAAACCGTATCTAGTCAAGAGGAATTCTGAACTGCTTTCTTTTCTTTTCAGTTCTTTTGAATACATGCTTTAACAAAGGCCCAGAAAGTTGGGAGGATTTTACATGCTATGATTTGGAGAATAGCAGAAGTGTTAGACAATGCCATCTGGGTTACTGAACTCCTTTCCTGAGAGGTTCATAAAACTGAACAGGCAGTACTTCAGAATAGGGTCCACACAGATACGATACTAGCTTCTCAAGGAAAAAACAAGTGCTGTTTTAAAGCAAGAATGTTGTGCTTACATGCATATAGATATCTCTGAAATCCTAAATATTATAAAAATAATCAAGGAAGTAAAAAATTCTGTGTCATCTTCACATTGGGAATGAGATCTATTCTCTTGATTTAATTGTAGTCTTTTGATTCTTGATGAGAAGTGGGCGTCAAGCACTGATCATGCATTTATCTGTGATGTAGAGTTTGTATGTGTTGTCTGTAGTGTGTGCAATGATGCTGCAAAGCCAAAGTGTTATCAATAAATAATCACACTAAAACAAAACAAAAACAACAGGGAACTCAGATATTTATGGCATTTGGAAAACCAAAAAATACACCAGAAATAAATGGCATAAATATATATGCAGCCAACATAGGAGCACTTAGATGCATAAAGCAAATATTAAATAGACATAAAGGGAGAAATTGATAGTAATACAATAATATTAGGGTAGTTTAACATCCAAGACAATCTACAGATTCAGTGCAATCCCTATCAAGATACCAACGGGATTTTTCACAGAAGTAGAACAAATAATTCTAAAATTTGTATGGGAACACAAAAAAACCTGAATATAGCCGAAGCAATCTTGAAAAAGAAGACCAGAACTAGAGGTATCTTGATTCCTGACTTCAAACTAGACTGGAAGGCGATAGTAATCAAAACAGTACGGTACTGACACCAAAACAGACACGTAGATAAGTGCAACAGAATAGAAAGCCTAGAAATAAACCCACATTCTCGTGGTCAGTTAATCTACAACAAAGAAGGCAAGACTATAGAGTGGGAAAATACAGTCTCTTCAGTAAGTGGTGGTAAGGAAACTGGATAGCTAATGTAAAAGAGTCAAAAAAGAAATTTTCTCACACCATATACAAATATGAACTCAAAGTGGATTCAAGACATAAATGTAAGACTGGAAACCATAAAATCCCTCAAAGAAAATGTAGGAAGAACACTGATAAATCATAGCAATATTTTTGGGTCTGCCTCTTAAGGCAAACAAAACAAAAATGAAAATAAACAAATGGGACCTAATTAAACTTAAAAACTTTGGAACAGCAAAGGAAGCAAATAAAAAGACAACCTATGTACGGAATGGGGGAAAATTTTTGCATATGATATGACCAATAAAGGGTTAATGTCCAAAATATATAAACAGCTCATACAACTCAATAAAAAAAATGAAACAACTCAATTTAAAAATGGTCAGAAGACCTGAATAGACAAAGAAGGCATACAAATGTCCAATAGGCACATGCAAAGATATACATCTCTAATGATCAGGGACGTGCAAATCAAAACCGCAAAGAGTTATCACCTCATATCTGTCATGGCTGTCATCAAAAAGACCACAAATAATATATGTTGGTGAGGATGTGGGGAAAAGGGAACTTGCATACACTGTTGGTGGGAACATAAATTGGTGCAGCCCATATGGAAAATAGGATGGACAGTCCTCAAAAAAATTAAAATAGAACTATACAAGATGTATGAATTAAAATATTGTGATGGGAAAGAGAAGGCCTTCTATACAAAGGCTATGGGGTTAAAATATCAGTTTCTTACTTACTGTGGCCTTGGGCAAATTACTTAATCAAATTATATCTTGTTTCATCAACTATTAGTGAAGATTAAATAAATCAACTTTTGAGTAGTTTTAGCACAGCATTTGGAGAAGGCAATGGCAACCCACTCCAGTACTCTTGCCTGGAGAAGCCCAGGGACGGGGGAGCCTGGCGGGCTGCCGTCTATGGGGTCGCACAGAGTCGGCCACGACTGAAGCGACTCAGCAGCAGCAGCAGAGGCACAGGATTGGGAATGTAGAAAGTGTTGAATTTAGTTCCCTTTCACACTTCTAATTTCCTTTCATTAGTTTATATTTATAAAAAATCTGATTGTTATTTATAAAGAAAGCTGAGCGCCGAAGAATTGATGCTTTTGAACTGTGGTGTTGGAGAAGACTCTTGAGAGTCCCTTGGGCTGCAAGGAGATCCAATCAGTCCATCCTAAAGGACATCAGTCCTGACTAATTATTGGAAGGACTGATGCTGAAGCTAAAACTCCAATACTTGGCCACCTGATCCGAAGAACTGACTCATTTGAAAAGACCCTGATGCTGAGAAAGATTGAAGGCAGGAGGAGAAGGGGATGACAGAGGATGAGATGGTTGGATGGCATCACCGACTTGATGAACATGAGTTTGAGTAAGCTCCGGGAGTTGGTGATGGACAGGGAAGCCTGGCGTGCTGCAGTCCATAGGGTCACAAAGAGTCAGACACGACTGAGCGACTGAACTGAACTGACTGATGATTACTGTCCACATACTGAAATTTAATATCTATTACTCCACAAATACCAAAGAAGCTATAAGCCACTTTTGACATACTAGAGTTGCAAACTGAAATTGGTGAAAAGAGAAAGAGGAAGAATTAGATAGCAAATATAACATCTGACTCCCCCAAATTCTCACTATCTATTTGAGCTACAGAGAGCTTGTGAAAGCTGATCTCGTGTGTGTGTGCTCAGCAACCTCAGGGACTGCAGCCTGCCAGGCTCCACTGTCTGTGAGATTTTCCAGGCAAGATTACTGGAGTGGCTAGCCATTTCCTACTCCAGGGGAATCTTCCAAATCCGAAGACTGAACCCGTGTTTCCTGCATTGCAGGTGGCTTCCTTACCACTGGCACCACCTGGGAAGTCCTTGTGCTCAGACAGTAAAGAATCCTCCTGCAATGCAAGAGACCTGGGTTCGATCCTTGAGTCAGAAACATCCTATGGATAAGGGAATGGCTATCCACTCCAGTATTCATGTCTGGAGAATTCCATGGACAGGGGAGCCTGGCTACAGTCCTTGGGGTTGCAAAGAGTAGGAATGACTGAGCGACTAACACTTTCAATCTCTTTTAGCTCCGTATGCTAACATGGGTAAAATTTAGAGGTTAGCTGCTAAGGTGGAAAGTAGAGAGTGAGTCACTGAGGAATTTATTGTAGGCACTGAAGGGAAGAAGAAAGGAGCCAGGCTAAAATCCACTTAGGAGGAGAGTCCTGATTGATTCTAAAGTGGACCATCAGCCTAAAGGAAATGGACATGGAATGCCACACATTACCAAGAGGAGAAGGAAGAGGATGTTGACTGTAAGTTTTGCCTAATTATAATTACCATTAAAAATATCCTCTGATTTAAAGTTCACAACATTGCTCAGCCATAAAAAAGAATGAAATAATGCCATTTGCAGCAACATGGATGGCCCTACAGTGAAGTAAGTCAGACAGAGAAAGACAAATATCATATGATATTGCTTATATGTGGAATCTAAAATATGATACAAACAAAATTATTTATAAAACAGAAACAGACAGACATAGAAAACAGGTTACCAAACGGGAAAGGTAGAGGAGAGATACATTAGAAGTTTGGGATTAAAATATACACAGTATATATAAAATTGATAATCAACAAGGACCTACAGTAAAGCACAGGGAACTATACTCCATATTTTGTAATAACCTATAAGGAATGTACTGGAGTGGGTAGGGGATCTTCCTGACCCAGGTATCGAAGCCCAGCCTCCCACCTGCAGGCAGACTCTTCACTGCAGGTGACTCTTCAGAGCCACCAGGAAAGCCCCATGTGCATGTATGTGTATGGATGTGTATAACCAAATCATTGCGCTGTACACCTAAAAGTAACACAGCATTGTAACGCAGCTATGTTCCAATAAAAATTAAAAAAAAATAAAGTTCACAACAAACCTGTGAGGGAGTGATTATGATTTACCTTTTTTAAAATTAATACTGATGCTCAGAGAATTGGGTTGGGTGCTTCATACTTAGCTTGTAGATAATAGTGCTAGCATTTAAGTCACAGCCTGTCTAGATCTAAAGTTCAGGCTTTATTATACTCTTATACTCTTTGGTGCCCTTGAAGAATTTTCCCTAAAGAACAGCCATAAAGATCTAAGCCAATCTTTAAGCAATGCCTGCTTCCTAAGTGGTAATTCTATGCCCTGGACTCTTTTTTTTTTTTCCATTTAATTTTTATTAGGTGGAGGCTAATTACTTTACAAAATTGTAGTGATTTTTTGCCATACATTGACATGAATCAGCCATGGATTTACATGTGTTTCCCATCCCGATCTCCCCTCTCACCTCCCTCCCCGTCCCATCCCTCTGGGTCTTTCCAGTGCACCAGCCCCGAGCACTTGTCTCATTATGCCCTGGACTTTTGTGAGAGTTTGATCTTCCACCTTCATCAGGATATACAGGTGAGAATTGGGCTCACTGTAACTAAATTGCTTTATCAATTTACTTGAGAAGTCGCTTTCCTGGAGTATTCTGGAAAGGATTAAAAAAATCAAAGTACACAAAATAAACTGAAAACAGTTTTGATTGCCTGCAATTGTATTCAAGAATTTTTAAGATTCAGTTCAAACATGTTTTTCATGACTGATTTATTCTGGGTGATATTACCAATGTGTATGCCTGCATTTGGAGTTACTCTTAACTGGAAAGAGGTTTTCATTTCTATGAATCAGAGGAGGCTGGCAGGCTACAGTCCATGGGGTCACAAAGAGTTGGACACAACTGAAGCAATTTAGCACACATACACACTTAACTGGAAAGAGGCTTTGATTTCTGTATAAACACTCCAGGCCAAAAGACAGCAAATAAGAAAAGCAATCCAGACAATCATTTGTTTGAAACACCAACCTGGAGAAGAGGAAAAATAACATAAACATAACATGGCGTTCTCAGTTGCTCAGTTATATCTGACTCTTTGCGACCCTAGGAACTGTAGCCTGCCAGATTCTACTGTCCATGAGATTCTCCAGGGAAGAATACTGGAGTGGGTTGCCATTTCCTCCTCCAGGAAATTTTCCTGACTCAGGGATTGAAGCCATGTCTCCTGCATTGGCAGGCAGATTCTTTACCACTACCATCACCTGGGAAGCCCATACATAATATATCTCAGAACTATATTGGAACACCATGTTTCATATTGCCTATAAGCAATCTTTGAGCCCTTTTTTCTAAAAATCATGTAGTTACCCAGCAGGAACAGTATCATTACAAGTAACTGCTGTTAATAAACCTACCTATTACCTAAACAACCCTGAAACAAGAGATCTGAAATTGCTATTTGGGGTGGTGCTTCCTGCTGCCACGAGGTGGTGTGTTTGACTTAAAAGACACTCAACCAGGGTTAGATTAAAAATTTAGATCAAAACATTCATCTGAATGAGACACTGAGAAAAAGAATTATGTTTGGTAGCAAACAACAGCTACTTCTCTTAAAATCTATTTTGAAAAAAAAAATCTATTTTGATTCAAGTTCAGAATTGATGTAAAAAATCTGGTCAGGCAAACTAATGTAAGGAACATTTTAGTATACACTGTGAAAACTCCAATCAGAAATGTATTAACACTGCTGATAGCATAAAAGATGCTTGACAAATATTTCCTGATCATGGAGCCATACACTAATAATGATCACATGTTTATTTTGTATGGTATTCTCATTATGACCTGTACACAAGAGGTGATCAGTTAAATGGACTAATTTGTTTCGCAATTGTTGGATGAAAACTCTGTAGCACTAATGCCATGATAGATGTTAAATATATTAAATATAATCTATGTTAAATAGATGTTAATATATATGTGTTGAATATATTCCAAAGTATTCAAATATTGCTGAGATATATAGGAAAAAAGCCTATGGAATAGACAAGGAGAATGAGAATAGAGAGGGTAAGAAAAAATTCATTAAAGGAGAAAGTGTAAAAAACAAATCTGAGGCATTAAATATGGAAGCAATGATATCATGATAGAATAGGAACAGTTACACAAATTTGGAGAAAAGATATTTCTACTTCATGCTTTCAAATGTTTGTTAGAAGTTGGTGAAAAAGGATTTTGGGAATAGAGTTCCATGGTAGCCTGTATTCTTAGGAGGAATAATTGCAACATATTTTCAATTGTGCTGGCCATTATGATAGCCATTAGCTATATGTAACTAATGAACACTAGAAATGTGGTTAGTACAAATTGAGATGTGCTATAAATGTAAAATATATATAAAAGACAGTATAAAAAATGTAAAATGTCTCAATAATCTATTCCATGAAAGCAGTGGAATAGATTATTGAGACATGTTAGATATATTGGGTTAAATAAAAGTATAATAGTTAATGATATTTATTTAATTTAAAATTTATTTAATATATATTTAATGATAGATATTTAATGTTTTTAATATTATAATAAATATTTAGTATCAAATAAATATTTAATATTTTAGATATATTGGGTTAAGTAAAATTATTACTTCAATTAACTTCACCTATTTCTTTTATTTTTAAAATTTTATTATTTGTAACTTTTGTCTGTGCCAGGTCTTTGTTGCTGCACATGGACTTTCTCTAGCTGTGGCCATGGGGGCTACTCTCCAGCTGCAGTGATGGGGGGCTTCTCACTGTGGTGGCTTTTCTTGTTGCATAGCACAGGCTCTGGAGCTCAGGCTCAGCAGTTGTGGCAAATGGACTTGGTTGCCCTGCAGCTTAGTTAGTCCCTGCAGGGACTTAGTTCCCTGCAGTGGAATCTTCCCAGACCAGGGATCAAAACCATGCCCCCTGCATTGGCAGGTGGATTCTTAACCACTGGGCCATCAGGGAAGTCCTCTTTTGATTTTTTAAAAATATGACTACTAAAAAATTGAAAACTATATATATGGCTAACATTTGTATTGGGCAATGGTGGTCTAAAGAATTGCTGAAGAGAGACTAAACGGACTCTATACTAGAGTTCCTAAAAGGAGAAATGACATTTTGCCTATCTATTATTTTTTCCCCTGTCTTTTGTTTTAATATCATTGCCCATAGGAGGCTAGTCAATGGAAGACAAAAAATGTGGCATGTAAGGGATACAAGTTGAGTGGAAGTAGGGAGCTATTTGTTTCTCCTGTTGCATAATCTCCAGAAATACTTTTCTGTAAGGCAGTGTGCTGACATTAGAGTCAAGTCTATAATGACAAAATAAATGATGTCGAAGAAAGAAGTGTGAAAGCAAAATTGGGAAACATAAAAGTGTTTTTACACATTTTCTTACTTCCTGGACATCTATCAACAGCCTGCTCCCTGGTCCCCTTACTACTCCTAACACACACCCACACTCCATTGCTAGGTCAAGTATCTTATTATAAGAATATGAATAGCCCTCTATTTAGACTTTTTGAATGGTCCCTTTTAAAAGTGTATTCCTCATTATGTGACTCTGCTAGGGTTCTGAGTAGCAGGAAACTTAATATAGTAAGTTTTGTTCCAAGATATCAGAAATGATCACTAGTTAGGGGAGCAGATAGATGAGGTGACCTTGAGTACTATTGATAGGAATTGATAAGGAGTGCTTTAAGGGCAAAAAACTAGAAATTTATCTTTAAGATGAACAGACAAGCAGGGATCTATCTTGGTATAAGAAGGGGAGACCAGGGTCTGCCAAAAATATGATTCAAATATTTGTTTCAAGTGTGGGTAGGAGATAAGGATCATAAAACCTGCCCCATGTAAAAGACAAAAAAGTTTAGTAGAACTTCACTATGACTAGCCCAGGGGAGGAATGAGCTGCTATAAAGGATACTTTAGTCCAACAATGTGTATTGATACAGGGAAGTGGTAATATAAGAATTAGTGAAATGATGCAGGGACAAGTCTATCAGCATTATTATATAACCAAATATTGCTGCTTTTATAACTAAATAATAGCATTATTTTGTTTGTGTCTTTGGGAGTTCGACAGTCCTAACTTTGGAGGCAGCAGTTTAGGGGGCAAAGCAACAGAGCTTTGTTGCTTAATAGTAGTACAAGTCTGCTTAATAGTAGGGACATATTTGTGGCTCAGCTGGTAAAGAATCCACCTGCAATGTGGAAGACCTGAGTTCTATCCCTGGGTTGGGAAGATCCCCTGGAGAAGGGAAAGGCTACCCACTCCAGTATTCTGGCCTGGAGAATCCCATAAACTGTATATCCATTTGAATGCAGAGTTCCAAAGAATAGCAAGGAGAGATAAGAAAGCCTTCCTCAGTGAAAAATACAAAGAGAGGAAAACAACAGAATGGGAAAGACTAGAGATCTCTTCAAGAAAATTAGAGATACCAAGGGAACATTTCATGCAAAGATGAGCACAATAAAGGGCAAAAATGGTATGCACCTAACAGAAGCAGAAGGTATTAAGAAGAGGTGGCGAGAATACACAGAAGAACTATACAAAAAAGATCTTCATGACCTAGATAATCACGATGGTATGATCACTCACCTAGAGCCAGGCATCCTGGAATGTGAAGTCAAGAGAGCCTTAGGAAGCATCACTACAAACAAAGCTAGTGGAGGTGATGGAATTCCTGTTGAGCTATTTCAAATCCTAAAAGATGATGCTGTTAAGTGCTGCACTCAATAAGCGAGCAAATTTAAAGGTCAGTTTTCATTCCAATCCCAAAGAAAGGCAATGCCAAAGAATGTTCAAACTACTGCACAATTGCAGTCATCTCACATGCTAGTAAAGTAATGCTCACAATTCTCCAAGCCAGGCTTCAACAAGTACATGAACCGTGAACTTTCAGATGTTCAAGCTGGATTTAGTAAAGGCAGAGGAACCAGAGATCAAATTGCCAACATCCATTGGCTCATCAAAAAAGCAAGAGAGTTCCAGAAAAACATCTATTTCTGCTTTATTGACTACACCAAAGCCTTTGTCTGTATGGATCACAATAAACTGTAGAAAATTCTTCAAGAGATGGAAATACCAGACCACCTGACCTGCCTCCTGAGAAATCTGTATGTAGGTCAGGAAGCAACAGTTAGAACTGGACATGGAACAACAGAATGGCTCCAAACAGGGAAAGAAGTACGTCAAGGCTGTATATTGTCATCCTACTTATTTAACTTATATGCAGAGAACATCATGAGAAATGTTGGGCTGGAGGAAGCGAAAGCTGGAATCAAGATTGCCGGGAGAAATAGCAATAACCTCAAATATGCTGATGACACCACCTTTTTGGCAGAAAGCGAAGAAGAACTAAAGAGCCTCTTGAAAGTTAAAGAGGAAAGTGAAAAAGTTGGCTTAAACCTCAACATTCAGAAAACTAAGATCATGGCATCTGGTTCCATTACTTCACGGCAAATAGATGGGGAAACAGTGGAAACAGTGACAGACTTTATTTTGGGGGGCTCAAAAATCACTACAGATGGTTAGTAGTGATTTCATGACTGCAGACATGAAATTAAAAGACACTTGCTCCTTGGAAGAAACATTATGACCAACCTAGGGCATATTAAAAAGCAGAGACATTCCTTTGCTGACAAAGGTCCATCTAGTCAAAGCTATGGTTTTTCCAGTAGTCATGTATGGATGTGAGAGCTGTACTATAAAGAAAGCTGAGCACTGAATAATTGATGCTTTTGAACTGTGGTGTTGGAGAAGACACTTAAGAGTCCCTTGGACTGCAAGGAGTTCCAACCAGTTCATCCTAAAGGAAATCAGTGCTAAATATTCATTGGAAGGACTGATGCTGAAGCTGAAACTCCAATACTTTGGCCACCTGATACGAAGAACTGACTCATTAGAAAAGACCCTGATTCTGGGAAAGATTGAAGGCAGGAGGAGAAGAGGACGACAGAGGATGAGATGGTTGGATGGCATCACCGACTCAATGGATGTGAGTTTGGGTAGACTCTGGGAGTTGGTGATGGACAGGGAGGCCTGGCGTGCTACAGTCCATGGGGTCGCAAAGAGTTGGACACGACTGAATGACTTCCACTGTACACTGTATCCTAACCTATTCAATCACCTACCTCCTGATAGACAGTTGTTTTTAATTTGAAGTGCTTCAAAAGCACTAGCATGTATTTTTCTATTGTTATCAGTCACCAAGTCATATTCTACTGTTTGCAACTAAAGGGACTGCAGCATGCCAGGCTTCCTCGTCCTCCACTATTTCCTGGATTTACTCACATTCATGTCCAGTGAGTCAGCTCTTCGCATCAGGTGGCCAAAGTATTGGAGCTTCAGTATATTTCTATAGAACTCCAATGTTGAGAAGTGTTGGTCAAAGAGTTATTTTCCAAGAGTTGTAGGAGAGTATTCCTAGTAGATCTGTATGTACATTTTACTACACCCTCCTAGTACTGGATGTTGTAAATCGTTTTAATTTTTGCCAATCCAAGAATGGAAAATTAGTTTTGGGGTTGTGTGGCAGCACAATATTCACATCAATATATTTCAGTTAATTTAAAAAATTTATTAGCATCAGAATATCCAGTCCAGTGACTGGTTTTGTTAGATTAAAACATGTCCTGTAGTGAATATTTTCTTTAAAAAGTTATTAAGTCTGGATTTACTCAGGCTCCCTGAAATAGTCAGTCGGTACATATTGCTCATCTTCTTTGTTCATGAAATGCTATAGCATTACTTGAATAGAGATTGTATTCAGATTCACCTACATTCACTCTGGGCGGTGGGGGGAGGGATTAACAGTTTAAATATGCAAATAATTTGATATTCCATTCAGTAAACGCTGCTGCTGCTGCTGCTAAGTCGCTTCAGTCGTGTCCGACTCTGTGCGACCCCATAGACGGCAGCCCGCCAGGCTCCGCCGTCCCTGGGATTCTCCAGGCAAGAACACTGGAGTGAGTTGCCATTGCCTTCTCCCAGTAAACGCTAACCCTAGACAATTTATACATTAAACCTGACTAGTCCTATGAGAAAAATTTATCAGAAAAATTTGTCAGTGACTTAACGGACTCTCCACTGCTCATGAGAAATTAATCTCATTGGACTGATGGCAGGGTTGCTGGTGATAACTGTCAACATTTTGTGGAAGAAACTGAAGCACTCATTAAGCATCCTAAAGACGAGTGATTAACAAAAACTCAGGGGACAAACATTAAAACAAAACCTGCCTATACAGTCTCATTTTAAAAATCTTATATGTATTCTCTCTCTCTCTCCCTCTAATCGGCTTTTTGTCTGCCTCAAACAGAGTGTGGAAAGAAGTCCTGACGGTGCCGAGGCAAGCCTCAGGAGACCTAGAGAAATTACGTACTAAGGACGTGGAGGGTTTGTTTTTTCACTTCTGGTTGCAGCTGGTGCATACGCGAGGCGAGGAGTAAACAACGGGGCTCACTCGGTTAGTTCTTTCCTTCAAAGGAAAGGTGAAAATAGGCAGATTACCCGGTGGCTCAGACGGTAGAATCTGCCTATAATGCGGGAGACCCAGGTTCAATCCCTGGGTCGGGAAGATACCCTGGAGACGGAAACGGCAACCCACTCCAGTATTCTTGCCTGGAGAATCCCGTGGATGGAAGAGCCAGTCCACGGGGTCGCAAAGAGTCGGACACGACTGTGTCACTTCATTTCCTTGAAGGAAAGAAAATTTAGCACGTCTCAATCCATTTCAGAAACGAGAGAACACTCACTAGCGACCGGGCAGAAATACCAAGCCCGCTCCCTCACTTCTCTTCAGACCTAAGCAGGGAGATGCAAAAGAAACTGAAGCGAAGCGAAAAGAACCGGAAAGCCAACGCGAGGTATTTGAACGGGGACCCGCCTCGCCCTTCCGAGACTTCCGCGTCACCGCGGGCCCCGCCCTTCAAGGGGCGGGGCTGAGCCTTCCTTCCGGGTTGCGGGCGGAAGTGGGAGAATTTGAATTGTGTGGGCCGTTTGCTGTAGCAGCTTGCGGATGGCCTGTGGCGCAGCGCGGGAAGGGAAAAGTGACACGGCGTCTCTGGAACTTCTGCCCAGCGCGCCTTGGTGAGTGGACGTGGAAGAGCAAGAAATGGAATATTCCAGGGAGAGAAGCAGGACCGTCGGATGGGTCAGGGGTCTGGAGACCGGACAGAACAGCGGGGGCCTCAGAGAGCTTTTGGGATGTCCTGTGGTGGGGCCGGATGTGAGGACTTTGGGAAGTTGGCGCAGGGGGAGCCTCTCCCGGGTCAGCGCTCCAAACAAATGGCTCAAACACACCGCAGCTCTAGAGTATTGGGGATTCGGAGGCCCGACCGCCCCCGAAACTGTTTAAACCTTCGACTTTCTGGTAATTGCAGTTCAGTATTTCCGCCAAGTAGGTTCTAATACTGAAGCTTCAGCAGTAGTTATTGCTAAAGTATTACCATACGCAAAAGAATCTTCCTTTATTAAAGGTGGAAGGTTGGGAGCAGGTTTAGAATGAAGAAATGTTCTACGTGTCCGAGTTCGTTCTAAAAGGAGTAGTCTTTCTTACAGTGGACCGCAGGGAATTGGCAGTCTTTGAAATACCTGGTGGGGATTTAAATTGAAATCTGAGTATCCTTTGTATTCAAAACCTGGATATTTTTCTTTCATGGTTGACATTTTTCGTCACCGCAAAAATCCGAGACGCGTGCTTATTTAAATTGGCTATATAGTAACAGTGGTGAGTCACAAGGGTGTTAGTTTGCTAACAATAGGGATAAGGTTTAGTTCCACAGACCTGCCTTTTCATCCCCGTCATTCATTGGCCGATTAGGTCGTTGTGGAGTCATTTCGAAAGTACTAAATTTTCTGACATCAGGTTTTGTTTTGGGTTTTTGTTTTACTTATTTTTAATGACCGACTACCTCAAAAATCAAATTCTAACCTCCCAACAAAGTCACGCCTTCTGGAATAGTTTAAATGTGTACCCTACGTGTAAACTATAAGTAAGCATTTAAATGTGTAGAAATTTTATATCTTGGCTTGTTGAAAACTGTCAGACTAATTTAGTGTTGCTTTATAGGATCAGATATTTTATGTTGCTTCTGAGATTTTAACATCAGGGTATCATACCATATAAATGTATGTTTCTTTTAAAAAGTAGGACTTAATGATATTCAGAATAAATATCCCTTTGTCCAGTGCTGGCTACTCCTACTCTCCTGTCCCTGCTAATGAAGTTTTGTTTCATTATTAGCCAAGAAAAATAAATGTAAATATTCAGTAGTTATGGTCATTAAAATTTAAACATTTTATGTAGGACTGCAGCAAGACATTAGCTATACTTTGTTAAGGTTTGCTTAATTCAGATCTTATGATTCTACTTATTATAAGCTACCAGCAAATGGTAATTTCCCCTGTAGAATTCGTCTCTACATTTTCTCTTCCTTTTTGTTACCTGGACTCTCTTTGTTTTTTTGCTGTATCTACCTGAATCAGTGAATTTCAATTTTTAATGGTGTACACATTACCTTGAAGGATTTGTTAAGTGCTGATTCCTGTATTTCAAATCTCAGAGATTATAATCCCATAAATCTGGAGGATAGGGTTTTGTAAATTTAATTTGAAGGTTAGAAGTTTTGATGAATATTTTATTTTATTTTATTTTTTTTGATGAATATTTTAAAAACACTGACTTGGTCTCTCTTAGAGAAGCATTGTAATATGTTGGTTAAGATCATGAAAGTGAACTGGAGCCCATTATACAGAGCGAAGTAAGCCAGAAAGATAAAGACCATTACAGTATACTAACACATATTATGGACTTTAGAAAGATGATAACGATAACCCTATATGCAAAACAGAAAAAGAGACTCAGATGTATAGAACAGACTTGTGGACTCTGGGAGAAGGCGAGGGTGGGATGTTTCAAGAGAACAGCATTGAAACATGTATATTATCTAGGGTGAAACAGATAACCAGCCCAGGTTGGGTGCATGAGACAAGTGCTCAGGCCTGGTGCACTGGGAAGACCCAGAGGGATCGGGTGGAGAGGGAGGTGGGAGGGGGGACTGGGATGGGGAATACATGTAAATCCATGGCTAAATCATTTCAATGTATAACAAAAACTACTGTAGTGATGTAAAGTAATTAGCCTCCAACTAATAAAAATTAAAAAAAAAATACATAGATTAGGGGAATAAAAAAAAAAGGAAAAAAAAAAGTGAATACAACTGTATACACATTTAAGTTTTTCTTTTTCCTGATTATAAAGTAATAAATGCTTACTGTAGAAAATGTATAAAATACAAGAAATAATAAAGCAGAAACCCCCCCCCCCCCAAAAAAAAAGATCATGAAAGTGGAGCCAGATTGCTTGCATTTGATTTCTGTTCTTGTGACTTGGTAGCTGTCTGGCCCTAAGGCAGTTAGTTCCTTAACCTTTCAGTGCTTAAATTCCCTCAATTATAGTGGAGATAATAGCAATATCTATCTGGTAGGACTATTGTGAGAATCAAATGAATTAGTACACGTTAAAATCTTAGAATAGTGTGTGGTACATAGTGAATGATACATGTATCTCCTATGATATTGAGTTACTCTAAGCATTATACGTACATTATGTCGTTAATCTTCAAAATAACATTGTAATATTTACTATTATTTTCAGATAAGAAAACTGAGCCTATGAGGGTTTTAGCAATTTGTTCTCACACAACTAGTAAAATGTTCAAACTAGGACAAAAACTAGATTTTGTTAGAAATTTTATACTTCTTATTGATTGATTTATTGTAATGCTTCCTGCCTCTGTCTGCAATCTCTCCTTCCAAATGTTGCTCTTTAAAAAATTTCTGATGACTTCCCATCATCCACCATACATATTTCAAATTTCTTAGCTTTTTTTCCCCCAAAAACCTTAATCTGTTTCCAATCTCTTTTTAAGAATTATCCTCATAATTTTCTGCCATTCTTTTCCATCCTGTGATGTTCTGTGATATTACCACAATACTCCAGATCTCTTCTATCATATTTGTGCAGTTAGTCATTGACCTTTTTTATTTCTCCTTAAAATTTGACCCGGTAGGTTTCAGGTACCTTCCTAGACTTACCCAGTGAAGTGCTTCTTCCTCCGTGCAGTTTGTGTGTGTGTGCTAGTGCGCTCAATTGTGTCTGACTCTTTGCAATCCCGTGAGATTTTCCTCTCTCCTTGGGATTTTCCTCCCAATCTCTCCTTGGGATTTTCCTCCCAAATCTCTCCTTGGGATTTTCCAGGCAAGAATACTGGAGTAGGTTACCATTTCTTACTCTGGGCATCTTCCCAACCCAGAGATCAAACTCAGTACTCTTGCATCTCCTGCACTGGCAGGCAGAGTCTTTATCAGTGAGCCACCTGGGAAACCCTCAGTGCATGGTTTAGTTGTAAACAAAATAGTTCTTGTCCTGTTTTGTCTTTATATCTGCAGTTCTAGGTTCAGAACAGTATCTTTATAGTCTGAAACTGTGTATGTTCAGGGAGTGCTTGTTATTTAAAAAATTTTAACACATTGTATCTTATTAAGCTGAAAAAGTTAAAAATTGAAAGATGACAATATAATTCTGTATAGCTGTGGTAGAGATTTTAGTGTTATCGTATATACGTATACTTTTACGTATACTTTGTAAATTACACAACTATGGAAAAATAAGTATTGAAGTTGTAGCATCAGAAGATATTTTATGTGGGAAAAAATTAGGATTTTTAAAAATTTCTTTAAGAGCAGTATTTGCTAATATTCACAGAACTCCGAATGCTTTATACATAGCTCTTTTAACCTTTATAGCCATTTTATTATTATCCCTATATTAAGGTGAAAAAACTGAAGCACCAAAAGATTTAGTAACTTAAAAAAAAAAAGTTTTTTTTTCCATTTAATTTCCTTCCTGCAGGATATTTTTATTATGAGATATATTTTAAGTGTAATTTAAAAACTAGCTTTATAACAGAATTAGCCTCATTTGTACAGAAATGATCATTTCTACATTAATTCAGTTCTAAATTAAGAGGATATTGGGAAATTAAAAACAGAAAAGTTTGCCTTTCCTTTTCGGTTTAAACAGGTAAGATTGTTACCTGACTTCATTGCCCACAGCCTTTTCTTTAGAAACCTGTCAGTGTTATAGGCACATCATTCTGATGACCAGAGAGTAAAGGTTTGGACTTAGGAGCATATTATCCTAATATACTCTCATCCCACATACCTTCTCCAGCCAAAGTAGTTATTTGAATCAGAGCTGAATGTCTGATGCAGCTAGACCATTCACATCATTTCTTGAATCTTGGAATTGGGATATCCAGAGACTGTTGAGAACCAACGTGGAAAGTTTGTTACATTCTGAGATGACAATGAAATGATGAAGAAACATGAACAATGGACATAGAGAGCCAGTATATAGAGAAGGAGGGAAGGAAAACCTATTCCCGAAGGACTAGCTGTGAAGTAAGTCAATATAAACTTATAACTTAATTGCTTTTCCTTTTTAAAGACTGTATTTTTGTAAGAGCAATTTTGTTGTTTATTTGCTAAATCATATCTGACTTTTGCAACCCCATGGACTGTAGCCTGCCAGGTTCCCCTGTCCATGGGATTTCCCAGGCAAGAATATTAGAGTCTCTTCTCCTGCAGGGGATCTTCCTGACCCAAGGATCGAACCCGTGTCTCTTGCATTGGCAGGCGGATTCTTTACCACTCAGCCACCTCGGAAAGCCAAAGAGCAGTTTTAGTTCACAGCAAAATTGAGGGGAAAATGATAGAGATTTCCCATGTACCCCCTTCCCCACACATGCATAGTCTCTCCCATGATAAACATTCCCCTTTAGAGTGGTACATTTGTTATAATTGATGAGCTTACATTGACACAAGATAAAGTCTGTAGTTCACTCCATGTGATGATGTGTTTGTATACAAAGGGAAACTTCAGCTACCTTCAAAAATAATGCCAGTGTCCATGTTAATTGGTGTTTTGTTTGTCAAGTGAAAGTGAAAGTCAGTCCTGTCTGTGCGACGCTATGGACTATACAGTCCATGGAATTCTCTAGCCAGAATACTGGAATGGGTAGCCTTTCCCTTCTCCAGGGGATCTTCCCAGCCCAGGGATCGAACCCAGGTCTCCCGCATTGCAGGCGGATTCTTTACCTTACCAGCTGAGCCATAAAAGAATATTAAAATTACTGAGGGAAGCACTGATGGATTTTTCTCTTAGACTGAAAGCTTAATGTAGAGGGTTAACTTAAACCCAAACTAAATACTAAGTCTTGCCTGGGTTTTGTATTTTTTATGCCTCGCCTTTTCTATCGTGCTTCCAGTAGCCTCATATCAAACATTCTTACAAGTTTTTTTGCTCTCAGATTTTCTAATTTATCTATTTTGCTGGAATGCTGCTGTTGAAATTTCTCTTACAAATGAATGATCTTCTTATTAGTAGTAGGCTTTGTAGTTTTGAAATATTTGGGGCTTATTCACTGTGGAATTGGTTTAAAACTGGTGTGGAGTTTTTCATTGAATATCTCACGGTCAGTTTTATTGATCCATTTTTCCTCTAACTTCCTTCGCAATGATTCTAAAGTAAAATACTTTTATTCATTTAGAAAATATTTATTGATCATCATGCTGGGCATGGTCAGATGTTTTTGTTTTTCAATTCTGTCCCATAATCTTAGTCATAAGGATACTTCAGAATTATATAGTGCTTTACAGTTCATATAGCTTAACAGTTTCTTTGGATCTTATGACCCTGCAAGGTATTAAGATTCCCATAAAGAAACTGAGTCCTGCTCTAGATCACACATAATTCCACAGTTCTCACTCGGGCAAGAACCCAGTTAAGAATTTCTTTCCTTCCATGGTGGCTCAGTATAAATAGCCCGCCTGCCAGTGCAGGTGTGGACTCCTTCCCTGGGTTGGGAGCTTAGTGACTGCACCGCACCCACAGCTCGATGTTACACATTCTGTGCCTGCTGACTCTGTCGTATCTAGCGCTTTACAACCCCATGGACTGTAGCCCGCCAGGCTCTTCTGTCCATAGCATTTTTCAGGCAAGAATACTGGAGTGGGCTGCCATTTCCTACTCTGGGGATCTTCCCAACCTGTGGATCGAACCCATGTCTCTTGTGTCTCCTACATTGGCAGTTGGATTCTTTATCAACTGTTCCACCTTTGTTGTTGGTGTTCAGTTGCTAAGTCATGACTAACTCTTTGAGACCCCATGGACTGCAGCACTCCAGGCTTCCCTGTCCTTCATTATCTCCCAGTGTTTGCTCACATTCATGTCCGTTGAATTGGTAATCCTATCTAATTATCTCAACCTCTGCCGCCTCCTTCTCCTCTTGCCTTCAATTTTTCCCAGCATCAGGGTCTTTTCCAATGAGTCAGCTCTTTGCATCAAGTGGCCAAAGTATTAGAGCTTCAGTTTTAGCATCAGTCCTTCCAATGAGTATTCAGGGTTGATTTCCTTTAGGATTGACTGGTTTGATCTCCTTGCAGCCCAAGGGACTATCAAGAGTCTTCTCCAGGACCACAGTTCGAAAGCATCAATTCTTCAGCACTCAGTCTTCTTTATGGTCCAACTCTCAGGTCTGTACATGACTACTGAAAATGCCATAGCTTTGATTCTGTGGGCCTTTGTCATCAAAGTGATGCCTTTGGTTTTTAATACACCGTCTAGGTTTGTCATAGCTTTCCTTCCAAGGATCCAAGGGTCTTTTAATTTCATGACTTGCAGTCACCATCTGCAGTTTTTGGAGCCCAAGAAAACAAAATCTGACACTGCTCCCACTTTTTCCCTTTGCGTTTGCCATGAACTGATGGGACCCGATGTCATGTTCTTAGTTTTTGAATGTTGACTTTTAAGCCACCTTTTTACTCTCCTTTTTTACCTTCATCAAGAGGCTCTTTAGTTCCTCTTCACTTTCTCCCATTAGAGTGGTATCATCTGCGTATTTGAGGTTGTTGATATTTCTCCCAGCAATTATCTTTGAGTAATATTCCGTTGTCTAGGTGTACCATAGTTTATCTGTTCATCTACTGAAGGACATCTTAGCTGCTTCCAAGCTGTAAATATCTCTGTTAAAGTTCTGTTGTGGACATAAATTTTTATCTCCTTTGGGTAAATACCAAGATGCATGACTGCATAACGGAGGTAAATCCTGCTTGGCTGTGGTATATCATTCTTTTTATACATTGTTTGATTTTATTTACTTATATTTTATTGTGGCATCTATATTCATGAGGTTTTTTTTTTTTCTTTGTGATGTCATTGTCTTTTTTTTTTTATTAGGTAAATGCTGGCCTAATGGAGTAAATTGGAAGTAGTGCCTCTCCTTCTGTCTTCTAAAGATATTGTAGAGAATTGGTATAATTTCTCCTTAAATGTTTGATAGAATTTTACAGTGAACCTGTCTGGGCCTGGTGCTTTCTGTTTTGAAAGGTTACTGATTATTGTTTCAGTTTCTTTAATACAGTTATATTCAGATTGTTTATTTTTTATTGTGTTTCAGCAAAAGTTGTGTTTCTCAAAAAATGGTCTGTTTTATGGGGCTTCTCTGATAGCTCAATTGGTAAAGAAATTGCCTGCAATGCAGGAAACCCCTGTTCGACTCCTAGGTTGGGATGATCCTCTGGAGAAGGGATAGGCTACCCACTTCAGTATTCTTGGGCTTCCCTTGTGGCTCAGCTGGTAAAGAATCCACATGCAGTGCAGGAGACCTGGGTTCAATCCCTGGGTTGGGAAGATCTCCTGGAGAAGGGAAAGACTACCCACTACAGTATTCTGGCCTAGAGAATTCCATGGAGTCCATGTGGTCACAAAAAGTCAGACACAACTGAGCAACTTTCACTTTCATCCAAATTATCAAATTTATGGCCATAGAGTTGTTCATTTGTGTGTTAGTCGCCCAGTCGTGTCTGACTCTTTGTGACCCCATGGACTGTAGTCTGCCAGGCTCCTCTGTCCATGGAGTTCTCCAGGCAAGAATACTGGACTATTGGAGTGGGTTGCCATTCCCTTTTCCGGGGAATCTTCTCGACCCAGGGTTCGAATATGCATCTCCTGCATTGGCAGCTGGGTTCTTTACCACTAGCGCCAGCTGGGAAGCCCAGAGTTGTTCATGAAGTGAAGTGAAATCACTCAGTCGTGTCTGACTCTGCAACCCCCGTGGACTGTAGCCTACCAGGCTCCACCGTCCATGGGATTCTCCAGACAAGAATACTGGAGTGGGTTGCCATTTCCTTCTCCAGGGGATCTTCCCGACTTAGGGATCGAACCCAGGTCTCCCGCATTGCAGGCAGATGCTTTAACCTCTGAGCCAGCAGGGAAGCCTGTTGTTCATAGTATTGCTCTATGTGTGTGTGTGTGTGTGTTTTTTCAATGCCGCATGGTTCTTTAGAGTTTAGTTCCCTGGCCAGGGATCAAACCCATGCTCCCTGCAGTGGAAGAGCGATTCTTAACCACAGAACTTCAGGGAAATCCCTACATCCATTTGCTTTTAATCTGTGTTTAAAGTAGGTATCTTGAGATAACATACTTAGGTCTTATTTTTGATCTGCTGTGACAAATCTGTCTTCTAGTTGGTGCATTTAGACCATTGGCATACGAAATGATTATTAATATGGATGAATTAATATCTACCATATTTGTTAGTTTTCTATTTGTTTCCCTTGTTCTTTGTTCCTATATTTAGCTCCACTCTTTTTTAAAAAAATTTTTTTTAATTGCACATATGGAAGTTTTCATTTTATTTTTATTTATTCTGGAAACTTCTTTTCTTTATATAGATATGAATTTCTGACTATATCATTTTTCTTCTCTCTTAGGAGCTTCTTATAACATACTTTGAAAGGCAGGTCTACTGGCAACATATTCCATCAATTTTTGATTAAGAAAATCTTTATTTCTCTTTAATTTCTAAAGATAATTTCACAGGATACAGAATTCTAGGCTTTTTCCCCCCTCCCTCCCTGCCCCCCAATACTTGGAAATATTTCTCCTTTAAATATTACTCCTCTCTCTTTTTACTTGCATAGTTTCTAAGGAGAAATTGGATGTGATTCCTACTCTTGTTTATCTATTAGGTAAGATTATTTTTCCCTGTGACTTTTTTCAGGATTTTTATTCTTTATCTTTAATTTTCTATAGTTTGAAATAATATGTGCAGGTGTAGTTTTTTGGCAGTTATCCTGCTTGGTTTTCTGGAACTTCCTGGATCTATTGTCTGGTGTCTGACATTACTTTGTTATTATTTCAAATGTTACTGCTGTTACTTTCTCTCTTCTTCTGGTAGTCCAAGAACCTTTTGTTATGCTTTCTGTGGTTATGTCACAGTCCTTGGATATTCTCTTTTTATTTTTGTTTTGTTTCATCTCGGTTTTTGTCTTCTTTGCTTTTTTAGTTTTCAAAGTTTCTGTTCAGATATTTTTGAGCTTTTAGAGGTCTTTCCTCAGCCTTGCCCCATCTGCAGTAAGTCCCCTATGTATAAAGTCTCAAGTTGTGAATTTTCAAAGATTGGAATGTGTGTTTGCATGTCCAGTCACATATTATGTGTGTGGCATACGTTGTCACATGTGTGCATCCTTCTACAAATGGTTGTGCTTTTGTATAGTTTTTGTTGTTGTTCAGTTGCTAGGTCGTATCCAACTCTTTTCGACTCCATGGACTGCAGGCTCCTCTGTCCTTCACTATCTCCCAGAGCTTGCTCCGATTCATGTCCATTGAGTCAGTGATGCTATTTAACCACTCATCCTCTGCCACTGTCTTCTCCTTTTACCTTCAGTCTTTCCCAGCATCAAGGTCTTTTCCAGTGAGTTGGCTCTTCCCATCAAGTAGGTGGCCAGAGTATTGGAACTGGAGCTTCAGCTTCAGCATTAGTACTTCCAATGAAAATTCAGGACTGATATCTTTAGGATTGACTGATTTGATCTCCTCGCAGTCCAAGGGAGTCTCAAGCATCTTCTCCTGCACCACAATTGTAAAGCATCAATTATTCAGCACTCAGCCTTTTTTATGGTCTAGCTCTCACATCCGTACATGACTACTGGAAAAACCGTAGCTTTGACTATACAACCTTTGTTGAAAAAGGTATACTATTTTACTGTACAGTAATGTACTCAACGTTCAGAAAATTGAGATCATGGCATCTGGTCCCATCACTTCATGGCAGTAGATGGTGAAATTGTGGAAACAGTGACAGACTTTATTTTGGGGGGCTCCAAAATCACTGCAGATGGTGACTGTAGCCATGAAATTAAAAGATGCTTGCTCCTTGGAAGGAAAGTTATGACCAGCCAAGCTGCTGCTGCTGAGTCACTTCAGTCATGTCTGACTCTGTGCAACCCCATGGACTGCAGCCTACCAGGGTCCCCCGTCCCTGGGATTCTCCAGGCAAGAACACTGGAGTGGGTTGCCATTTCCTTCTCCAGTGCGTGGAAGTGAAGTTGCTCAGTCGTGTCCAACTCTTCACGACCCCACGGACTGCAGCCTACCAGGCTCCTCCGTCCCTGGGATTCTCCAGGCAAGAGTACTGGAGTGGGTTGCCACTGCCTTCTCCAGTGATCAACCTAGACGGCATATTAAAAAGCAGCGACGTTACTTTGCTGACAAAGATCCATCTAGTCAAAGTTATGGTTTTTCCAGCAGTCATGTATAGATGTGAGAGTTGGATTATAAAGAAAGCTGAGTGCCAAAGAATTGATGCTTTTGAACTGTGGTGTTGGAGAAGTCTCTTTGAGAGTCCCTTGGACTGCCAGGAGATCCAACCAGTCCATCCTAAAGGAAATCAGTCCTGAATGTTCATTAGAAGGACTGATGCTGCAGCTGAAACTCTAATACTTTGGCTACCTGATGTGAAGAACTGACTCATTAGAAAAGACCCTGATGCTAGGAAAAGATTGAAGGCAGGAGGAGAAGGGGATGACAGAGAATGAGATGGTTGGATGGCATCGCTGACTGGATGACCATGAGTTTGAGTAAACTCTGGGAGTTGGTGATGGACAGGGAGGCCTGGCATGCTGCAGTCCATGGGGTTGCAAAGACTCTTGCATGACTGAGCGACTGAACTGAACGTATAGAATACAGTATGTTTATTTCAAGCCCAGGATGTCTGGAGTGTTAAAGCAGTGGAGATGTAGCTGGTACTGCTAAGTACTGCTAAGCTGGTACTATAGCACAAAGCAATAGTGATGGAAACAAAAGTGAAAATAATTGAAAGAGTGGAGCAGGGTGAAAAGATGGCAATTATTGTGCATTCTTATAACATGAATCATTTAACCAGGCATGATTCTAAAGAACAAAAACAGGATTATGGAACATGTGAAGTCTGCTACACCTATGTTGTTGACAATAATATCGAAGAAGCATGGAAAAGTGATGGAGAAACTTCTCAGTGTGTGGCTGCAGGATCAGTGTCAGTGAGTCCCTCTCAGCTTAATGTTGGTTCAGCAGAAAGATCAATGCCTTTATGAAGACTTGAGGAAGAAACTGAGTGAAGAGTCAGATGGCATCTTTTAATGCCATCTTGGCTGGATTCATCAGTTCAAGGCTAGAGCCGCCTTCACAGAGTAAAAGTAAGTGGCGAGGTGGTGAGTGCAGATACAGTAGTTGCCCATTAATTTCCTGAAATACTTTAAGAAATTATTGATGCAGGTGCATGTTGACTTGAGTAGGTATCTTGTGGATGAGACAGGACTGTGCTGGAAGAGGATGCCAAACTGAAGTTACATCAGTAAGGAAGAAAAATGATGCCAGGATTTAATAAAGCAGCAAAAAAATAGGCTAACTCTGTTGTTTGATGTCAGTGCTTCTGATGATATGAAGCTAAAAATTCTCTTAGTTTATCATTCAGAGAACCTAAGAGCCCTTAAAAACATAGCCAAGGGCTTTCTTCCTGTTATGTGGAATAGAAACCCCAAAGCCTGGGTTACACAGGCCATTTTCCAGGACTGACTTTTCCACCACTTAATCCTGGAGATCGAGAAATACTGCTTGGAGAAGGACATATCCCATTCAACATTCTTTTGCTGCTCAACAGTGCTCCAGGCCACACCTCATTCATGATTGACTTCATCCTACCGTCAAAGGAGTGCATCTGCCACCAAATATTTTGTCACTCATCCAGCCTGTGGACCAGGGAGTTACAGCAACTTTTAAGAAGTATTTACATCACACTTCTTGTCAGGCAGTAAAGACAGGTGATGAGTCAGAAACAGCCTTGTGACAGTTTTGAAAAGACTGTAACATCTACAAGGCTGTAAAAAACATTGACTTTGCTTGACATGAAATTACAGTTGTCACCATGAATGGGGTGTGGAGGAACCTTTGCCTGTAGTTTGTTCATGATTTTCATGGATTTGAGAAGGTGAATAAGGAGTCCAAAGAAGTCTTCTGCAGCATATTGACCCTTAGCGAGATGTTAGAGCTGAATCTGTAAGAGGATGATTTCACTGAACTCCAGCTTACTAATGAAGGCATAATGAAATAGAGGCTGAGAGAAAGGACCAAGAGAGACAAGAGGAAGAAGTAACTGAAGAATTCATAACACAGGAAATGGCAAGAGAGTTTTCTTGATTTGAGGAAACACTGTTAGTTTTTGAGGCACAGACCCCAAATGTAGAACAGTACATGAAGGTTGTAGCAGCCGTTCAGGATGCAGCCCGGTGCTACCATGTCATCCATGATGAGAAAAGAAGAGCTACTACCTAGACATCACAATAATTTTTTCAAGAGGGTAGATAGAATTGAATCCAGCAAGGAACCAGAACCTGTGCCAATCAATGTCAGGCATGAGTGAAATTGCAGCTTGCCCTCCGTCTCCTACTGCTGGTGGTCCTTCAGCTCTACCATCTCCCTCCTCCCCTTTTTCCTCTAGCCAGTAACTCTTCTTGCCTGCTCACTCGATGCCATCTCCTGTATGCCAGTTGTTGTACTGTATTGTACTTTTCAAGGCACTATACTGTAAGAATAAAAATGTTTATTTTTCATGTCTGTTTCTTTCCTATGTGTTATTTGTGTGAAAAATATTTTAAACCTTCTGCAGTACAGTACTATATTACTGATTGTGTTAATTGGTTACCTGGGCTAACTTTATTGGATTTAGGAACACACTCTCAGAATGGAACTTGTTCATATGTGGGGGACTTATTGAACTAGTTATTCTACCACTTTCTTCATTTCCATTAGTGTTTTTGATCTCTAGCATTTCTTTCTGGTTCTTTCTTAGGATTTCTATTTCTCTGTTTACATTGCCTGTCTGATTTTATATATTGCCTACTGTATCCACTAGAGCCCTTAGCATATCAATCATAGTTATTTCAAATTCTTTGTTCTGATAGGAATGGATAAAGATGATGTGGTACATAGGTATACTAGAATATTACCCAGTCATTAAAAAGAATGAAATAATGCCATTTGCAGCAACATGGATGGACCTAGAGATTGTCATACTGAGTGAAGTAAGTCAAAGAAGGAGAAATAATATATGACATCGTTTATATTGGAATCTAAAAAGAAATGATAAAAATGACCTTACAAAACAGAAAGAGACTCATAGACTAGAGAACTAACTTTTGCTTCTGGGCGGGGGTGGGGGCTGGAGCGGGAGGAGGGTGGGCAATGGGAAGGGATAGTTGGGAAGTTTGGGATGGACATGTACACACTGCTATATTTAAAATGGATAACCAATAAGGACTTACTGTATAACACATGGAACTCTGCTCAATGTTATGTGACAGCCCTAATGGGAGGGGAGTTTGGGGGAGAATGGATATGTGTATACGTATAGCTCAGTCCCTTTGCTGTTCACCTAAAACTATCACAACATTGTTAATTGGCTATACCCCAATACAAAACAAAGAGTTTAAAAATCTTGTTTTGATAAATCTATCAACATGCCTCCCTTGTCTGGTTCTGATGTTTGCTCTGCCTTTTCAAACTGTGCATTTTGCTCTTTGATATCTCTTGTAATTTTTTTCTCAATAGCCAGATAGGAGATACTGAATAAAAGGAACTGCTGTAAATAAGCAATTATTTACAATTATTTACAATTGCTGTAAATAACGAGGTGGTAAGATGTAGAAGGGAAGTGTTTTCCAGTTCTGTGATTAAGTCTCATTCTTTTTGTGAGGCTATGCCTCTGGACTGTGAAGTTTACAATATCTGTTTTCTTCTCCCCTTCTCCATGGTACAGGATGGCTAGAGTATGGTGGAATTTGGTATTAATATTTTTCTTTTCCTGGGTCATTTAGGCTCTGATAATACACTAGCAGATTAGGCTCTGGTTAATTAGTTTCTCCTGAGGGAAGGCCTTATTAAGAAGAACAGAGTGCTTTGCTGTATTTAAAAATGGGCTTCTCCGGTGGCTCAGCATTAAAAGAATCCTCCTACATTGCAAGTGCCACAGGAGACATGGGTCTGATCCCTGGGTCAGGAAGATCCTCTGGAGTAGGGCATGACAACCCACTCCAGTATTCTTGCCTGGAGAATCCCATGGACAGCGGAACCTGGTGGGCCACAGTCCATGGGGTTTCAAAGAGTTGGACACAACTGAAACAACTTAGCATGCACTAATTTCCACTGAGGGCAGGCCTTATTAAAAAGAACAGAGTGCTTTGATGTATTTAAAAATGATAGTTTACCCTCCCCTTGCCAAAATCATAAGGGAATTTTTCTCTGATATTTACTGTGGACTTCTGCTTGGGTTCCTGGTGATAATGGTGAGGGGCCCTGTGATTGTATGCCCCTTGAGTTTTTAAGTCTCAAAATTGTCCACGCTGAGCCTACAGCAATTAGTCAGTCAGTTATAGTTTAGGTTTTCCTGCCCGAATACTGGATCCCACAGCAGTTTCAGCTGGTAACTCTGCTCAGGTAAGCTGTGATTCCCTGCATGTACCTCTTTACAGTCTCAGAGGGCAGTGGTTTGCTGTTACCTCTCTTACAGATCCAAGAAATATTGATTTGTCTTTTCAGCTCTTGTTAGGATGGAGAGGTGACTTAAAAGCATCTTATGTAGTGCTTTTCCTTTAATTTAAATAAATATCTTTATATATTTTTTAAATGGTGGTTAACTTTTAAACATCCATCTGATAATATAATTGTATAGAATAAAATTCACCCATTTTAAGAGTATAGTTCAATGCATTTTAGTACGTGTATTTCATTATATTAATATTCCAAAATTTGTTTTATCACTTGTCTGTTGATGGAGATTTGGGTTGTTTATAGTTTTTGGCTATTACAGATAAAGCAGCTGTGAGCATTTGTGTCCAGTGAACATATGCCTTAATTTCTCTTGGTTGCCTATCTGCCTATTATATGGTAGGTGTCCATTTAACTTTTTTTATCAAAGTGAAATTCACATTCATAAAAATAACCATTTTGTGGATTAAGGATCTAAATGTAAGACCAGAAGCTATAAAACTCCTAGAGAAAAACATAGGCAAAACACTCTCTGACATAAATCACAGCAGGATCCTCTATGACTGACCCCCAGAGTAATTGAAAAGCAAAAATGAACAATGGGACCTAGTTAAAAGCTTTTGCACAACGAAGGAAACTCTAAGCAAGGTGAAAAGACAGCCTTCAGAATGGGAGAAAATAATAGCAAATGAAGCAACTGACAAAGAATTAATCTCAAAAACATACAGCTCAATTTCAGAAAAATAAACAACCCAATCAAAATATGGGCCAAAGAACCAAACAGACATTTCTCCAAAGAAGACATACAGATGGCTAACAAACACATGAAAAGATGCTCAACATCACTCATTATCAGAGAAATGCAAGTCAAAACCACAACGAGGTACCATCTCACCCCAGTCAGAATGGCTGCTATCAAAAAAGTCTACAAGCAATAAATGCTGGAGAGGGTGTGGAGAAAAGGGAACCCTCTTACACTGTTGGTGGAAATGCAAACCAGTACAGCCACTATGGAGAACAGTGTGGAGATTCCTTAAAAAACTGGAAATAGAACTGCCATATGACCTGGGATTCCCACTGCTGGGCATATACACCAGGGAAACTAGAATTGAAAGAGACACCAATGTTCATCACAGCACTATTTACAATAGCTAGGACATGGAAGCAACCTAGATGTCCATTGGCAGATGAATGGATAAGAAAGCTGTGGTACATATACACAATGGAATATTACTCAGCTATTAAAAAGAATGCATTTGAATCAGTTATAATGAGGTGGATGAAACTGGAGCCTATTATACAGAGTTGAAGTAAGTCAGAGAAAAACACCAATACAGTATATTAATGCATATATGTGGAATTTAGAAAGATGGTAACAGTGACCCTATATGCGATACAGCAAAAGAGACACAGATGTAAAGAACAGACTTTTGGACTCTGTGGACGAAGGCGAGGGTGGGATAATTTGAGAGAATAGCATTGAAACATATATATTACCATATGTGAAACAGACTGCCAGCCCAGGTTCGATGGATGAGGCAAGGTGCTCCAGCCTGGTGCACTGGGATGACCCTGAGGGGAGGGATGGGAAGGGAGGTGGGAGGGGGATTCAGGATGGGGAACACATGTACACCCATGGCTGATTCATGTGAATGTATGGCAAAAACGACTACGATATTGTAAAGTAATTAGCCTCCAATTAAAATAAATAAATTAATTTTTGAAAAAGAGTAACCATTTTGAAGTGTATAGCTCAGTGCCATGTATTCACACATTCACAGTGTTGTGCAACCATTACCTCTATCTAGTTCTAAAACATTTTCATCACTCCAAAAGGAAAATTCACACCATTAGACAGTCACTTCACATTTCCTATTTTGCCATCCCTGGAAACCCCAAATCTGCTCTCTGTCTCTGTAGATTTACCTATTCTAGATACTTCATATAAGTGGGATTATACAGTCAATCCTAAAGGAAGTCAACCCTGAATATTCATTGGAAGGACTTATGCTGAAGCTCCATCCAATACATCGACCACCTGATGCAAAGAGCCAACTCGTTGGAAAAGACTCTGATGCTGGGAAAGATTGAAGGCAGCAGAATGAGGTGGTTGGGTGGCATCATTGACTCCATGAATATGAATTTGAGCAAACTCTGGGAGATAGTGAAGGACAGGGAAGCCCAGCATGCTGCAGTCCATGGAGTCACAGAATTGGATGCTACTTAATGACCGGACAACAACAGTACAGTATATGACTTTTCATTTCTAGCTTCTTAGTATATTTTTAGGGTTGATGTATGTTGTCACATAAACCAGTACTGTATTTTCTAAAATAGCTGAATAAAACTCTATTGTATAGATAATACCACATTTTGTGTATCTGTTCACTGACAGACAGACAGATGAGTTGTTTCTGTTTTTTAGGTATTGTCTGTATTGCTGTTACGAACATTTTTGAGAAAGATTTTGTTTGAATGTGCATGCCAAGTCACTTCAGTCATGTCCAACTCTGAGACCCCACAGACTGTAGCATGCCAGGCTTCTCAGTCCATGGAATTTTCCAGGCAAGAATACTGGAGTGGGTAGCCATTCCTTTCTCCAGGGGATCCTCCTGACCAAGGGATTGAACCTACATCTTCTGTAGCTCCTGTGTTTCAGGCAGATTCTTTATTGCTGAGCCACCAGGAGGCCCTCTTGTTTGAATATCTGTTTTCAAACCTTTTCAGTAAGTACAGGCTTACCCAGCCATCTGGAAGTAGAGCATTCATATGACATCTTTTGTAGGCTGAAATGGGATATAATAAAGAACTAATTATCTTTTTTTTATAAAGATGAAGATCCTTTTTGGATTTCTTTTTGGTTAGCAAAAACACATATAATGTGGGTCTTTCATAAAAGTAAAGTGGCGTAAAGGGAACTGTCCAAAACTACCTAGTGTGATTGTTGGGTAATGTGACAATTCTGTGATGTGTTGAGCAACTATTGGTCCACAGTAGCTGTACCATTTTACATTCTCATTAGCAGTGTATGAGGGTTGCAGTTTCTCCTTATCCTTGCCTTTGCTTGTTTTCCTTTTATTTTTAAATTATGGTTACCTTAGCACAGATCTCACGTGGTATCTCATTATGGTTTTCATTTGCATATCCTTAAGGAATATGATGTTGAGCATTTCTTCATGTGCTTGTTGCCCATTTATTTTCTTGGAAGAAATGTCTGTTCAGATCTTTCTGTTTTTCAATTGTTTTTTTTTTTGTTGTTGAGTTGTAAGAATTTCTTAGATATTCTGGATACTAGATCCTTATCAAGTCAATTAGTCAGTTCAGTTGTTCAGTCGTGTCTGACTCTTTGCGACCCCATGAACTGTAGCACGCTAGGCTTCCGTGTCCATCACCAACTCCCGGAGCTTGCTCAAACTCATGTGCATCGAGTCAGTGTTGCCATCCAACCATCTTATCCTCTTTCATCCCCTTCTCCTCCCGCCTTCAGTCTTTCCCAGCATCAGGGTCTTATCAAGTAGTGATTTTCAGATTATCTTCTCTTTTTCACTCTCTTGATTATGTAATCCAGTCTACTCTTTCTGCTTCTAGTGATTTTGGTGTCATACATAAGAAACTATTGCCAAATCCAAGGTCATGGTTTTTTCAGAGATTTTTATAGTTTTGGCTCTTACATGCTAAATCTTCAAACCATTTTGAGTTAATTTTTGTGTGTAGTATGAGATAGCGGTCCACCTTCATTCTTTTGACTATGGCCACCCAATTGGCCCAACACCATTTGTTTTTTTTTTTTCATTTATATTTATTAGTTGGAGGCTAATTACTTTACAATATTGTAGTGGTTTTTGTCATACATTGACATGAATCAGCCGTGGATTTACATGTATTCCCCATCCTGATTCCCCCTCCCACCTCTCTCTCCACCCGATCCCTCTGGGTCTTCACAGTGCACCAGGCCCGAGCACTTGTCTCATGCATCCAGCCTGGGCTGGTGATCTGTTTCATCCTAGATAATATACATGTTTCGATGCTGTTCTCTCGAAGCATCCCACCCTTGCCTTCTCCCACAGAGTCCAAAATTCTATTCTGTACATCTGTGTCTCTTTTTCTGTTTTGCATGTAGTGGTATCGTTACCAAAAAATATGGAACGCTTCACGAATTTGCGTGTCATCCTTGCGCAGGGGCCATGCTAATCTTCTCTGTATCGTTCCAATTTTAGTATATGTGCTGCCAAAGTTAGCACCCAACACCATTTGTTGAAGAGACTGTTCTTTCTCCACTGAATGGTTTTGACATTTTTGTTGAAAATTAACTGATCATAGATATATGGATTTATTTTTTGGCTTTTAACTTCTTCTCTATGTCTTTCCTATGCCAGTCTCACCATTTTTTTATTATGATCGTGTTGTAGCAGGTTTTCAAATTGGGAGGTATGATTCTTTCAACTTTTTACATTGCTTTAATTATTCAGGCTCTCATAATTTCTTACAGATTTTAGGATCAGATTTTCCACTTCTACAGAAATGATCATTGGATGTTTATACGGATTGCATTGAATATAGATTGCTTTGGGGAGAATGGCCATCTTAAAAACATCAAGTCTTCCAACCATGAACAGAGTTCTTTCCATTTATTTGGGTTATTTCATTTCTTTTTGCAGTGTTTAGTGGCTTTCAGTATATAAATCTTGCACCTCTTTGTTATGTTTATTAAATAGTTCAGTCCTTTTGATGGTATTATAAATGTCTTTGGCCACCTGATGCGAAGAACTGACTCCTTGGAAAAGACTGTGATGCTGGAAAAGATTGAAGGCAGGAGGAGAAGGGGACGACAGAGGATGAGATGGTTGGATTGCATCACCGACTGAATGGACATGAACTTGAGCAGGCTCCAAGAGTTGGTGATGGACAAGGAAGCCTGGTGTGCTGCGGTCCATGGGGTCGCAAAGAGTTGGACATGACTGAGTGAAGGAATTGAACTGAGCATCCTTTCATATAAAAGATTCTCAACTTAATGGGTATAGAAGGGGGAAATACCTCAACATTTTAAAGGTCATAGATGACAGGCCCACAGTTCTCATTTTACTCAATGGTAAAAGGTTGCAAACTTTTCCTGTAGGATCAGAAACAGGACAGGGGTGCCCACTCTCACCACTCCTATTCAGCAGAATACTAGAAGTCCTAGCCAGAGCAATCAGTCAAGAAATATAAATGAAAGCATCTATGTCAGAAAAGAGGAAGTAAATATGTGTTTGCAAATAACGGGATCTTATTTATTGAAAATCCTAAGATTTCCACAAAAAAGCTGTTAATACAGCCTCTCAGAGTGAGTGGGAGTCTGGCTTACTTTTATTTGTGATCTATTGCTGTGTAACAGATCACTGCAAAACTTGGTGCCTTATAAGAACAGACATTTATTATCTGTCAGTTTCTGTGGGTCAGAAATTTGGGAATAGCTTAGCTGTGTGATTCTGGCTTTGGGTCTTCCATGAAGTTGCTCTTAGGCTGGCTACCACACTGCAGTCTTATAAAGGCCTGAATGGTTCTGGATGGTTTATTTCTAAAATGGTTCACATATATGACTGTGGTAAATGCCTCCGTTCTTTGCCAAGTGGAGCTCTCCTAGGAGCATCTTGAGTCTTTAGGATATGGCAGTAAGCTTCCTCTAGTACAAGTGATCCATGATAGAGAGGAGGAGGTCATAATGCCTTTTATGACCTAGTTACGCTTTGTCATTTCTGCCAGACTTTTTGGTGGAAGTTACTAAGCACAGCCACAGTCAAGGAAAAAGAAATTAGGCTCCAACTTTTGAAGGGAGGAGATTCAAACTGAGTGTCAGTGACTGACCAAGTGGAGGTAAGCAATGTAGGAGACTCAGAATATGTCTAGATAGTGGCCTTCTGGAGTTCTTCATTAAATTGTTAATGATTTCTCAGGGAAGGGGGGAATATTTTGATAGTATTTCTAAGACCAAGACTTGGGCTGTTACTGAGATATATACATATATATGTATATACTGAGATATATACGTATATATGTATATATGTCACCTACCAGGCTCCTCAGTCCATGGAATTTTCCAGGCAAGAGTACTGGAGTGGTTTGCCATTCCCTTCTCCAGGGGATCTTCCTGACCCAGGGATTGAACCCAGGTCTCTGGCATTGCAGGCAGACACTTTACCATCTGAGCCACCAGGGAAGCCCTGGAAGGGCGTAAAATTCATGTACTGGAAAGAAAATGATAAAATCCAGTTAAAAATATGTGAGTTTTTCTTTTCTTTCTTTTTTTTTTTTTTTGAAGTTTTGTTTTAGAGACTCTTGACTGAAGTAAATCATCATTGGCCTGCTGTGGATTAGGGAGAAAGCTGATGTGAACCCAGTCAAAAATATGAGTTTTGTAGTACCTTTGGAACATTATCCTGTTTGGGAGTAACTTTTAAGTTTTACATAATCTTAAGCTTAGAAAGGATTTCCCACATATCTCAGATGGTAAAGAATCCACCTGCAATGTAGGAGACCTAGGTTTGATCCCTGGGTCAGAAAGTTTCCCAGGAGAAAGGAGTGGAAACCAACTCTAGTATTCTTGCCTGGAGAATTCCATGGACAGAGGAGCCTGGTGGGCTATAGTCTATGAGGTCACAAAGAGTCAGACACGACTGAGTAACTAACACAAGTACAGGTAAGCTTAGAAAATAACTAAGAATAGTGAAAGGAACTCCTATATACCCTTTAAACAGATTCCCCAGTTTATGTTTGTGACATTTGCCTTTCACCTGTTCTAGCCCAGCTGGCCTAAAACCACCAGGGATAAACCTGTAGTGTGATTGAGTTAGGTTTGTTGACAATGCAATGAGAGAGATCACAGACCAGGGGAACCATAAGGCTTTGCCCCAAAGAGTAAAATAGATTTCTTACAGGATTTTGTAGAAGGGTGGCACTGAAGTGAAATTTAGATGAAGTAGTGTTTTGATAGGGTCAACGCAAAGCCAAGGTTATGTGTAAAAAGAATCAACATTAGGTCTGGGCTGTGAAGTGGGCTTAAGGTGGTGTTTCCTTGAAAATTACAGAATTAAGAGCTTTTTGAACATTTCTTCTCCTAAAGTTGCTTTCTTAGATCATCCTAGGAAGAGTAGGATATTTCAGAAAGTTTACTTAAGTTCCTTCCCATCATCTTCGCAGTTGAAAGACTAGCACTGTTGTGATATTTTTTTCCCTGATGTTACTTACTTAAAAAAACGTAAAGAACTTCATGTAAATGGAATAATGTAGATAATAGTAGTGTGCAGTTTCTTTGACACAGCATATTTGTAGATTTATCTGTTTTATTGCTTCCTGCAGCACTTGTTACCTTTTCATTGCTAAGTAGTATTGCATTTTATTAATATACTGCAATTTGCATATCAGTTTTCTTGTTGATGGACTTGTAGGCTTCCAGTTTGGGAGTATCGTGAAGACAGCTGCTATGAGCATTTTTTATATAAGTTTTTAGTCTATACGTTTTTTTATTTCTCTTGGATGTATACCTGGCTGTGAAATTCCTACATCAAAGGCTAGGTGCTTGTGTATATATGTTTAACTTTTAAGAAACTACTAGAACTTTTCAAAATGATTATTCCATTTTTTACATTCCCATCAACAATTTATGAGAATTCCCCAGTTGCTTCATATCCTTTCCAATGTTTGATGTTATGGTCTTTTTATTTTTTAATCTTAGTCATTGTTACAGGTATAAAGTAGGCTTCATAGTGGTTTTAGTTTTTATCATCCTAATTAACAATGATGTTGAGCATTTTTTACATGTTTATTGGCCATTTGTATATCTTGCTTCATGAAGTGTCTATTCATGTTTTTTGCACATTTCTTAATTGTTTGCTTTGTATTGTTTTAGGAGTTCTTTATGTATTCTGGGTACAAGTCTTTGTTTGCCACACTGTTACAAATATTTTCTTCCAGTATGTGGCATGCAGAATTTACCTTCCTAATGATATCTTTTGATGGGTAGAATCTTTTAAGTTTGATGAAGTTCTTTTAAAACTTTAATAGTTTTAGCTTTCACAGTAAGATCTATGATCCACTTGAAACTAATTTTTATTTATGGTGTAAAGTGTGAATCTCAATTTTCCCTTTTTTCCATGCAGAGATCCATTTTTTCCAGCATCATTTGTTGATAAAAGACTTCTTTTATTGTTACCTTTGTTAAAAATCAAATGACTGGAAAAGTCTGAATCTGTTTCTGGGCTCTTTATTTTTATTCCATTGGTCTGTGTGGAATACTGTGTATTAATACACTTTGAAAAGCATATATAGAGTACTTATTAGATTGTTGCAAACAGGAAAAACCTTTCTTGTTCATGTTTTGATAGCACTGGAGATCTTTCTAAGGATTATCATTTTGCAGCCAGTGATATTTGGAGGCTTTTTAGCATGAAGCACTATATATTCCTGTATTACTTTATTTTTTTTTTTTTTGGTATGTGAGATTGATACTCACTTCTATTTTTTTCTATTTGTAAAGATGCGAAAACACTTGTTGTAGATCAGAGTTTTGAGGCTTGTGATTAAGAATCTTTAGTCTTATAGTTGTCTGAACATATATTATAAAAATCTAGACGGAACTTCATTGCATTATTGAACCAAGAGAGATGCCCAGGTCCTTATAGTTTGAAGGGAAAGAGGAGGACAAGACACAGCCACGTGGACCTCAATCATTCTGAATTATCAATCCAATGAACTTAAGTAAGCAGTAGTTGCAATTCATCTGCAGAGGGAAAGGGTAAGAAATTATAAGCTGAAGAGATTGAATCTCAAATATAAATCTGTTGTTGGAATACTGACTAAATATTGTTTATAAGTTAAAATTTTTATGTTTATTTTAGGTGAGGTGCTGAAATCATGTGTTTATGGAATTTTCTATAGTAGGTTTGTGAAACCACTAGAAATTTGATAGTCTTAAGTCTCTTTGTTCCTGGTATGTCCTGAGTTGGGTCTCCTTTTCAGTAAATAGCAGTAGTCATCCTAATTTTTTTGGTAACTAAAAAACATTCCCTCCAATTTCAACACTGTCCCCAGAATTTACCACCTTTGTTGAAAATTACTGGTCTTAGATGTGGAAAGGTGAGGAAATAAAGTACTGGCATGAGAAGTGATCATGCAGCTTGTTTGTTATCATACATTGACTAAATCTAAATAAAATGGGTAATTTGAGAATTTTAAAATTAAGATGTCTGATTGTATATTCTTATTTTTCCTAGTAAAATGAATGAAAATAAACCTGGAGGCTCACAGAATTCTAGTAAGTAATCATATTTAAAATATTTTTCAAGTTTAAAATATTATGATACATCATTCTTGCTTTTTTTAAAATTACAATTAATCTTTTAGACCTCTGCTCAAACACTAGGAATGAATTTCCTGATCCATGGTTAGGTCGTGTTTCTTTATACTGAAGTATAATGTTTCATGTATTAATTTCAACAAAAATCTGCCAGGAAAGGATAATATGCCGAATTTTATTTGTATATTCTGTATTTATCAAATGTGGTTTGAATTTGAATAAAACAGTATTATTTATTTAATAAATGATTTTTTTTTTACCTTTTTGTGTGATTTTTCTTCTTACAAAAGATACAATGCAAATGAGAACAGTTAATGTATAGAAGTTTAACATGAAAAGGAAAACTTGCCTGTTAATGCTCACAACCATTTCCTCAAACAGATGTAGACTTTACTTTTTAGTTGTTTTCTTCATTTATTAGTTATAAATAGTATATTGATTTGCTGCTATGGAAGATGAAATTGTTAAATTGTTACTTTGTACTCAGTTGCCACTTCTCTGTGATCTACTCTTTTTAAAATTTATTGTTTGATTGCCTCTAAAAGTGTTACACTTAAAACTCTATCTTGACTCTCACTTATAGAGTATCTATTAACTGCCTATCATGTTGGATAAGGAAATTTATGCCCTTCAACCTCCCTCTACTTTGCTTTCCTGCTTTTACCTATAGACTTCTGTCAGTTATGCTAATAGTTCTGAAACTTAGTAGTTCATGGACCACCTCCGTATATTTGTCAAATGTAAATACCACCTATTACTGTTAATTGGTTCGTATTTTTCTTAAGTTTGTCTCAGCTCTTTACTTGAATGAATGTGTTCGTTTTATTACTGTTACATAACCAATATCGTTTGCTGAAGGGTTATGTAGAAGGTGTAGAATCGTTTGTAGAAGGTGGTATTAATAAATGTAATAAAGTTGGAACAATTTTACAGAATTATTAATGTTAAAGTTAATATGCAAAGAACAAATAAAAAGTTACCTACTTACAAAAATGCATGCCTGAAACCTGGTCTGTTATGTGTCCAGGGCCTTGGTACCAGGCAAAGGGAGGAGGGAAACAGATGGAAGCACAAGCCCATAGCGTGCAGCAGATGCAGCTCCACTCAGCATTCACTTTGAGGACTCTTCTGTAGTCTCATCTAATTCCTTGTATTCCTCTTCCTCTTGATAGCTGCATACATAGTTGTAGTTGAAAGTATAGGTTCTGGGGGTGAAGAAGTTAAGGTGGGAGTTGCTGGTGTAAGATGTCCAATAATCAAACGACAGTTTGCTGGAATTATTTGTGGTCAGTTACTCTGTGTTGGGGAGGAAGAGGTGCTGAAGTTTTTAGGGAAGGGGCTTCCAGTTACTGCTTAGTAAGCTGGAGTGAGGGAGAGCAAATACAGGATGGATGTTTCATGGTATTAAGTATTGGTTTCTTTCCAGTCCTGGAATCTATTTTGTGAGTAACCTGTTGACAGATACAGTACATTTTCAATAGTAACATCCATTCTTGATTACATGCATTAAACAAGATAAATAAGATTAGCTGCTATAATAGGTAAACCCTGAGGTTTTAATGGTTTAACATAGTAAACATTTATTACTTGGTCATGTTACACTCCGGTGTAGATTGGTTAGGGGAGATTGAACAGATAGGGGCTTTATGCTCCATACAGTCATTTAGAATTCATGTTCATTCCATCTTGTATTGATTCACTGCCTTGAGATACTCAGTCTTTTCAATTAGTGATTTTTTCCCTTGTTTTGTTAGTATGGTATTAGAAATTTGATGTACAAGTAAATATCATAAGATAGAAAGGATTGATAATTATATTAGTAACACTCAGTTCTACCTTTGTGCCATATCTGTTTAATTATATTGCTATATATTATCTCATTTAATGCTCATTAAGGCATAGTTTGAGGTAAGTGCTGTTGTTGTCCTTATTTTTTTATAAGACGAGAAACCAGAACCATAAAGTGTTTATGTGACCTGTTCAAGGTTACACATCAAGAGTGTAGAACTAGGTCTTAACTCAAATCTCCCTGACTCTGCAATTTGCCTGTAAGGTTTTATTACTGTTATTGTGATAAAATACATAAAACGTAGAATTCATCGTTTTAACTATTTTGAAGTGTGGCGCTTCATACATTCAGAGTTGTGCAGCTGTTACCACTGTCTAGTTCCAAAGCATTATCATCCCTCCAGAAGGAAACTATCCACTAGGCAGTTACTTCTCATTTCTCCTGTCCTCAGCTCGTGGAGACAACCAACCTGCTTTTTGTCTGTCTCTATGGATTTACCTGTTTTGGATAATGTAATCTATTATATAAATGGAATCATGTAATATGTGACCTTTTGTGCTTGCATTCTTTGACTTACCATAGTGTTTCTAGACTCATCTGTGTTATAGCATATATCAGTATTTCATTACTTTTTATAGCTGAAAGATACTCCATTACATGGTCATTGTATATTTTGTTAACCCATTCGTCCGTTTGTTTGATGAATGGAAATTTGATTTGTTTTCCCTTTTTGACTATTGTGAACAGTGCTGCTGTAAAGATTAACATACAAATATTTGTTTGAACATCTGTTTTTAATTCTTTGATATTATATATAACCTATAGTGGAATTGTTATATAATAACTGTGTTTAACTTTTTGAGGAACTACTCACTGTTTTCCAAAGTGATTGTACTATTATTACATTTCACCTAGCAGTATATGAGGATTGTGATTTCACTATCTCCTTGACAGCATTTGTTATTTGAGATTTTTTGTTTTAGCCATATGTTCTTTGGAGAAATGTTTATTCAGATGCTTTGTCCCATTTTAAGATTGAGTTGTGTTTTTCTTGTTGGGTTGTAAAGCTTACCACATTCTGGACACTAGACTCTTAAAAGGTATATGATTTCCAAATGTATTTAACCATTCTGTAGATTGACTTTTCACTTTGTTTATAGTTTTCTTTGATGCACAAAAGTTTTAAACTTTGATGAAGTCCAGTTTATCTTTTTTTTGTTTCTTTTATTGCTTTTGTTTTTGGTGTCATGTGGTGTCTGAAAAACTATTGCCAAACCAAGGTTTTGAAGATTTTTTTCCCCCTGTGTTTTCTTTTAAGTGGTTTATAGTTTTGACTCTTATGTTTAAGTCTTTGATCTATTTTGAGTTAATTTTTGTGTAGCTTATGGAGAAGGATTCAGTTTTATTATCTTGCATGTGACTTTCCAGTTGTCCCAGCCCCTTTTGTTAAAGAGACTATTTTCCCCCATTGAATGATCTTGGAATCCTTGTTCAAAATTTAATTGACCATTGATGCCTGAGATAATTTTTCTGGACTCTTTTCCATTGATCTGTATGTCTGTCCTTATGTCAGTACCACACTCTTGATTTCTGTAGTTGCATTATAAGTTTTGAGTCTTCTCTATTTTTCTGGCTAAAGGTTTGCCAGTTTTGTTGACCTTTTCGAAGAACCAACTTTGCATTTATTCTCTCTATTCCGTATGTCATTTATTTCTGTTCTTATCTCTATTATTGCCTTTCTTATGCTAGTTTTGGGTTTAGTGTGTTCTTTTTCTAGTTCTTTATTGCTAAAATAAAGTTACTGGTTTGGGATCATTCCTTTTCCATATAGGCTTTCTCTATGAGTCTACAAGCCTAAAGATCAGCCAGAGGTGAAAGCTTAAAGTTCCTAGGGTCATTTCTGAGCATGCATCCAGCCCTGGGCATGTGATGTCCTTCTAGATTCCCTGGTATATATGGGAGCTTCTCAGAGCCCTTATCTCCCCATGTGTCTTCCTTTACTAGACTCTTCTTTCCTAGCCTTTTTGGTCTTTGCCTACTTGCTCTGTTATCCTTTGCTTCAAGCTGCTGCCTCTAGTATATTTGTCTTAAATGCTTTTGACAGTCAGACTCCAGCCCTGAGAACGTTCTTACACAGATGAAAGAAGGGCAGGCATCTGAGCCCATCCCCTGGGGAGCCACCATACATGTCAGAACACACACAATCACGTTTCTCTAACAAGGTCCATACTACCTCCTCTTAGACAGTCCACACCAGGAATATGGCCTAAGGAACAATGCATATTGACCCTGGGCTTAAGGCCATTGCCCAGTTGGAGAGTGAGGGATAGTAGGCAGGTAAGTTAAAATGCCACAGATCTGTCATCAAATTTTGGCAGTTTGTTTCTTTATTAAGCATTTTTCTCATTATTTCAAGTTTTTAAATCAGATTTCAGAGTTTCTGAAAAGTTGATTCTGATGGGTTTGGCAGCATTATCATTGCTTTAGTGGAGAGATGAAGTTTTAGAGTTTACTAAGTGGTTGTTTTCAATGAGTTGCCAATTTAACAACACACTGGCATTTGTTGTTAAAAAGAGTAATTTAAAAATGTAAAGTCACATTGTTTTAGAAGTAGGTATTGAGAGTCTTAATTTACTGAAAACAATATAATATAATTTGTTCTCAAAAAGAACTGAACACATCGTTGAGAGAAACACCAATTCCATAGGGGGTTTTTTTTTGGGTTTTGTTTAAATTTTTTTACATCTATTACTTTTTTCACTATTAGCTTGTGTTTTCTGTCGAAAGAATGATGACTGTCCTATTAAATATGGAGAAAAGAAAACTAATGAGAAATGGAATCTTACTGTACATTACTATTGTTTGGTGAGTATAATTTTTAATTAAATCCTAAAAATTTGGTATTCTTCTAAAGAAGAAAATTTGATCCTGATGGCTGGTTTCTGAGAAATGGATAAGTCATTTAACTTCCCTGGATCTCTTTTTGCTATGTAAAAATAAGATTTTTCATTTATAAAATTCTAAGATTCTGAAATTACTTGATGCATAGAAATACTTGTCATCATCACCTGCTTATTTTTTTCTAACCCTTTGGGGCCTCAGTGGAAAAAGTAAAAAATGGTTAGTTGTGTAGGGGAGTTGTTCATTTTGTAACTTTGTTGTTTTCATTGTTGCTAATGATAATTCTCAGAAAGGACCTGTTTGAAGGCTCAGGAAGTAAAATAAAAGTATTTTCTTTCACAGAGAACCTGAAAAGATAAATTCTGACTACAGGTAATAAATATTTGTGGAAAAGGATATAGGTTAATTTATGGATCACTCAGTTGCAAGAAAAAATGATGACATATTGAGAATTGTCTCTCATTTGTTCCCCATTCCCTCTACCAACTTCTCATCTCATTGAATCTGCTTTAAGATATTAGTGGTACCGTCCCTGCCTTAGCATGATGCTATGGTTACATGAGTATATACAATACTCCTTGGCGCTTGTAATAGATATATATTGCTGCTTAACTAATTGTCCAGCTTATAAGTGAAATTGAGCAGCTTATAAGTGAGTCAGTTACACATATGTACATGTGTCCCGTCTTCTTTCGATTCGCTTCCCGTGTAGGGTGCAGAGCATTGAGTAGCTCCCCGTGCCAGACAGCGGGTCCTGTTTTTAACGTCACAGTGTGCGTGTCAGTCTCAGCCTCCCGTTCTCCCCACCCCCTCACCCTTCCCCTGTGGTGCCCATAAGTTTCTTTTCCACATCTGTGACTCTTTCTGTTCTTAAGTGGTTTATGGGGCACACAAATCTGGTATTGGCTGAGATGGATGGTTCTGGCTCAGGGTCTTTTCTGCATGAGGCTGCAGTTGATGTGTCAGCATGGTTTGGTCATCTGAAAGCTTGATAGACTGGAGTATCCACCTCCAGTGGCTCACTTCTGTGGCTTTTGGCCTCAGTTCCTCTTGCCTCTTGGCAAGAGGCCTCAGTTCCTTACTTCCTGGGCACCATTATAGGGTTGCCCACAGCATGACAGCTGGCTTCTCCCAGAGCAAGTAATAGAAGAAAGGGATAGATATAAACCAAGATGAAACTATATGACGTAGTTTTTATAGTTGTATACCACTGTTACTTTTCCTTTATTCTGTTAGAGGTGAGTCATAATTATAGCTCACAGTTAAGGGGAAGGAAATTAGTTCCCACCACTTTTAAGCGAGGAGTATCAACAAATTTAGGGGCATATTTTTATTCTTAGAACAGCATCCATGTTAAAACTTAGATGCTTCCTTGAGTAATCATCTAACATAAATTCTTGGTGTTTTTCTAAGGTTTGTAAACTGGTCTAGGGACCTAATTACTTTGTACCTAGACTTAAGGGAACATGAAGTTGACATTCAAATTATCTGTCTTAGAGTCATATAGGGCTTAGAGTCTTATAGGGCTTCCCAAGTGGCTCAGTGGTAAAGAATCTGCCTGCCAATGCAGGAGATGTGGATTCAATCCCTGGGTCAGGAAGATCCCCTGGAGAAGGAAATGGCAACCCACTCCAGTACTCTTGCCTGGGAAATTCCATGGACAAAGGAGCCTGGTAGGCTACAGTCCATGGTGTCACAAAAGAGTCAGACAGGACTTAGTGAATAAACAACAACACAGAGCCTTATAGTTTGTATCACAAAAGAAAACCTTTCTATATTTCTAAAGAGTTCATTTTACTTTTTATGTAATAGAATTAGGAGAGCTATTTTTCTATTAGTCAGTGGGTTGGTTTTTTTAGTTTTGTTTTTTTTTTTCTCAATTCTTAAGTAATCAATGGCCCTTCTGGGATTTTTTTAAGATACACTGATTAAAACCTCTAATCACAAGTCTGAAGTTTTATTGAGTTATTTAATATATTTAACTTGGTCATATCAAAATTTCCCTTATGTTCTTCCTTATTTTATTAATGAGTGTAGTAATCCCAAAACATGCTCACCCTGGCTCAACACTTACAAGACTGGCATTTCATTGTGAACGGTATAGTAATATTATAAATGGTAATGGAATATTAGAGCTGAGAGACTTGGAAACAACCAAGTCTGTTGTTTTTATTTTTGTGTTTAATATTAGAAACACTATATTACTTGCCTAGGGCTCTGGAAAGTTGGGCACAGATCCTGGTTTGCAAGCCAGTACTTATTCACAGTCTCATGCTTTTTCCTTGATTCATGTACCCTTAATATATTTAAACTGAAGTTAAAACCTATTTTTAAAAATTTATTTTCATTAACTGTAATTCAATAGATTGTCTATAATTACATCTTTTATGATTTAGAATCCAGCTGGATTTATAGTTAATCTGAAATATTACTGATAATTATCTCCATAGTATTTATTACTATTACATATACATCTTTCAGTATTTGACACTTTTTCCCACCTAAAACTTGAACATAAGTGTTTATTGTTTGTCTTCCTTCCCTTTCCCTGTTATTTTCTGTGATACTTTTTAGAAACCAGTTTGGTTATATAACCTGTTGATATATAGTGTCTTTGAAATCAAAGAATATGAGTAGCCTCTTACTTTGACTATGAAAAATAACTTATAGGTAAGAGATACTTGAAATTTGAATTGTTTTATATCCATTTTTATTGGAACATTATAGATATATATTTTTTATTCCAAACAAGTTTCTTAGAGTTTATTTTCTAATTGAGAATATATTCATAGTTGATGTCAAGTGGAATTTGGCAGAGGGGTAAAGAAGAAGAAGGAGTTTATGGTTTTCTAATAGAAGATATCAGGAAAGAAGTGACTAGGGCTTCTAAACTGGTAAGTAAATTACTTTACTCATTGCACCATAAATATTGTCAGCATTAAGGAAGTCTTTTCCATCACTTTCTCTACTATAAATTGATAAGACATTGATTTTATGTTCTTATTTTTGTTAAACACAGTAAATTTTAGAACATTTTGTATTTTTGCAAATGAAAGAGCTAAACCAACCTTGGATAACATGTGTGGCAATACTGATTTCACTTCTTGTCTTCTTCCAACCTACCCATCATTTCATCCACTCTTATCATCAGAATTATAATCTTACTTCCACTCAACTATTCTTCAGACCTTCTATCCTGAGGCAATCCAGTTATTTACTTTTCATTCTTACACCTCAGTTGCTGGGCTGGATTGATAGCTTGAGATGGCAATTACACAGCTATACAGACCAGTAATTTATGGTCTTCTCATATCTTGTAGCTCTTCCTGTGATACAGTTTGTTTATGTTCAGTGCCTTCTCCTGTTCTCGAAGATGAGTATTCTGAACTTTTAACTCTTTATTCATTCAGTTACAGTTTGTGAATCTTCTGTGTGATGGCTGTTATTATGTGAGGGAATGGACTGTAGGTCTCCATGTGTTCTGAGTAGAAATAATGAGAGTTAGAGAATGAGAAGATTGAAAGTACAGGGGTTTCTGTTCAGGGAATGTGGTACTGGAATTGATGACTTCCATGGTGGAGCAGTTTTGGCTGATGAGAGGGTCTCTTCATTACACTAAAGTGGAGATAAAGTGCATTGACACATTTTAATTGAGGAAGTAAAAAAAAAAAAAGAAAGAAAGATTGTCCTATCAATGCAGAAGTCATTTAGAATGATAGCAAGAATTAAAATAGGGAGGAGGGTGCCAAAGTCTGGAGGAAGTTAAGTTAGGTGACATTAGGTTCAAGGATCAGATCTTTTTAAGTCTGAAGGTAGAGTAATGGCCTACAGTCTGCAGCACAGAACTTAAAACATGTTCTGTTTATCCTTCTCCATACCTCTATCTATATTTCATGTTCACTCCTTGCCAAGTCTGGAAATTAAGGAGTATGAAACTATGCAGCTTCATAAAAGAAGTTCTATAAGGGAAGCTTTCAGAGAATTTTACTTTGGTTGAGACAGAGATATGAAAGTGGTTATTTTTAAGGATATTCAAGATTCAGGGGTGTGTGTGTTAGTTGCTCAGTCGTGTCCAACTCTTTGCAATCCCATGGACTGTAGCCCACCAGGCTCCTCTGTCCATGGAATTCTCCAGGCAAGAATACTGAGATGGGTTGCCATTTCCTTCTCCAGGGGATCTTCCCGACCCAGGGATTGAACCCAGGTCTCCTGTATTGCAGGCAGATACTTTACCATCTGAGCTACTATGGAAGCCCAAAATACAGGGGAGGTAATGATAAAGTAGAGGTTCTAGGTTCTAAGACACAAGGGAAAAACCTTGGAGAAAAAGGTAACAGTGGCATTTACCTATGGGCCTTGTGAGAGTATTATTATCAAAATTTCTCAGTCTTCTGGTGATAAAGTAGAGGTTCTAAGGCATAAGGGAAAAAACCTTGGAGAAAAGGGTAACAGTGGCATTTACCTATGGGCCTTGTGAGAGTATTAGTATCAAAATTTCTCAATCTTCTGGTGATAGTAAACTTTTCATGAAAGATGGCCTCTACAGGTACTGTTTGGAAAGCCTTTCTTAAGACATCATATCCTCTCTGAGTATATTGTGAACCTGTGAGAATTTCTTGATCCTGAAGAGGTGTCTCGATTTGTGACCTTAAAATAGAATTCCATATGTCAGTTTACAGGGAGAGACTCAGGTTAGCAAGGTATCCTTCTACAACCTGGCAGTGCTTGACAGGTGGACAGTATAATCCCTTCATTAGTGGCCAGTATCATCTCAGAGGTTCCAAGGTATGTGAAGTACTCTTCTGTATGTTAGTAATGATTGATTCATCTAATTATTTTTCTGTTTATATACTGTAGTGATATTTAAGTTAGAGGCAGTGGTATTCATTTCCTAGGGCTGCTTTGAAGATTACTCCAAACTGGGTCGCTTAAAACAGAAATGTATTCTCTCAGAATTTTGGAGACTGGAAGCTCCAAATCAAGCTGTCAGAGGGATTGACTTCTTCTGGAAGCTCTGGGGGAGAGTCTGCTCATGCTTCTCTGCTAGTGGCTGCTGGCAGCCTTTGGCATTCCTTGCTTTGTGGCAGCGTACCTCAGTCTCTGCCTCCATCTCCATGTGGCCTTCCCCTGTGTGCCTTACATCTCTCTCTTTTTACTTATAAGGACTTATAGGGACCACCTTAAATCCAGGATGAACTTATCTTGAAATCTTTAACATATCTACAAAGACCATGTTTCCAAGTAAGGTCACATTCAGAGGTACCAGGAATTAGGCCTTGAGCATAACTTTTGGAGAACCACTACTTAACCTACTTACTATAGGTATCTTAACACTTTTTCATTTGCTTAAGATAGAGTGATCCTCGCCAGTTTTTTACAAATTGTTTTTTAGAATTGTTTTGCTGTTGTCCTATATATAATAAATATTTCCTAACTGTATTTTCTGTTGAAATTTGAATGAGACTTTCATGTATAATCTTTATGTTTACAAACCCTTCGGTTTAAAATATTTTAGCAGGTAGGAAGGAAAAGAAGCTTCGTTGTCTCACCCACATTAGATTAAAGATGTTTCCTTTATCAGAAATTGTGATACGAGTGACTCTTTAGATTGGATTGTTTCTGAGTAAAACAATTTTTTTCAGGAAATCTCTTTAATATACTATAATCACAGCTTTCGTATGATGAAAGTAATTGTCAGACTCTCCACAAAGAATATTCATTTATACCTTGGTCTTACCTATAGTACTCAAATTTTCTGCGTTATAAATCCCTATTTTTATATTTTCTTCTAGAAGTGCTCTGTTTGCAAGAAAACGGGTGCTTCAATTGGATGTGTTGCACCCCGATGTAAACGGAGTTATCATTTCCCCTGTGGACTTCAGAGAGAATGTATTTTCCAGTTCACTGGCAATTTTGCGTGAGTTAATTAACTGTCAAATATGAAAGATGTAAAGGAAAAGTGGAAAATGGATATGGATCTCTCTAATTATATCATTCCTTTGTAAAATTTCTTTTCAAAGTTGCACTGAGGTTATATGTGTATTTTAGAGAATTACAATGTCTGTAATGGCCTTAATGATTAATATTCACCTCTAGCTTTCAGCCCTAGACTATAATATGGAAGTGTTAATTTATTCACATTCAGTAGAAATTTCTGTCTTATATATATAATCCTAGATTTTATGTTACTTTTTAGGTTTAATACTTTACTTTTCTTTCACAGGGCTATCTGTATTCTTACTGAGTAAATTGAAGACATGTAAATTTGATACAGTCCAAAAAAATAATTATTATGCCCTGGGATGCCCCTAAAAATATTCATTTCTTAAGTTTAGCTCTAAACATCAAGATTTTATGAATTTTGGTGTTTGTTATCATGAGTGATTTCTTTCTTTTAGTCTTTGTGCTCTTGACCTATTTAATGGTTTGTTATGTATGAAAACTACAGTGTAGAAAATGCAAATGGAAATAAATTTAGTGGGTTAAGAATAATTATTGTTTGCACTTTAGTTATTAAAATAATATTTTTAAGTATAAGTTCCTTTGATTCAGGTTTGAGTACAAATGTTGTGTATACTGTTACTAACAATATTTCATAATTCTCAACATAGTATTAGTTACTGAAATTCTGTGAGGTGAATCTCAGCACCAAAAGGTTCACATTTGGCAAATGTAGCTCTCCTTGCTTATAGATGATGAGACTGATTTACAGTGGCATTTCCCCAGCCTGTTGTAAGTTAATTGTGAAAGAGACAAATGAATTTTCTCTTTTAGATATGAATTGTAATGCTAGCTTAGTTGTGCTTTATAATTTATTAGATGTTATTTTTAATTAATTTACATTTTTAGGTCATTTTGTTGGAAACATCGACCTGTTCAAATAATTACATCTAATAATTGTAGAGACTCCTTACTGTGCACCATTTGCTTGGAATTTATAGAGCCTATTCCAACTTACAGCGTGTTACGAAGTCCTTGTTGTAAGAATGCTTGGTTTCATAGAGACTGTTTGCAGGTAAGATAGTGTGTAAACATTTTCGGATATAAAGTATGCTGCTTGTTGATTTGAATTAGAACAGACGTGTTTTAGCTCTTACTACTTGTAACTTTTTAAAATAGCTTTATTGAATAAAATTTTACATGTAAAATTACTCTGTTGAAGTATACAGTTAATGTTTTGGTAAATACTTTAGATACTACCTTTTAATGTATTTTTACACTTAAAAAAATTTGTTTTTACCCAAGGATTTTGTTTGTATATCACAAAGAATAATGCACAGTCTTTAATTCCCAAGTTTATTTATATGCTTAAAGTTAGAAGAACCAGGATACGTGAAATAATAAGTTGTAAGCTAGGATAATTTAATGTTAAGAGGTCTATTTTTTTTAGTTTAGTAAACATTTTGTCATGCGCTTCTGAGGTGGCACAGTGGTAAAGAATCTGCCTGCCAGTGCAGGAGACATAAGAGAGGCAAGTTTGATCCCTGGGTTGGGAAGATCCCCTGGAGAAAGAAATGACAATCTGCTCCAGTATTCTTGCCTGGAAAATTCCGTGTAGAGAGGTATCTGGCAGGCTACAATCCATGGTGTCGCAAAGAGTCAGATACAACTGAGTGCACGCATGCACACACACAGAAACACTTTATCATAACATTTGAAATTAAACTGATTACAGTCCAATGAATTGAAATATATTATAGTTCTTTGAGAGCCACCTTGTATGTCAAACCTGATGACAAGTTTTCAGGTAAATTGAATATCATAAAACAATATTAAATAATCTGCAGTTTCTTCAATTCAGAAGATAGTTTAAAATTTTAAAAAGATCCCAATTATTTATAACATCAAATATGTAATATACTTGTGTGAAAGTGTCAATTGATAGGCAGTTATTGTTGATAATGCCAATTATCAAAGGATTCACTTAAATTTATACTGTTTTTAAAGTTTAGCTTTTATTATTATTTAGTAAAATGAAATGTTAGTATTGATTACAAATTACCTACAAAAGTTTTTTTTTTTTTTTTAAGTTAGGAGATGTTGTAAATCCTCTTATATTTCAACAAAATCTTAATAGTACTACGGTAGTCCAAGTAGTAAAGCTTGATTACTTTGTTTGTTTTATGAGCCTTCAACTCTTCTTTTTAGTATTATTCAGTTAAAAGTGGCAGGATGGAGCCTGTTTGGTTGGGTAAATAGTAGAGATTCTATTAATTCTCATGAAATAGTGTTTGTAAAAGGATCCAGAGAGTGTAATTCTCAACATCATGAAGTACTGTCTTTATCTGTTGAAGAAGAAGTTCACATTATGTGAGAATCTCTAAAAAGTTATTATCTTAATTAAGGTGTTATATTTGAATGAATTGAATGTAATTGCTGCCAAATGTATCATCTTGTTAACTTTGTATAGTAGTGTGTTATTTTCCAGGACAAATAAGATTTGCCTCATTTTGTGTTAATAATGAAACAGAGAGGTTCTCCAATTTGATCTAGTATGCCTAGGACTTTTTGTGAACTGTGAAAGTACTAAGTTTCTAATTCTGTCATTAAAAACTAGAAATAGTACTACTAACAAAAATGTAGGTCTACTTTACGCAGGTGTAATGTCATGGCCACATGGACACCTGTCTGTGATGTAAATATTAACAATTATTTATTACATGGTTAGAGCATACACGGACAGAACTTGTTCTTGAATCATGTGTCTTGAAGAAGCTTCAGTGGCTTTTCCACTCTGGTACAAGTCTTAACTGAAATAGTAAATGGAGTCTACCCAGTTTAGGTAGCTATAATCATACCTAAAGAAAAAGTTTTTTTAATCTCTGAACTCCATGAATACAAAGAGTTGAAGGAGGAACAAACCTATGCAGTAGGATGAGAGTTATATGTGGTTAAGCAAATTTTAAGCAAATAACAGACACTTTACCTGCCTCCTGCGAAACCTGTATGCAGGTCAAGAAGCAACAGTTAAAACTGGGCATAGAACAATGGACTGGTTCAAAATTGGCAGAGGAGTAAATGAAGGCTGTATATTGTCACCCTGCTTCTTTAACATTTATGCAGAATATATCATCCAAAATGCTGGGCTGGATGAAGCACAAGCTGGAATCAAGATTGCTGGCAGAAATATCCACAACCTCAGATATGCATATAACACCACCTTTAGGGCAGAAAGCAAAGAGGAATTAGCCTCTTGATAAAGGTGAAAGAGGAGAGTGAAAAGGCTGGCTTAAAACTTGTCATTCTGCAAACTAAGATCATGGATCCAATCCAATCACTTCATGGCAAATAGATGGGGAAACAATGGAAACAGAGATAGATTTTATTTTCCTGAGCTCCAAAATCACTGCAGATGGTAACTGCAGCCATGGAATTAGAAGATACTTGCTCCTTGGATGAAGAACCATGACAAACCTAGACAGCATATTAAAAAGCAGAGCGACATTACTTTGCCTACAAAGGTCCATATTGTCAAAGCTATGGTTTTTCCAGTAGTCATGTATGTGTATGAGATCTGGACAATAAAAAAGACTGAGCGCCGAACTGTGGTGCTGGAGAAGACTCTTGAGAGTGCCCTATACTGCCAGGAGATTAAGGCAGTCAATCCAAGGAAATCAACCCTGAATATTCATTGAAAGGACTGATGCTGAAACTGAAACTCCAATACTTTGGCCACCTGGTACAAAGAGCCAGCTTATTGGAAAAGACCATTATGCTGGAAAAAACTGAAGGCAGGAGGAGAAGGGGACGACAGAGGATGAGATGGTTGGATGGCATCACTGACTCCATGGACATGAGTGAGAGCAAACTCCAAGAGATGGTAAAGGACAGGAAAGCCTGGTGTGCTGCAGCTCTTTGCTGGGGTTGCAAAGAGTCAGGCATGACTGAGTGAACAAGAAAAGCAAATTTTATTTGTGACTTCTACAAATGCTGTATATATTAGGATTTTGTGAGGAGAGACTATAGATTAGTATCAAAGAAATTGATATAGATTTTCCATTCTGTATATGGAAAGAATTGTCACTATTCTTGTTCAGTTTGGATTTCTCCGTCATTGTTGTGGTCTTCTTGGTATCCTTCATGTCTGCTGTTTTTCTTTCTGTTTCCACTGCTCAAAGATCCTTTAGGTTCAGCAGAGATTTCATTAATAACTTGCTATTTTCCTCTCACATGGTGTGTGTGTGCTACATTGTAGTTGTTTGAACCTGGATTCTTCTTTGTTCACTTCTTTCTTTACCATCCACAAATCATTCCCCAAGTCTTTCAGGTCTGCTTAATATTTTTTGTGTATCCTTTTTTGCTACCTTGAATCTTAGGCCTTTTGTGATTTCACTTCAGACAGTTTTTCTTTTTTTTATTAACTAGGCTTTTGCTGGAGCCTGTTAGCTCCTACATGCCTTATTCCCTGTCAGTTCTTCACACTACTGACTTTGACTTATCTTTGTGTTTTTATTACTTAGTTCAGTATGGTCAGCATGTAATCTTTAAGGATATTGTGAGTAAGTTCCCCAATCACATGTACTCTTTTTGCCTCTGAGAGTTAATATGTGCTGTTCCCTTTCCTTGTGTCATCTTTTATCCTATTTTCATGGCACATCTCTATTTTTTCCAAACTTAACTTTGACCTTACCATTCCTGTGACATTTTTGCCAGACTCTTAAATAAACTTCAGTACTTCTCCCTTTCTCTCACTGTATGTACTTTTTCTAAAAGTAGTTTTATACTGTATCCCTACTCATAAGAACTCCTTGGAACAGAATCTAAGTCATTTTATGTTTGTTTTTAGTACAGGCCTAGTGTTTGGCACCTATATTGTGGGGATTAAATATTAAATAAATGTGTGCTTCTAGTTTTTAAATTGAGAATTGGTTACTCTTCCTCTTGAATATCTTCTGCCTGCTGCTTCTGTATTTGTATTTGTTGAGGCAGTAAGAATGGGTTTCATGCTTCTTCCTTGGGAAGAAAACTAACAGATTGAGTTAAAAACAGAACCAAGGATGCTTTATATGTATCATTTATTTAAACATCCTTCCTAGATTAAGTAACCAAAGATTTTTACTGTTTTATTCACAGAGAGTGATGGACAACACAATTTTTGGGAACAGGAATGACATTAGATACAAAAGGTTGAGAAACACATGGGTGAGAGATGTAAAGAACAGTCAATTCATTGGCTTAATATTTTTTTCCCACTGGGAGAAATATCTCCAAATTTTAGCAGTGGGATAACTTAGTTTAACAAAGTTTATGAACCACTAACATAAATAAAATTTCATAGTATATTGTTAAAAGTAGCACATGTTCTGTTAGCTATATAATTCCTAACCTGATAATCTTAATTAACCATGTATTTTCTGTTTTCCACTATAGGTGCAGGCAATAAATGCAGGAGTGTTTTTCTTTAGGTGCACTATATGCAATAATAGTGATATATTTCAGAAAGAAATGTTGAGAATGGGAATTCATATTCCTGAAAAGTGAGTTACATTTAGCCTTTTGATGAAAACATGTTTTAAATGTAGAATTTAATGAAAATGGAAATAGTCATTTATATTGATTAATTACTCATAGATAAGCAGCCATTTCAAAAAGGGAAATGTAAAGCCTGCCCCACCACCACTTCCTCCTCCTCCTCAGATGGCCAGTTCTTGGGACCAGGCACTGTGACTTAACTGTCTCATTAGTTGTTAATAGTCTCTTAATAACTGTACACCTCACTTGTGTACCATATTCATTGAATTATACACAAGTATAATAGGCTTTGGACTGGTATGTATAAATTCTATGAGAATCAAGATGTGGTTTAAATTTAAAGTGTATGAGAAGAATTTTCTTAATATTTAAAGGTGAGAAATCCAGAAATAGTGGTACTAAACTTGAAATTTTAAAAATTGGAAGTGAAATATTAAGAGAAATACAAGTTTAAGAAAATGTCTACTTAATTTTTCATTTAACATTTGAAATTCATTGAGAGTAATGAACTGTAGGATAAGATAACATTAATGGATTTATATTTTGAATTGAATGATTGATCCTAAAAAAGAACAAATTTTATCCTTGTTCCTAAGTTTGTAACGAGTTTATTTTTAGATTAATATCCTTTTATGTAACATTTAAGGCCAAAGTCCATTTTACATTGGTTCGTTTACAGAGACGCATCTTGGGAATTAGAGGAAAATGCTTACCAAGAGCTTCTGCAGCACTATGAGCATTGTGATGTCCGAAGATGTCGTTGCAAAGAAGGGCGAGACTATAATGTGCCTGATAGGTAAATGGGAAAGTTCATATGTACTTAGTGTCCGTTTTAAAACCTTCAACTTGAGAAAGTAGGTTTCCTAGCTAGTGAAGTATTTTGCTCTTAGGGTGTTTGAAGTTTTAATCTGAGATGAGGTATGTTTATTAAATATTTATTTGCATATGTTTAGAGAGGAATTACTGCAGCTGGCATAATTGTAACTTTTGTGGTATGTTTTCATAAGCTCTGTTTTCTAGAGCTTTACTGTTGTAGCCACTAGCCACAGTTGACCAGTGAGCCCTTGAAATGTGGCTGTTCCAAATTGAGAGGTGTTGAAAGCGTAAAATACACATTGAACATTTAACATGTATCTTAGTTTGCTGGGTGCCATAACAAAATACCACAAACTGGGTGACTTAAACAACAGAAATTTGTCTTCTCACAATCCTGGAGGCTCCAAGTCCAAGGTACAGGTATTGGCAGGTTTGATTTCTTTTGAAGCCTCTGTCCTTGGCTTGCACGTGGCTTCCTTCTAGTTGTTGTCCCCCCCTGTGCCTTAATCTTTTCTTCTTATTAGGACACCAGTCATTGGATTCAAACCCCACCCATATGACCTCATTTCATCTCTTTAAAAAAATATATATTTACTTTGGTTGTGCCAGGTCTTAGCTGTGTAATCTTCTGTATTTAGTTGTGGCATGCCAACTCTTAGTTGTAGCATGTGGTATTCAGTTCCCTGACCAGGGCCAACCAGGGCCCCTTGCAGTGGGAGTGTAGCAGAGTCTTGGCCACTGGAGCAGCAGGGAAGTCTCCATAATTTTCTATTTTCTATTTCTAGGTCCTATCACCAAATACAGTCACATTGTCAAGTACTGGGTGTTAGGTCTTCAACATATGAATTCTGGGAGTGATGCAATTCTGCTTTTTTAAGGAAAAAAAAAAAGACCTTAAAATATCTTGTCAATAATTTTTTAAATTGACTACATCAGACAAAATGATTATATTTCAGAAATATTCAAATCAATTCACTTGTTTCTTTTACCTTTTTAAATCTGATTACTAGGAAAGTTTAAATTATGTATATGATTTACATTATATTTCTGTTGGATGACATTGTTCTAGAAGTTAAGAAACTAGATTATCTGTCAGTATTTGTTTTAGATCACTGTAAAAAAAATAAGGCTTGGTATTTGAAATTTATTGATTATTCTTTTATCAGTATACATTGGCTGTAATCTTGATAATCATTTTGTGCCTTCTGTGTACATACTGTGTTGTTGTTATTAAGTGACTAAGTCATGTACGACCTTTGTCACTCCATGGACTGTGCCCACCAGGCTCCTCTGTCTGGGATTTCCCAGCCAAGAATATTGGAGTGGGTTGCCATTTCCTTCTCCAAGGGATCATCCTGACCAAGGGATCAAACCCATGTCTCTTGCATTGGCAGGTGGATTCTTTACCTCTGAGCCACCAGGGAAACCCACACACTGTGTATAGAGTATTGGAAGTCAAGAGTATTTTTATTTTTTATGATACAGGGTAAAAAGTAAAAAATTAATTTTGTTGAAATTTATATAGGAAATTTTGATAAACTTTAACATGGCAAACAAACTCAAGGTGCAGAGCAGAATGATAGGAGCCTTATTTCTTATGGAAAGTGATTTTGCTAGGTGATTTTACTCCTTACTTTGCTAAAGGCTTAGCAGCTTTGGTAGGTTTCTCCCAAGAAGCTACTACTGATTCCCTGTTCTAGGCTCGATTTTCCCTTCATTGTGCTTGTTACAATACAGTTGATGTTATTTAAATCTGTCTTTGCCACTAGACTAAAGATTCATTAAGGGTTGAGATCTCATTGAAGATGTCGAGTAATGTGTATTGTTGCCTAAGTTACTTGATCTGGTGACCCTGATTATTCATTTGTAAGCACTAATAATACCCCGCTCAAGAGTTGTGCTGAGGCAGAGACGAGACTGTATGTAAATGTGCTTTGTAGACAGTAAGATGCTTTAGAGTTCTAAGAAGCAATATGTTCATTAATATTGACATTTTCTAAATCCATTGTAGGTTATTTTGTTTATAATTAAATTTATTTATTTTTCTTGTGTACCATTGGTCATCTAATCCTTTGCTACCAAAGTCAGTTTTCTTTCTGGTAGCAACTTTGTTTTTTCTCCTAGGACACAGATTCTTGGTGTCTGAATGCTTCCTTTACAGTCTCACTTCCTCTCATTCTAGTGATCGGAAGGTAATTTTGCTGAAAGGCAGCATGGTGTAGTGGTTAGGATCATGGTCTGAAGTCAGGTAAACTGGATTGGAAGCCTCACTCTGAGACTAGCAGTGTCAGTTTGTTTGGGCATGTGATTTACACCTCTGCTTTGATTTCCTCTTCTTTAAAAGGTGGTAACTTTTTTCCAACCTTCTAAAATTATGAGGATTAAATTTTACATGTAAAGGGTGAGAACTGGGCCTGGTGTGTAAGCATTTATATCAGCTGTCATCTTTCTTTCTCTTCATCCTCCGTTGGCAGGACTACCTGGGGAAGAAGGGAGACACAGATGACACAACCCTATACAGCCATTTCCACAGAGGAGATTTGCCCACACCTAGCAGAGGGGAAAGTTCTGCAGCTACCTCTCTGATCACCCACGTGTCCATACATTCAGGGAGTACATCTGTCCCCATATAGACCGATGTACTCATAGCCAGACAGAGAGGAGTCTGCACAGCATAACCCACAGCCATACAGAAAGTGTGGGTGCAGACTGGCACACGTCACAGTGCAGTGGGGAACACGCTGGGAGTGCGGGCGGGCAGGGAACAAATGAGAGAACATGAGTGTAGGTCAGGTACTCAGTCTGGATCCCAGTGAGCTACACAGTATCTGAGGTATCTGAGCAAGCTTATTACAGGAAATAATTCCTTACCTTGAATAGGGAAGATAGTATTTTAGGTAAGACAGTATATTGACTGAATGCTTCTTCCTTATCAGACACATTGACATAGCAGTCTCCCTGTGAGCATAATCATCTCCAAGTATAAAAGAAAATTTTTTTTCCTTCTCAATCATATTCTTTCCAGTGTTTATATTCTTGGGTGTATGTGCATGTTCACATTGTTATTTAGCTTGCATATTTTTAGATAGAGAATATTGGACTTCCTTGGTGGTCCAGTAGTTAAGAATCCACTTTGCAATGCAGGGGACACTGGTTCTATCCCTGGTCCAGGAAGATCCCACATGCCTTAGGGACAACTAAGCCTGTGTGCCACAACTACTAAGCCCATGTGTAGCAACTACTGAAGCCCATGAGCCCTAGAGCCCATGCTCTGCAACAAGAGAAGCCACCTCAATGATTGGCCCATGCACCACAACTGAAGAGTAGCCCCCGCTCTCCACAACTAGAGAAAACCTGTGCACAGCAATGAAAACCCAGTGCAGCCAGTAATAAAGAAATAAAAATAAATATTTTTAAAAAGAGACTATTCAAACAGGGAGATTACAAATGTAATAAATGAAATAGGAAAAAAAGCACTAGGAAAAAGTAATACAGTATCAAATCAGATAATTTTCCTTTCTTTGGTTGTGTGTGTGAGATGGACAGTGAGGCATGTGGTGGTGCTGATGGTTGAAATTAAACTAAGTTAATACTGAATGTAAATACCTGCTTCTCTTTATGTCCTCAGCAAATGGGAAATAAAGCGCTGTCAGTGTTGTGGTTCTAGCGGAACACATTTAGCCTGTTCCTCACTACAGTCATGGGAACAAAATTGGGAATGTTTGGAATGTAGAAGTATTCTCTACAGTGCAGGTAATTTGTAATTTTGAACAAAGATGGTTTCATTAAATGAATATTAAAAAAATTTCTCCTGTATTTCTGTTATGCTGCTTGCATGTGTACTATGTTGCTTCAGTCTGTGCAACCCTATGGACTGCAGCCTGCCAGGCTCCTCTGTCCATGGGATTCTCGCCAGGCCAAGAATACTGGAGTGGGTTGCCCTGCCCTCCTCCAGGGATCGAACCTGCGTCTCTTACGTCTGCCTGCATTGGCAGGTGGGTTCTTTACCACTAGCACCATCTTGGAAGCAGTCTATTATGCTAACATTGGGTTTTAAATCTGTAGGCGAATTCCAGAAAGCCAAAAAGCATGCATTACCCAACACTAATGTGGGAATAAATGATTGTTTGTTGGAGGAGTCTTCACCTAAATTATCCAGACAGTCACCTGGAGACCAGCGTAAAGATCTGCTGAGGTATGTATTTTGAATTGGAAAAAAAATATAAAACTTTATTTTGAGAAAATTTTAACAGGGTTTGGCTCTATATACATTTAGAGTATTGGCTGATCTTACTGTAGTTTGAAAGAGTGCTTTTCAAACTATAGTCCCCAACTTGATATAGAAAGATGTTCCATGGGCATTGCCTCTAACTGGATTATTTTGTGTTCATTAATTCCAACTACAGATGGAGAAACTGAGGCAGGGAACAACTGAGTTAGTCCATATAATTGTCTGCAAGTCTTTTTAAGACTGATTGCTTGGCTTCATGCTCAGAGGTTCCAATTCTGTTTATCTGCTGTGGGCCCCAAGAATTTGCGTTTCTAACAAGTTTCCAGATGCTGTACTTGTCTGGGACCACACTTTAAGAATTAATAGTATAGACTAAAAGTACTATTTAGAGGGTTTATGAATGCTAATTAAAATATGTAATCTCTTAAAATTATAGGTCTATTATGTAGTAAGTAGAGATTACTGTGCTCTACTTTTAAAGGAGCTAGTGAACATGAAATAAGGTGCAGTTAAGCAAATATGGCCAGTGAAGTAAGAGTTTAAACTCTTGGCTCTTATACCTGAATCTGCTGAATTGATCAAATTTGGGATAGTCATCTGTCACCATTCTTATAAATGATTTATAACATTAGATGCTTTTAATTTGGTAGAAGATTGGGTAGAGGGAATCATGAATTTAGAACTAAGCTTATTGGTTTTTGGTTCCCATGGCAACCATTGCCTGTTTTTGGGTGGGAGTTGGGGAGTTTGAAAAGACCCTGATGCTGGGAAAGATTGAGGGCAGGAGGAGAAGGGAACAACAGAGGATGAGATGGTTGGATGGCATCACCGACTCAATGGACATGGGTTTGGGTGGACTTTGGGAGTTGGTGATGGACAGGGAGGCCTGGCGTGCTGTGGTTCATGGGGTCGCCAAGAGTTGGACACCACTGAGCGACTGAACTGAACTTGGGAAGAACTTCCTTTTAATCTTTTCTCTTATTATTTTTTTATTGGCTGTATAATTGCTATGTCATGTAAAGTACTTTAGAGTACTTACCTCTGTATCTAAATTCATGTTTTATAGGCAAGGCAGCAAATTTAGAAGAGATATCTCAACTCTAATTATAGAGTTAGGATTCCAAGTTAAGAAAAAGCCTAAAAAAGTATTTATCAACAAAGCCAATATCTGGAATAGTGCCTTAGATGGATTCAGAAATCAGAACTTTAATCCTTCATATACAATTGAAATAGTGTATGTTAATGAAAATGATCATTTTGGAAGAGAGCAGCCTGGATCAAAGCAAGAATTCCTAAGTCTCTTAATGCAGCAACTTGAGAACTCACCATTGTTTGAAGGGTCCTTGTCAAAGAACTTGTCTTTAAATTCTCAAGGTAATTATTTACTTTATTATTGTATATACTGAATATGGCATGTGTTAAGAAAGATAGGTTAGAATTGATATTCAATACCTGTAGTCAAAATGTATAATCACTTTGTTAATAAAATAGTGATAAATCACAGAGAAGGGGAGAAGTGATACTTCAAAAATTAATTTTTATAGTGAACATTTTTTATTTAAAATATCCTATAGCAATATCCTCCAGTGATTCCATAATGAAGTAATTTCTTTAAAATGTACTTTATATTAATTTAAATTCATCTGAATATAATGGCCAAATGTGATGAATAATTTTTTGAGCTCTTTTTGTTTATATATTTGAAATTTGCAATTCACATGTTTCTTCACAACCTAGAATTTGTATAACATAATTTTGGGGTCGACGTATAACAGATTCTTAACATAACTTTTTTGCTTTCAAAAATTTTCTTTTTTTTCCAGATTTTATATACTTTTCTATCTTTACTTCTGGTGGAGAAATAATGTAATTAAAACAGGCATTGTGAAACACTGGTTAATTCTAGCATTCTTTTTTTAGGAACTTTTATAACCACTTTTGCTGTAATAGGAATTGGAGAGAGAGCGAGAAGACATTTCATTCAGTTGACTTCCTTCTATGTTTTCTTTAGAATTTCCTCACCATTACCTGAAATAATTGAGAAACTACCAAGGATCATTAGTACTATGAACAGTACACATAGTTTAATTCTACACTTCCTTTATTTAAAAAAAAAAAAATGGGTTCGAGTAATCAGTGTTTTACCTCAAGGCAGTTTTGTTATAGTGGAGAGAGTACATGGAATTGAAGTCACAAAATTTGAATTTAGTTTGTACACATCTACTTCAGTAGCTTCATATTCTTGGATTAATTGCTTAGCCTCTCTGCATCTCAGTTGCTTCATCTGTAATATGTGACTACTAATATGTAGTATATAAAATTATTGTTAAGGGAATTTTATTACCATTTCAGCTATTGTTGATGTTACTTATTAATAAATTACTTTGAACACTTTTTAGAAAAAAATAAAGGAAAATTTACATGATATCTTTTTGACTTATCAAAATAGCTAAAATATTTTAAATGAGACATTAAAAAAATGTTGAAAGCTATGATGATATCTTACAATTAAGGTAGCATATACTGTTGAGAGTAAATTTGTACTATTTTGTATATCAGCAGCCTTAAAATTGTTCATATCCTTTGAACCACTAATATCATATGTAGGAATCTATCCTAATAATCAGAGATGTATAAATAAGAATGTGTAACACATGTTGACTATAACATTGTGTCTCATGTAGTTGAAAAGGTCCTCAAGTGGAGTAACAAGTAATAAGTACATGGTTTACATTGTAGCATATCAGTAAATCATTTTAATGCATTCATTAACTATAGGTTTGAATAATTTCAAATAATATTTTTAAAATTTGCAGTAAAGTGGGAAAAAAGTCAAATTATTTATGTATATATTTATATATACATGAGACATAAATATACCACAGTGTGTACACTGTTTATTACAGAGTGGTAGGTTATAGGTGATTTTATAAAAAGATTTTCTGTATTTACATCTTTTTCTACAACAGGGTGTTACTTGGTATTCAGAAAAAAAAATTATAGAATTGAAAATTGTATATTTTAGTTGAAATCTATATAGTATACATTATTATAGTGTCTGAATTAGATTATTTTATGTCTGTCTAATGCTTGGATGTTTTAATTTCTGATTTATTAATGTATTTATTACATATATAATGGTTATCATGTTAATAAAAGAAGTGTATTTGATATCTTTTATCTGTATTTACAGCTCTGAAAGAGAACCTTTACTATGAAGCTGGCAAAATGGTTGCCATTTCTTTGGTTCATGGTGGTCCTTCACCTGGTTTCTTTTCTCAGACCTTATTTAACTGCCTTGCTTATGGACCAGAAAATACCCAACCAATTTTAG